>NC_092415.1:81908411-82541411 GCF_040894005.1 Engystomops pustulosus | reverse complement strand
ATCCGCAAAGTGGATCAAAAAAAAAAGATTTTTAATTAATACCCTATAAAAAATGCTCTAAAAAGTGATTTAAAAAATGTTATGTACATTAGACCACTAAAAAGAACAATCCTTCTCGCAAAAAATAAGCCCTTAAACAGATTTGTGAGGCGAAAAATAAAAAAGTTATGCATATGAAAGACGGTGATGCTAAAATTAACAACATTTTTGCCAAATTACTTTTTAATTCAGTAAAAATGGGGAAAAATGAAAAATCTATATAAATGAGGTCTTTTCGTAATCGTGGTGACCCATAGAATAAAAATAATATACTATTTTTATGGTATGCTTAACGGCCAAAAATAAAACACATAAAAATTTTCCTAAAAATTGATGATTTTCATTTCCTCCACCAACAAAGAGTTAATAAAATCTTACCAATTACCGTATTTTCTGGGACTATAAGACGCACTTTTTTTCCCCAGAAAATGGGGAAAAAACAGTGGTGCGTCTTATAGTCCAGATGTAGGGAATGGAGGGCATCTGGCTGCGCTCTGCCAGCTAATGCTGGCAGTAAGCGCAGCCCTTCACAGTGAAGCGCAGCGGCTGTACTGAGTGCCGCTGCGCTCCTCTCCTCTTCTCAGCCCTCCACTGCTGGAGGGAATGGAGGGCTGCACCCCTGCGCTCTGCCAGCTCTGATGTATATCATGTATATCAGGGCTCTGATATACATGATAATTATGGCAGCAGTGGAGAGAGAGAGGGGGAGGAGAAAATCACTGACAATCCCAGCTTGTAAGTAGCCGGAGAGGAGCCGAGCCTGTACAGTGCTGTGTCTGACCTGTAACTTCTCTCCCAGCACAGGATCAGATAAGTGATTAGTGCTCCCTTCCCCCGGGTCTCTGCTCTCACACTCTTAACCACTTGTTGCCTGGTATGTAGTGGCTGCTGTCCCCCTGGTAGATTGTGAGCTCTTGTGAGCGTTGTACAAGCACTGTCATCTCCTGTGTCCCCCTCCTCATAGATTGTAAGCTCTTGTGGCCATTGTACAAGCACTGTCATCTCCTGTGTCCTCCTCCTTATAGATTGTAAGCTCTTGTGGCCATTGTACAAGCACTGTCATCTCCTGTGTCCTCCTCCTCATAGATTGTAAGCTCTTGTGGCCATTGTACAAGCACTGTCATCTCCTGTGTCCTCCTCCTCATAGATTGTAAGCTCTTGTGGCCATTGTACAAGCACTGTCATCTCCTGTGTCCTCCTCCTCATAGATTGTAAGCTCTTGTGGCCATTGTACAAGCACTGTCATCTCCTGTGTCCTCCTCCTCATAGATTGTAAGCTCTTGTGGCCATTGTACAAGCACTGTCACCTCCTCTGTCCCCCTCCTCCTCATTGATTGTAAGCTCTTGTGACCATTGTACAAGCACTGTCATCTCCTGTGTCCTCCTCCTCATTGATTGTAAGCTCTTGTGACCATTGTCACATATACTCATACCTATACAACCCTGGTAACTCTTGAGACCCCCTGACTACGTGCCAGCATAATTCTATCTAAAGATAGGCTGCTCGCCCCTGCCCCTCTCCAAAGAGGAACATGGCTGCACTTCCCAGTTATTTACTGTTACTTTATTAAATACTTTGGCATACTATTTGGGGAAAAAACATTTTTCTTATTTTTCCTCCTCTAAAACCTAGGTGCGTCCTATGGTCCAGTGCGTCTTATAGTTCGAAAAATACGGTAGCTATAGATGCCCCAAAATTACCTACCAGAAAAGTGCATCTCATGTGGCAAAAGAAATAAGCTCCTATAGGTCCACATTAAAAAAAGAAAAAAATTATAGCCTGTACAATGTGACAAAGCAAATCTGATCTGGATGGTCCCTCCTTCCCTTCTATGCCCGGCCGTGCGCCCATACAGCAGGTTACCAGCACATATAGAGTATCCGTGTACTCGGGAGAGATTGGGTAACAAACTTTGTGGAGCCTTTTTTCATTCTATTTCAAATGTTTAATTTTCCACCCAAAATGAATGTACAGGTGGTCCCCTACTTAAGAACACCTGACTTACATACGACCTTTAGTTACAAACGAACCTCTGGATTTGGGTAATTTACTGTACTTTAGTCCTAGGCTACAAGCTATAACAGCTTTAACAGTTATCAATTGTGTCTGCAATTAAGCTGTATTGTTAATCCTGGTTCTTATGACAATCCAACATTTTTAAAATCCAAAAACATTTTGACTGGGGTTACAATAATAAAGTATACGGTTCCGACTTACATACAAACTCAACTTAAGAACAAACCTACAGAACCTATCTTGTATGTAACCCGGGGACTGCCTGTATTGCGAAAAAATATTGCAATTTGCAGACTGCACCTCCATTTTGTTTTAACCCCTATAAAACACCTAAAGGGTTAACAAACTTCTTAAAAGTGGTTTTTCATACGTTGAGGGGTGTAGTTTCCATAATGGGGGAATTTACTAGTCTAGCTATTATTTAGGCCTCTCAGTGTCAATTAGAAATTGAGCAGGTCCATCTAAATATGGGTTTTGGTGATTTTACAAAAAATGTGAAAAATGGCACCCAAATTCTGAGCCTCATAACATTCTAGTAAAATATGTGGAATCTTAAAAAACCATCCAACATAAAGCAGACATTTGGGAAATGTAAGTTATGAATTTATTTGGGTGCTATGACTATCTGCATCAAAAGTAGAGAATTTAGAACGTTGAACGTAAAGAATTTTTCCAAATTTTTGCTAAATTTTGGGGGGTTTTTTCATAGCTAACCGCAAAAGATTTCATCCAAATTTTTAAACTAATTTGAAGTACAATCTCAAAATCCCCCAGATATCTCATATCGTTCCAAAGCTATAACCACTTATAGTGACAAAGGGCAGATTTGAAAAATGGGGCCGCGTCCTTAAGGCCAAAAGAGGCCGAGTCCCGTAGGGGTTAAAGAGTCTTTAGTTTTGTAGGGAACACAATCCATCTACTAACATACTGATGTGAATATTCAATTTGTTCTATAAGGTAATAGTTATATGCTGTGTCCTTTCAGTAACATGGAGCCAGGAGTAAGGCAGAAGATCAAGGAATTGTGGCAGTAAGTTTATTTTTATATTTCACTTCCCCCATTTTGAACAAAATCCTATTAATGAGCTCAAGATGCGTATGATAGTAGGAAAAAAAAATATATCTTTTATGAAAATTGAACAACACTTTTGATATGTCATAGATAAAAGAAAAAGAATGTTGGCAAAGACAGTCTGTGGCATGTGATCCCTTCTATTTTCTCCACACAAGTTACAGAACACATCTAAGTTGAAAGTGTGGAAAAATGACCACAATAACTAGTACAATAAGCTGTAATCCATGTCCATTTTGAGAGTCGGTATGGTATGTTTGTCCTAACAGTCTAGGGATCAATGGGACCTGGACACCCATTATAGGTACCTGATCATTTATGTACACATAGACATTTATTTTATACATATCCATTTTATATAGAACAATGCCAAAACTGGCACATGGGGTAGATGTCTCTTTTGTTTGGACAAATATCAGGCTATTCTAATGAATGATGTGTAGTAAAGTATCAGTGTAGGTGAGACTTTTTTTTAGGAATGCTAGATGGCTAGCTTGTTATCTTGGTGTATGGTGCCCACCTGTTTTTTTTCCCATAAACATGTTGAAATGGGGAAGTCAGGGAATTCTGATGTGCAGGCATACTGTAGCTGGATAATGGCAGAATATAATATCATTGGGCAGGATCTATTCTTCTTTTACTCTAGTTTTCAATATTTGACATACATGCATTTCCCACCCTCTGCTTATACTCAAGTCAATAGGTTTTTCCAATTTTTCGTGTTAAAACTATGGGTCTTGGCTTATACTCAGGTCAGGATTGTTGTAATGGACAGAGATCCTTAACCAATGAATGTCATGCCTGGTGTAGTAAAAATATTGTGAAAGTTTATGGTTGATTTAAGATTTTCACATTCAAATCCATTTCAAGCATCAAACATAAACCCGATACTAATTCACACCCCGGTTTCAATCCTCCAAATTAATTTAGACCCTAAACTCATCCAACAAATTTTTACATAAAATAAATAATATCTAACATTAATTTACAAAATGAATAACTAAGTCAAACCCCTAGATTCTTACACTAATTCAGGCACCAGCCTCAGCCCCACAGATTTATTTATGCTCCATACACAGCTGCTTGTCCCAACACACCACTTGAGTGCAGACCCCGGACTCTTACACGTATAATTCTGACCAGAACCTGAGAGTGGATTCCCATGCGGCATTTTGGTTTTTTTTGCGTTTTGAAGCTGATCCAAAACGCAAGTGGGTGGCGTTGGGCCAAAACGCATATACGTTTTACGTTTTGGCCAAACCCCTCCCACTTGCGTTTTGGATGAGTTTAAAACCGCAAAAAAAAAATCTGCCCTAAGACCTCACACCAATTTATTGGTTACCATTTTCAGATTCCCTTTATTTCCCAATTGATTTGTAGAAAGTCATTTTCCAGAAAACAACGCTATACATTGGTGTGGCTGCAAGTTGACACTTTGGCTTTCCTTGATGTGAGGACAAATGGTGAATCTTTGTGAGGAGAAAGAGGATCAAAGTTGAATGTGGGCACAGAGAACCTGTCTTAATGCAGGGCAGTACTGGCAGAAGCTACATTACCCCCATAGTAGCTGTAGTGTAGAGCTACAGTGTGCCTATGCCGTCTGCGATGTGGCTTCAGCCTCTGGTTCTTTCTGGAAAACATATAATAGCTGAGGTTTTGTTTTTTTAGGAATTACATGACAGAACTTGAAATGAATGAGACTTCATCTGACATGAACTTATCTGGTACGTTGTATAATATACCCCACGGTCATTATGTCTATATACTGAGCTTGGGCTCATGTGCCTCACGTTGCCTTCTAGATGTGTCTCTTACCCAGTTACTGATGATTGCAAGCGAGGAGAAATTTAGTGCATTGAAAGCCATTGCTGAGCAGTGTCTTGATCTTGACCCAGTTTCGACACAAGATATTTCACCACAGACCAGAACATTTTGGAGCCTAGAAAGAAAAAAACAGCAGGTACAGTTTCTTCATGGTTTCTAACTGTTGTACAGTAAAGTAAGAGAAATGTGTATACAGGCCACTCACCATACATTTTTAGTGGGCAAACCATTCCCCTAAAGGCTGCGCCATAGTTTATTAAAGAAAATTTACTGTCAAAATCAAGCATAATAAACCAGCAAGAAGTGCTCACTGCACAAGTGCTGAGAAAGAAGGGGGTAGGGCGAGACAGTGTAACAGTCTGTAAAGCCAGAAGCCCTTCATGCTCATTATCATAATTTTACAAGTTTAGAAGGAAGCAGGCCATGGATAATAAATATAAGTAGATTACCACAGTCTCTGTGCCTGAATGCAGGAAATGAGTCTAAGACAGTAAACCGTTAACGACGCTGACGTAATGGATGTCACGCGTCGGTTGCAGTTGAATGGAGAAGGTTCACTGAGCCCTCTCCATAGCCGGTAAGTCTTTGCTGCATATTGTAACTAAAACTTACCGGTAACACCCAGGAACGGTGGTAGCACCGGCCATCCCTGTCCATCTCCGCCGGGAAAGTGAAGATCGACACTCCCCGTGACGTAGTCAGGGGGCCGGCGATCAGTTGCCATGACAGCCTTGGGTATTCGAAGTCTCGTTTTAACCTATTCATTACAATGTGCGATTCGCACAGAAGGAAAATCCCCATATACTGCTATACTGTAGTATGGCAGTATATGGTAGGATCAAACATAGAACCTAGGGTTAAAGTACCCTATGGGGTCTGAACAATAGTAAAAAAACACATTAGGTATCTCCGCGTCCGAAAATGCCCGATCATCAAAATATAATAACCTTTTTTTCACTGCGTTTAACCCTATAACGGGAAATAGTGCCCAAAGACGAAAATGGCCCTTTTTTGCCATTTTGAAAAATATAAAAAATGCAATAAAAAGTGATCAAAAGGTTGTACAGTCCTAAAAAACGTAATCATACACCATATATGAAAACGTTATCAACTCCAGAAGATGGCAAAATCTTCTTTTTTTTTTTTTTTGCACAGGTTTTAATTTTTGTATGAAAACATTATAAAACCTATAGAAATATGGTATCCCCATGATTATACCGATCCAAAGAATGAAGTAGACATGTCACTTGGGGCGCACAGTGAAAGCCGTAAAATCCCAGCCCAACGGCACAAATGTGTTTTTTCACCAATTTCACTTGTATTTATTTATTTATTAAATACCATCATTATGAAGTGCAATTTATTACGCATAAAACAAGCTGTCTTACAGCTCTGTACATGGAAAAATATTTTTGAAGGTGGAGAGTGAAAAATGCAAAAACAAAAAAGGGCCTGGCCATTAAGGGGTTAACCTGAATAATGTCCTTGGTTTCTCATGCTTGATTTTTGTGGTAGATTTCCCTGAGCATGTGCTTTGGCTAGCTGCATGAGAAGTAGGGTACCCACATGTTGGGTTCTTGGCTAAATAAAATAGAAAAATGTAAAAAAAAACCACAATCACCCATTTCCCTACATATAATATAATTTTGTTTTAAAAAATAAAATAATAAAACCCTGCACACAAAATTGGTATTGTCGCTTGCATGGTGACCTTGGCCAAGAAGATATTACATTGCTATACCGGTATTTTGAAGGGTATAAGAAAATAAAAAACAAATTCAAAAATAGCAATGTTAGTACTGCCTACCTCCCCGAAAATAGAAAGCAATCAGAAAGTCAGATGTACAAATCTTACCGATACCTTTTGTCGCAATAAACAAGCCCTAATAATCCTCTTTTGATTGAGGAATGAAAAAGTTATAGCTCTCAGACGACACATAGCAAATGTCTTAAAAATGCTTTACAAAGGAGTTTTTATTAATTTGTTATTTTAGTAAAAGATTAGAAAAACTGTACATGTTTGGTGTCTCCTTAATCGTACTAACCTATAGAATCATTTTATTATGTTTTTTTAAACTGTAGAATGAACTTCCTAAACATTTTACTGCAAAAACAAGTGGCAGAACTGTTGTTTTATTCCATTCTGCTGCAGGATAGAGCTAATAAATTAGCATAAAAATGAACCCATGGGAAAGTACAAATTATACAGCAAAAAACAAGCCCTCATATGCCCATATTAGATATTATGTCTTTTGGAATTTGAGCCAGGAAAAACTTAAAAAAGGGCTGTGTCCTGAAGGCTGTTTTAGTCCGTGTCCTTAAGGTGTTAAAGGAAGTAACTATTTTGAACCCAATCAAATCCAAATATTAAATCATAAAATCATAAATCTTATTTGTTTAGGTATGAATAAATCTAGCAACAAGTTCTACTACATGTCTAGGACTAACATTCGCAAACCACAACTTCCTGTTTTTGCTTTTCCTTTTTTTTTTTTTTTTTAAACTCGGCTGTGTAATATGTGCAATCGTCACATATGGAGAGGACTCGGCCTGTGAGCCCTCTTTATACTCCCCATCATGGCCGACGACGAATATTTATGTTGACTGGTTGTGAAGGGGTTAAACACAGAAAATGAGCGGTAATGCTTTTGTAGCATAGATGTCAGTTTAACACTACATACACTTATGAAAATTTCATACTCCTCCTCAGCTAAAAATACTCCTCAATAACGGTTATAATACACAAGTTGTTTGTCCATAGCAGGATAAAAAATATATTTTGTACTTTCAGGTGAGCCCGGAAAGATTTGTTATCCCTGTGCATTTGCTTCTTATTCCTCCACATGAAGAAGAAGTTCTGGAACAGATGAGTGGTATGTAACAACACCTACACAGTTATACATAGTTATTACAGTATTACCGACGTTTTGCTGACTGCTGTATGACATGGTTTTCCATGGCAGAGATTCTACATGAAAGCCGCTCACTGATCTCTAGAGCTGTGCAAACTAGTGGAATAACACATTCTTTGGGATAAACTAGAATGACAGGCCTTCTTACCCTTTATCAGCACCTGACATGACTAAGGCTTGTTTTTATAGATTAGAAAGATGTTTACATACTCACTAAAACATCTTGGATAAAGCCTCTAGTTGCAGAGGTGGAGGATCTTCATGTTAATCCCTATTGGTTTTAAGTAGGATGCCATAAAAGCTTATGTAGCCAGCCCAATTCTTTTATCCATATAGTGGATCTGTGGGTCACAGAGGGCTCTTCAAGTCCTCCCACCATCATGAGCATAGAGATCAGAGCAGTGTGTTATACCCATCCCTTTACCTGTGAAGGCCATCATATTTCTAGGACAGGTTTGCATCTGCTTGTAAAGGTCCCTTTTGGATGACTGTAGGTGAAATGATGCCCAAAGTTGGCATTACAGCCCTTGTATATTGTACGTCTACTCGAAAAATGTTTTTTATGTTTTTAACTTGATTGTCCACAACTTTTTTGACTTATTTTTCCAGAGTTCAGGTACGAAGGTCAGTGCCCCAGTGAACCTGCAGATACTTCTCAAGAAGACGATTCTTGTAAGTGGCAAATGTTCAAGGACTGTTCTAATTTAGTGCATCTCCCCTGTGCCGAGTGCTCCGGAGGTTAATTACAGTGTTTATTAGGCAGCGCACACAAATACATGACAGGTCTTCTCATGAGCTCCTTACATTACATCCATAGTTGTCCACATGCCATCAGAAATCTTATCAAGCTTGTTTCTTTAGAGTCAATTTTGGGGACATAGGTGTGGTAGCGGTGGAGGCAACAGGGGCCACACAAAATGTATGCATTTATTGAGTAAAAACCTGTAGCATAGGTTTCCGTTCCCTCGACAAACCCAACCATGGTATCTAATAAGAGTCATGCAGGGAGGTACCGTATGCCGTTAAGAGGCAGACTGTAGTAGAGAAGCAATATATTCACTATATGTTGCAATATAGTAAAAAAAAAATAAGTTTTCACTTATCCGGTTAATGGCACGCAGGTCACAGTACACACAACATAAACATTTATTTGTCTAGAAATCTGCTGGTTTGTTTTTGAGAAATCACATTTATAAAAGGTATCCATCTATCTTCACCTTCTGGAGTCATGTGGGTGTGTCTTCAACTGTGACTCCATGACTCTGACTGCTCACAGGACTGCAGAAGTTGATCAGAGACGGTACCTTTTCTAAATAACAGATATCTATACAAATACATGTTTTCTTTGTGTATAATGTGACCTGCAGCAGCATGCCGATAACCTGATGACATGACATGAGAAATCTGCTGACAGGTTCCCTTGAGCTGAACCATTTAGATCTTCACAAGTGGACATCTGCATGTTTCCCCCACCATTGTGCTGCTTAGCAATAAAGCACATCCAGATAATTTACTTTATAATAAATAATTATAATGGAATCCTCCAGTTTTCAGCAGTTTGCTTCAAATTTTGAATTTTAAAGAAGATTTTTGTAAAAGGAGTCCTTCAGTATATATTTTCTGCTCTGTGACCTGCCTTGACTCTTATTTACAGGGTTGTGTAGTAGAGATTTGTTTTCTTGGTACTTTGGAAAACACTTTACAGAGCAGCAATCCCTGGGGATCCTCTCCTTCCTTTGAGACTGGCATATTTATAAACATGGTTTCTATATTTTTCTGTATCTGGGTAACAAGAACATCTTTAGATACCTTAATACCCTTACATATTTTACTTATTATATGGGAAATATGGTATTTTCCCACATATGATATATTGCTGTCATTTAGATATACCGTATGTAAAAGTTGGGGGACCTTTACGCACTTCTGTGTATTCTTTTGAAAATTGGTCACCTTTTTTTCTTCCAATTGAATCCTTCATTAATCCAGCACAGCCATTCAGTACAGCATTGTCTACACTTTCTGAGGATCCAGTAGATGAAGGGCCAAGTGATCAGTACGGAAATCCATGGAACAACCTACAGTCCCTCTGCGTTAGCGTTCCTCCAAGCTCTGGTAAGTAGAACAGTATAGAGTCCTTTTAGATATACAAAATACACATTTACATTTACATATTTATCACAACACATTTTATGTTGTTTTTAACAAGTTAGTGATTAGCACGTGTATAGACATAATGAAAGTGCCACGCTTCAAACATCTATATCTTCTGAACCGGAGCTCCTAGACACATTGGTTAGCATTAACATTGTAAAATTAAACCATACCAGTGGTGCAAACAGATTGACGTCTTGTGGGAGGTAGGAGATATCCATGCCACCAGAAGCAGAGATGGGATCCATAAGAGCAAATGATTGAAATCCATTGTCTCGCATCAACTGTGCAAAGTTCAGAGTATTAAGAACAAACTTGGGCTGCATTCACACACATGTATGGAGGACGTATATACGGCCAATATACGCCCCCCAAAACTTCTATGGGCTCAGAAAGATGGCACATAGAAAGATAGGACATGTCTTATCTTTCTATGTGATGCGGCGCCATGCGCTGTATACTCCTATGGAGAGGGGCTGGGGTGAGCTGCGCTCATCCCCTGCTCCGCTCCGCAGCGCCGATGTATGCCCGCCGTGCACATCGGTGGAATGTAGCCTTGGACCATTGCAATCAACCAGTGTCAAGTAATGCTATGCAACAATATAATAAACACAGGAAGAAGAGAAGATGGAAAGGGGAAAAAAAAGTAGGGAGAGCCTACCAAGGGGGTACAAAGGTAGCGACCCTGCAGCATACTCCTTTTCTGTGTAAGAAATTGCACTCCATAGTGGTGGTATTTAATATTCTATGCCATGTACTGGGAAGCGGGGAAAAAAATTCAGAATGCAGTGAAAATGAAGAAAAAACACATTTATTTGCGCCATTTCTTGTAGCTTGGATTTTACGGCTTTCACTGTGCGCCCCAAATTACAGGTCTACTTCATTCATTGGGTCAGTACGATCACGGAGATACCAAATTTGTATAGGTTTTATAAGGTTTTCATACATTTACAAAAATTAAAACCTCCTGTACAAGAGGCCTCTTCATACTCCCCCATGCGCAACAAGACGTACAGGTATGTCTTTTTGCGCTATGGGGTTAAAGTGCTGCCCATTGAGTTGGATTGTCAATACGACCCTCTTCTCCCACTCTTGACTGATAGCAACACCGCAGAAGAAATGCGAGCACAGGCTTCCAGTATCCATTGTTTTAGATGCTGCAGATCTCGTATCTCCACAGCATAGACAATTGACTTCAGATGACCCCAAATATTAAAGTCTAAGGGGGTCAGAAAGGGAGACCAATCCACTTTCCAGGAAACCGTTCATGTAGGAAAGCTTTGACCTGATACCCACAGTGTGGTGGTTTACCATCTTGCAGGAAAAACTTGGGGGTTGTGCCATCTTAAGGGCATAAAAAGGGGAACACATTATCATGTAGCAATTTCAGATGTCCAGTGGCATTGAGATTACTATTGATGAAGAAAGGCCCCACTATCTTTGTGTTAGTGAGTGTTAGCTGTGTTTTTGTTTGTTAACTTCACCATTCACAGCAAAGTTTGTTTCATCACTGAACATAATGTGTAAACTGAGGGTCCAGTTCCAATTTTGGTTTTGGCCATACTGCAAATTCTGTGCGCCGATCTGGGTCATCTACGTTGAGATGCTGCAGCAGCTGGATTTTGTAAGGGTATAATTTGTGATTGGCTAATATCCTCCTAATGGAGGTGCGACTCATGTCACTCTCCTGTGACATGCGGCGAGCGCTATGCTGTGGGCTCTTGCTAAATAAAGCAAGGACAGCCACTGATGTTTCTTCATTTGTGACATTTTTCTTACATCCACATTTTGGCAAATCCAACACTTAACCTGTTTCACAAAATTTGGCAAGCAGCTTTCTAACTGTAGTATCAGGATATGACTTGTAAATAACTCCTGAAAGTATAAAGTTATGTTAAAACCAAACACATCATTATTTTTTTCTTGTGAAAGGCCCAGTAAGTTTGATGTGTTACATGACCCTCTTTTCCCATTGGAAAAATAAAGTTGGATCTAAAATGGCCAACTTCAAAATGGCTCCCATGGTCAACAGCCATCTTGAAAAGTTTTCCCCTCCCATATCCTAATGTGCCACAAAAAGGAAGTTGATATCACCAACCATTCCCATTTTATTTAGGTGTATCCATATAAATTCCCCATTAATAGTAATTTACTAATAGTAAATATATACTAATCTTTTCATGCTTTGTGATATTGACTGTGAAAACTCTTCGGATCCTGGGACTATTGGATGCTTGAAAGGTAATGGTAAAACACAATACCATAAAGGGGTTGTATGATTTGCTTAGTAGTGGTCATGACCAATATAGAAGTAGTTCTAGGGAGACTTGCAGTGTTCAGGACCAAATTGGGTATGATTTTTTTATTTTTGGAAAACATTTTGAGGCAAAAAAAAGCCTCACAATCTTTTAGTTGAAAATGATATATACTGTAATGGTGCAATTTTTTTTATTTGTTGCGTTTGTTTTTGCTTTTATTTTTAGAATCCCAACCTACGTGTTCCCCTTCTCTTGCTCAGAACAGCAGAGGGAATGATGTGGGATCAGATGCAGACAGTAGCACTCCTGATATATTCACATCTGATGCTGACATATCTATGGATTATCCTAAAGGCAGAGATGAGATTTCCCCCCTGATGTTTTCAGAACGTTCTTCCAACCCTCAAGAATCTAGTACAAGTAAACCTGAGACTGACCACGCCAGTAGTAATACTAGTCCCAAGTGTGGACAAGGAAGAAGCCTTAATACCAGTACTACGTCTCTTAGTCTAATACCACTTACTCAAGACTCGCCATGTAGAAGTGTGACAGCGACTGGTAACGTTTCCATAAGTCCAGTCAAGTCTCATGAATTGCACAACAGCACCACACGGAAAATAGGGATGTTCTCTGTGAGTGATGACAGCGACATCTCCCCAAGAAGAAGGAAAGTCTCAAAGAGGAAGAAAACGACAGACGATCGTGAGAGCCCACACTCAGATTTGGAGCAACAGGATAGTGAGATTATAGAAAGACCAGATTGTGTGACTACTCCTGCATCTAGCAGTGAAGACAGACTGTATAATAATGGAAATCGTGTACAGGCTGCAACAAGTACACAAGTGGCAAGACAAGAGACAGAGGCCCCTGGTTCAGATATGAAAAAAAATATCAGTAAGCCTGACTATTATAATAAAACTCGTTTAACAGAAAATCACACACCCAGCAAGAGGAGGATACAAGCACATAAACCTAGCTTACAATTTGTGGTCAATCCAAAAATTCTCTCAACTAAAGACTCTGCTGATCAACAGTTAACTGCAAAGAGTCCTCCAACAGGCCAAGACTCCTTACAGAAAACACCCACAAATACAAGACACGGCCAGTCATCATGCCAGGCCAAAGAGAAAAGCTTCAGAGCTGCCATTGAAGTAGGAAAGACTGAACTGGTGAGGCATGCTGCTGCTCTGTGAGCTCCGTAAAGGGGACCAGTCTCTACCACTGACATGTTATACCTGCAGCATCTGTGTGGTGCCATTCCTTTGTTAAAGGAATTGATGCATTATGAAGCAAACATACCTTGAGAATACTGTAACTACACTGATGCAGGATCATATCTTGATTACTCCCTTTGCTGAGTGGTTTTGCTGAAAAAAACAATTATACCATTCAGGATCTTGGGAAAGCTGGGACAGACTGTCTTACCCATTACACGGGAGCTTGGAATTAAAATGGTTGCTAAATAAAGCATGACTAGTCAAGCACTAATCAACCTGAGCTGAATGACTCATACACAGCAGCTGGGGGATGGTGCAGCAATTGATTATTCTGTCTGGCAGGAAGGGAACTGCAGGAGATGATGATGCAATCAGTGAAAAACTCTCCTACTATGAGAAGCAGCAAAGCAAGCCAGAGAGCAGATATAGAAGCAACACAGCTTCATTATCATAATTTTATCAGCAAAACCACTCAGCTCAGGGATTAACCAAGATATGATCCTGCATCAGCAGGCTCGAGGTATGTTTGCTTCATAATGTATCAAATCAAATGGTAGGTTTCCTTTAACCCTCCAGGAAATATACAATCTGTAGTAGAGTATGAAAGTGCAAACCCCAGGATGGGAATCTTTTCCTACTGGTTCCATGTGGTGTAAAAATAATAAAGAACTTATTCTTTGCTTGGGCCTTTCCTCTATTGATGCAACATCACCAATGAGCATCAGGCATTAGGCTACAAACGTAACCATTGGAAGATTAACTATGAATTCTTATTATTTTTACATTAAAAAAATAATTAATTAAAAACCCATCCAGTACAACCACTTCAAGGCTTTAGACATTATCATTGGTGAAGGTTTTTAACATAATATATTTACTTTGCCATTAAGAAAGTATGGAGTGGGCTTATTAGCTAAACCAAAGCGGGTGTCTGCTGTAGCACCTGCCCCATTCATTGCAATGGCCAATGCAGCCATCCATTTTAATCAGTAAATAAAATCTGAAACTGCAGCACCCCAATAGAAAAATTTGTCGGTACTTTAGAGTGCAAAAAAAGACAACGTTTCGGTTCCTATTCGGGAATCTTTGACATCCATTTTAATGGTCATATTGTGCAACGTAGCTTACCATGAGTAAGACGTACAAATAATATAGAGCATGTCCTATATTCTCATGTATTTCCTTTCCATATGCCCCGTAGAAGTCTATGGGAAGATATAAAATGTGTTGCATACAGCTGCGCACTTTATCTGCCGTAAATACGTGCAGTATCCAGGGAAACCAGAACCAGTGGGCCAGCCCATAGTCTGTCATCCATCATTTGTCATACGGATACGATGTACATGTGCTCATATGGTTGAAAAGTATCCTGTATTTGTGGGCAAAATACAGCTGTATATTCAGAACAGGAAAGAATATATGGTCGTGTGCATGAGGCCTAACAGCTGGGCTCTGTCAGATATCCTCAGGGTTCCAGCATGCGCTTGCCTCTAAGCAGGAAGGATATGGAAAATATTCTGCAGACAACTTTGGTGTGATCTTTTGGTCAGAGGGGTCTGTCCATGGCAGAGTCACAAATGTCTGTAACCTGTAGTGAGGGGGCTCAGAAGGTAGTTGTAGTTCCCACTGTTATCCTCTCTCTATTAATCTCCTGGAGATGCTGCTATTTACCCTTATAACAACATTTGTTTAGAAGGCTCTTCCTTATAAGGGACCATAGTGTTTTTCAGTGGTGCAGTTAAGCCTCATGAGATAAACCATACAAAATAAGATGCATATGATTAACTTTTATGAGACTTCCAAGACCGATGTTCTGTACGTCATCCCAGAATTTCTCAAAAAGAGCTAGCAGGCACCTGCTGCCACATGTATTTACAGACCCGATCGCTGGATGTCAGACCCAAACAATCTCTATTATGGCACAACCCCTTTAAATAAATGTGGAATGAAAATATAAGGACATATGTAGAAATGTTTCTTTTTCTTTTTTTTACAGGCCCACCCTGATGGAACATCCTTCCAGTATAAGTACAAGGCGCCTTCTGAAGACCTCTGTGCACTTGTGAATTCTCTACAGTGAGTCATGTACATGAAGTATCACATCTATAGTACAAGCTTAAAGGAAACCTACCACTTGAAGTGGCAGGTATAAGAGGGAACTACCGAGCACCAGCTCAGGGTGAGCTGGTGCTGGAGCTTATTTTTGTTAGTGTTTTAAACCGCAGTATCGCGGTTTAAAACACTTTTTAAACTTTATGGCCGAAGCTGCTTCGCGAAGCTGCGCACCATGCGCACGACCGTGCACGCGGCTACATAGGAAGTGAATGAGAGCCGCGGGCACGGTCGCGCGCATGGTAGTTCCCTCTTATACCTGCCACTTCAAGTGGTAGGTTTCCTTTAAGATCATCTATAAAATGTCATTTACAGTTAACTCTGAACGATGACTAAATCTTCAAGATGATAAAACGTTAGGAACATAGAAGTGACCATAATAATATATTGCAGAACGATGCGCAGACACGGTGGGGATTTTTATTCTATTCAACTAAAAAACTATATATTTTTTGTTAAAAATAGAAAGCAACTGAGAGTGAACACCCAGAAGTACAACCCTTGGGTTTCTTCCCTTGTGATGTATGTTGTCCTCGTAGGCATGTGCAGTCTCCCCAGTATAGATTTTTGGTCCCTTTTGCCCCCCCTGGTTTATTCTTGGTTTCAACAGGTTTTATTTGAAAGAAAAGAAATAGTTGCTCAAGACACAATACGCCAGGTTCTCCCCATGCAAAAATATGTCATATAATACTGGAGTGCCTGAACACTCTCAGGAAATGCAATATATACGAAGATCATCGTCCCACGCAGGGGAAGTAAAAATGTTTTCTATTATCACCCGATCTAACCAGCAAACAACAGAACAAATTTATACAAATTTATACAAAGACGTTAGACAAGGGGACAACACAAAGGGGTAGGGGGAAGGATTTACAGATCAGAAAAGTTAAGTCAGTCTAAATTGCCATGTCACACACAAAATAACCATAAAGAAGGTGCTCTAATCTTCCAAATACCTATATGTTATGTCGCAAGTACAGCCACCGGCAATTGTATGTAATCGTTCTAGGGCTGCCATGTTTTCTGAAAAGCCTCCATACTATCTTCCCTAGTTGCCGATATCTTTTCAATGTCATCATCTTGGCCTTTGTTTATTCTTTATGAGCAACGACTATATGTCATTCAATATCCAATTTATTGCATTTTGTTTGGAATTGATGGAAATTGGCAAAACCACTGAACCTTAATTGCCACAGGCCTATGGGTCATCTGGGATTGATATTCTGTACTCTTTGATTTAATGCCTAAGTCATGTTTGATAATCCTTTTATGTTATTGAAAAAAATAAAATTACCGTATATCCTTGAGTATAAGCCAAGACCCCTAATTTTAACACAAAAAAACTGGAAAAACTTATTGACTTGAGTATAAGCCGAGGGTTGGAAATGCATTGGTCACTCTCCTTCCGATGCCTCTCCCCCGCCCCCAGCAGGTCCGATACTATACATTGATTTTCCGGCATCATAGTGTGTGCCGAGGCCGGTGCAAATAGTAGAATATCAGCGAGCGTCTGATGTCATGATCCCGGCAACAGAGAGAGCGGGGACATGGAGCCGATGCCGGAGCATCGCTGTATAGAAGAGGACTTGCTGGGGGGGGGGGGCGTCAGGAGGTGAGTACACTATTTGTTTTTTTGCTTGACTCGAGTACAAGCCGAGGTGAGGTTTTTCAGCAAATTTTTTTGTGCTGGAAAATTCGGCGTATACTCGAGTATGTGATGTATCCGTTTCACAACGGTGTGTGGCCTCTATCATACAACGCCGCTTGATAAATTCCCCACCATGTCTTTGTGCTGCTTGCTTACTAAATGTTTTAAGTAAAGTGTTGAGAACCGCATTCGTTCCCCACAATGAGATTCTGCGTGGAGGGATTGCTGTGTATATTTACTGGTATGTGATCAATTCAGCTACTGAATACGGCAGCACTTACATAATGATATGCAGGATCAGTAGCTTATTGTGTTCTTCTTTAGCTGGATTTCTTTACTTCAGTTTTTTTTCATTATAAACCACATAACATGTTACAAAACATTATACAGAGTAGAACACAACTACCCCCATATATTACTCTGGGCACCATGAGGGGGGGCATTAGTATGTACGGTAATATTACTTGTATTATATATTAAGTTGGGTTTTTTAAATAGGTTTTCTGTGAGCTTAATACATTTGGCCGCAAAAAATGTTATACAAAAATCATTATTTACTTGTTAAATCCCTGCAGCTACATTGCCAATGTTCCTAAGGTCCCTGCTGGGTCTTTTTTTTTTTTAAATTGATCCCAGTAAATATACACAGCAATCCCTCCACGCAGAATCCCATTGTGGGGAACTTAAAACATCTAGTAAGCAAGCAGCACAAAGACATGGTGGGCAATTTATCAAGTGGCAGAATGCCCCCCACAATTTTTTTCCCTCTGGATTTAGCATGTGCTTGGAAAAAAAGGATTTGAATTTGTGTAGTTTTTATTTTTATACATACTTGTTAACTTTTTTCTCCAGGATGCAGAGATGATCTGATCGTTCATCTAATTCATTGAAATACTTCTAATAAGTGTCAGATTAGGAGCCTGTACCTATTCTGTACAAATATCCAGAATGATTAGAACAGTATAGAAAATTTCTGGACTCCAGTCACACTATTTTGGTTGTATAATAAAAATCTAAATCTTGCAAACTTCAAACGTGTGTCACGTTGTGCTGTTTTCATCATCGACAGAGATGTGCATTACATACCTAGCAAGTTGCTGCAAGGATGTAATACTATATTTTGTATTTTGAAAACCTTTGTCCGATTTTTACAGTTTACTTGTTTTGTGAATCCTAGAATAGTATTAATAAATCAACCTCAGTCACCTTATAGATGTTTTATAAAGACACAAATATTGTCAGCAGAGAAAGACCACAAGCTTCATTTTCTTTGGCCTTTTATTATTGCCTATGCATTGCTACTGGTTTTCCCCCTGACTAATTTTAGTTTGTGACCCATTCTACTTCCTGCCTGATCTGTATTCCCATATGGCCAAAAAGTTACCACGACTTCTTCATGCCTTGAATACTGAAAACTGGTTTACAAGGCATAATAAATGCCCCCTAAAGAGTTTATCTTTACCCTCCTCTTCTTATCCATTAGCTGTGTTTGGCTTTCAGATAGACTGCTCAATACAGGAGAAATAGCAAAAACAAGGAACAAAGAAGCTGCTTTACTTAGTGATGTATATTACAAAGTTTTCTATTACCACCTTCTGTGTTCATTTCTGAAATAAAAAATATTGATTCAAAGGCTTAGTTCCAATTTAAAAATAAATATATAACTGCAATGTATCCCTTCAAGCATACAGTTGCTGATAGATGGTGTGACATGGAATTCAAATGCACCAGATCTATTAAAAAGTGTATATGTATTTTTATCTAAATAAACATGGGACAATAATTGGGACTCATTTGGGAGCAAACATTTTATAATTACTCATGACAACCAATCGTAACAAAGCTCTCATTTTATAAATTGCTGTGATGACACTTTTGATGAATTTACCCCAATTTGTAACATGAAAAGTCATATTTCATAACATTGTTTCTTTTTTCCATGCAGGATTCCAGCAGACCTGAGTGAATGGGCTGTAAAAATGTTGTCTGAAGGCCAAGAAAAACTTGTGTAAATGAACATCCTTCCACATTTTCTTTGCATTATACTTCCAAAAGAAGTGATTCATTCCTCTGCTGCTGTTCATGCTTGTAGAAAATACTTTGGTCATACAAGATCATCAGCTTCCAAGAGGAATCTGTGTACAATTTTTATAAATTAAATAAATAGAAATAATATTTTTGTATAAACTGAACCAATAACTATATTCAATAAAACAACAAATGACTAAAACATGATGGTCCTTTGAAATTGAAATTTGTCTAGCTGTTATTTACTCTCCTTGTTCTTCCAGTGTAGATTTGCATACAATAAGGCTACATTCACACTGACGTTGCCCGCCGTACCCTAGCGCGGGGAGAAGATGAGGAGGTGAGTGCAGCTCACCCCCACCCCTCTTCATAGGAACATATGTTGCACGGCTGCATGTGTGCCGTGTGCTGCGCCGTACGCCCATTGCAGTCTATGGGGGACGTATATCGGCCGTATATACGTCCCCACTTGCGGCAGTGTGAATGCAGCCTAAAATAGGAAGTTTGCAATAATAAAGTTTACAAGTGAATGGGGCAATGTGGAAATACCCTGTGGGAAAAAACAACCAAATGGTTTCATATTTTTAATCCTTTTTTTTTTTTTTTTTTTTTAAATCTGCATAAAATTTGGTTTCCTATTGCAGCACATTTCCCCTCCGATCATGCCCTTTTCAAATTCTCCTTGTAGGAAAACCATTGTTTTGTTGCTGTTCTACTTTTTATATTCCAAAAGAATAAACAGGGATGTGTAATTTGGACAAAGTGAAAGCTTTAAAAACAAAGCCTGTAAAACGAAAAAAAAAAAAAAAAAGCCCTTATTTGGCTTTGTAATCGGACAAATAAAAAAAGATGTGGGGTTAAAGGGATTTTTTCTCTTTTAAGAAAAAAATTCCTCAGTGGGCAAATGGAAAAAAAAAAATATGAGTTACCTCTCCAACGGGTTTACATGTTGCCTGCGGTGGGTTCCTTGCACCTCCAGTGCTTCTGTTTGAAGGGAACCTATCACCACTAAACTACCAATAAAGGTAGAATGGATGGTAGGTGCATGTATTGGACGAATAGCCCTTTTTAGAGCTAATTCTCACTTCCCCTCTATTTTTATTAAATCTTTATTGCCCTAATATGTAAATTTTCTAAAGAGGCTACTGGGGCATGGAGTAGCCGGACATGAGGCTACACGTCGCGGCTACTCCACGCCCCAGCAGCCCCTTTGTTCCTCTTACCCTGACATCTTCAGCACAGAACGCAGGCCAGCGGCTGCGCGGCCACTGCTCCGAATACAGAGCTACTGCGTATGCCCGGGACTCTGGCTTCTTGGAGGAGGGCACGCAGCTACGAGGAGCTGCGTGCCGCAGATGTCGGGGTAGGAGGAACAAAGAGGCTACTGGGACGTGGAGAAGCCGCGAAGTGTAGCCTCATGTCCGGCAATAAAGATTTAATAAAGATAGCGGGGACGTGAGGATTAGCTCTAAAAAGGGCTATACGTCCAATACATGCACCTAACACCCATTCTATCTTTATAGATAAAAGGTACCTACCATCACGAATCTAAGTCAGACCAGTATAATGTCACATTTATTGAACCCAACCCTAACCTCTGTGCTCACTTCAGTCAGCAGGTTGAAGCATTGAGGCACTGATTCTACGTCATGGTTTGTACAGTGTAATTATTGGTCTGACCAGTCTTATGTTACCATCATTCAATAGTGGCCTGTGCTAGTGTATGAATTGCTACATCTTACAATGCTGAAGCATCTGGAGACTGAAATGCATCTGTGCACGTGTGTCTCAGTCCATCTGCTGTTCATCCCAAGGGAAGCCTGCTCACTTGTCACCTCTCAGTGTACAGCAGTGTGCCGAGCAGCTGATCAGTTCTACATACAGTGTATGTATTACATATTCATCAAATGCTAGCATGAACTTTGTCTGCAGACGGTCACGTGAGCTGCAGATGGTTAGAGGAAGGGGAATGGGAATCCTGCTGGCTTCCCATCATTTTATATGTGATTTTACTGTGTTACACGAGAACTGTAATATTATCCTTGCTGATAATACAACCTTAGGACAGATATACCATCTAGGTCTAGACAGCTGGAGCATGAAAAATCCAGTTTTATACGAGGTTAAAGTGCAATTCGGGGCTGGAGCCTCAATATATATCCCACACACAGGAACATGCGCCAACGGATGATAAATAACCCTCTATGAACAGTAAATAATGTCCTCGGCCAATTGTCCTAAAATAAAAAGTAGTAGACACCTCACACTCCTCACCATTGAAAGCTGAGCGGCCTCCACCATGATACAGCATAATATAGGATTAGGCCACGGTGCAGCAGTGGTGCAGCACCGACAAAAAAAATAAAATTTAAAAACTCTAGATCATTGTTCAGACCCTTCGGCAACAAAGACCCAAAGTCAAAAAAATTTCTAGATTCTGCCCTAGACATTTTTGAAATGTAGTTTCCCCCCTTCAGTCGGATTTAAGTTTATATCCCATAAAATTTTAAGGATAAACAGTGTTCATTGAAACCTGATTTAATGTTATAGATATGTTTGCTGATTAACTGTTTCAGACTCCGATGTGTTCTCTCTATATACTGAAGTTTACATGAACATTCAGCTATTAGATAACCCCTCTGTAGAACATGTAATGAATTCTATTTTATATATACAGTTGTTGGAGATTGATTTTAATTTCATCCTCTTTCTTGGGAGTAAAGACATTTTAAAGCTACTGCATTTCCCACATTTACAAAACATTTTAATGATAACCAAGTCTTAGATTTTACTTTGCTATTTTTGACTATTAGTGGTTTAGCTGGAAATGTAGGACCTATTATTTTATCAGACTGTATATGACAATGTTTGGCTATATTAGACACTGCAACTTTCTGTGTTGCATTGAATAATCATTTGGTCTCCTGGTGTGAGTCATTCCTTTTTGTATTTGAATTCCCTTGTATTTGAGGTTCCTAGCTTTGACACGACATCTATTCAGATGGTCTTCTGCATATTTCTAAGAATTGCGTGGTTAGCCAATTAAAATACTGATGAAGGAGATGGAGTCCCTGAAACGTGTCTAGCTCATATGCTATACTAACTATTGGATCAGCCGATCTGATCTCATCTGTTTGAAATGCGCTTCCACTATTCATATGGATACACCCATATATGGTGCATTGGACTTTTTCGGACATCTTTAATGACAGTCTAAAACAGAACTCTCTCCTTATTTTTATTTTTTTTATTGAAAACCAAAAAATAGTTTTAAATTTTTTACATTTAAACAGCATAAACAGTAAACCAAAAACCTCTCAAACCCCTCCCCCATCCCTCCCTTCCCCTGCTTGGTGGGTGAAATGTCCATATAGCATGCGTTCGCATATAGCTTACGACTGAAGTCCTTCGTCTGGGAGTATAGGTTGAACTCTCTCCTTATTAATTGAAAGTTTGTAACCAATATCGGAGGAACAGTGGATAAATACCGGAGTAGGATGAGATGAGTATTACAGCTTATGCCTAATGTCAGATTAATAAATTTGTTGTAATGCCCCGTTTGAGTTTTTTGGTGGTGATCACAAAGACCGTGATGCAACTCTTTTGCTGACAAAAAGACCAGAAAACAAGTGACAAATGTTCTCCATTATATTGTACAGGCAGTCCCCGGGTTATGTTCAAGATAGGGTCCGGAGGTTTGTTCTTAAGTTGAATTTGTATGTAAGTCGAAACTGTATATTTTATAATTGTAGAATCCAGAGAAAAAAAAAAATTGGCCCCAGTGACAATTGGAGTTTAAACATTTTTTGCTGTAATTGGACCAAGGATTATCAATAAAGCTTCATTACAGACACCTTACAGCTGATGATTGCAGTCTGGAACTATAGTAATAGCATCCAGAGAGCTTCACCAGAGGTCAGAGGGGTCGGTCTGTAACTATGGGTTGTCTGTAAGTCGGGTGTCCTTAAGTAGGGGACCGCCTGTAGTTGGACAATGCTTTAAAGGTAGGTTGCACAAGAGCGCATTGGTTCCCGTGAAACTTGTGCACTGGAATAATAGGCACGAATGCTGAGCAGCTGAACTAAACTGGCTTAAGCCCCTTCCACACTGGCGTTTTTCACGCGCGAGTTCTGCGCGTGCATTTGACGCGCAGAACTTGCATTGCACTCTGTCCCATTGTATTCAATGGGTCTTTCTTCATTAGCGTTGTTTTTCACGCGCGTGCTTGCGTTCGTTTTCACGCGCGTCAAAATCGCAGCATGCTCTACTTTTGCGAGTCACGCGCGTTTTTCACGCCCCATTCAAGTCTATGGAGATGCATCAAGAACGCATTGCACTCGCAATCATTACAAGTGCAATGCGAGTGCAATGCGTTTTAAACGTAAGGGTTGCTAGGTGACCAGAATAACAGTATTTCCCCTGCTCGCGAACGATCATTTAATTAAAAAAACACAATGAAGAACAGTGAAGAATAGAATAAAAACAGTGAACACAGTGAACACAGGATCATTTAAGAGAAAAACACAGTGCAGAACACAGTGCAGAATAGATTACAGATGTTCGGCACATCTGCTTACTTGTCGGGAGATACGCGCGGAACGGTGCGCCCAAAATAGCATGTGAAGAACACATTGCAGATGTATTTAAACATCTGCAATGTGTTCTTCACACACATATATATTGTTCTTCACATGCTATTTTGGGCACACCGTTCCGCGCGTATCTCCCGACAAGTAAGCAGATGTGCCGAACATCTGTAATCTATTCTGCACTGTGTTCTGCACTGTGTTTTTCTCTTAAATGATCCTGTGTTCACTGTGTTCACTGTTTTTATTCTATTCTTCACTGTTCTTCACATCTGCTAACTTGTCGGGAGATAATATACACGGGGAACAGTGAAGAATAGATCGCAGATGTTTGCAACTTATCAGAAGACATTATTTTTCAATTAAATAACACATTTTAATCCCAAACCATGGTCCCTTTGAAAAATGCGCCGAAAACGCAAAAAAACCGCTAACAACACGTGCGTGAAAAACCCAAAAACGCTAATTACTCCAAGGAAAAATGGAACAAAAACGCAGTCAAAAACGTCAGTTTTTCACGCATTGCACCCTGACGTGAAATGCAACGCCAGTGTGGAAGGGGCCTTACTGGGTTCTTGCCAGGGTCTTAAGAAGTTCGCCGGTGGCTGTATCTGTTGCAGTGTTCCTGATGTATCTTTGCAAGATAGATGTTTTCTTTGGTTTGCAACTTTTAGTTTAGAGCAAATTATAGACTTTTTAGGTGCAAATAGAATTACAAACTGACCCATGCTTAGTTCCATACATGCACCTAAAAGTTGGAACAAAATCAAAAACTTTGCAAATCAGAGACAAATAAAAAAAAACAACATAAAAAAACATGCATCAGAATGGCAAATTTAGAATTATACATTGCACTCTCGGAGAGGACTACGAATGTACGAATGGCATCCCTCAAGCAGTCAGAGATGCGGGAGGTGACCTTAGATACCACCCTATGTATATAGCACACTTGTTCCAACAGAATTATACTGCACTCGCTGCTGAGTGATCTACCTCAAGATGATAGGGTAAAGCAGCATCTGTTGCAGGATTACCAATCCTCTTGCCAATTACAAAAGTTAACAGAATCTTCGGTGGTTAGCCTAGGCCCTAAATGATAACGAATAAGATGAGGTTGTGAAGGCACGGCCCTCTGGAAAATCTCCTGTTCCTGATGGTTCACCTATCTTTACTACAAAGTCTTTCTAGAAGATCTGGCCCCACATGTGCTCTGCTTATTTGACTCTTTTTTTTTTTTTTTTTTGGAAGTGACCCATCCACATTGGGATATCCTTTATTTCACTGATACCCAAACCTGGTAAAGATGCAATGGACTGTGGCAACTATAGGACCATTGCACTCTTAAATTCAGACATAAAGATCTTTACCCGCATCTTGGCTAACAGGCTCAGTGCTTCACTTTCCTCGCTAATCAATATAGATCAAGTGGGTTTTATGCCCTGGCGACAGAGATTGTACAATAGTAGGCCGCGTTTGACCTTATAGATATAGTCAACTTGGAATCCAATTCGGTGTTGCTTCTTAGCCTAGATGCGGAAAAGGCATGTTTCTAACAGCCATACATGGACTTTATAATTCCCTCACGATTGTACGCTTTCCACACGCAATGTCTGATCCCCTTACTATCCTAAATGGCACCATGCAGGGCTGTGCCCTCTCCCCTCTCACATTTGTCCTGTGTATTGAGTGCTTGGCAGACAAACTTAGACTACACCCAAATATTAGAGGAGTACTAGCTGAAGACAAGGGCGGATATTTATCAGGGCCTGAAATAACCGCAAATGCTAGCTTATTGCTAACACTTGCAAAGGGCGTGGCCGTTCGGTAGTGGGCCAGCACGGGGCGTTACTGTCCTCACATTTACTCACTTGCTGCAGCCAGTGAATTTTCACATTTCTACGCCAGGCAGGGCCAATGAGTTTAAAATTTCATTTTTTTGCTTACACTTACGTCCCCCCATACTTCAGTATCAGTGGAAGGCGACTTCTCTCAGAGTAATGTAGCATTAACTCCATTTAGTTTCCCACTAGTAAATCCACTGAACACTGCACAGTGCACATACAGGATGTATATGGCGACAGCCTGGCAGCTTCCATCACATGGAGGAGTAGGGAACATGTAATAAGTGGTAGAAATCATAAGTAACCCAGTTACATGCAGTCAATAGTCTGTGCTGTGTGAGCACTAAGGGTTAATAGCTTATCTGGACAGAGCTGATACTGACATGACAAGGTGGGGGAAGGGAGCAGCATGAAGAGCAGAGACAGATAGATAAAGTTCTGTAGAATCACACACTGGGATGGAGGGAGTGAAAGGGAAGAGGGAGATCTTGTACCTCACTATTCTTTGCAGGAGACATTCTGCATTCACTGTTCTGTACACTTCCAGCTCTGGTACATTCACTGGTCACATGACCTCCTCCCCTGTAAGCAGGGAGCAGCAGCTCCTCCCAGGGCCAGATTAAGGTTGGTGGGGCACCTGGGTTAAAAATCTGGTGGGGGAGCCCCCATTGAATGTAGTCCAGACAGGGAACAGCAATCGCTATATATTGCTCCCCAGCAGAAAGTATATACAGCCTCCCCAGTAATCACTGTATACACTGCCCAGTAATCACTGTATACAGCCCCCAAAAATCACTATATACAGCCCAAAGTAATCGCTATATACAACCCCTAATCACTATATACAGCCCCCCAATCACTATATGCAGCCCCCCAGTAACCACTATATACAACCCCCAATCACTATATGCAGCCACCCAATCACTATATACAGCTCTCCAGCAATCACTATATACAGCTCCCCCAGCAACCACTATATACAGCTCCCCCAGCAACCACTATATACAGCTGCCCAATAACTATATACATCTTCCCAGTAATCACTATACACAGCTCCCCCAGCAATCCCTGTATACAGCCCTTATAACTAACTATATAAATCCCCTATAATAACTATATACAGTCCCCTATATCTAACTATATACAACCTCCCTATAATAACTAACTATATACAGACTCCTATTATAAGTATATACAGTCCTAGGTAAAATAATAAATTGTATTCACCTTCCATCGTTCCCCCTCCTTACCTTAAGGTGTCAGTCAGTGTGTACATAGGAGGTGTGCAAAGATGGGGCGCACTGCCACAGATGGCACAGTGACAATGTGGCGCAGTGATGTCACATGCCAGCAGCATGGCGCCGCCATCTTTGTATATCTCCGACATTCGTCTATGGCAGAGCAGGGTACTTATAGTTCCCTCGCTCTGCCATAGACTGAAGTCGGAGCACATCTCCAGGACACAGCCCAGGGAGCCCGGACCCAAACACACTGTAGATGATTCAGGCAGCCGCCCACATTCGGTGGGTGCCCCTTTAAGGGCCGCCCTGGCTCCTCCCCTCCCTTGAAACCGACCCAGAAACATAGTGTAAACAAGCAACGGACTCATAGGGCTTATCAGCACTAGTGATAAGAATTACAGCTATTCTTAGTGAGCTGGCTCACTAGGCACCGTGCACTAAGAAGAGCCGGCTCTTCTGGCTCCTGAACAGCACCCACACCACTTTTAACTCGATTGTATCAGGTTAAAGGGGCCGTGGTGAGCCACTTAGAACGACACATCACTAATCAGCACATGCAGAGGAAGCCATTGGAGCTCTGAGGTTATCTGAGGACTATAGAAAAGAAACTACTGGATATAAACATAATAGGCAAATCTGTTTTACATCCCAAGAACTATTGATTTGTGAAAGAAAAACTTTTACAGTTACTCTTTAAAGCTTTACAAAGAGCTGTTTTTAACTTTATTTTTGGATAACAAGCAACACAGAATGCCAAAGTCGGTCATGCTTACCCCCAAGGCCATGGAGAGGCCTATCAGTACCTAATATTATTCATTACTATTGGGCAGTTCAATTACCGTATATACTCAAGTATAAGCCTACCCGAGTATAAGCCGAGACCCCTAATTTTACCACCAAAAACTGGGAAAACCTATTGACTCGAGTATAACCCGAGGGTGGGAAATGCATTGGTCACAGCCACCAGTATATAGCCAGCCAGCCCCCTGTAGTATATAGCCAGCCCCAGTAGTATATAGCCAGCCAGCCCCCAGTGGTATATAGCCCCCCAGCCCCCAGTGGTATATAGCCCCCCAGCCCCCAGTAGTGTATAGCCAGCCAGCCCCATGTAGTAAACAGCCAGTCAGCCTGCCGTTTGCCAAGCATATAAAAAAAAACAAAAAAAACTTACATACTCACCTTCAGGCGGTCCCGATGCCCGGCCCAGCTTCCCGATGTTCCGATCCCCGCTCCTCCTCTTCTTTCTTCTCTTTGCTGTAACAGCCGGCAGAGACACGCCCACGTGATCTCTTGAGACATGGCAAATCATATGGAATAGAACTGCTATGTCCTCCATTTGCACTACCTATAAAGAATCTGAATACAATGTGCTAATGCATTGGTACCACACCCCGGCATTACTACACACATTGGGACATATTTCTGCTAGTTAAATTGTCTAATTTTTGCGACTTTTGTCGCTATCGCTTTTGCTGTCGTTTTTCAAGTATGCCTTAGTCTTCACCTTATCTCTCTTTATTTTCCAGATGTTCCGTGCAACTTTTCACTTATATATCACTTTTTTTGCTTATTTTTGCGACTTTTTAGGTACAAATATGCACCTGGTCCAAGGCAGGTGCAAAGGAAGGATTTTTTTCATGGACCCTGTTTTAACATGTAAATTATAATTATTTCACATGCTGCAAATGTTTAAAATATTGCACATCAACCAGTTTTTTTTTAAATTCATACATTTTTGCATTTACATTTTTTTAAAATTTATTGGTTATTTCTATAGGCGAGGTCACACATGGGGGGTCATTTACTAAGGGCCCGATTCGCGTTTTCCCGACGCGTTACCCGAATATTTCCGATTTGCGCCAATTTCCCCTGAATTGCCCCGGGATTTTGGCGCACACGATCGGATTGTGGCGCATCGGCGCTGGAATGCACGCAACGGAAATCGGGGGGCGTGGCCGAACGAAAACCCGACGGATTCGGAAAAACCGCCGCATTTAAAACAAAAAATGTGTTGCGGAGCTTGCACTTACCTTCACTCAGTCCGGCTCGTTGTATTCCAGTGCGTTCCAGGGAACTTCAGCGCAGCAGCACCACCTGGTGGACGTCGGAGGAACTGCCTTAATAAATCCCGGCCGGACCCGAATCCAGCGCAGAGAACGCGCCGCTGGATCGCGAATGGACCGGGTAAGTTAATCTGCCCCATTGTGTTTTGGTAGTGTTTTGAAATGCATTACAACAGTTGAGGATAGGTGATTTGCCTAATTACATTACTGTTAAGATTTGCATTTACAAAACGCGAAGTAAACGCGATGGTAACACATGCGCTAACACAGCTTTAACACGTGTGTGTTCACGCTGTGTTAACACGAGTTAACATTGGCGTTAACGATTCGTTAACATGTGCGCTTTGTAAACATAAATGTTAATTGTAATGTAATTAGGCAAATCACCTCTCCTCAGCTGTTGTAATGTCTTCCAAAATGCAATGAAAACGCAACCAAAAAGCAATGTGTGACCTCACCCCTAACACCACGTGTGATCCCAGCCTCATATGTCGTCATCTCCCTGGGGTGTGGCTAGAGAGCTCAAAAATGCAGGACACTGCAAAATCCAAAATTTACAGTAGTGTCCACTCCTGCATATAACCTACTCACATGGCTTGGTTCCATGTGGATTTGAGAC
Organism: Engystomops pustulosus; assembly: GCF_040894005.1. Taxonomy (NCBI): domain Eukaryota; kingdom Metazoa; phylum Chordata; class Amphibia; order Anura; family Leptodactylidae; genus Engystomops; species Engystomops pustulosus. Next base: position 82,511,780 of record NC_092415.1, on the reverse strand, counting down.
ATTTGCAACAAAAAGTCTCAAAAAGAAGCCAAAATTTGCGCCTGCCAGACATGATCATACATAAGGCACAAAAAAGACCTGCCAAAAGTCTCAATTATACACCAAAGAAAATCTATGATACATGTCCCTCATTGAATCCTATGATCCCAGCTACTTGCTGGAGGTGCCGAGCTATAGAGGGTATGCTCTATCATATCTTTTTGGACTTTCCCCCTTATAGTCCCTTATCTCTTTGTCCCCCCTCCCAGCTCCCTATAGCATTGTAGCCTCTCTGATATTATTCCCCCTCTTATTGTGCCCCCCCAGAAGCTCCTCCTCTTATTTTTCCCCCAAGCACTTAATATCTATCAATTTTCTAATATGCTTGTATGTAAATTTCACTTGCATACGTGTCAGCGTAGCAGATGAGGTCAGTAGTGGATTATAATATAGGCGGTTTGGGTGGTAGCCCTGGGCCCAAGCCTTCTAGGGGGCTGACGATCAGCCAAACAACCCACCAAATTTTACACCAAGAAGGCGTCACCCATGAAATCCTCATAGACCTGTTCATGCTCATGAATGAAACAGACCAGCATCACAAATCAAGGAGCATTAGTTGAGGTACATCAGAGATAACATTGTACATCATTAAGCAATCATCCACCATTCATGAAAAATTCTGCACAAAAGCAACAACCTTAAAACCCCCTTCGCCCTATGGCAGTCTTAATCTGCCCCTGGTTGAGGTAGATCTGTGTGGTAGATGAGTTAGTCCTAGTTCTGTGAAAAAAATCCATAGGGGGGGGGGGGGGTGGCTTGGCTATGGGGGAGCTTGAATGCACTCTGCGCTAGCCCCTGCCTCAACCCAGGCTTATTCGTGTCTACACAAATATACCATCAGTAAATAGTGACACCTTACGGGCCCTAAGAAGAGGAAAGTGGCCAAGACTCCTCAGACCTCAACAATTCGCCACTCCACCAGGGTTATCGGCCGATATCTCACAAGACTTGTGACGGCTCCACTAGCTCCTGACATAGCGGCTACCTTTCCCCACAGCTGGAGGCGCCTGCAACATCACTCGACCCAGCAGCTCCATGCCCTAGGAGATCTGAGGGGCAGGCAGCAAACCCGGGACAGAAACAGTCCATGCCTATCCGAAACCCTCACTTGAGGGAGCAGAAGCGACTACATGGCGTGCATCCAAGATGGCCACCAGCAACAGCCAGCTTCTCGCCACCATGTCATAGGAGGTCCTGAAACCGCAAGACACCACACTGCGGCAGCCTAGTGCAACAGAACCCGGACCACACACAGGTGTGGTGTGAATCAGCAGTAGATCAGGGGCAAACAAGCACTATAAAGGCTGCTCTGCCAGTTGCTCAGCCAACATCTCCGACACTGGGGCCCTCCGAACACAACAGGGAGGGGAGGCAGCATCCATCCATGGGATAAGGGATGTTCCATTCTGACCGCACGCAGGATAACAATCATGTACATGTAGTGCAGAACACCTGAAAGACCGCTGCCCCCCACCGGAATTGTTGCAGCCACATACAAAAACTGAGGCAGACCAGGGCTTCCCTGCTTCCATGCCCGGAGCACTCTTTGCAGGATATGTTAAAGACAGTGAAGGTCTGGCTCATAGTCTTAACGCTACATTTATTTCAGAGGCTGACCCCTCAGCCCCTCACCCCTCAGGAAACGACCACCGGCAGGACCCATATCATTCGACAACCTTCCGACATCCACGCAGTGGCTGTAGCATTCAACATTCCAGCTCCTGAAATCCCCACATGGCCTTTCTTACCGGTGTCTTCGGCCCCTGCAGCAGCACCACCACACCCAGAGCACCCCCTAGAAGGAGAGCTAGGGGCAGTCCAGAGCACAATAGATGGCAGCGACGTCCAGAAAACCCCCCAGAGTAAACACACAATCACTCCTTTGCGGAACTGTTTTTGAAAAAGTCCAAGTATCATTTGAACTATAGTTGTTTGCTATGATACGGGATTTGGGCTCCTCTGCTTTTGATCAGTTTGTATAAGTTTGTATCTTTGTTACTGCTGGTATCCTTAAAAGCACTTAAGAGTAATTACAATTCTCGTTTCACACGGAGGCCCATGGGTCGGGCTTCTCTAATAGTTAGACTACCTACCAAGCGGAAATTCACACCCAGCTTGCCTGTGTGCATATTGAATAACTTTCCCATAGACCTATTTTGAGCTATACGTTAGGTTCTTTTTTTGCTGGTTTTCCCGTTTGTCTTTCCCTTGTCCTTTATCTGTTGTTGTTAGTCTCCCTCTCCTGCCCTAATCTCAGCTTCCCCCTCCATCTGTGCTCTACAACCTCTCCCTCTCCCCCCCGGCTCTGTTATCCATAGTGAAGGGAACCAAAACCTTCATCCCTCAAAGCAACACACAGATTTGGGTCCCTAAATGCAAGGGGTGTTAACGTCCCCCAGAAACGCTCCCAGGTGCTCTACAGTATGCATAAAAAAAGTGAATGTATTGTTTTTTTCAGGAGACTCATTTTAATAAAGGCCACGTTCCTATGATGCGAGATCGGTACTACAGTGGGGGACATTTACTATGGCGTTTCCGCCAGTTTTGTGGCGCTCTCACCACATGTTCTGCTCTCAGACCTATTTATTATCTGGCGGCGCCAGAAAAAATGACTTTTTCCGTCTGCTCCGACTGTTCTCCGAAAAGGGGCGTGGCTTTGGCGGAGTGGAAACTCAGACACAATTACTATGTGTCGCAGCCCTTTTTGGGTGGTGTAAACTGACGGAAAGTAGACCAAAAGAAAACTGGTCTAGCAGGGACTGTTGGACACATTTCTGGTGCTCGGGACAGATTTTGTCCCAGGGACAGAAAATAGTCTCGGCGCCAGAAATGTCTCTGCACAGCTCTACAATATTAAATGTGTGTCTTCTTACCGAGAGCAGGTCGGTAACAAAGCCAATGCAGACACCGACACTGTAAGTAAATGTCCCCCAGTGTGTTTTTCCACAGCTCGAATCCTGACTCCCGATCCAAAGGAGTCTCCATAGCCATCCACAGACTCAGCTACATGAAGTTCTGGAAGAACAGATATATGCTGAAGGTATATATGTACTCCTTAAGGTAAAATTCAATTTTACCCTAGACCCTGCTATTGACACCTCTTCTAGGGGTGGGGGTGGCGACCTCCTATTGTACATATCACAGCCCAAATTCGAAGCCCTCAACATCTCTCTTCCATCCGCAGAGGTACATCATATAAAAGAGAATTTTCCTTTTCAATGGAAGATACATCAATGATATGTCCTATGTGTCTGATGGTCCTGCTAGACATTGAACTCTGTTATTGTATAGTTGATCAGAATACCCATTAACTGTTCAACATGAGACAAACACAGGACAAATGCACAACAACTGGTAGCAAAGTATCAGTGTGATAAAATATAAAGAATGGGAGTTTGCATTTATAACAGCTTATACTATTGGAGATAATGGGGCACATTTACTAAGGGTCCGTCGGACGCAATTCCGTCGGGTTTCCCGAATATTTCTGATTTGCACATGGGTTTTTGGCGCACGCAAAACGGATTTCGGCACCGGCTTTCATGCAACACAAATCGGGGGTGTGGCCGTCGGACAAACCGAGAATTTCAAAACTGTGTCGCGAGACACGCACTTACATGCACCGTTAAAAAGATGGTGAACTCCGGCGGACCTGAGCTGGGAAACGACACATGCAGGAAATTGGACGCACGATCTTAATGAATCGTGGAAGCTCCGAATCCTCGGCGGACATTCCGGATCGGCGGATGCAACAGGACGGATAAGTAAATGTGCCCCAATGTGTGTATATGTAAGCCAATTTAACATCGGACTACTGCCGTCTCCCGGTATGTTATGGCTCCTAGGGAACATTTGGGAGTACTGATCATCCCATAAAACATACTTAGCCAGCTAACTGTATTCAGTGAGAAATATTCATATCTTCCAACTGTCCTGGATTCTGCCCTGGATGGCAGAAGGTATGTCCCAGGCTTGTAAGCAATGGTGATGCAGGGAAACATTGGCTCCTGCATCACCATTGAGCTTTAGCTATGACCGGCAGACACGATTTGATGATGTCTGCCATCTGAGAATGGTACAACATGAGAGAAGGGGCACATTTTTAGGTGGTACAGAAGGGGAGGGCATTATAAATGGGAGGGGGTAAATAAAAGGTATAATGAATTGGATGATCATTATATGCAAGAAGCCAACATAGCCAACAACTAAGTCAACAACCAAGGGTATGATGAGTAGAAGCCACAGAAAACTGGACATTAGTGTGAGGCTATAGAAAGGGGTAGGGACAAAAATCAAAGAGCACATGATATTGTCATGGGCCACATAAGGAGGTTTTGTATATGGGCATTATATAGTCTGTGGGCTTGCCAAAGGACAGGAGGTATTGTGCAGGGAGGGCCATAGGAAAGGGGCATAACACTGTGTGTGGGCCACCAAGGAGAGAATTGTGCTGTGTGGGTATTTTAGGGTGGCTTTGGGCATAAACATTTTCAGAAGTTTCTCCAAAAGTTGGGAATTGTGCAATTTTAGCTAGATACTGCACAGAAGCTATCTAGCCTCCATCTATAAAACCAGATTGTAAACTAAATATGGTCTTTTTTTAACATGCCCTCAGCAGGGCTGAGTGTAAGGGAAGAGGGCACCTCCTCTGCTCTGCCTGTTGTGGGGGAGTGGGCACATGGGCACACAGTGGGGGATGAATTGTGTAAGTGGGGGTGATTGAAAGTGGTCAATGAGCTGCTGTTCAAATATACCTGCCGTTCCTATATAGAGACAGGCAGTGATATGGATAGCAATAAACCTTGGGCCATAGAAACCAGAGCCATGTGCATGAGTCCATGCAACTAGATATGGCACACATACTTGGGAAAGCTTATGTGCATATGGGCTTGTATAAAGGTGATATGTCTGGTTGTAACTATTATTTATGCAATATTCCTGGGGGCCGGGTATGGTGGCATTGTCATGGGGCAAAATTTTATTGAATGCGGTAGGGACACCATAAGCCATAAAATGCCTTGTGCTAGCCCCGGTCCAATAGCGCAAGCACTCCGTATTATGAGCTCTATAATAATAAAATCACAGTTTTCATAAAATAGTGCCTCCACACTGCAGTAAATAAACATGACCAAATAATGTATTACCTACACAAATGTTCCAGATGCCTAACAACTGGAATTAGGGCAACTCTACAATTATTTTGTTGGAGCAGATTTTCACATTTATTTATTCCTTGAAATATTGTAATATATCCAATGCCATGGATTTATGGATTATGAATATCTAGAAAAATACAAAACACACAAATCAAATCTAAAGTAGGAGCCAGTCATCCCAGTATAGTGGCTTTCAGTGAATACATTGATTCCTAGAAAATACAGCAGAAATGCCCGAACACCATTGTAAGAATATTTCCAGGAAAAACATCTCATTGTCTGCTGTGAGTGAGGTTGCCACTCCTACGCTGCAGTACTGGAATGAAGAGAAAACTGCCCGTTCAGCTTTGTAGACTGCTCCTTGCTCGCAATGAAGCAAATCTACCACGATTAAAGGGAACCACCTGTCATCAGGTTGATAGCTCAAAACCTGAGAAGTGATGAGCAGATCCATGAGTATTTGGGTCTAGGGGGCACAAACCCTGACCTGAATTCAAACATATTGCAATTGATGCTGACACAGATTGTGGGTTTTATCCTTTACATACCACGGGCAAAGCCACTTTGGCAGCAATTTTGTCAATTCCTGTGACATCAAGGGGAGCGACAAACCTTGTGAAAATGGTGGTGCGACATCAAAGGAAGTCCAAGGCATGTAAAGGATTATACCCATGATCCATGCCAGAACCAATCACAAATGGTATAGTCTTTTGGGGGGTTGTTAGTGAGTGATCTTATCACTGCGACATAAGAAATGACGGCTGAGATGAGCACCAACTAACAGAACAGGGGACACGTGCTCCTCCTTTTGCTCCATTCAATAGTCCGGGGGTTCTGGAAATTGTGGAGGACATCGCTGGGCTATATCTGTTACTCACATACACAGTGCCAGAGATAGCCGAGCGCCATTATTTAGCGTTTTTGAGAGGACATATTGGTTTTTAATAAACAGCAGCCTAGTGCATGTGTGTGAGGTGAAGAAGAGGGCTGTGTATTTGTAGTTGCCATGTAATGCCACTATGGAGGCATGCAGTCTTGTGTTGGCATCATATAGGACACACATGCAGATGTGAGGGGATTACAGGACACATGTAGGCAGAATACTGTATACTATCATTCAGGCTATGCCAGCACACGACACCTCCCCCTCTCTTCTTCCATGAGGAGACAATGCAGCCCCCCATACCACCCCAATGCTGCCCTCTTATTGGCTGCATCTCTGCAGTGTAACCGCTCCTCGCCCCGTCCCCATTACATCATCCAGCCCTAAGACAAGTGCAAGTGAATGAGAGAGGAGGGTCCAGCATCCTCCCTGTCCTCTCTCTATATATATATGTCAGCACAGAGATAGGAGACTTAGCAGCCAGAACACGACAGCAGCAGCTTCCCCTCACATACAGCAGCCGCCATGCGTGAGATCGTGCACCTCCAGGCCGGCCAGTGCGGCAACCAGATCGGCGCCAAGGTGAGGCTGACTGATCCTGCCCCTTCATGTGGGCACTCCCTGTGGTCTACAGGACTATGGCTGATATGCCCAGCTGCTGCCCCTTCATGTGGGCACTCACTGTGGTCTACAGGACTATGGCTGATATGCCCAGCTGCTGCCCCTTCATGTGGGCACTCACTGTGGTCTATAGGACTACGGCTGCTTTCCCCACCTGCTGCCCCTTAATGTGGGCACTGTGGTCTACAAAACCATGACTGATATGCCCAGCTGCTGCCCCTCTATGTGGGCACTCCCTGTGGTCTAGAGGACTATGACTGATATGCCCAGCTGCTGCCCCTTCATGTGGGCACTCACTGTGGTGTATAGGATTCTTTAGGGATTTCTTGTACCAACTGTACCTTTTTGCTGGCAGTGCCCTGTACAAGGTGGTCCAGCACTGGGTGGGGTCCTCTGAGGGGCACCTACCTCATTAGATGTGGGGGAGGTGTCAGCTCTTTGTGCTGGGCATTGAAATGAGCTTCTTCCCAGAGTTGTCTTGGTAACGTTACATTGTATCCTATGTGTGGCCATTTTCACTATGAAAACTATTGTTCCCATCTAGTAAAAATGGATCTTATCTTCTGCCTGAGGGTCCCAATAATCATTACAATAGTAATGTGAAGACCCCGTTATAGAGAAGACAAGGTTTTAGTGTGAAGCAGCTGTTCTTAGAAAATGCTTCATTGGAAATGGACATTAGGCGATTGCCCCCAATAATAAATGTCTAGTTTGGAATTAAAATTGAAATTTGTAACCCAATGCGGCATCATGATTTCAGTTCCTGCTCTGCAGATGCAGAGCTGCAGACTATTGCACTGGGTGTGGTGTACGCTGTGTCTCTAATGAGTAGATACAATGTAGAAGCATCTGGTTACAGTATGATTACATACAACATTCTTCTAACATTAAATATTGATGACAAACATGATATTATGTAAATTGATATAAGGACAAACATATATTCTTTTTCCCAGTTTTGGGAGGTTATCAGCGACGAACATGGCATTGATCCTACCGGCAGTTACCATGGAGACAGCGACCTGCAGCTGGAAAGAATCAATGTCTACTATAATGAAGCCACTGGTAATTCAATAGCTATTCATATTTATGGCAGTGATTTCAATTGATGTCAAGTTTTTCAATTCTGTCACAAGTTTTTTTTCATAAAGATTTAAAAAATTATGTATATTGTACCCATAGGAAATAAATTTGTACCTCGCGCAATATTGGTGGATTTGGAACCCGGCACAATGGACTCTGTGAGATCAGGACCATTTGGGCAGATTTTCAGACCTGACAACTTTGTATTTGGTTAGTATTTCCATCACATTGGTTTCTATTATATTATAGCTGTAGGTTAGAGGAGATGAATGAAGAGGAGCTGCTCATTTATCAGCACAGTCTTACATAGGGAACTGATTCACTGACATAACACTACAGTATTTCTTCTGTGTTCTGAAAAGATGTGGAGGTGCAAATAGGCAGATGCCTTATTAAAACAAATTAATTATACAATTTTCTCATCTTGCTAATATTTTTACTATGTTAAAGAGCTCAATATACTGGTAATCTACATTCTACAATATTGGAGATGTAGGATAAGCAGAAATGGGCAAATTTAGTAATGCCTGAAGAGGGTGGAGCAATGGGTGACAGCATATGAGCTCTGCCCAGTCCGCCACCCTTGCTGTGCTTCATTGTCTAAAACACAAAAGGGTGAATTTACTTCAAACTGGTTGTTCGGTGACTTGTGTTGCTTTTATGCTTTTAATAGACCAAGTAAAGTAAGGTTTTTAAAAAAATTATTAATAAACGAGTACTTACCTCCTCCGGCGTTCATGGTAATCCGCGACGCAGTTTGTCGCTACCATCCCTCAGCTCCGTCAACTTCTGGCAGCCTGGCTTGGCCACCCATTCCATGTACCACCAGTGTATCAGGCACTGGGACAGAGGTGCTATTACTTCAGTTTTTTTAAAAAATTTTTTTAATAGACTCCTGGAGTAAAAAAAACTGCATTAGAAAAACTGAACCTATGTATGCACCCTCAGGGATGCTTTCATACGATACGTTGCAATTTTTACGGCGTTTTTGACGCATTACAAAGGCTTCAGTTTTGATCATGCTAACCTCAGCATGTGATCACCGTTTAAGCCTTAGGAATGCGTTAAAAACAAAAAGCGCAATGCATCGTATGAACGCGACCTCAGGCTGCGGCCACACGGAGCTTATACATTTTAAAAACGTGAGCGTTTTTGTCCATATTTACCTGTTTATCACCAATTATGATAACTATGATAATTGGGCAAAACTGAAAAAACGTAAGCATTTTTAAAAACGCATGTGTTTTTAAACGGACTGCTTAAAAACTGGTTCAAAACCCCATGGGGTGGTTTCACATTGGCGTTTTTTTCACACCTGTGATTTTGGCCTATGGACACGTACTGTTTGTTTTTCTCTTCCTGGCTTCAGTGATTTGTCATTGATGCCTTAGGGCAGTGATGGCGAACCTTTTAGCGGCCGAGTGCCCAAACTGCAAACTCAAACCCCCCTTATTTATCGCGAGGTGCCAACTAAAAATTAAAGCCGTAACTTATTGCTCCCTGTTCAACAACTTTCAATCATGTTGGCCTCCTGAGGACAGCAACACAGTAGAAAGATGGAAAATGCATAATTGTAGCTTCTTTCCAGTGTCCCTCTGTACACAGAAAATCGTGGGGCCAGCAGGAGGTCCTCCAAAGATAATTCGGCCCTGTCTACTCATTCTCCCTCTTTCTACAGTCCAAAGTAGCGAAGTAAGTATCAAAATATGACTGAAAGCAGCATCTTTTAAGTTGTTTGGAACTGCAGGAAGACTCTTTGAGTCCTGTCTGGTGTGCTGGGGCGATGGCCCGGGTGCCCATAGAAAGGGCTCTGAGTGCCGCCTCTGGCACCAGTGCCATAGGTTCACCATCACTGCCTTAGGGCGATGCCACACATGTCATTTTGAACCCGTTTTTGGTCAGTTTTTAAGCAGGTTTTTAAAAAACGCATCCTTTTTTTGACCAGTTTTAATTAAGATAATTGGTAAACCCTGTCAAAAAGCATGCGTTTTACAAAAACTCATCCTTTTTTTTAACAGACTGCTTAAAAACGGACCAAAAACAGGTTCAAGATGCCATGTGTGGCATCACCCTTAGGCTACATTCACACTGCCGCATGGGGGGCGTATATACGGCTGATATACGTCCCCCATAGACGGCAATTGGCGCACGGCAGCCTACGGGAGCGGTACGGTGCAGCACACATGCAGCACCGTACCGCTCCGTACCCCGTGAAAAGATAGGACATGTCCTATGCGTCTTATATCCCTATGGAGATGGGCGGAGGTGAGCAGCGCTCACCTCCTCCTCCTCTCCCCGCACGCTGCCATGTGCCTGCCGTGCTATGGTACGGAGGGCAGTGGCAGTGTGAATCTAGCTTTAGGGTAATGCTACACAGGGCATCTTTGGACAGTTTTAAAGCATTTGTTTTCAGTCCTTTTTTACTGCTTACCATGCATTTGACTGCTTTGAGCCAAATGCATGGTAAAAGGTAAAAAACGGATGAGTTTTAAAAAAACTGACTGAAAACTCATGCTTTAAAATGGTCTAAAAACGTCCCATGTGGCATCGCCCTCACTGGACCATTCTTTTCAATGGGCTTTTTTACACTTCCATTTTTTTTTTCCACTGATCAGTTGCTGTCATCGAACAAAATAAAAAAAAAAACAGGTTACAAAACTGATCACTGAAAAAAACTGCTTAAAAACAGACTAAACGGGTTCAAAATGCCACGTGTGACACCACCCTAAGGGTGCAGTCACATGGGGCGTTGACATGGGACGGGATGTATTAATGTGTCGGTCTCTAGACCAGTGCAGAGTAAGGCCGGCGCCACACAGGGCGCTTTGTCTGCACTTGCAAACGCAGACAAAGTCGCGCCCACCGGGGCGGGCCTCGGCCCGATCGCATCGGCGTTTCTATGGAAACGCCTGCGATCGGGAACGAGCCGCCGGTGTTTCGCGTTAATTTAACGCGAAACACCGGCATCTCGTTCCCTATCGCAGGCGTTTCCATAGAAACGCCGATGCGATCGGGCCGAGGCCCACCCCGGTGGGTGCGACTTTGTCTGCGTTTGCAAGCGCAGACAAAAGCGCCACGTGTGGCGCCGGCCTTAAACAATCAGTGCAGGCACCAATTGTGTGACTTAGTCAGACAGATTAAGTCAGACAGGTTAACTGATTGGAGGGGGACAATCAGTTGTCATGACAGCCAGGACACTGTTATACATCACCAGCATAAAAACAATATACTGCAATACAGTTTCAGTATACAGTAATGTATGAGCCATCAGACCCCTTCGGGTTAAAGTTAAAAAAAATATATATATGTATATATACATACACAAAATGTCAAATTCAAATCATCATCCCCCCATGTAGATTTAATGCAAGACTACGGGTGCTAGTTACCTATTGCATGAGTTTCCATAGAAAGGAACATGCAATCAGGCCATGGCCCACTCCTGTACACTAGCGCTGTGTTTGTAAATGCAGCGTTGGCGGTATGTGTTATCTGCAGTCCTGCTGTTCATAGGCTGTATAATACAGCAGACACCAGTCATTATAAGTACTGGTCGAATGTGACTGTAGCACCGAAACCCCCAATGGTGCAGTCACACGGTACGTTTTTTAACACATTGCAAAACACGTGCGTTCATGATTTCTTCATTTCTGCAAATATAAGCAGGTGTGAAAATTAAAGGGGTTCTCCGGTGACAAGGTATAGCGAGGTCAATCTTTATGTCCCCACACTTATCACTTTACTAATTCAGTGTCATTAAATCTTCTGCCCCCATTTCATGAAATCAAAGTCATTCGTGTGCACTGCCAGCTCCTGCTACACTTACAGTTTCCATAGAAACGACCTGTATGCTGTCTCTGCTCTCTGGTCTGACATGTGCAGTCAGCTCCTTGTTCCCTGCTGGGGGGTGTGGCTGCACCTTCCTCTGTATGAAGAAGCTGTGCTGACCAGGGGGATTGTGGGAGATGTAGTCTTTTAGCAGATTGGGGGCAGCCATCTTGGAGTTATGCAGCTGCAGCAGTGAGATGTAAAGTGACAAGTGAAGGAAAAGAAAGTATACAGCCCAGGGTGGTGAGGTAAGGGTGTGCAACTATAATATATGTAAAAGAACTGGTTAGTTAAAAAAAAAAAAGTACATATAGTGACCTGAGAACCCCTTTAAAGAAAAATGGATTCAAACCAGCCAAATGAATGGAAACATGCAAAAACGCATGTATTTTATAATGAGTTGCATGGGGGCTTCCATGTTGTGATGACAACCAGGAATCTCTCAGAAGCTCCCCAGCCATGTCATTCAGCATGTTAAAAAAATCACATTGCTATCATTTTAAGTATCCTCTAATTGAAAAATAACAGATCTATTAAAAGACAAAAATAATCTGTCACTCATCACCTATTTAAATGGAACTAAATCAAATTGTTTGAATGAAAAAGAAAGCTGGCAAATTAAAAAAAAAAAAAGAATTTTGTACAGGTTTTAATTTTTGTAAATGTATGAAAACATTATAAAACCTATACAAATTTGGTATCCCCGTAATCGTACCAACCCAAAGAATAAAGTAGACATCATTTGGGGCCCTCAGTGAAAGCAGTAATATCCAAGCCCACAAGAAAATGGCGCAAATGTGTTTTTTCACCATTTTCACTGCATTTGGAATTTTTTTCCCGCTACCCAGTACATGGCATGGAATATTCAATACCATCACTATGAAGTGTAATTTGTTACGCAGAAAACAAGCTGTCACAGAGCTCTTTATGTGTAGAAATACAAAAAGTTATAGATATTTGAAGGTGGGGAGTGAAAAATGGAAATGAAAAAACAGGAAAGGGCCCGGTCCTTAACCGGTTAAACAAAAAATGCCGGGATTGTTAATGTGCCATAGATTGTTGTACATGGAAATAGAGTCACAAGACTCTATTCAGATAATTATCCTAATGTATATAATGGCATGACTACCGTATAATAATTGCTAATTCTTGTTTATGAAAAAATAAGACATCCCCTGAAAATAAGATGTAGTGCTTCTTAAGGAGCATTATGAGACACTGTCTTATTTTCGGGGAAACATGGTGGTACCTTGGCGTGCAGCAGGGCTTGTATTAAAAGGTCATACAGTTAAAAGCGTATCAAAGAAAACATCCTCACTTACTGCATAAAAACAGCTCCATATGCCAATGTAAAAGCTATAAGTATCAGAATATGGCAAAATGAAGAAATGTTATGTGTACAGGTTTACATTTTATTAAAACCTAAAAGAAACCTGTATAAATTTGGTATCCCAGTAATTGCACTGACCCAAAGCATAAAGCATAATTTTAAAAGTTGATTTTAGAGGTCATGGATAACAAATATAAGAAGATTACCTCAGGTATGGTGCCTGGCTCTACAAGTAACTGCCCATGGTTTATCATAATGGATTTTGATGGTAGATTTTATTTATTTATTCTTGGAAAATAGTTAATGTATTCCATTTGCATTTTAGGTCAGAGTGGTGCTGGAAATAATTGGGCCAAAGGTCATTATACGGAAGGAGCAGAGCTGGTAGATTCTGTTCTAGATGTGGTGAGAAAAGAATCTGAAAGCTGCGACTGCCTGCAGGGTTTTCAGTTGACCCACTCTCTAGGTGGTGGCACTGGTTCTGGAATGGGCACACTGCTCATCAGCAAGATCAGGGAGGAGTACCCAGACCGAATCATGAATACATTTAGTGTAATGCCATCCCCCAAGGTCTCAGACACTGTAGTTGAACCATACAACGCCACTCTTTCTGTACATCAGTTGGTGGAGAACACAGATGAAAGCTACTGCATAGATAATGAAGCTCTTTATGACATCTGCTTCCGCACGTTAAAGCTAACAACACCAACTTACGGTGACCTCAATCATTTGGTATCTGCAACTATGAGCGGGGTAACAACCTGCCTTCGTTTTCCTGGCCAGCTTAATGCAGATTTAAGAAAACTGGCTGTCAACATGGTGCCTTTCCCACGACTGCACTTTTTTATGCCTGGGTTTGCTCCTCTTACTAGCCGTGGCAGTCAGCAATACCGTGCCCTGACTGTGCCTGAACTCACACAACAAATGTTTGATTCCAAGAACATGATGGCGGCCTGCGATCCCCGTCATGGGCGCTACCTCACTGTAGCTGCTATCTTCAGGGGAAGAATGTCCATGAAGGAAGTCGATGAACAGATGCTTAATGTACAAAACAAAAACAGCAGCTACTTTGTAGAATGGATCCCCAATAACGTGAAGACCGCTGTGTGCGACATCCCACCACGAGGCCTCAAAATGTCTGCCACATTTATTGGCAACAGTACTGCCATTCAAGAGCTATTCAAGAGAATCTCTGAGCAGTTTACAGCCATGTTCCGCCGAAAAGCCTTCTTGCATTGGTACACAGGTGAAGGAATGGATGAGATGGAATTTACTGAAGCTGAAAGCAACATGAATGACCTGGTATCAGAGTACCAACAATACCAAGATGCCACTGCTGATGAACAAGGAGAATTTGAAGAGGAGGAAGGAGACGATGAAGCTTGATGATGAGAAATACATTCATTAGAAAAACAAGGCACAGTTTCTACATAGCCAGTATGATGTCTGCAGCAGCGATGTGTTTGAGCATGTGTTTACTTCATTGTCAGTGATGTCAAGATAAAGTTTATTATGTTACCAATGTTAACAGAAACCGTTGTTTAGGCTCTTCTAATTCATGATAAGGTCTGTACTAGAAGGATGTAGAAGTGATTATGACAGCCCTTAGGTATTGGTTTGCACTGAGATCATAAAGAGTATTTGTACGCTATGTGGTCTGCTTTCTTCATTGGTTTACAATATTTTTTTTTTTTACCATTTTAGAATAAATTATAGGGGGGTTCTTATCTGGGCATATTTATTCAATTAAATTCATCTGGCATATATATATATATATATATACACATTTCTTCAATTGAAAAAAAAAGTACCTGTGTGAAGATCATTTCCAGGTCCATTACAAACTGAGGACAGCTGTACAACTGCAGCTGCTGGAGCCACTGCACAAATAAAACAAATATTTTTTGCATATGCAATGGACGGCATTACTGCATGTCCCACAAATGCCCTGTGGTAATGACCACTGAATCCAGGTGGATGGGCTCCTCAGTGCATCGCTGTCAAAGTGTGGTGGTGGCCATATCCAAGATATAAAATTTGAATACCCCTTTAAAGAGCATCTATCACTAGGATGAAATACTGTATGCAAATGAGCCTGAGAGGCTCCAGCCTCCATAGGCGTTTATGGAGCCTGTAGCCCCTCAGGTCGATTTGCATACAGTCTTTCATCCTGGTGGTAGATCTCCTTTAACAAACACCCTTTTCATTTACAATAATTAAACATATATGACATATATATTTAAGCCAAAACCAGGTATGGCGCATAAAATAACAAAAAGTAAAATAATTTATTTTAAATACCTTCCATCTCCACTGAGCCAACTTATGGTTTTAAAAAAAATTTAAATAATAAAAGGTTCTATAACCCAGTTGTTTGAATGTGCTAGGCTCCACCATTTCAACACTTCAGGGTTCAGAGTTACTAAAGAAAGAGAGCCAGGCAACGGTATACAGCAAACCACAAACCAAGAGCAGACATAAAAAAGAAAAAAACCTTCTAAACAAGAATTTCTGCGTCCGAGACATACTGGTACTTTTTCAGAACTGTAACTCAATTATAAAGGGAAACAAGATCTCACATCCAAGTAAAGAGACTCAAACTAACATCAAAAGTAGATTCACAAGCGGTATACAGGACACTGGTGTTTTTATTGGCTACAAAATGCTTCCATAGCTGAAGTGCATGATAGCTGCAGTTTCACATTTTTAGTTTAATCTGTAATGTAATATTTGTTTTAACTAGTAATCAGGTAAAAATGATTATACAAGGCAGTTTTATGGAAAGGTTATGCTGAGCATAGGAAATCTTCAACCAATTTGTTAAACTCTTCAGAATATCTTAGATGAAGATTATGTTTGCCCTCTGGCATAAGATGCAGCCTGTAAAGTACACAAGGTCAACAATTTAAGAGATGGCTTTGCAGGAGAATCGCACTTAAAGAATGACTAATATAGCAAAAAGGTGACTTGAGACAATTCTTAGGCAACACTTTACTCACACTGTATTATTATCATTATAATTAATAGCACTCTTGCCAAATATTCTCCTTAAAAGTAACATGCAAATGAGCTGAGAAGAGAGGTTTTCTTTTGCTAGTCACGATTCTGTAATCAGCACCATGGTTGTGGTTCTGTGTGCTATGGAACCAGAGATACAGGCTGTTAAACCCTTAACGACGTGTGACGTAATAGTTCCCTGGCAATATTTGGAGAGGGTTCACGAGCTGAGCCCTCTCCATACCCGGAGAGTGTTTGCTGCATATTGCAGTAAACACCCACCGGTAACACCTGCGATCGGTGCTAGGCGTTTACACTGCAATACAAAGATCCGAGGCTGTCTGAATTTAACCATTTCATTACAATGTGTAACTTGCACATTGTAATGAATGATGAGGAAAATCTCCATATACTGCCGTACTGCAGTATGAAAAAAAAAGTCAAAAAAGTTAAATTATTTTTTTTTTTTTTTTTTTTTTAAAGTAAAAATTCAAATCACCCCCCTTTCATAAGAACTGTTATAAATATGAAGAAACAGCAAAAATCATAAACATGTTAGGTATGGCTGTGTCCCAAAATGTCCAATGAAAATATAATGTTTTTTTCCCGGCATTTAACCCCATAACGGAAAATGGCGCCCAAATGTGAAAATGCCACTTTGCCATTTTGAAAAATAGTAAAAAAATGCTATAAAAAAAGTGATCAAAAGGGCATACAGTCCTTAAAATGGCAGCATTGAAAACATCCTAAAAAATTACACCACCCGCAGCTCCGTACACCAAAGTATGAAAAAGTTATTAGAATGTTTTGATACGTTTACAAAAATGAAAACTGCAAAACAAAGCTAAAACCACAGTGAATATCCGCACTGTAAGCCGTAAAATCCAAGCCCAGAAGAAAATGTAGTTTTTCACCAATTTCACTCCATTTGGAATTTTTTCCCCGCTTCCCAGTACATGGCATGTCATTTTAAATACCACCACTATGAAGTGCAATTTGTTATGCCGAAAACAAGCCCTTACACAGCTGTTTACGTAGCAAAATAAAAAAAGTTATAGATTTTTGAAGGTGGGGAGTGAAAAATGGAAATGCAAAAACAAAAAAGGGCCTGTCGTTAAGGGGTTAAAGAGATCGTCATAAAATGGTTCTTTACCTTAACCACATATTCAAACTGATTGTCAGGTTTTGTAGTTCTCAGAACCGCAAGCCTCATAGGATATGAAGCTTAAAGGGGTTATCCGGGTTTTAAAAATTAATTATGGCCGAGCTGGGGAGGGCTATTTAAACATAATAAACATGTACTTATCTCCTCCGGTGCCGCCAATGTCCCGCGCCGCGGTCCGTTTGATCTGTGCCCCTGTTTGTTTACAGGGGCACGGGAGCCGCACAAAGGGAGCTTCTGATCTGTGTGGCTGGCTCCTCCCATTTGTCCCTATCTATCAGTGTTGTAAGCGCTGGGAGATGGTGTCGGATGGGATCTTCCGGACGGCCGGAAGCTCCCTGTGCACCCTTGTAATGAAACCAGCGAACAGAGAAGACTGGCCGCAGCGCGGGACATTGTGCGAGGAAGCAGCACTCCTGGAACAGTGCATTTAATTCCATCAGTGTTCATACAGCAAAATTTCACCTTATAAATAAAGATATTTTTCAATAACAAGCTTGAAAATGCCTTTATGGATACGGTAAAACATTGCTGGTCGAATAAAATACACTGTTCCAGGAGTGCTGCTTCATAATACTTTACCTTTGAATCTTGAGGCGTTTTGGTCGAAGCCATAGGCTGTGGTGAACCGTTGTGTGTTGTTTACATTTAACGCATGCGTTTTTAAACAGCTGAAGATGCATTTGTTGACATGTGCATCAACACAATGTTAACAAATGCATGCGTTAACGCTTGCGTTTTGTAAATGCTAAATTGACAACAACATCCTCTTCAGCTACTTAAAAATGCATGTGTTAAACGCAAACAAAACACATTGTGTGACCACAGCCATAGAAGGCCTGCACTTGCTTCTGTTTACTGTCCTGCACCAAACTACTTTGCTTGATTCTAAACAGATGCATTGGAGGGGAGGAAAACCATTGAAGCTGGACGGAACCAAGATGTGGAGATTACGCAAATATAAGATATGATGGAAAGATTTGCACCTATTAACAGTGTTTGACCATTTGTGGTTTTGGCTCACGATTAGAGATGAGCAGACCCTAAGGTTAAGTTCAGGACAGGTGCGTCCCGCATGACAAAGACAGGACATGACAAAGACATCGACGCCCTCAGTTACTAGCCATAGCTGTGTGTTGGCCAGGCTACGTGTCCCCCTGAATAATCACAACTATGTTTAGTAACTAGGGGCGTCAATTTGCCGGACCAGCAAACGGCCACCGATCCAGCAACACGTCCAGGTCCTGCGGGACGCACCCTGACCTGAACTTAAAGTTTGGGTTCATTCTTCTCTACTCATTAAATCTTCTGCAAAATACTGATGAAATAAGTGGCAAACTATACATAAGAAAGTATAATATATACTCCAGGCCCAAGAGGGGTGCAAAGGGGTAGTAGCAGGTAAATCAAATTCTAAAAAAATTCTTATAAAAATATGCAAAGCAAAAGGGCAGACATGTTGCCATTAACCTGAAAGTGGAAAAGCTTATATAAGAATGTGTACACTAAAATCACTTACCTAGATTTTTTTACTTGTTGATGTAGAAACTGTGGGTGAAACAGTGGGACCATAGGATCCTTCATACCATGAATAATCAACGTTGGACAACTAATTAGTGGGAGCAAGTGTCGGCAGATATTACCTGACAAATTATGACATAAACAAAATATTCCTTTATTTTATCACTACATTTTGAATGTTCCCTCAATACAGGTTAGATACTGCATTATAATAACTCACCCTGAATAGATTATGAGAGATTGACACCTTGAAACTTTTTTATATTCTTCTGGCAAAGTTTCTCCAAGATTATCAATTTGGTTACTGGTTGATTTTGGCAATTTTTTTAACCCTTTTCCAACCTTTCACTCAAATAACTGAAGCCAACTGGAAGTGGTGCAAATGGACACTATTGGAAGTCATTAAGAATTCAATGATATCAATAGACATTCTGACCCATTAATATTTCCATGAAAATAGCTAATAGCAGAAGTCTAAATGCAGGTGTGAACCAGGCCCAACATTGCACATCTGTCCCTGTCAATAAGGAGTGATAAACGGTGTTCGCAAGCAAGTCAGAAAAGGTTTCAAAATCAGAACCATCAGAACCAGGCTGCTGTGTGCTGCTCTGAGCCATATTTATCCTGTATTTCAGAATTTTGTAACAGAGAACCTTTAGTTTGGATCTTTTATAGGATGCCAAATAAGCATAGGTCACTAATTAAATTTTATATGAATATTTTAGCACAATATTAATTTTTTTTATGTGATTATAAACTGTCTTCAGGGAATTTCTATATCATCACTGAAACAGTTCAGACTCACAGTGCTTTAAGTAATATTCATTTAATTGTCATTGCTTATTTCGTCAATAGCTATGCCACCATACTCTATCATAAAGATGCAAGCTTTTGAGTTAACATACCCAACATTTGTTTCATATGTTTGTTAAGGTTACTCAGTTGGCCCAGCTGAAATTCTCATGTACTGACAAGTTCTAACAAATCTAGTGCACCAGTCGTATAAAAATATTATGGAAAAAATAAAGACAAAAACAATCAATTAGAGATTTAGAAGCAAAGAAAAAAAATCTTTCAATCCAAAACTATTTACCATCAAATTTTTGGAAGATATTAGTCATGGCATCCACCCATGTTGAAAAGGTACTGGTTAGATAATTGATTCCATACAGATCCTCCAATGGCTTCCTCATTCCTGGACTCCATTTAGATACATCTTTTACAGCTAAATAATAACAAAAGGCAAAGATAACCAGGATCAGGATTTCACCGTTGAACAAAAAGTAATAATATATAACATAAAACAGTTCATCATATTTTAGAATCATCTGACATAACAAGACAGCTCCCAAAACCATGGTAGCATACATTGGATCACCCAACCCTCACACTGATCTGTAACAGGTCTGTTACGGTAAGGTCACTATAGAGTACGAATAGCTGCCTAACCCAGGAACAGCATCCTCTGGCTCTGAAGCTGCTTCTGGGTTAGGCCGCATAACCCCACTGTAAGAAGGTGTCTGCACAGTGAATGGGCAGCAAGGTGGCTTATTGGGCAGCATTGCAGCCTTGTTGTGCTGGGAACCTGGGTTCAAGTCCCAGGGTCAACATCTGCAAAGAGTTTGTATGTTCTCTCCATGTTTGTGTGCGTTTCCTCCGTGTCCTCCGGTTTCCTCCCACATTTCAAAACTTACTGGTGAGTTGATTAGATTGTGAGGTGAGCCCCATTGGAGGCAGGGACCTATTTGACCTTGTAGTGGGTTTACACAGTCAAGTTTCAATATTTGCAGATGATACTAAGCTGTGTAAAGTAATAAATACTGAGGTCGATAGTTTAGCATTACAGAGGGATTTGTGGAAGCTTGAGGGATGGGCAGAGAAATGGTTGATGAGGTTTAATGTAGATAAATGTAAAGTTATGCACTTGGGCCATGGAAACAAAAAGTATAATTATGTTCTAAACGGTCAATTACTTAGTAAAACTGAAGCTGAAAAGGACTTGGGCGTATTGGTGGATGGTAAACTTAATTTTAGTGACCAGAGCCAGGCGGCTGCTGCTAAAGCAAATAAAATAATGGGATGTATCAAGAGAGGAATAGATTCTCATGATAAAGACATAGTTCTGCCCTTATACAAATCCCTGGTCAGACCACACATGGAATATTGTGTACAGTTTTGGGCACCAGTATATAAAAAGGATATAGTAGAGCTGGAACGGGTGCAGAGGAGAGCAACCAGGATTATTAGGGGAATGGGGGGACTAGAATACAATGACAGATTACAAAATTTGGGATTATTCAGTTTAGAAAAAAGACGACTGAGGGGAGACCTCATTACAATGTACAAATACCTGAACGGACAGTACAAGGATCTCTCCAAAGATCTTTTTATACCTAGGCCTGTGACCAGGACAAGGGGGCATCCTCTACGCCTAGAGGAGAGGCGATTCTACCATCACCATAGACAAAGGTTCTTTACTGTAAGAGCAGTGAGACTATGGAACTCTCTGCCGCAGGAGGTTGTTATGGCCGACTCTATGTACATGTTCAAGAGAGGCCTGGATGCCTTTCTGGAGAGAAAAAATATCACGGGTTATGGGGATAAAACATTTATTTAATTCTTGAAGGTTGGACTTGATGGACTTGCGTCTCCTTCCAGCCTTATATACTATGATACTATGATACTATGATTTGGCAAGCTTTGTGTAGCGCTGCCTAATCTGTGTGCGCTATATGAATAAAGGAATTATTATTTATTATTATGAGTTGCCATTGGCTCTGAGGGGCATGCATTGGCCTGTTGAGATGAAGCCCACAGCTGGTGTTGCCCCGAAAACACTTCTGCTTGATTTGAATAAATGTTAAAAAATGTGATTTTTGTAGGAAAGAAAGCTTAAATAAAAGACAGGTGTGGAACTGGGGGCCTCAGATGGACATGTGAGTGCAACTGGATTATAATGACATTTTTAAATTACAGTTCTAATCTAGCTGGCAGTGTTTTGTAAAGATCCTGTATGCTAGCCAAATTATCTCACCATTATAAAGAGCTAGATCCTCTTCAGTGACATAAGCATTGGCTCCCCAAACAATAAGCTTATTGATAAGCAGTGGATAAGACCCAGCTGCAACAAGTGCTGTTATACCGCCATCACTCCATCCTAGCAAGGAAAATCTCTTAAAATGTAAAGCCTGCAAAAAGGTAGTTACATTGCGTTATTTTGTTACATATTATCTATACATATACATATTGTATTATCTGTACATATACAATGTATCTCAAGTAGCTCAAAATAACAGAATGATAAACATCTCAATAGCCTTACTTTAAAGCAGTTGTTCTCACCTTTCTAATGCTATGACCCCGCAATACAGTTCCTCATGTTGCGGTGACCCCAAACCATGTACAAGAATATAACGACTATAAAAATGCACCCTATGTACAAGAATATAACGACTACAACACCGCCCCCTATGTACAGGAACATAACTCCTATAATACTGCCCCCTATGTACAGGAACATAACTACTATAATACTGCCCCCTATGTACAAGACTCTAATTACTATAATACTGCCCCCAGTTCTATTCCCCCTGATGGCACCAGTTCTAGTTACCCCCCCTCCTGCCCCCATTTCTGGTTCCCCCTCCTGTCCCCAGTTTTGTTCACCTTTCCTGCCCCCAGTTTTGTTCCCCCTCCTGCCCCCAGTTCTAGCGCCCCCCTCTCCTGCCCCCAGTTCTAGCGCCCCCCTCTCCTGCCCCCAGTTCTAGCGCCCCCCTCTCCTGCCCCCAGTTCTAGCGCCCCCCTCTCCTGCCCCCAGTTCTAGCGCCCCCCTCTCCTGCCCCCAGTTCTAGCGCCCCCCTCTCCTGCCCCCAGTTCTAGCGCCCCCCTCTCCTGCCCCCAGTTCTAGCGCCCCCCTCTCCTGCCCCCAGTTCTAGCGCCCCCCTCTCCTGCCCCCAGTTCTAGCGCCCCCCTCTCCTGCCCCCAGTTCTAGCGCCCCCCTCTCCTGCCCCCAGTTCTAGCGCCCCCCTCTCCTGCCCCCAGTTCTAGCGCCCCCCTCTCCTGCCCCCAGTTCTAGCGCCCCCCTCTCCTGCCCCCAGTTCTAGCGCCCCCCTCTCCTGCCCCCAGTTCTAGCGCCCCCCTCTCCTGCCCCCAGTTCTAGCGCCCCCCTCTCCTGCCCCCAGTTCTAGCGCCCCCCTCTCCTGCCCCCAGTTCTAGCGCCCCCCTCTCCTGCCCCCAGTTCTAGCGCCCCCCTCTCCTGCCCCCAGTTCTAGCGCCCCCCTCTCCTGCCCCCAGTTCTAGCGCCCCCCTCTCCTGCCCCCAGTTCTAGCGCCCCCCTCTCCTGCCCCCAGTTCTAGCGCCCCCCTCTCCTGCCCCCAGTTCTAGCGGCCCCCTCTCCTGCCCCCAGTTCTAGCGCCCCCCTCTCCTGCCCCCAGTTCTAGCGCCCCCCTCTCCTGCCCCCAGTTCTAGCGCCCCCCTCTCCTGCCCCCAGTTCTAGCGCCCCCCTCTCCTGCCCCCAGTTCTAGCGCCCCCCTCTCCTGCCCCCAGTTCTAGCGCCCCCCTCTCCTGCCCCCAGTTCTAGCGCCCCCCTCTCCTGCCCCCAGTTCTAGCGCCCCCCTCTCCTGCCCCCAGTTCTAGCGCCCCCCTCTCCTGCCCCCAGTTCTAGCGCCCCCCTCTCCTGCCCCCAGTTCTAGCGCCCCCCTCTCCTGCCCCCAGTTCTAGCGCCCCCCTCTCCTGCCCCCAGTTCTAGCGCCCCCCTCTCCTGCCCCCAGTTCTAGCGCCCCCCTCTCCTGCCCCCAGTTCTAGCGCCCCCCTCTCCTGCCCCCAGTTCTAGCGCCCCCCTCTCCTGCCCCCAGTTCTAGCGCCCCCCTCTCCTGCCCCCAGTTCTAGCGCCCCCCTCTCCTGCCCCCAGTTCTAGCGCCCCCCTCTCCTGCCCCCAGTTCTAGCGCCCCCCTCTCCTGCCCCCAGTTCTAGCGCCCCCCTCTCCTGCCCCCAGTTCTAGCGCCCCCCTCTCCTGCCCCCAGTTCTAGCGCCCCCCTCTCCTGCCCCCAGTTCTAGCGCCCCCCTCTCCTGCCCCCAGTTCTAGCGCCCCCCTCTCCTGCCCCCAGTTCTAGCGCCCCCCTCTCCTGCCCCCAGTTCTAGCGCCCCCCTCTCCTGCCCCCAGTTCTAGCGCCCCCCTCTCCTGCCCCCAGTTCTAGCGCCCCCCTCTCCTGCCCCCAGTTCTAGCGCCCCCCTCTCCTGCCCCCAGTTTTGCCACCCTCTTCCTGCCCCCAGGTCTAGTGCCCCCCCTTCCTGCCCCCAGTTTTGGTGTGTGTCCCCTGCTGCTTCAAGTTGTAGTTTCTACTCACTGTGAGCAGAGCAGCCTGTTCCGCGGGAGTCTGTATAGAGGAGAAGCCAGAGGGTCATGTGATGATGACATCCCCACAGGTCCTCGAGCTTCCCCTGTATACAGCAGCCAAAGGTCCTCAAGAAATGTGTGCTCATTGAACACATGTTTTATTCCGTTTTTGCCGCGAATCGGCAAAAACGTCCTGCTGGGACTAGGGGAAAATCTGTGTATTTGGGTAAGTAATTGGCTTAGTGATAGAAAACAGAGGGTCGTCATTAATGGGTTGACATTACCAGTGGAGTGCCACAGGGGTCAGTGTTGGGGCCACTTCTTTTTAATATTTTTATTAATGACCTTATAGTGGGTTTACACAGTCAAGTTTCATTATTTGCAGATGGTACTAAGCTGTGTAAAGTAATAAATACGGAGGTCAATAGTTTAGCATTACAGGGGGATTTGTGGAAGCTTGAGGAGTGGGCAGAGAAATGGTTGATGAGGTTTAATGTAGATAAATGTAAAGTTATGCACTTGGGCCATAGAAACAAAAAGTATAATTATGTTCTAAACAGTCAATTACTTGGTAAAACTGGAGCTCAAAAGGACTTGGGGGTATTGGTGGATGGTAAACTTAATTTTAGTGACCAGAGCCAGGGGGCTGCTGCTAAAGCAAATAAAGTAATTGGATCATGGAACTGATTCTCATGATAAAGATATAGTTTTGCCCTTATACAAATCCCTGGTCAGACCACACATGGAATATTGTGTACAGTTTTGGGCACCAGTGTAAAAAAGGTGTATAAAAAGGAGGGTAACAAAGATTATTAGGGGAATGGAGGGACTAAATACAATGACACGCCTGTGACCAGGACAAGGGGGCATCCTCTATGCCTAGAGGAGAGGTGATTCTAATATCACGGGTTATGGGGATAAAACATTTAATTCTTAAAGAGGACCCCGGAAAACCCACCCAACAAATGTGCCCCCCATAATCCTCCCCCAGCCCCTTCTCCCTAGCCATTTCATTTTTTTTTAAATTTATGTGCAGTGAATTGATTAAAACCTATCCGACCTCTTACCAAATAAGAGGTCCTCGGCCTTATATACTATGATACTATACTATGATGCACATAACAAAACAACAGTATGTTTTTCAATCTGAATTCATATGCCGCCTTCAATATATTATTATAATATACTATAGCTTGTACATAAATACTGTGCCTCTAATAAATTGAATTATATGTTGTGCCTCCCATTACAAAATATATAGCCCCTCAAGTGAATCACTTAATGTTTTAATCACTTATAGTGCCCCCCTGAATGTGTTCAGGTTGAACAGGTCAAGCTGGGAAAGTTGTTACTAGGTAATCCATGACAAGTTTCTTTACCATGACAGCTTTTCCTAAAAAAGAATTGTCTTAGAAACTTTTCCTTAAAGGACACCTGTCATCAGGTCTGTGTCACTTGTCCTGTCACCTCTACCTGTTGGAGCAGCTCACAAGGATCCCATCCTAGTCTTTATCTAGTTATTTCATACATTATTCATTGTAAAATCATCTATTTTTTATCATGTAATTGAGGCTGGTCACATGGTCAGAGGCAGTGATGTCACCCCTGTTACCCCACCCCTCTCCTCCCCCTGCTCATGTCTGTGTGTAATGTATAGTAAAGCATTGCTAGTGTGTGTATGTCATCTGCTGACATGTGAGAGACACAGACATCAGCTACACAAGTGCCTGGCATGTTCTCTATACACATGGCTGCCTGGAGCTGCTGTATCTCTCCTAAACACACACACATGCACACAGAGGCAGCACCAGGAAGCACATCATTATACAGCCTCACATCATTATACAGGCTGTCAATCAAGCACTGGGGGTGTGTCTGTGCCTCCCACTCATGAATAGAGTGGACAGCTTGAATATGCTAATGCTTCATTGGACATTTCACAGGTCATTAGCATACAGCTTTAGGACCTCATTGCTTAGGGTTACAGGCATGTAGAGGGACAATGAAGGGATAGAGGCAATGCTCTCTAATGGCAGTTTATAAAAATATATTTAGTTTAGGGGGGTTATTTTGCATGACGGGTTCTCTTTAATCATGGAGTAAGAGAATACTTGTATAAATGATTTTCACTTCTCAAGAATGTACAGTACAACAAAAAACCTCTAAGGATTCCATTGCACATATACATAAGATTTTTCCTGATGTATTTTAAAGCATATAAATATGTCCTCATAGATAGCCTGTGAATTATTAGGAGCTTTTCTACTTTCTATTTTATTCATTATTTGGATTGGAAACGTGCAGCTGAATATAGTTATACTCCAAGTGAAAAACAGAATTACTATTTTTAAGTAGTGTACAGTTTGTTAAAAACACAGCGTTTAATGTTCACATTGTACAGGTGATTTGTTCTTTATTGTTTTCATGTAGAGTAAAGACTGCCTGTCATAAAACATTAGGAATGTGTAATGTATTTATACTAAAGCTAGAGAATTAACTGCGGACTCAGCAGGATGTCCGCTGTGACCATTGCATTCATGTATATATCTACTGCCTAAAGGCCCCTATGACTTTTTCAAATTCAATGACCCGTTTTCTGGGGCATTTGGCTATCAGCCAGCACACGAGTGCCTTCTGTAATAATAAATTATCATTTATTGGAATAATATTTGAGATAAAATTGGTTTCCTTCCATGGGTAGATTTGGTGAAGATCCATAAAGTTTTTTGCTGAGTTTTTTATGCAGCACAGACCGCCAAGAGGTGAGGCTACCTTATTTGATATTAGACACAGTATGTAGCTAATACAGGGGGAACAGTATGAACTTTCCTGCAGAAGACTTTCACATACACCTTCCTCTTTATATACACCCATTTCTCCAGTACAATTTATTATTTATCTTTCCTCAAGGGATTTTCCAGTGCTCCCAAAAAATTAGCAGACTTCAAAAGTTTACCTGCATCAAATTTACAGCATCTGTAGCATCCCTTGAAAAGAAGTCTTCAGGATAGTCTCGGGCTGGTGGGATGGAGCGTCCATATCCCCGAGGGTCCCATCCAATGACAGTGAAAGCTTTTTTATCAAGAAGTTTGAGTTGTGGTCCAAAGTCTGTTTGACTACTACCTAATAAACACCAAGAATAAACTGTTGCATAAAAAGTTTATCAATACTGTAGTATCAAATAAAAACAATAGTTTATGTGGAGCAAATTCTGAGCAGTCATTCTGCGTAAAGCCCACTTTAAGAGCACAAAAATGGGCGAAACAGTGCTAACTATAGCCAATATTTATTGGATATATTGGAATACTGAGTTACATATACTAGGGGTTTTGTCCGGTGGTTAGGTGAAAGGGAGAGAGCTACAGTCCTATTCCAGGCAACTGTACAGCGGTTTTGTCAATCTTATATATTTGTCTTATTCCAAAGATAGGACATTAACAGCTTATTGACTTCGATGTGCGTGTACTGCTGTGCCACTGCATGCTGTGCGGCTGGCTTCTGCATGTAAACATAAGCTGTAGACATGCGGCCTCTGTATACAAACAGGAGCTGGTAGTGACGGGCGCTGCTGCGGAAGAACGAGAGCAGGGGTAGAGGCAAGTAGGAATTATTGTTTTTTATTTTAGAGACTCTCTAGCCATATGTAAAAAAAACTTATAATTGTGGAAAACCTTTAAATGAGGACCTGTCAAGGCGATTTGGGACACTAACCCACCCACAGGTCCTTATGGACCGGTGGTTTAGTGTCCCAAATTCCTCTTTAGAAAGTGCCCAGGTGCCTGCAATTAAAATACTTACCTGGTTCCACGCCAGGATGTACAGCTCCAGCTTCATTGCATTACTGAGCAGGTTAGGGGAGCACAACACCTGGCTCCAATGCACCTCATCGGACCCATCTCTAGGTAAGAATAAATGGGTTTTTTTTTAGCCAACAGAGGGACTTGCTAAAGGGCGATTTTTGTGTCCCGAATCGCCCTGACAGGGCTCTTTAAAGTATCACCGGTCCCATGAAAAAAATAAAGCTTTCCCAAAGTTATGATTTAAAGAAGAACTGTACCACCCAAACTAACAATGCCTGATTACACGTCCTCCCCATATCACCTAAAATAAGCTGCCACTGTACCTTAATTACAGCCATTTTTCTGATATACATGTTAGCTTGGTCTCATGTTTGCTGGCTCTGACTCTTCTCCTCTCCCAGGCTGGCAGTGAACCACGTCCCCCTTATTTTGACTGACAGCTCTGTGTCTCTTCAAATCACTGCTCTGCCTCCTTGTACTTAGAGTCTGTCTGCTAATATTCAACTGCAGACATTTAAACCTCTATTTACTTATAGGAAATATTGTGTCAATTTTTTTACATGGTGCCTTGTGTTACATTCATGTCATGTGACTAGAGTGACATCATCGCAGGTCCTTTAGCCTTCTAACAATAGCAAACTGTATACATGTAAATGATCACATAAAATCACAGAAGCCTCCATAAAGGATGGAGAGGAGTAGACCATGTAAGCTGCTGTGACTTCATGTGGTCAAATACATGCATGGGGTACAGTTTGCTATTGTTAAGAGGCTAAAGGACCTGAGATGATGACACCCTGGTCTCGTGATCTGAATAGTAAGGAGGCATAACACACGAGGAGGAGTAGATGGGAGGGGCCGGCCGAGAAGTGCATGCCCCCTCTGATGCCAGGGAATAGAAGATAAAAGGTAATTTATGTGGATGTAAGAAAAACTATTTTTAGCTAAAAGAAGGGTGTCAGCAGGGATCTATAGGAACCTGTCACTGGCTGTATATGTGAAAATGTGGTGACAGGTTCCCTTTAAAGAACATCATAACAGAACTGCAAATATTGACTTGGAGATTTAGGTACCAATGACCCTTGGTAATGAAAGGGTTAATATAAAATAGTTCCTGTTAACGATGTATATAATGGCACGGAAAGTGATTACAACACATCTTAGACATAATAGACTTTGTATACATCCACTCATGTTCAGAAGACTGCCAAACTACTTCCCCTCCTTAAAAACAAGTATCCAACCATCAGTAAATCCAGCACAGAAGAAAACTACAGACCTAATACACAAACTCCAATTGCATCGGCATCAGCTTTATGTTATAAGCCAAATTCCCACCTAGAGCCCCAGGAAGTAACAGAACTGCATGTTCTCCAGATCCTGTGCGCTGATAATGAAGATCGACACCATTTACTTGTATTCTTCCAGATGTGATCTCTGTGCTATTACAAAGAAAATCATGTATTAGGCAAAAGATTGAAACAAATATTGTAATGCTGTTCCTCAAGTACATGTTACTGCTGCAATTAAACGCTGATCTACCATGTTATGTGAGATAACTGAGCAATGTGACACTCCCATACTATTGAAAAGAGGGGCAGGACACAAGCTTGACTTGCCCCTTCTACTTAATGAGAATGGGGCCCCCATTCTCCAGGTAGCTAGGTGTCCTATTCTCGTTACCTGTGGGGTCCCAGCAGTTGGACCCTCACAATTAGCTTGATATTGCCAATGCACAATACAGGGAATAACATAAAGAGTTGGTACCTGTGTTTTAAGGCAGCCTGGGGCCTGCATGAACCAGGGCTGGTGGAAGATGCTTCTAACTACATACACTGGAGATCAAAATTAAAAAACAAACAAACAAAAACCACACAATTTCCTAAATGTCAAGGTCATTGTGTAGTGCTATGTGAATGTATCCTAACATGTGTTCAAAATGCCACGGGTACCATCACCCTTAGGGTGCAAGTCACAAATCGCATCTAACGCAAACGTTTCAAAACGCATTCCACCAGCTAGAGAGAGATTTGCGTAATTAAAGAGATGCAAATGTTAACAGCTGTTTAATTAGGCAAAATGTCTCTTCAGCTGTTGCAATGCGCGTTTTAAACACATACGTTAGAAGCAACGTGTGATTGCACCCATAGAGGGGTTGTATGAGAATAAGAAAACAGCGCTAGGACACTAGACGGGAGGGTGTGCCTGGCCACCTGGAAGTCGGGACCGCAGTGTGGGAGATCGGGAGTGACGGATAGAGTTTAATTTTTTATGCAGACCTTCCCTGGCCACCTCACTATTTTTTCTTACCCACGGAAACCCCTTAAATCTCACAAACCCTTATTACTGACTGCAC
Organism: Engystomops pustulosus; assembly: GCF_040894005.1. Classification (NCBI taxonomy): domain Eukaryota; kingdom Metazoa; phylum Chordata; class Amphibia; order Anura; family Leptodactylidae; genus Engystomops; species Engystomops pustulosus. The sequence continues at coordinate 82,481,669 of NC_092415.1, read as the reverse complement.
ATAATGGTGTGCTGTTCCAAAGTGGCTAAAACTTTCTGGCAGCAGGTTGTCCAGATGAAGGCCAAAAGGGGTGACCCTATCAACCATAGAGAAGTTGTTAGTTCCAAGTCTGTGATTTCGAGAATATTGGATCTTTACAACATCACAATCTCATTCAAGTCACCCCCAAAAGACAAACGTAAGAGAAGACAGACTACAGCTGGAATCGATCACCAGTTCAGCACTGAACAGGGTACGGATCTGTTTCATCATACGTGTCACAATGTTTAAGAGGATTTACACTGAAAGCCCACTCTACAGCGATAAAATCTCTAATGTGTAGACATAATCAAATGGCTAGACTCACCTCTGCTGAGGAGCATGTTATGTAGACAGAAAAGAAGAGGCCCACAAGTCATGTTAGTGATGAAAGCAAGGTTCATTTACTTGGATCTGATTGGAAACATTATGTTCGTTGACAACCAGGGGTAAGACTGAAACCAATGTGTGTTATGAAGTCAGTGAAAGGTGGTGGAGGAAGTGTCATAGTTTGGGGAATGTTTCCTACAGCAGGAGTTGGACCTCTCATATGACAATACAGACTGAATGCAAGTGTGTATTAGGTCCTTCTTCAACAACACATGGTTTCTTCATAGCATTCATCACTTAATCAGCCAGCAATTTTTATCCAGGACAATTTTGTATATGGCTTACTTCCTAACCGCAATGCAAAACAAATGCAAGGTAACTGGTGACAATTGTCTCAATACAATAACTCCTGTGAAGAAGCCAATGACATGATACAATGAAAAGAATTTAAGAAGCTAACAAGGTGCAAAATTTTAATAGCTTGACAACTAGGTCAGACCATTTCCAAAATGTCACCTTTCGTGGGGTGTTCATGGTATATAGCGGTTAAGAAAAACGCGAAGGTGAATGTTAGTGCCACTATCGGGAAGGTGATCACAGAATTTTTTTTTAGTTTATTTTGCAATGCTTGAAAAGCCCAAGAAACATGTACCATATATACTCGTGTATAAGCCGTATATACTCGTGTGCTGAAAAACCTCATCTCAGCTTGTACACAAGTCAATAAAAAATAAACTTATATACTCACCCTCCAGCGACCGTGATGCTCAGCACGGCTCCCCGATGTCGGCGCGGCTCCTCTTCTTTCACAGCCGGCCAGTGCATACCATGATGCGGCCACTGCTGACGTCATAGTATGTGCTGGCCAGGAGATAACATGGCCACGCCCTGACAGCTTCATCAGTGGGGGTCTCAGTGCTGAGACTTCAACATATCCCTCTGTTGGACCCCCCCCCCCGTCACTCCGTCAGACTGATGTAGCAGATGGCACGCATGACCGTTCTACTCCATTAATCTCTATGGAGCTGACGGAAATTTCCGTTTTTAAGCCAATTTCTCCACATTTGGATTTTTTTTTTCCAGCTTCCCTGTAAATGGCATACAATAATAAATAATGTAACTGAGAAGTAAAATTTGTTAAACAGAAAATAAGCCCTCATACAGCTCTGTACAAGGAAAAATGCTAAAGTTATAGCTTTGTAAAGGTGGGGAGCAAAAAATGAAAGCAAAGGGGTTCACAAAATGGGGCACATTTACTTACCCGGTCCAGTCCCGATCCAGCCGCGGGTTCTCCGATGCCGATTCGGGTCCGGCCGGGATTCACTAAGGTCCGTGCGCCGATATCCACTAGGTGTCGCTGCTGCGCTGAGGTCCCCTGGAGTTCACCTTCTATTTCTTGGTGCAGGTAAGTGCCCCCTATTTCCGTCGCATGCAACCTGGCCGAAATCCGTTCGTGTGCGCCAAAATCCTGGCGGAATACGGAGCAAATCGGAAATCGCCGGGATACCCGACGGATTCGTGCGAATCGGACCCTTAGTAAATGAGCCCCAATGTGTGTTAACGGGTGGAGCCTTTCAATTGCGTTTGGAAATGCAATCAAAATGCGTGTGAACTCGGCCTAAGGGGTTAAAGGCAACCTGTCATCAGAAATTGGCCTAATAAACCACTACCAGTTTGTTGACAAGCAGCTCAACACCATCCAGATCATGTTTCTTTCATTACGCAGCGTGGTGGCATCATCCAGAAAATCAACTTTGAAGTGAGATGTAAATTGGTTTAGTGAAGTCAAGAAGGCGGAGAGTTTATCACTATAGTCAAGTCTTCCCTGCCTCAGAATACCCCATTCACTGTAATTGATGGTCCTGCATCCAGGGACATCATTGACACATGATGTCAGCCATATAAGAGGAGGTGTTTAGAGGGAGAGCTTAACTTTATTGTTAAACTCTCCGTCTCCCTGGAATTATACATCCAACTTACATCTTACTTCAAAGTAGATTTTCTGAATTCAAAGAAAATGATTTTCTGTTCAGCTGCTTAGCAACATACAAGTTCTGATAACAGGATAAGGATAAAACACTTGTGATCACTGAACACAACTACATGCACACTGAAGCATTAACCCTTTCTGGGGTAGAAGTGACTAGTGAGAGAACCCGAAGCAAACAGCATACATGTGAACACGCCAGAAAGCTACTAAGTATACCGCACACTACTACTAGTCCGCACTGCCATGTGAGAAACTATTCCCATGAAGGTCCATGCATTGTGCAGCCACAAGAGTTAATCGCTAACAAGTTTACCAGTAAGACAATGCGGCTGTGCCAGGCTGCCATGCCCTCCATACACGGCGCAGCAAAGTGCCCACACAACGCACAGCCATGTCGGCCGAGTCTTGACAGGATGAGGCAGGGAGAGAATGGTAATGTGTAAGCACTGCCGCTGTACACTGCCCTCTACAGGCGCCTTACTGCAGCGCACACTGCATGGCACAGGAAACGATTTACCTCAGGCGCGCTCCCGACGTGCACCTCATGGAAGTGAAAACAGGACTTCATAAAGTGATTTCATGCCACACACCCGAACACCTGAAATCAAAAATACTACAGTCTTTGAGCCACATCCTAGCATACTAACAAGCACCCAGCATTGGTACCCCCACGCTTAGCCTTTTAGTATTTTGATATCAATTAGGTTTTGTTTTTCAATAGCATACCTCCCAACATTTGGGAAAAGGAAAGAGGGACAAAATGGCGAACCCCCTAAGCCACACCCCCAATCACTCCCTGGCCACGCCCCAAATTTTAGCCATATTAAAAATAATAAAAATCATAATTTAAAAAAAAAATAAAATATTATCCTCATTGGGATTTGAACCCAGAACCTGCAGTGTCCATGTACAATAATAACACAGCGCCTCAACCCACTGAGCTATAACCTCTGTGATTAACAAGTGGAGAATTTTGGTAACTAAGAACTATGACTATATACTGCCTTGGTATATAGGGAGGGATCTTCTCAGATTATTGTAATTATTGAGACTATTATTATTATTATTATTATTATTATTATTGAGATGATTATTATTATTTTTACCATTATTAATAATCATCTCCATAATAATAAAATTTATAATAATAATAATAGTCTCAATAATTACAATAATAATCTCTGAGAAGATCCCTCTCTATATATCAGTGCATTAGTCTGTGTCACAGTGTAAATGGCAGATAACATGTCTTACTTACCAGAAATCCTCAGCTCTCTATCACTGGGCTTATAGCTCAGTTAGTTAGGCTCCTGTCTATGGTGCAGAGGGTCCCAGGTTCGAATCTCAGCCTGGCCAAAACTTTATTTAATTTAATTATATAAAGAGCTTGTGTCTGGGGAAGACCTGGAGACCATATATGGACAGATAGAGATCTGAGCTGATGACGTGGTCCCTGCTCTCTCCACTAAGCCACTTCTCTGAAAAGGATTCCCTGCCCGATGTCTGCTCTGGGGAACCCTAGGAGATGCAGTGACCATATATGGACAGATCTGAAGCTGATGACGTGGTCCCTGCTCTGTGCTAAGCCCGACACTTCTCTGAAAAGGATTCCCTCCCGATGTCTGTAGAAGCCATTCTGTACTGTGAGTTCAGACTTTCAAAGTATTTACTATGCGGACACAGCGGGACCTGGGGGGAGAATCCGTGACAATATCATAGCTGCCCGTGACGCGGGGCAGAGGTACGAAAAACGGGAAAGTCCCGTCAAAATCGGGACGGTTGGGAGCTATGCAATAGATGTAGTCTCTGTAGTATGTAGCCTGCCAGCCTCCTGTAGTGTATAGCCTGCCAACCCCCTTTAGTATATAGCCTGCCAGCCCCCTTTAGTATATAGCCTGCCAGCCCCCTGTAGTATATAGCCTGACAGCCCCCAGTAGTATATAGCCTGCCAGACCCCGTAGAATATTTCCTGCCAGCCCCCCTGTAGTATATAGCCATCCAGCCCTATAGTATAAAGCCAGCCTGCCTCTGTAGTATATAGCCTGACAGCCCCCTGTAGTATATAGCCTGACAGCCCCCAGTAGTATATAGCGTGCCAGCCCCCAGTAGTATGTAGCATGCCAGCCCCCTGTAGAATATAGCCTGCCAGCCCCACTTTAGTATATAGCCTGCCAGCCCCCTGTGGAATATAGCCAGCCTCGTAGTATACAGCCGCCAGTCCCCTGTAGAAAATAGCCACAAAATAATAAACTTTATACTTACTTCCAGTGATCCCACGATGCTACAGGCTCTTCCTCGTTCTTCGGGCAGTTGATGCACTGTTTTGGCGGCAGCATGTAGTAATCAGACGCCGACAGCGTGACGTCATCGCCGCTGTCCTTCGCAATCGGCTGCTGCCGAAACAGTGCATCTCCCCCCAGCAATCGCAGCTGTGTCTCACTGACACAGCTGACATCCTAGACCCCTATGCATGACATCGCACACAGAGATAGTCAGTGACTCAGCTGACTGTCAGAAACTGGTGGGGGCCCCTCTAAAAGTGAAAGTGGTGGGGGCTCGAGGAGCCCCTAATTTAATCCGGCCCTGATAGTCACACAGTTTACATTCGTCAGCAGTACATTGCCCTGAGCCAAAAGTTACTTGTAAAGGGTGCAGAGTGCGCCAGATTCATGAAATGTGTCTCACGTTTTTCATGAATCTGGCGCTCCCTGCACTGCTCCAACAGAGTGCACCAACTTTATTTTGGTGCACCTTTAACATAGGCGTACAACACAATTCTTTCAGACTCTGCATGATAAATATGGCGCAAGGTCCGACTGAGCACCGGAACGCCCTTGTCAGTGAAGAATTTTGTGACACCTCGGGTATAGTGCTGCATGTGCTATAAAGTGTCTCGGACACTTTTTAAATACCTGTGCAAAGTCTGACAGAAAATTGATGCAAGGGATTTAGTAAATGTGGGTCACTGACCTTTCCCTGCAATGCCACAGCCCTGTTTTAGAGGTCAGGTGCCTCAAAATGGTCTAGGACCATTGCATTGCCTTGGGCAGCTGAAACTCCAAAACCTAAGACGGATCAGAATTTCTCAATGGAAGGTCATAGGGAGGGGGTAGTGTGCTATTGCATCCGGCCGAGCCCCATCACATCACCAAACACGAGTGATTGAAAAAGGAAATCTTTGTAGACAAAGCTTGGGAACGGTATAATAAGAGTCGTAAGATAATCTAATAATAAAGTGTCCAGAACACCAATAGCGTATGAACCCTATTATTGTTGTATAAATTGACTTCCAGTGTAGTAATATTATATTTATTGCACACTATTCAATGATATGAATTAGCATAAAATAGACATAACAATTTTTGACATAAAAATGATTGTATAAAATTGCAAACAAAAAAGTTAACAAAATGGTAAACAAAATGTAAACATGAATAGACAACATGTTAACAAACGTATTAACATACAACAAAGGTACCAGTTAATATAGTGACATGTCTTAGTAAATCATGAACAAGTCTAGACTGTGCACATAAAAAGATTTATAAGTCCTCATAAAATCCTTTGTACAAGTTAAAAAAGAAAGCATATAAAAACTTGTGGGGTCTTGTGTACGGACCATCTGGCACTGTGGACTCTCCTTCGATACTCCACTTTTATGGTCTTCTACGGCATCTGGATTTCTACTGCGCATGCATGGTCACAGTGTTTTTTTTTTTCTTGTATTGCTCCGGAGCTCTGTTTGTTTGTACGTCATCTCTTCAATTTATGAAAGAGGTGTCATCTTATGTCTTTGTGTTGATCACCCCTTTGAAAACATATAAAGTTCCTTCTTGCAGAGGATGAAGTATAGTGGAGAGGTTCAGTTATCACCACTGTTTGCGTGTGCCAAATGGGAAGACGCAGTCGCTAAACACGTTTCAAAGGTTATACTCTCTTTTTCAATAGCTATTGGTGCGCGTAGGGGTTAAGTTACATGCAAGCCCTTTATCATATTAATTAAAATCGAGTACTTATGTGAGCTTTGCAGGGTAAAAGGAACATTGATTTAAAGGGGGGCTCTGTAATGGACAGGACAAGTTTGATGGCTAAAAGTATCTCTGCGGGAGAAAAAGTTTTAGAAACAAATCCGCACGTGAGTGTTCGGCCCTTAGGCCCTATCTGGGTGAGCACAGCCCCAGCTCCTACGGAGGATGAATCCACCCCAAGAAGAAAGGGCTTCTCCGCGTCAGACCTAGTGAGAACAGGAGCCAAGGCAAAGGCAGACTTTAGCTTTCAGAAGGCCTCTTCAGCCGCTGAGGGCCAGAGGCGTGGATTGCCCACCTTCTTGGTGAGCACCACAATGGGACACACCAGAGTAATGTGGAATAAACTTCCGGTTTGCGAAGCCGAGGAACCTCTGAATGGCTCATAGACCCTCTGGACGCAGCCACTGCAGAACCGCAGACAATTTAGTAGGATCCATCTGGAGACCTTTGGTGGAGATTATGTAACAGAGGAAAGGAAGGCTTTGTTGGTGGAACAGACACTTCTAGAGATGATTAGAGCCTAGGTGGCCAAGAACTTGCCTACATGAAACTGGTGGGTCTCAAGGTCAGGTGAGAACACCAAATTGTCATCTAGATAGACCACGACACACGTATACAGCAGATCTCTGAAGATATCATTGACGAATTCCTGGAAGACAGCTGGAGCATAACAAAGTCCAAATGGCATGTCCATCTCGGGTGTTAAATGCTGTCTTCCATACATCACCCTTGCGGATCTGGATAAGGTTGTAGGCCCCATGAAGGTCCAGCTTGGAGAAAATCTTGGAGCCACACAGGCGGTCAAACAGCTCTGTGATCAATGGCAGAGGGTAGATCAATGCAATGATGAAGGGAGCCATCCTTCTTGGTCACGAAAAAGAACCCTGCACCAGCGGGAGAGGAGGACTTACGTATAAACCCTCTCTGCAGGTTCCCTTTAACATACTCCGACATGGCAGCGATCTCGGGTACGGAGAGAGGGTACATCCGACCCGGGGAGGAGAGGTAACCGGCATCAGCTCTATAGGGCAGTCATAGGGACGATGTGGCGGCAAGGTCTCTGCCTGCTTGGAGAACACGTCAGCAAAGTCCCGGTAAGGCCCTCCAAAGACTTGGGAATCACGGTGGATGCCCAGACGAGTACTGGTAGAGATGCCACCTAGCAGCAGGACTGACACTCTGGACTCCAACAAAGAATTTCCCCCATTCTCCAGTTGAGGCCAGGTGCATGGAGCTGCAGCCACGGAAGACATAGCAGGAAAGACGAGGTAGAGCGTGGCAGCAAGTAGAAGGACAGTCTCTCCTTATGCAAAACACTGTAATGCAGGGAAATTACCAGTCCGTATCGGAGAGAATTTGTCCGATGAGATGAAAAGAGGCTTCTCGAGAAGGACCACTGGGATGTGATGTCGGGAGACCAAAACCACATCCACGAAGTTCCCTGCAGAACCGGAGTCCAAGAAAGCAGAGACCTGGATCTGGGTGCAGGTGCCAATTCTGAGAAGCACAGGAATAGTCAGGCGTTGAGAAGCTTTGCTTACACCTAGGGACGCTTCTCCCAAGAACCCTAGGTGCTGGCATTTCCCGGATGTTGGGGACGGACAGGACAAGACCAAATGAAGTGCTCAGGACTGGCACAATACAGGCAGAGGTTTCCCAGAAGTCTTCTGAAACGCTCCTGGGAGGAGAGTCTGGCTCTGTCCACCTGCATAGGCCTTTGGAAAGCCGAAGCCAGCGAGGTACACGTCATGGACGGACTTAGGGTTGCTTGTGGCGTAACTCTTCGGCACGGTGCATAAACTGCACGTCAATAAAGATGGCTAGGGTGATGAGACCACTCAGGGTAGAAGGCAGGTCACGAGAGGCAAAAGCGTTCTTAACATGAGAGGAGAGTCCCTTTTTGAATGTTGCGGAGAGGGCCGCATCATTCCAGGAGAGTTCAGAGGCCAGTGTACAGAACTGGACAGCATATTCTCCCAAAGGCGAGTTCCCCTGGCGCAGATTCAGCAGCGCAGTCTCAGCAGAGGAGGCCCGTGCCTTCATACAAATATATAGCTCCTAGTCATCGTAACATAATATAGTGTAAATAGATGTCTATTTATACACGAAATATAGCCCCTTTTTCTGTGCTTAAGTAACCAATTGAGACAACTATATTAATAGGAGCAGGCTTGGGCTGAGGCCACCCAGAGCAGACTGGCTCTAACACCATTGAACTTTTATTTAATTTATTTCACGGGCTGAGCCCTCTCCATAGCCGGTAAGTCTTTGCTGCACATAGCAGTAAAGACTCACCGGTAACACCTATCCTCACTGTTTTCTATATCTCTGCTTGCTGTGCTACCATAGAAAGCTTCATGGTTTTGGACATGCAGGTGCACGAACCATTAGTTTCACACGCCTCTGATTACTCTCTGTGATACTAATTGCGTTTATAGTCTCCAGGGTCAGCATTAGTTATTGTACAAGTGCAGTATTTGGTTTCTTGGGTGGCATTTTGTGCTGGAATGTGGTTTTTGGGTCTAGGGTTCTGGTTGCTAATGCGGCTCCTAGAAGTTGACAAGAGTAAAGGATCTTTTCTGTTAGAAGATTACTGGATTTCCCCCATAGGTCCGAGTTAAGAACCAGCGTGTAGGGTTAAGACAATGTTTTTATTTACAACATCTATGTATAAAAACAATAAAATGGTTGAAGACAAGACGCGTTTGATGCTGAATGCTTCCCCTGCGGAGTTGGATTCAAAGGAGTCACTATTAAGTCTAATGACTTCACAGCAAAGGCATCTTCTCTTATTACATTTTGTAACCCTCAGATTTGTACTGTTATTTTCCGAGGAGGTTTTATTTTTATGTTGCTTTGGTATACTTGGGGCTAGTTTTTGTTTTAATGTTCTAGCTCTCCTATATGTAAACTAGGGATTTTTTGGAATGTTATTTACCAAATATGGGTCACCCAATAAAATATACCAGTGTTTCTTTATAATTGCCTCTATTCTTCTATAGTCATTATTATATGCAGTGATGAATCTAATGTCACTATTATTTTTATTCTTGACACTATTTTATTTCTTCCAACGGCTTGTAAGTAATCTAGTTGTGTGTACTGACTTGCTTTGTGTTTAGCATTTTTTATAAGGTCTGCTGGGTATCTTTTTTTCTAGGAATCGGCCCTCAATAATTTTGGCTTGATGTTCATATGTAAGGTTCTCTGTACAATTTTTCCTGATTCTTAGGAACTGGCTGTAAGGAATATTTCTTAGCCAGTTCTTAAGATAGCGATTGATATCTACAGGCTTGAAATATGTAGAGCAACGTTCAGGCACGGACATTACAGTGTGTTCTCAACTTGTATCTAAGTTAGGCGGAGGTGAAATAGGGGGGGGGGCGACTGCTAAAATGTTAGCTGATTTTTGGTGTTTCACATTTGATTCAATTTGATTTTTATTATTAGAATCCATGGATATGTTGGAAGATTCATTTACCCGAGGGATTGACCTAGCTATATGCTTAGCAGTCTGTGAGGTATCCATGGCAGTTTCTCTGACTTATTAAGTCGAGATGATATATTATGACATATATGTTGAAAGTCTGTATGGAACTCAAAAATGCTAAGTTGTTCTAGTATTCTACGGATGTTCCTCTTATTGTTATGATACATTTCCAGTCTTTTATTTTTTTATCATCTCAATACATTTATATGAAAAAGTGTCGAGCATTGATTCCCAACTGGAGGTATAAGTTACATCATCCGGGAAAGTGGATGGGATGTTCATTCTTAAACCTCTTGGGGCAATATGCTCTTTCATGTAAATCTCCAAGAACATTATATCAATTTCTTGAACCATTTCTTTTTGCATTTCTACTTCTAGTTCATGAAATAGTCTATACATTATATCACAATTGCCTAAGGTAACATTAGAATCAGAATCAATGTCTTTGGAGGTAGTATTTGATATAACTCTACTTGCTGTTTGTGAGTGGTTTGACGGTTCTTTATGTGAGGGTTCCACTTCATCACGGGGGAAACATGTAATTAATTGGGAGCAACAGGAGGCTAGATCGATCTGCGGCAAGCCAGGAACAATATCGACATTCGACCTTAGACTACAAAGGACCCGGGAAGAACTGAACAAACCCTCTTCATCATGGACTACATAAGGAACCGTCAAACCACTCGTAAACAGCAAGTAGAAAGACATTGATTCTACTAAGGATAATGTTACCTTAGGCAATTGTGATATAATGTATAAGCTATTTCACGAACTAGAAGGAGAAATGCAAAAAGAAATGTTTCAAGAAATTGATATAATGTTCTTGGAGATTTACATGAAAGAGCATATTGCCCCAAGAGGTTTAAGAATGAACATCCCATCCACTTTCCCGGATGATGTAACTTATACCTCCAGTTGGGAATCAATGCTTGACACTTTTTCATATAAATGTATTGAGATGATAAAAAATAAGAGACTGGAAATGTATCATAACAATAAGAGGAACATCTGTAGAATACTAGAACAACTTAGCATTTTTGAGTCCCATACAGACTTTCAACATATATGTCATAATATATCATCTCGACTTAATAAGTCAGAAGATAGCCTAATTGATAAGAAAGCACATAAACTTAAAAGGGATAGAACAGACAAAACATTCAATAATTACAGACAACCAAAAGAAACACATAAAATGAAGGTTAATCAGATACAGGATTCCCATCATAATATGAATAAAGACACAATTCCTAATACACGTTCATTCTTTAATCAGAACTTTGAACAAAGAGGCACAAGATACAAGCCACCAGCTCCCCATATTATTACAACAAAAAAGGGAGAAACCAGAGAAACTGCCATGACAGTTTCCTCACTACCTAAGCATATAGCTAGGTCTATCCCTCGGGTAAATGAATCTTCCAACATATCCATGGATCCTAATAATAAAAATCAAATTGAATCAAATGTGAAATACCAAGAATCAGCTAACATTTTAACACAACGCCCCCCCCCCCCTATTTCACCTCCTCCTAACTTAGATACAAGTCGAGAACACACCTCTCCAAATACCAAACACAAGGAATTTATGGATAGAATTAAAAAATTAGGGAATGGAATGAGATATTTAATAGTAAATTTCTGACACCTTTAAAAGTTGAAAGTACCTTAGTTAAAAAACCAACATTGTGTCCTCTATATTACATAATAATATGAGTGATAAGAAAAATAAAAATAAGAAACCAATAAAATATTTAATCTTTCTACCCATGATCTCACTGCGCCTGAGACCAGCCTTCTAGAAAAAGGATTATCATTCTGTCCGAATAATAAGCCCAATACATTTCATTTATTCTTGGATTTACACCAGTTCACCAGAAAATTAACAATTAAACGACACTTCGACTTCAAATCCAGAAATAATACAATTCCAATTACCACTAAGGATCCCAACCCAAACACAGACCATTTTGTACATAAGGAAGTTCATCCTCCATCTTCCTTTTATCCTCTAGAGAATCAGGGCCACCATATTAAGACCTTCCATGAAGCGAATGAGTTAAATAATATACAAAATGGAAATAAAGCAGAACCAACAAACTTAAGAAATCATAAGAGACAAATTAATAAACCAAAAAACCTGAACAAATTTAAACAAATAGCATTAAAAAATTTAGAACACAACGAAAAAATTATTATTAGAACAGCTGATAAGGGTGGAGGGACGGTTATACAAAATCTGGAGGACTACGAAGAATAATCCCTTAACATACTTTCAGACCCCGATTACTACACCAAAATAACAAACGACCCATTCCCATTAATTACAAAAACATTTAATGACATGATAAAAAGAGGACACACAAAAGGATATCTTAATAAAAAAGAAAAGAAATTCATTTCCATTATTCAACCCAGTAAGCCTTATTTCTACCATCTCCCTAAAATCCACAAGCACCCCAATAAACCCCCCGGCCGACCAATAGTCTATAACGTCAATAGCCTGACTAGTAACTTATCCCATTATATAGACTTATTTTTACAACCTTATGTGGTCAACCTACCCAGCTATATTAAATACTCGGGGGACCTGATTAAAAAAGTACAAGATATACAATGGAAACATGATTATTGCTTAGTCACAATGGCTGTAACAGCTTTGTACAGTAACATCGTCCATTGGATCGGGCTCGCATGCATTGAACAAACCTTAGAAAGGGATAAGGATATTCCAAATGAACAAAGACTATTTATTCTTCAATGCCTTCGATTTATTTTACAAAATAATTATTTTATGTATAAGGGTGAAACCTATCACCAAATCCAAGGGACGGCGATTGGCACACGAGTTGCACCAGCATACGCCAATCTTTTCATGGGGGCATTTGAAGACATTTATATTACCCCCAGGGAACTTCATAGGGGAAGTCTAGTAACGTATTATAGATATATCGACAATCTATTTTTACTTTGGAAAGGGGATCCTTCATTGTTAGACAGTTATTTTAACCAAATCAATAATTAATTAAATTGACCCTCAATGTACAAAAGGAGAAAATCGAATTTCTAGATTTAGTCATTAAGCATAAAGATACTCAAATCATCACAAAAACATATTTCAAGCCTGTAGATATCAAAAGCTATCTTAATTTCCAGAGTACGGTAATCACCATAAGAATTGGCTAAGAAATATCCCTTACAGCCAGTTCCTAAGAATCATGAAAAATTTTACAGAGAACCTTACATATGAACATCAAGCCAAAATTATTGAGGGCCGATTCCTAGAAAAAAGATACCCAGCAGACCTTATAAAAAATGCTAAACACAAAGCAAGTCAGTACACACAACTAGATTGCTTACAAGCCGTTGGAAGAAATAAAATAGTGTCAAGAATAAAAATAATAGTGACATTAGATTCATCACTGCATATAATAAGCAAGTCAGTACACACAACTAGATTGGAAGCCGTTGGAAGAAATAAACAGAAAAATTGTGTCAAGAATAAAAATAAAAGTGACATTAGATTTATCACTGCATATAATAATGACTATAGAAGAATAGAGGCAATTATAAAGAAACACTGGTATATTTTATTGGGTGACCCATATTAGGTAAATAAAATTCTAAAAAATCCCTTGTTTACATTAACACAAAAACTAGCCCCAAGTATACCAGAGCAACATAAAAATAAAACCTCCTCGGAAAATAACATAACAAATTCGAGGGTTACAAAATGTAATAAGAGAAGATGCCTTTGCCTGACTCCTTTGAATCCAACTCCACAGAGGAAGCATTCAGCATCAAAAGTAACATGTACTGTCAGTCCCAGTATGTCATCTATCTTATAGGATGCCAATGTGGACTACAATACATAAGTAGAACCACCCAACCCCTTCATCAAAGACTAAATCAGCATCGGTTCAATATTAACCATGGTAACAAAAAACATGGTTTATCCAGACTCATGGAATTTAAACACAAAGATGACATTGGGGCAGATTTACTTACCTGGTCCATTCGCGATCCAGCGCCGCGTTCTCTGCGGTGGATTCGAATCTTCGGCGATTCACTAAGGCAGTTCCTCCGACGTCCACCAGGTGTCATTGCTGCGCTGAAGTCCGCCGGGGTTCATGATCCGTTGCTGGGTGCAGCTAAGCGCGTGTCCAGCAACACTTTTTTTTTTTTAATGCGGCGGTTTCTCAGAATCCGTTGGGTTTTCGTTCGGCCACGCCCCCCGATTTCCGTCGCGTGCATGCCGGCGCCAATGCACCACAATCCGATTGCGCGCGCCAAAAACCCGGGGCAATTCAGGGAAAATCGGAGCAAATTGGAAAAATTCGGGTAACCCGCTGTAAAAACGGGATTCAGGCCCTTAGTAAATGACCCCCATTATTTTCAATATCATGCCCATAGAGCACATAAGAGAGGAGTACTCCAATAGATTTGAAATTCTAAAGAGAAAGGAAATATTTTGGATATATAAGCTAAAAACACTCAAGCCAAATGGACTCAACGAAGTTTCGTAAACCATATTAGTTTAAATACCTCCATAGTCTGAAACATCGATATATGGACGAAATCCGGTTTATCTTCCACTATAATTGGTATCCTGCTACCTGGTTTCATCATGTCCGCCATCCATAGAATAGCATTCCGACCATCACATTTACACCTTAGGTTATTATACTTACAATCTATTCCTCCTTTCACATTTTAGGCACTCCTAAATTCATCCCGCATTGGTTCGAACACTTCCCTTTAATGTCTAGGTAGTTCCACATCCAACGGCATCCTGCGGTCTGAATATTGAGCCCCTTTTTGGTCCTGTTGAGCTTCCGTAAATTTAGTCCTACACCATATCTTTTGAGCTTCCGTAGTTGTAGTTTCACATAATTTTCGCCATCTTTTTTGTAGTTTTCCAGGGCAACACCGTTCATTGCTAACAGAAAATTACTACACGTCACGCAACATATATGTATTTTTGAGAAAAATATTTTTATTGCATACTTATTTATTCTGCTATATTTATTGTATCTATATAGTTTTATTTTCTGAAAATGTTGTTGTTTTATTGTATTATACTGTCTTGAAGCAGTACCTAATTACTCGACAATTGATTACCAATCCTGCGGCAACCCGGTTACCAGCGCCCCAAGGTGCCAAAAGATTTTAGTTTAAATACAAGCAGCATACTGACATAATGATATACGACTGAGGAAGAATCCTGTCCGGATTCGAAACGCGTCTTTTCTTCAACCATTTTATTGTTTTTATACATAGATGTTGTAAATAAAAACATTGTCTTAACGCTGCGCGCTGGTTCTTAACTCTGACCTATGGGGGAAATCCAGTGATCTTCTAACAGCGGCAGCAGAGCGTCCCCATCATACACTCACTGGCCACTTTATTAGGTACACCATGCTAGTAACGGGTTGGACCCCCTTTTGCCTTCAGAACTGCCTCAATTCTTCATGGCATAGATTCAACAAGGTGCTGGAAGCATTCCTCAGAGATTTTGGTCCATATTGACATGATGGCATCACACAGTTGCCGCAGATTTGTTGGCTGCACATCCATGATGCGAATCTCCCGTTCCACCACATCCCAAAGATGCTCTATTGCATTGAGATCTGGTGACTGTGGAGGCCATTTGAGTACAGTGAACTCATTGTCATGTTCAAGAAACCAGTCTGAGATGATTCCAGCTTTATGACATGGCGCATTATCCTGCTGAAAGTAGCCATCAGATGTTGGGTACATTGTGGTCATAAAGGGATGGACATGGTCAGCAACAATACTCAGGTAGGCTGCGGCGTTGCAACGATGCTCAATTGGTACCAAGGGGCCCAAAGAGTGCCAAGAAAATATTCCCCACACCATGACACCACCACCACCAGCCTGAACCGTTGAAACAAGACAGGATGGATCCATGCTTTCATGTTGTTGACGCCAAATTCTGACCCTACCATCCGAATGTCGCAGCAGAAATCCAGACTCATCAGACCAGGCAACGTTTTTCCAATCTTCTACTGTCCAATTTCGATGAGCTTGTGCAAATTGTAGCCTCAGTTTCCTGTTCTTAGCTGAAAGGAGTGGCACCCGGTGTGGTCTTCTGCTGCTGTAGCCCATCTGCCTCAAAGTTCGACGTAATGTGCGTTCAGAGATGCTCTTCTGCCTACCTTGGTTGTAACGGGTGGCGATTTGAGTCACTGTTGCCTTTCTATCAGCTCGAACCAGTCTGCCCATTCTCCTCTGACCTCTGGCATCAACAAGGCATTTCCGCCCACAGAACTGCCGCTCAGTGGTTGTTTTTTCTTTTTTGGACCATTCTCTGTAAACCCTAGAGATGGTTGTGCGTGAAAATCCCAGTAGATCAGCAGTTTCTGAAATACTCAGACCAGCCCTTCTGGCACCAACAACCATGCCACGTTCAAAGGCACTCAAATCACCTTTCTTCCCCATACTGATGCTCGGTTTGAACTGCAGGAGATTGTCTTGACCATGTCTACATGCCTAAATGCACTGAGTTGCCACCATGTGATTGGCTGATTAGAAATTTAGTGTTAACGAGCAGTTGGACAGGTGTACCTAATAAAGTGGCCGGTGAGTGTATATGACCACATATGAGTTGTGCCATTTGCACAACTTAAAAAGGTGAGTGCAACTACACACTTCTTTTACTCAGTTATTAAACCTGAGATAATCTGCACATCGAGTGCCCATGGCTCTCTTCTCTTCTTCTTTTTCTTCCTTGAAGTTGAGCAATATGACAATGCGACCCTCAGACTGACAAAGGTTATGCACCAATGTTTTAGACTAAGTGCATAGAAAATCAATAGTTATTATAACTATTATAAATTATAACTATTATAACTATTCAAATTTTTATGAGCAACAAAATATTTGGATTTTTTTTGTGTGATCACATTTTCAGTATCTTATACTTATTTTTAAAGAAAACCTACCATTTGATTTGATGCATTTTGAAACAAACGTACCTTGAGAATGCTGTAGCTGCACTGATGCAGGATCATATCCCTATGCTGAGTGGTTTTGCTGATAAAACAGATATAACATTATGATAATGAAGCTCTGTTGCTTTTATGGCTGCTTCCGTGCTTCTACTAGCACATGAGTTATTCTCTGCAGGAGAGGATGATGTAATCCCTGAGTTGTGCCTGAAGGCAGAATAATCAATTGCTGCACCATCCCCTAGCTGCTGTGTATGAGTGAACCACCTCAGGTTGATTAGTGATGTCTTGACTAACCTCCATTTGTAATTACAAGCTTCCCTGTTCTCACCAGTGTAGCTACAGCATTCTCAAAGTATGTTTTCTTCATAATGCATCAAATCAAATGGTAGGTTTCCTTTAAACATTATTTAGGCCCCCTAGGGTGTTATTATTGAGCTTTTCTAGTACACCATGAGGCAGGTAGTGATAGTGAATGTTAGATGAGGAAGAGCCCTGTGTTTGATTATAAATGTTTTATTTGCAGCAGTTAAAAGATATGTATGCAAGCAACATCAGCATTTTGCAACAGCGCCAAGATTGGAGAGATTTTTCCTGCTTGTATATTTTATGGAATAAAGTTGGATATATTATTTTAACATGGATACTACTTAGCAGTTATGTCTGTCATTTTCTCCCCTACCCTGATTGTCGCCCAGTCTTCTATGGCATTGTATGACTAATAGTTTGAATGATGAAAATGTTTGTGTCCAGAGGCCATGAGGAACCTGGTGTGTAGTTTTGTGCTATAAGAAGCAGTGTGCCCTGTCTGTGGTGGATGTAATATGGGAGCAACAGTATCAACAAATGTGGATGGTTTGGATTTTCCAGCTTTGGGAAACTGAATTTTATTGTTTTTCCCTTAAAGTAAGGGCTCCCATAGTAAGTACTTGTTGCTGCATGGTCTGACTTACATCTGTCTTTTAAAAAAAACATGATATGTACATTATTTAAAAAATAAGAAAATAATAGCACAATTAAAAATACTATTAAAATATATACCACATTAAAGAATCATCATAAAGAGGACCTATAAGCTCTCCTGACAGGTCTGTTTTAGTAAATACATATGTTTTCTCAAGGTGATACATGTGAGGGATAGCCCCTACAGGGTGGCTGCTGACCATTTCAATATTGAGGGGAGGTTGCTGGCCATTTTTTTAGTGGGGAGGCTTACGGCCATTTGATTAGTGAGGGTATGCTGCTGGGAATTTAATTATTGAGGGGAGGCTGCTGGCCATTACATTAGTAGAGGAGGCTGCGAGACATTTCATTAGTGGGGAAGGCGGCTGGGCATTTCATTAGTGGGGGAGGCTGCTGGGCATTTCATTAGTGAAGGGAGGCTGCTTGACATTTTATTAGTTGGGGAGGCTGCTGGGCATTTTATCAGTGAATGGAGGTTGCTGACCATTTCCTTATTGCGGGGAGGCTGATGGCTATAACAGTAGTGAAGGGTGGCTGTGAGTAATGCATTTCCAACCCTAGGATCTTACTCAAGTCAATGTAATTTTTTGAGGAAAAATTAGGTCCCACAGCTAATATTCAGGTTGGCTTGTTCTCAAGTATATGCAGTACAACAGTACATTGAAGCACTGCTTCAGCCATCTCTTTTCTGCATCTGCATCCTTGTCTTTATGTTTTCTCTGTAACATGATTTAGGCACATCTTTTATAGGAACACACACCTTTATCTAGGGGATCGTTTGCACCGAGATATCAATTTATTCTTTAATTTGTAACAGAATTAACTGAGTAACAATGCAGTTTTTAAATAATGGTTCTAAACAGACATGTTATGGAAACAGGTAATCTGTATAGGGCAGTGATGGCAAACCTTTTAGATGCCGAGTGCCCAAACTATAACCGAAACCCACATATTTTTCGCAAAGTGCCTATTCAACAATTTAAGCAGTAACTTATTACTCCCTGCTCCATTACATGTTTAAATTATATAGGCACCTGAGGACACCAATACAGTAGAAATAAGGAGAAGAAGTTAGGATTATCATTGTAGCTTCCTTCTAGGGTTCTGGGCTGCAAGAGGCCTTGAGTCCTGTCTGGGGAACTCTGCGTTGGGGTGATGCCGCAGGTGCCCATGGAGAGGGCTCTGAGTGCCACCTCTGGCACCCGTGCCATAGGTTCGCCACCACTGGTATAGGGGTTTAAAGCAATCAGAAAACTCCCTGTAATACACCTTACTTGTTGATACACACAACCTTTCCTATAACTGTATGCTGACCATATGTTTGTGCAGCTTGAATATTTATTGTATATGTTGTCCTTAGGTATCAAGCTTCTAGTATCTTTATTTTAGTCTATTTGGCCCCCTTTTGATTGTAGTACCAATTTGCAGTGAAAATACACAGTGAAAATCGACAGTACACATTACACAAAAAAGAGACCAGCTTAGCTATCCCTAGTCCCTTATTTGGTAATGATACAAAAGTAAGCCCAGCTTAAATAGTTCATTTTCATTATTGTTACAAAATATAATTCAAAGAATTTTTGTAGGAATATCTATTATCTGCATAGAAAATGAAGCACATATAAAATGTCCACAGGGTATAAACCTTTATACTTGTCTTTAAATTATTCTGACCTCTATGCTACTAACTGGCCATATACGGTATGTTCTGAATATCATTTATAATTTGTTTACACACATTGTTGTTTCTTGTTTGACAAGGAGGTGTGGTCGCGTCGATTAGAGGGTAATGGGTACCAATAAAGACGAGCCAAGAAGCACTAGACTTTTTGGAAAAAGTAAGCAATTCTTGTGGGATAAAAGTTTAAAAAGGTGTCTAAAGATGAAGTTAACTTTTTATCCAGTATGCCATTTAGACAAATTTCTGCATCTTTAGACTGCCTGCTCTAATTCTGGAACTGGATTAAAGAAGCTTTATCTGCCCAGGTACTTTTGTAGAAATCCGGTCTTCCTTGTGATATAATTAGGCCATATGTGGTTGTCATATTAGTTCAACATGATCAATTGGTTTAGAAGGTCGGTATGTTTGAGATTATAGAGGGCAGTGGCCACCTTTCCAACTGTGACACTTTTGGACCCCTCTTTCATCTGCCACCTGTGCAACATCTGATAAACTTTTTCCTTCAACCCATCACGTTCCCAGTCGTGGTCTATTTCGTCAATTTCTGGCTGGCAAAATCCAACTGCGCGTGCAAACGCTTTCCATTTCTTGGATAAATTGTCCCTCAGCAACTGCATCTGTTTTTCATTCATTAATGCATTGCTCCCTGAAATGCAAAAGTAGAAAGAAAAGACTAAAACTTCATAATAAACTTGACATCTACTTGGTTCAAAATGAGATATATTTGACTTTACTTGACCAAGTTAATGCCAAATTAATTTAATGTGATGGACTTTATTTTGGTTTATTTGGATTTTTACCAAGAAGGAGGTTTCATGATCAGAGACAACTGTGATCATGGACCTCTCACCACTAAGATGTTGTATACAGATTAAAACACAGCTCCTAAGAACTTACTTTCACTTTCTATAAATGTTATGGAATAGCACCCCCAAGAGGCGAACTACTACATGGATATATACAGTAATTCTATATAATAATAAGTTATTGCTATGACATTGTATTTTGAAATGCAATGCGACCAGAATAACGAGGCACTTTTGCTGATCCCCTTCGTTTCCTCTGAAATGCAGGTATTAGATAACAAACACTACATATTTTGCATTGTTAACATGCAAAACACATGGTGCATGGTTCAGAGGAAATGTAGGTGATCAGCAGAAGCCCCTCTCCGTTCTGGTTGCATTGTGTTTCAAAACACAATGGAAGCGGAAAGCGTTACCCCACCATTAGAGGATCCCATAGTTGTTAACTGGCAGTCTTTCTGGTGGAGGCGGGCTATAATAGAGAAGCAGTATGTTCACAATATACTGCAATACAGTTTTATTGCTGTACATTGTATAGGAAACTGGACTCCCTAGGGTCCAGGCACCCTAGGGGGCTTGAAATCATAGAGATGTTTTATTTTTAAATAATATCAAAATATATATTTAAAAAGAAAATTCCAATCAGCCCCCTTTTCTGAGAATGCAAATAATTTATTTGTTTACTTATTCATACGTGCGTTCACTGCAAGGACTAATCGATTTTATATTTTGATATTTTGGGTTATTGGGATACCTAACATGTTTATCATAAACATTTCCCAACAAGCCAAAATTTTTGATCCACCAAAATATAAAAATGACCTGGCAGTCAACATTGTAGCTGAAAATAATTACACATTTAACCTCAGCTAATAATTTTGCCGTCCAAGTCTCTCCCATGCAAGTCTATAGCACTACAAAAATAAAGTAAAAGGACTGCATATAGGCATTAGGCCGAATTCACACAGAGGGCAATGGCCGAACGGAGTTATATACAGTGCCACCGTACCGCTCCATCCATGCGGACAAGATGTCATATCTTTCCCCGCGTGCATGGCTGTACACCATACATCTCTAAGGAGAGTGGAGGGGTAATCCCTACTTCTCTCCAGCGTGGCGGCTAAGGCGGGACGGGTATATGTTTGTGTGCATTTGACCATAGTCTGTTTTTCATAGCAATAATAATTGCGAAATAAAGGTGGCAGAAAAATAATTGAAACCTTTTGGAAAGAGTTTTCTACTTTTTTTTATGCCTCCTAGAAGTATAAATCCTGTTTTCCACTTCTCAAAGACATGAATTGTTGTGCCATCTATATAATTTTACCCATCCTGTATTACTCAGTGGCTTGTCTTTAGACTGCCTATAATCCTTGTAGACAATTAATGCTAACTGAACTTACCAAGAACATTGGTGTATTGGTTTGACTCTTGAGTGATCCGACTCTTATCTGAGTCTCCACTAAAATTTAAGGTATTTTGGGTTCCTATCTGAAAGGCTGTACTGTTTGATATAGTAAGATTGACAGATTTTTCTGAAAAAAAAACAAACACATTGGGATCATGTCTGTGGGATAAATCAGAACACACCATATATAATAACAGAAGCAAACAGAGGACAGTAGTCAGCATCACTTAATATGGTTGAATAGCCTGATCCACGGTTGTAGATTCAACAAATAAATGAAAACAAGTTGCTGAGCTCCAGCAAACATCATGTTTATGGTATACGCTCAGCGTATACGTCGGGAAAGCATAGTTGTACCTTCACCTGCTCGGTATATGACGTATCTGGTGTAAAAGATACAATGGAAAGACGTCCTCCTCCAGATACATGGGACTGCAGGAGAGGGGGACACTGGTGAAGTCACTGTCCATCATTGAAATAACACCCCTAACATTGGCAGCAGCCAATTGCCAGCTACTGCCCTGGTTCACTTCTCTCCCCGCATTCAGGGGAGAGGACAAGTCACAGGGGCGTATCCCACTATAGTGGGATACGCCTTTGCCATACGTTGTAAGGACACGACAGAAATCAGCCTTGACCGATTTGGCAAGCTCTGTGTAGCTCTGCGTAATCTGTGTACGCTATATAAATAAGGGGATTATTATTATTATTACTACAATGTAGACAAAATACGTGAGGTGAACCCAGCCTCATTAGCTCATATCACTCATATCACCTTGCCTGTTTTTCAATGGAGCGCTGTGATGTATTGGGGGTGTCCCAAGATTATCAATGAAGCTCAGAACAGGAAGTGCAGTTCCTGTCTTTTCCATGTTATTATTAACAAGTTATCCAGGATAAGAAAAGTGTGGCTGTTTTTAGTCCAAAAACAAGCACCATGTCTGTCACTAACTAGTATGTTGCATAACTGCTCAGCTAGATCTGATATGCAATACCATCATTTATTTAATAATAAATCTTTCATTAGAGCCATCATTACCTTTGCAGATCATATATATATAAAAACAAAATAAGACATAGCATAATAAAATTGGATAAATGAAACAATAGGAATGAGGGCCCTGCTGACAAGACCATAAAGGTCTCATCTGGGTGTTCAATTTTAATTTAATTAATCTGCCATATATATATACATTTCTTTAATGTTATTAAAAAATCTATCTGAGTAAAGATAATTTCTAATAAATGTAGTCATGTTATCCTTTAGAAACCAGATAGTTATCCTTGGATACGACTACCGCACTCTTCCAGCAGTAGGGAGGCATGTAGTATTGAGGTGTCTAAATTCAGTGTTTTTACCACAGGACAGCTGTGAGACATAAGGTAACCCCCGTTCGTCTCATATGGAAGAACTATTTGGATATGACCACTGCTGCTGCAGTGATTGCTAAAAAAACCCAAATCAATCTTGCATTTGAGATGAGATAGTTCCATAGACATAGGACAGCTGTCTTTTGATATGAGCACTGCTACTGCAATGATTGCACACAAAAAAACAAAGACCTGTCCAATGTCTCTGTCTCTATGGAACCATATAACTACATTTATGGGAAGTTTGAAGAAAATGTGCAGCACTCCGTTTGTGGTAAAAAATGAATGTGGTCCTTTTATTCCATCACATATAACAATAGCTATTGCTTATCCTGCTTGATTTTCATGGAAGATTTTCTTTAAGGAAGCCAACATAGTCCAATTGGTTACCAGACCAAATGTTAGAGCCGTCACAGATTTTAGAAAAAAGAAATGGAACAAAAGTAAAAGTACTAATTTACCTGGAGCATATCCTGGAACGGGTGAATATCCAAAATTTCCCTTGGGGAACAAACTGCTGCCTTCTATGCCTGCAACAACAAAAGAGAGGTGGAAGCTACAATTCTGTTACCTTTTTTCCACTAAAACCCATGTATCAAAAATTACAATTTATACACAGGAATGCAGAGAAGTGACATGACACAAAGTTTAAAAGGGGTTTTTGGCTTTAGCATAGGTCTGTGGGAGGTGCAAACACCAGCATCCAGGTCGATCAGCAGTTATACACTAAGAGTGGTGCACACAACCTGGACGATTCTAAGGTCCATTCTTCACAACTGATTTGCTTCAGTTTTGTACCTGTCTGTCCATTTTTCATGGAAGGCACTTGGATGGAATCTGAGGGTCATCCTTAAAGGGATTTTCCCATGAAAAAAAGTTAGGCTCTATCCACGGGAGGGTTAACTTGTTCATCATTGGGGGTCTAAGTGCTGAGACCACCACAGATCACGAAAACGTTGTGTCCGATGGTGGTCTCGCGTACCTCCATCGGACCCCTCGTCGCTCCGTCAGACTAATGGAGCAGACGGCCGTACATGACCGCTCTGCTCCACTAATCTCTATGGAGCTGACGCTAATTGCCGAACACCACGCTCGGCGATCTCCGTCAGCACCATAGAGATCTGAGATCCCCACTGATAAGCGAGTCCAGGGGATAGGGCCTAACTTTTGTTCGTGGGAAAACCCCTTTAATTTTATTCACCCTTTGACTTCTATTGTACACATGTGTTGGTGTAAACTATTCAGAGTAGGAAATGCTCAACTCTTTTAACCCCTTAGCGCCACTCCCCTTTTTAGCATGTCAATTATTTGCTTTATGAGGGCTTGTTTTTGTGCAACAAATTGTCCTTCCTAGTGACGGTATTTAGTCCCATGCATTGTTCAGGAACGTCCGAATGCAGGGGTTAATGAACTGTGTATCCGATTGGCTCAAAAGTAAAAGTTAAATCAGTTAAAAATGGATGCAGCTAGGCCATGAGAAACAGTTGAAAATGTCAACTTTTCAAGTGGTGCTGGATAAAGTTGGAAACATTCATTCATGAATAGCTAGGCCAGTTGCACAAGACCATTGTTTAATTTCACAGCCAAACCTCATTGTAGAGGATATGACTCATTATAGTGCATCTTAGATATATGCTATAAGGAGTCCCTTCCTCCCTGCTGCCATAATGATTAACTAGTTGGTCCGTGAAATGCAACCAGCGCATAGTAATATGAATTCTGATGAACTGACCTTTTCTCTTGGTTAGTGCACATTTACTACTAATTTTACTACTACTACTTTGCACAAAACACCCTTTAAAAAAAAAAAAAAATAGAGAGCTTGGAGTAGCATTTACTATTTTGGAGTATGGTTTTAGAGGGGTGGGTGCAGATTTTATTCATATACTATTTCTTGAACAGATGATAATTGGAGAAGCCTGGCTCGATAAGGAGAGGTGTGTGTCACAGCAGCTAGATCCACCCACCATCCACAAATTATAGTTGTAGAAAGACTCAAGGAGGAAAATAGCGGAGAAAACAAAGAATACCAATTGTGTAACATTCAGAAACAGTGTTAAAAGGAACTTATCACCAGGAAACTCATTTTCACTAAAGACAGGTTACAGAAGTGCATTACACATCTGCTTTTCTGCTTTTTCTAAGCATCTGCATTACAATATAATTGTGTGTTATAACTTACCTTGCACCCTGACTGAATCCTCTGTGTAGTTCCATGGTTTGGTCTTTGGTTTGGATGCATTTAAAAAAATAGCATGTGACTTGTCTGTGCTGCAGACTGCTCAGCTCCTGGCCTCCATCTTTGTGCTCCTGTACAGCTCCTTCCTCTCCCACTGATGTTAGCTCACCAGGTTGTGAGCTCTGTGAAGGAGCAGGAGGGAGGAGCTGTACAGGAGCACAAAAGTGGGGGGTGAGAGCTGAGCAGTCTGCAGAACAGACAAGTGTTGTGTTGTTTTTTTGAAATGCATCCAAACCAAAGACCAACCTCTGGGACTACACAGAGGATTCTGTCAAGGTAAGTTATACCACACAATTATATTGTAATATTTGCACTGCAGATGTGATGGGCTTCTGCAATGAATTCCAATGAAAGATACCCACTACAATTATATACAATCCCTATACTACCCTAAAAATCAATACCAATAACAGTATACAGGACCAAAATGTAATACTCAAACCATAAAGTCCAATAGGATAGAATCTTTTAAATCTTTATTTGTACACAACATGGCAATCAAAAAACATTAAAATATTCACATAAAATCCACAGAAAAAAACAAGAAGGGTGGTGGTCAGTCCATAGTGCATATATCCGCCACAATGCGCCCAGAAGCGCGTTATATACATAAAGTGCCTACCAACAATAAGTAAATTCCCTGGACCACCACCACAGCACCCCGAGAGTACGTTTCGCCGTCGCTTCCTCAAGCGATGGTGAAAGTGAGGTCACTGGCTACGGGTTCCCTTTAATTTTTCTATGCACACAGTGAACTACTCATTTATTCTGAATGTATTGATAAGTGAACGTTTTAATTAGAATCTATCTATACTTCAGATATGAAGTATAATTAGCCTATGTCCAGAAGTAGTAACAGATCTTTTAGAGACTTACCTCCCGCAAGGGCTCCAACAGGATTATACGGATAACTTTGAGGTAGTGGATAGAGATTCTGTCCTGATTCTATAACTCCCAGCTTAGTGGAATCAAATGGAACAGAAGTGTCAGTAGTGTACAAATTGGGGTAGAAGGTAAGCGGGGATGAAATGGGTGGATTTGTATTCCATGCAAAGGGCTGGGGCGCTGGAAAATACATTGGTTCATTGGGTTGCTGATATTCTACAGGTCTGCTAGGAGCAGGGAAAATATTTGGGCTCTGTATGATATTATTATGGGTGTATGATGGAGCTGTATAAGCTGATGATTCACTGTTAGCACCATATGGCATGCTTCCAGGATATGCATAAGATGGATTAGAATTCCGTCCAGGCGATTCCCTATTGGTGTCAATCGGCATGACTACAGGATAGGTCCTTATGGAAGGAGAATTTGTTGCAGGAAGCTTAGTGTTGGCACCAGTTGGCATGCTCACAGGAGAAGCCCCCACTGGAGTAGAGTTCCACTCTTGTGGTTCACTGAACACTTTCCTGTTTCTCAGCTCACTCATACTAGGAGGGTTAGAAGGGTTTGTTATATTGTCAATGCGACTTCCTGCCTGATGGTAATTCATTTCATCTTGAAGTTTTCTCTCCAACAGCTCATCACATTTTTCTTCTTCACACTCCACCGGCTCATTAATACAAGCATAAAATGAAGCCTCATTCATATTTCCATATTGAAAACCCGAGCTGTGTAGAGATAGCGGAACATCTACTGGAAGAAAGAAAAAAATGGATATACATATCGTTATGTAACACACTTTTTTGAGGTACATCAATATTTAGAGTACAGTATGAACAAGCTTAGAAAAAAAAGTCTTAAAATTCAGGGAAAAACACATTTGTGCCATTTTCTTTTGGCCTGTTTTATGGCTTTCACTATGTGCTCCAAAAGATACCCGCCCTTTATTTTTTGGTCGTAATTTAACCCCAGGCGTTCTCATCTCTAATTTCATATACTACTCTACTACTTTCCATTATTCTGTGAGAAAGTCTTGGATTACTGGCACTGTCCCATAACACAACACAAGAATAATTCTTTCTTTTTGTCTATGATGCTGACAAACTTCAATGACTAGACTTACATAAGATGCTGCTGACTGACTGCTTCCATGTGTATCTGTGTTAAAATGTGTCAGGAAAATACAGGATCACTGATAAATATGTTATTTGATCATTTATTTATAGCTTGTTCTTTAGCTAAGATATGAATTGAATATTAAGGAGAAATGCAAGCTTTGTACTTTTTCAGCTATAGTCACATTAGGCATATAAGTCTTACCTCTTGGGATACTAGGAGGTTCTGCATCACAATCGAGCTGTAAAGATGCCATTCTCTGAATAAAGGCGTCCGGTTTAGGATATGATTCCTAAAATGAGATTGTAGTATATTTAATAGGCAATGATAAGTCAGCTTAATTTAACACAGGATCTGATGGATCTGAGCCAATAGAACAGAAAGAGGCTGTTTTACATATTGATATGTAAAAATTTTGCTGGAGAAAAATAATTTACAGGCGGTCCCCTACTTAAGGACACCCGACTTACAGACGACCCACAGTTACAGACGGACCCCTCTGCCCACTGTGACCTCTGGGGAAGCTCTCTGGATGCTTTATTATAGTCCCAGGCTGCAATAATCAGCTTAAAAGTGTCTGTAATGAAGCTTTATTGATAATTCTTGGTCCAATTACAGCAAAAAATTTTGAAACTCCAATTGTCAAAAGGGAAAAAAAAAAAAAATTGGCTGGAACTACAATTATTAAATATACAGTTTCGACTTACATACAAATTCAACTTAAGAACAAACCTACGGACCCTATCTTGTACGTAACCCGGGGACTGCCTGTATAAAAATATTTGAAAAATTCTCACCTGAATTTTTTTCAGATCATTTGCTACATATTTTTCATATCTTTCAGAGTATATGGGCCTGAATTTATTTTCACAATCTGAAACAAAACAAAATAAAATTTTACTCAGCACGGCTGCAGAGTCGCTAAGCGTGGTTTATCTCAATTTGCCTAAATCCAACTCCACCAAAATCGTCACCAACTCTGTATCCAAAGTCCTGTTTTCCTATTCATTCTAGCAGTTCTAAGATAAGTGCAAGCATTCTTTCCCAGTGATCTATGGCAGAGGAGCTACAATACTGAGCATGTACATAAAGAGCAACCACATTCGTTTCAACTAAAATCCAGTGAGAAGAAGAGGAGCCAGAAAAGGAGAGGATCTATTTCCTTTTTTTGGTCTGTTCTAGGGGTTTCAAGTATTATTAATCGCCTATGGGGTCTCCAATGTTATTTGTCTACTTTGGGGTCTCTCCATTATTATCATAGTCTACTCTGGGGGGTCTCCACTTTAAGTTTTTGTCTTCACTGGGGTCTCGACTATTATTGTCTGCTCTGAATGAAGTATTTGGTTTCTGAAGTACTATTTATTGCTGTACTGTGATTATTAGTGCATCTAGGGTGTACTAATGCACCAATGAATGTTTTAATTTTTCAATACCAAAGTACAAAAACATAAAATATAAATACTATAGATTACATATCAATTACCATTTCAATAGTTCATACAAATACTTTACTTATATTTTACCCCTAACATCATCCCACACCCCCACCCTCTCCTCCTGGTCGGCTGAGCAGGAAAAACCCTTGCTTTAAAATCTTTAAATGTCCTGTACCAACCAGCTCTTCCTCCAAATATTAAGGCACCCAGGACGTGTGCGGCACCGTCCTGCTTCATACTGCGCTGTCTGCCCATTGCCGGCTATGGGGGATGTATATACGCCATATATATACGTCGGCCGTATATACGCCCCCCGATACGCGTGTGTGTGAATGTACGTAGTCTAAATCGAAATCCAGGCATGACTAAGCCACATGCACAAAATTAGTGCCTTCTCCTGAGCACCGACAACATGCAGTTTTTCTAATAATAAAGCTGGTGCACAAAATTAAGAAGCATGAAGAAGAGGCATCTTTTTCAGACAAATAAATTTATAAATTAGTGAAATTGCTTTTCTAAATTATGTGACTAACTTTTTTTTTTTACTTGGATTGCCAGCCTGCCATTGCACTTGTAGCCAATGGATCTTGTAGCGGCTGAGCACCGATTGTAAGCTGCAGTTGCTGTGAGAAATTGTGTGCTTAAAGGGAACCTACCACCACAAATCTACCTATAAAAGGTAGATCGGGTGGTAGGTGGATCAATGGGACGTGAGGATAATCCTCACGTCCCCGCAATTTTTTGGTAACTTTTATGAAACGTTTATGCTAATTTTATTATGCGGCTACTGGGGCGTGGAGTAGCCGCATCTGAGGTTACACAAGGCGGCTACTCCACGCCCCGGTAGCCTCTTTTCTCCTCCTACTTACCATCTTCGGCGCGCAGCTGCTCGTAGCTTCGTGCCCTCGTCCGACGATCCTGCAGTCTGCGCATGCGCAGAACAGCAGGCCCGCGCCTGTGCAGCCCCGGCTTTGGAGCAGTGACCGCGCAGGCGCGGGCCTGCTGTTCTGCACATGCGCAGACTGCCGGATCGTTAGACGAGGGCGCGCAGCTACAAGCAGCTACGTGCCGAAGATGGTGAGTAGGAGTAGAAAAGAGGCTACCGGGGCGTGGAGTAGCCGCCTCGTGTAACCTCAGATGCGGCTACTCCACGCCCCAGTAGCCGCATAATAAAATTAGCATAAACGTTTCATAAAAGTTACCAAAAAATTGCGGGGACGTGAGGATTAGCCCTTAAAAGGCCTATCCTCACGTCCCATTTATCCACCTACCACCCGATCTACCTTTATAGGTAGATTTGTGGTGGTAGGTGCCCTTTAAAGTGTAACCGTCATTTCAAAAATCTTTTGATATGTTGTAGGGCAGGTAATTTTAAGCCCTTTTGCAATTGGATTAGTTACCTGAATCTTGCTCCTTCCTCTTGTATTCTGCAGACTTCCCCTAGATGGCAGTGTCTGTTTAGATAACAGTTACTATGGACATTCCGTCTTCATAAAGAACTAGGGGCAGGAGACACCCCCCATCTCTCCCTGCTCTCAGCTGATCACCTCATGTGTCACTGCCCCAGCACTCAGTCATGTGCAGGGAGAAGCCCTCACTAATGTAGTGACCAAACACCTGAACTTGTCTCTCCACAGCTTTCCCTACACTTGTGTATAACAAATAATCCACACAGACAGAAACTGCAGCCCCCCCATCACCTCACACAAGGAAGTGGCAGGAGACAATCTCCAAGCTGTCCCTCCCCTCACGTGCTGTGCTGGAGTGTTACATAGATAGATATGAGATAGATAGAAGATATAGATAGATAGAAGATATATATAGATAGATAGATAGATAAATATGGGATAGATATATGAGAGATATTAGATAGATAGATAGATAGATAGATATGAGATAGATACATAGATATTAGATAGATAGATAAATAGGCAAATAGATAGATATTACATAGATAGCTCTGGTGTCATTGGTCAGCAGCAGGCGCTTGTGATGAGGTGACAGGCGGCAGGCTCAGCCCCTCCATCTTGCTGAATGTAGTTCTTTTGAGAGCTGGAAACCCTGGTTGCTATGGGCCAAAAAAGATACTAAATGAGGACCGAGAGGGAAAATACTTTGAGGAATGATTCCCAGGGACACCTGGAGCTGAATTATGTATTTTAGTTTTTTTTTTTGGTCAGAATGACGGTTACACTTTAATTTTGAGTTCTTTACATAAATTGATAATTTACAGCTCCGGGTTATAGATGGCCCCAAAGAGTTGTTAATCTGGTGGAGGAAGCTCCAATTACTAAAACTAGGACATCGAAAAGAACCCACTCGGGTCCTCTTTGGGCTCAGTGCGCCCAAATATACGTATATGCGTCCCCAACGTCCGTGTGAATGTAGCCTAAGATCTATACAGTCATGTGTCAATATAAAAGGAGGTAGATAGTTCATCTAGCATGCTAAAGGTGGGATTATTCCCTGAATGGGGACAAATGACCACAGGGACAAAACAAATGAAAGAAGGGTTAGGAAAAATGTTATGATATTGTCAGGGGGAACCAGGCAAACGCTAAGTGCTAAACACTAAATTAGAAAAAGTACTCAATTATGTAGTAGGCATTATCAGCACAATTATGAGTTTGTGTGTGTGAGTGTATATCCGAGAGAGTCTTGGGGTGAGAAAGAGCAGTTCAGCTCAGATTTCCAGGCAGTTACAAACACTGTGGGGGAATTAGTCGTGCAATCATGTAAAACCCCATGTATCAAGGAGAGAGACCTATGTGTTTGGGGGGTGGGGGGAGGGGCTGGGATCCCTCCTTTAGCATTGTCTCAAAGTTGGTGGTCTTGAGAGATCAGATTGACCAAAAAAAGAGCTAAGCTGTGAATAATACAACCATGACAGAGCCATACCAGGACTTTTCAAACAAAGAGGCTCCGGTAGTTCCACCAGTATCAAGGAGCTCTCCCGGAGGTTTTTAAATTAAGGGGATAGGGGCCCAAAGAGGGAAGAAAGCCCTAGGGTCCTGGAAGTTTTAGTCCAAATTAAAGGTAAGTCACGAGTCAACCACGGCAGTGCGTTTTCTACTCAAACCTATTGTTTCGTAGAACGACAGCAGAATCAGTTAACCAACCATATTAGTACTGAGGAAATGTGATATTTAAGCAAAATGGAGGATGTCCATTTTGATCACGTTTAAGCGACCAAACCATGATATAGATCTCCTGTCCCAATCCTGCAATGAGTTTAATAATCCCCCTGCGTCCAATGCCTCCTTTACCTGTAACTGGTCCCCTCCCATGTCCCCACTACCATATCTCCTTTCCTGTAGCTGTCCCTCCCCTGCTTCCAATGTCCCCTTTCCTGTAGCTGACCTCATCTCATGTCCCCTTTCCTGGAGCTGGTCCCCTACCATGTCCCCTTTCCTGGAGCTTGCCACCTCCTCCCTTGTGCCCTTTACGGTAGCCTGTCCCCCTCCTCCCATGTGCCCTTTACAGTAGCCTGTCCCCCTCCTCCCATGTGCCCTTTACGGTAGCCTGTCCCCCTCCTCCCATGTGCCCTTTACTATAGCACGTCCCCATGCTCCCATGTCCCCTTTACTGAGACACTTCCCCCTCCTCCCATAACCCATTTACTGTAGCACGTCCCCCTCCTCCCATGACCCATTTACTGTCACACATCCCCCGTCCTCCCATTTCCCCTTCACTGTAGCATTTCCCCCTCCCCCTGCTTCCAATGTCCCCTTTCCAAGTTGCACCATGTTAAAAAAGAAAAAAAAATCCAATACTCACCTTCTCCTGCATCTGTCTTCTCATCTTTACGTTGCTTCCACAACATCAACACATGCTACGGCAGTAGAGTCGTGCATTGACGCGGAAGCAAAGTGAAGAGGAGAAGACAGACGCAGGGGGATGCGGAAGGTCCGTATTGGAATGTTTTTTTTTTTTTCAGTGTTTGGCTGTAGCCCGGACCAGGTGCTCCGCGGCCTGGTAATGGCCCGTGGCTGAGGAACTGCCCTAGGGGATATATCCAGGACCAATTCTAGCCTTTTTGATGCCCCCTTCCTCTCCTTCTTCCCCCCAGCAGTCTATCCCTGATACCCTGCTATATTTGGATAGCCAAAATTGCAGACATATCTATGCAAAGTATCTGCAACCTAATCTAAAAATGCTGACATCACTAACAATTGCGAACATCCCCACACGGTGCCACCAGAATGAAAGCTTGTGACTGACAGTACACATGCTGACATTCTTAGATGTCACCTGGACAATAGTCCTCCTAAATATTTTATACCCCTATAAAACAAATGACAACACAAATAAAACATCCTATATATAGCCCCCCCCCCCCCGAATAAATTAAAGTATGTACACCACCCACAATTTATTATATATACCAGACTCCCCTAATTAATATATAGGCAGCATAAACAGGTAGGATCCCCCTCATAGAGAGTATATGCAGGCAGGACCCCCCATACAGAGAATATATATATATATATATATATAGGCAGAACCCGCCATACAGAGTATATATAGGTAGTGCCCCCCTTAGTAAATACAGCAAGGATCCACCATAGATAGTATACATAGGCAGGATCCCCATAGATAGTATATATATATAGGCAGGACCCCCATTGGCAGTATATACAGGACCCCCCTATAGAATATACAGCCAGAACTCCCCCTATAGTATATACAGTCCAGACCCCCTGTAGCATATACAGCCAGGTCCCCCATAGATAGTGTATATGTAGGCAGGATCTCCATAGGTGGGATATACAGACAGGACCCCCCCAAAGTACAAGCAAAATTTATGCTCACAGCTGGTCCCTGGGCAAAGAAAGGTTGGGAACCACTGCCCTAGGAGATGGGCTTGGGTAATGAGGACAGGATCTTCCAGATGTATGAATAGGGTGGAAGGGGGCCGGGGCCCTAGGGTGGATAAAGCGTGCAACGGACCTACCACACTTATTGGCATATCCATAGCAATGTTTGCGGAAGAGTGACAAACTTCAGTACCAGAAGGCCCAGCCATCACAGGCAGTAGTTGTTTTATCTGTAACACATTGGTATGTGTATGCATTACTAATTCCCTGCCATTTCTGAAGACTTCTTGACTCTTTCTGTGTCTTCTCTCTCCCCTTTATAGTAGCTATAAATAATATGTTTTGGGTGCAAAAATTGCTGACTATTGGTCTTACCAGACTTAGGACTCCTAAGTGCAGCTCTTAAAGGGCTTTGCCCATGAAAGAAAGCTAAAAAAAATCCCCTACTGATGTTCACATAATAAAGATCATTTTTAACCCCCTGACTTTGCAATTTTATTGCTGTTTTAGCTTCTGTAATTCAGTGTGTATGGAATTTTCTAAGCAGACACCTCATGTGCTATGAGATGCGGTGCGCTGACAATTGGCTTAGATTATCATGGTACAGGTTCTGTGTTGGTCTTGTAATGCAGGGGGGAAAGGCAAGAGGCAGGGAGCTCTGCAGCCACGCAGACAAGAGAAGTTATTCATGAGAAGAATCCGACCATAGTGAGAAAATTTACAGTCAGACCCAGGGACAACCAAAATAAAGACGGGTTGAAATTATATCTGTGAAATGCTGTATTATTTTCATAACAGTGAATTAGAGAATATGTTATTTTGTTATCCTGAATATATATATAAGAATCGTGGTAATACCCATTTAAATGCACAAACTGAATTACCGTATATACTTGTGTATAAGCCGAGTTTTTCAGCACAAGAAATGTTCTGAAAAACCTTACCTCGGCTTATACACGAGTCAATTTAAAAAACCGTACATACTCTCCCTCCGGCGCCCCGATGCTCCACGCGGCTCCTCTTCTATCTCTTCACACTATGACGTCGACCGGCGAGAACGCTGCATCATGGTGTGTGCACGGACGCGTCTCTGCTGGCTTGGGAGCCGTGTGGAGCATCAGGCGTCGGAGGGTGAGCATGCAAGTTTTTTTTTTTCTATGTGCTGGGATGGCTGGCTGTATACTACATGGTGTGGGCTGACTGCATGTATACTACATGGGGCTGGCTGGCTGTATACTACATGGGGCTGGCTGGCTGTATACTACATGGGGCTGGTTGGCTGTATAGTACATGGGGCTGGCTGGCTATATTCTACATGGGGGCTGGCAGGCTGTATACTACATGGGGCCTGGCTGTATACTACAGGGGGCTGGCTGTATACTAAATGGCGATGGATGCTGTATACTTCATGGGGGCTGGCTGACTGTATGCTACATGGGGACTGGATGGCTGTATACTACTGGGGGCTGGCTGGCTATATACTACAGGGGGATTGCTGACTATATACTGGAGGCTGTGACCAATGCATTTGCCACCCTCGGCTTATACTCAAGTCGATTAGGGGTCTTGGCTTATACTCGGGTCGGCTTATACTTGAGTATATACGGTATACTAAAATTTAACCAGAAGTGAACAAAGGGACTCTTTCTGCAAGTAAAACTAAAACTACTAATCACCAATCGTAAGCTTTCAAAATGTTATCTGAAAAGCAAAGTCACACCACTACCCCTGTCCTCCATTGCCAACATACCAATTCTAAATCTGGTGGACTTGCACTTAGGAGAATGCAATGTCAAGATGGCACCATAATATGCTTCTGCCTGTGCATCTGCTCCAGCTCAACCTTCTCCCCAACCCTGCAGCATCAACTTTGTACTCTCACCCGGTCACCCCCCTTTAGCACCAAGTGGATCATCAGCAGCAAGAACTATATGTTGCAAGTTGGGTGCAACAGAGCATTGGAACTTGGCAGCCAAGAGCACCAGTTATGGCATCATCGGAGGTCCTCAAATGTAAGTGACCACAATCAGTACTTACCACAAGTCAGGAGAAACACTGTACTAAGGCTCCAGTGGTAGCCAGGGCCAGACAGCTTAAGCGCTGCTACTTGGCAAAAGTGGAGCTACAGTCACTGTCTCTTCTGCCAAACCAACAGCAGCACACCACTGTTTCACCCCAACCAGCACAGCATTGACCCCCCTACTGTAGTAACCCCTATGCATGTCTATCTAGTTTGTGTCTATTTGTTATTGTCACTAGTGTATTTCAGCCTGGAATCGTTTCCCTTATGTATTCTAATGTTGTTATGTTAACTTGTATTGCACTGTATCACAATGTCCTGTAACTATGTTTGTATGCAACTAAGGAACTAGCAACATGTAAGAAACATGCTAGTGTATGTATGTAACTGTAAAGTTAAGCCTTTCTCTAACTACGTGTAAAAGTTGACAGGACACAATGTACAAAAGAATTTCCCCCGTGGGGATCAATACAGTAATATTTATTCGTATTTACATAATATACACTTAGGAGTTATCTACCGGTATATGTATTACTGAGAATTTAATAATCCTCTCGGCTAAAAATACTCCTCAAATATCATAAGAGGAGTATTATTACCCTGCTGGTAAAAAGTTAGTGCAAGCTCTGCAGCAACCATATACTGAGAATACTTTACAAAGTTGGTAAATAGTTGAGTATAGAATCTGATTCTCTTCTACTTTTTAGAATGAAGATCTACTGGTATGTTTTGGAAGTACAGATTATAATCTTTAGTTTGGTATACAACTTCAATTAACCTCTTCCCGCTCAGCGTCCGATATATCGGACGCTGAGCTCAGTGACTTAGCGCTCAGCGTCCGATATATCGGACGCTGAGCTGATGCCGGTTTGGCTCAAGATCTGAGCCGAACCGGCATCGGGAAAGACGGGGTGCCGGCTGTGACTGATAGCCGGCACCCCAGTGTAACACCCGCGATCGGAGTTGTCTCCGATCGCGGGTGCTTAACCCGTTAAATGCCGCGGTCAGCGCGACCGCGGCATCTAACATGTATCTGGGGGGTCTTTCCCCCACGATCGGCCCCCCCGAACCGTTTTCGGGGTGCGCCGATCGTTGCTATAGTAACTCTGGGGTCCGATCTGGACCCCAGAGTTACCTGCAAGAATTGCCAGTAAGATGGCGTCTGTGACGTCATCTTACTGGCACAGTGCCAGCCTATGCAAGTGTATAGGCTGACACTGATAATACTCTGCAATACATGAGTATTGCAGAATATTATCATGAACAAGCAATCAGAGGATTTCTTGTTCATGTCCCATGGTATAAAAGTGAAAAAGTAAAAAAAATAATGTTATTCAATAAAAAAATAAAGTAATAAATCACTAAAAATGCCCAAAACCCCCAAAACATATAAAGAGACATATAACTAAAAAAAAAGTCTAAATCATAACACAAACCCCACATATATAGTATCAACGTGTCCGTAACAACCCGTAGAATAAAAGTAAATCATTATTGAACCCCCACGATAAACGCCGTAAAAAAAAACTGCTATAAACCTTCCAAAAATTATGATTTTTAGCTATTCAATCCCACAAAAAATGCTATAAAATGCGATCAAAAAACCATGTGTACTCCGACATGATACTGGTGCAAAGTACAACATGTCCCGCAAAAAACAAGCCATCAACCAGCTCCGTAGCCAAAAAAGTAACAATGTTATGCCACTTGGAAGACGGCAATACATAAATGATAGATTTTTCCCCACATTAGGGTTTTGTTTGACAAATTTAGTAAAACGTAAGAAAATATATTCAAGTCTGGTATCCCCGTAATCGTATAAACCCATAGAATAAAGATAACATGATTATTAGTCTATACGGTGAACACCAAAAAAAAAAAAGAGTAAAAAATCCAGTACAGAATTGATGCTTTTCTACTCCTGCCCTCAAAAAAAGTTCCTAAATTTTCAACAATAGGTGATACCAACCCCAAAATGGTAACAATGGAAAAAGCATCTCATCGCGCAAAAAAAATGGCATCACATGACCCAATAACGCAAAAGCGAAAATTTTATAGCCTTCAAAAGGGGCCAATGAGGAAACTAAAATCCTGGCAGCTGCAGGGCGCTCCTTCCCTTCTGCGTCTCGCTGTGCGCCCATAAAACAAGTAACGGCCACATGTGGGGGGTCTTTGTACTCAGGAGAAATTGCAGAACAAATTGTATGGTGGGTTTTCTCTTTTTATATTTTGGAAATGTGTAAATTTTAGTGCTAAATGAACGTATAAGGGAACAATTTGACCATTCTAAATTTCACCTCCATTTTGATTCAATTACTCAATTGACAATCAAGGGGTTAACAATCTTCGTAAAAGCTGTTTCTGATAGCTTGAGGGGTGCAGATTTGAAAATGGGTTGGTTATATACGGGGGTTTTGATGCTAAATATGTAAAATTTCATTCCAAACTGTAT
This sequence comes from Engystomops pustulosus, assembly GCF_040894005.1. NCBI lineage: Eukaryota > Metazoa > Chordata > Amphibia > Anura > Leptodactylidae > Engystomops > Engystomops pustulosus. The sequence goes on along the minus strand of NC_092415.1, from coordinate 82,443,654 downwards.
TTATCCCCAAAATAGTCAATTCTGAAAATCCGGAAAAGCGATATTCTTTTTGTAAGCCGCGTGACATCAAAATAAATTATCCAGACATATCAAAAATTATGAAAATGTAAAGTAGACAAATGGGAAATGTTATTCAGCAACTTATTTAGGTGGTAAATCTATCTGCCTGGAAACGCAATGATTTTGAATTTCGAAAATGGCAAATTTTTCTAAAAATTTATCATATTTTCTTTTTTTTTGTAAATAAACGCAAAACTTATCAGCCAAAATTTACCACTAAAATGAAGTACAACATGTGGGGAAAAAACAATCTCAGAATCGCTTTGATAAGTAACAGTGTTCAAAAGTTATAACCATATAAAGCGACGCAGTTCAGAATCCAAAAAATCGGGCTGAGCCTTAACCTGCAAAATGGCTGCGTCCTTAAGGGGTTAATTAATGGAAAAAAACAAAAACAGGGCAAAATCTCACCTTGAAAGGTAGGTCTTTCATCTGGTTGCTCTTTCCAGCACAACTGCATCAGATCTGCTGCCTCTCCCAGACCACATTGCAGACACTCCTCTACATCTGGTCGGTCACCACCAGTTACACAATGTGATAAATGTCTACTATTAATTGCATCTAAAGAAAGATAGGAATTACATTATTATATTTCTATTCGCAGGATTAATCCACTCACTACTGTGAAGCTCGGTTTCTAGGTGCCATAGTTCAAAAACTATATGCGAGTGCGGTTAGGGCATATGTAGCTGTATGGCAGTAGTGAACTGGTTGCATTCATTTACTCTGTAGTGCAAAAAACAGCTATAAGGTGATTTCAGCAGATCAACTGAAGCTTTCATGACATGGAGTTATGTTTATCTACTCTTGGGTCACTCCTAAGGTAAAAAATAAGATCCCTGAAATTGTGTGGTAATATTTCAGAATAACACTTCTTACAATATTCTGATACATAATGTACAATAAAAGTGAAATGTTAGTTACTTTCATAGGGTTCCTTGTTGGTCAGTATCACCCAGACTACAATGGCAAAACTGTAAATATCAGATTTTTTGGTTGCCCTTCTATTTAAACTCTGCAAGTGTTCTGGAGCCATATAACTTAAAGTCCCAGCGTTCTTTGTCGTTATGCTATTCTGGCTATAAGTTCTCTGTCGAGCCGTCTCTTCTTTTGTCAAGGTGCTCCATTTCTGAAAGGCCGCAACTCCTAGATCTGCAATCTGAAATAAAGTTTAAATTTAGTTGACAAAGCATTCTGCATACTAAATACTGTAAAAAGTCTGTAAAAAGTCCCCTATTGCAGTGGTGGCTAATCTATGACACTGGTGCAGGAGGTGGCACTTGGAGCCCTTTCTGTGGGCACTCAGGCTATCACCAGAGATGACTCCAGGTATCTTCCTGCAGTCCCAGACAGCCCAGGACTTGCTGTGCACAGAGCTATTTTAAAGTGGCAGCGCTACCTGGGACTACTGGAGGAGTGGGAAGGTGTGGACAGATCTGGTTTATCATTGTAGCTTCTGCTCCGGCCCTGACAATGCTTCCTGTTTATGGGACCCTGGAGCAAAGCTACAATGATCATCCAAATTTCTTCTATTTTCTGCTTTATTGGTGTCCTCAGGTGCTGGTATCAATGAAAGCTGTGACAGAGAAGTATAAATTACAAATTAAATTTCTGTGTTGGCACTTTGCGATAAATAAGTGGGTCTTGGTTGTAGTTTGGGCACTCGGTCTCTAAAAGGTTCGCCATCACTGCTCTATTGTCTAAATGAACACTATAGCAAATCAGTATATTGCATAAGACACATGCTGCACCATGTTATAGGTATACATGGATGTCATCTCGTAGCCATGTGAACACAGGAGGGAACATTGGTACAGCTGTGCTGTATATACTAAGGGGCCCTGGCCCCCCTGTTGTACCATTGTACTATAACCTGCATCAGCTATAGCCAAGGTACCATTGCATATGTCCCTGCAGTGTCCCACTTGGCATGGAGGTGGTTACAATACTCTCAATGTATAAACCTTTCTCCTGCTCCACTGTAACTTTAAACTAAATTGGGTGGGGGAGAGGGGGCACTATCACTACTTTGACCTTTCTCTTGTGTTACTTCTTGCAACTAACTGTACATACTTGTGTATAAGCCGAGTTTTTCAGCACAAAAAATGTGCTGAAAAACCCCTCCTCAGCTTATACATGAGTGTATAAAAAAATTAACTTATATATTCAACTTTTAGCCCTCCACGATGCTCCGCGCCGCTCGTCTTCCTACTTATTTGCACTCGTAACAGAGCGGGCAGAGACACATGCATGCGGTGGTGTCGCCACTGCTGATGTCATAGTGTGTGCCAGCGGGCAGAGTGTATGGATGTGTCTCTGCCTGCTCTGTTACTATGAAAAGGAGTTGTGGGGAGCGCCGGAAGGTGCGTATGTAAGTTTATAGTTTTATACATCAATTCACTAGGGGGGGGCTGCTGCAGGGCATTTCACCACTAGGGGGCCTGCTGCAGCGCAGTTTACCACTAGGGGGGCTTCTGCAGGGCACTTCACCACTAGGGGGGCTGCGGTAGGGCATTTTACCAATAGGGGACTTCTGTAGGGCATTTCACCACTAGGGGGGCTGCTGCAGGGCATTTCACCACTAGGGGGGCTGCTGCAGGGCATTTCACCACTAGGGGGGCTGCTGCAGGGCATTTCACCACTAGGGGGGCTTCTACAGGGCATTTCACCACTTGGGGGGCTGCGGTAGGGCATTTCACCGCTAGTGGGGCTTCTGCAGGGCATTTCACCGCTAGGGGGGCTGCGGTAGGGCATTTTACCACTAGGGTGGCTGCTGCAGGGCATTTCACCTCTAGGGGGACTGCTGCAGGGCAGTTCACCACTTGTTGGGTTGGCTTATACTCGAGTATATATACGGTATTTGTTGCATTACCAGCTTTGAGCTGGTCAGGGACCTATCTTAAAATTGTAACTTTTACTGCAAAAAGTTGCAAATGTGCACTAAAAAAGGTACAAAAACCTGTAAAAATGTATTTTTTCTGGTGCATGTCCACTATGCCCTATATTTCACAAAAATGTAAGGTAGCACACAATAAAATGAAGTTATGGCCCTTAAACCTCTACATCTGAAAATTTGCTAAAAATGCCCAAGTATTAAAGACTTTTTAGGCCTTCTTATTAAGGGGTTAAAGGGAATAAAGTAGAACGTTTCCTAATTACTTTTCCTCTCTTTACACCCTTCACCATTACATTTAAAAAAATGCTAAGTAAAAATTACCTTCACATGAAATTCATCATCTGCTAATATGTTCTCTGGTTTCAGATCCTTGTGAATCACATTTTGATTATGTAGATACATCATTCCTTCAATAATCTCCATAATAAATCGAGCCTTCAATGAAACTGGTACATTGACCTGGTTGAACAGCATATAACAAAATTTTATTAAACAGAAACTTTTTCAGTAATGATAACTATATTTTGTTAGTCAAACAACATTGTTGCACCATAATATACTACCTACAAGTATATACCAATGTGGTATGGTTTTTCTGTGATTTTCATAAAATTATGACACAACACTTTAACAAACCTCCACACTGGAAAGATTATGTTCAAATATTCAACTTGAATTTCACTGGGGGACATTCATCTATTTTGTGGCAAAATAAATCATAAACTAAAAAGGGTATTTTTCGTGGGTGCCAGAGGGGCGCTGAACAGAGTATTACGGGCAGACTCTACCAAAGGATTGATTTCCTACTCAGACACAGTGGGGCACATTTACTAAGGGTCCTCAGCCACGAATCCGTCGGGTTTTTCCCGAATATTTCCTCTTTGCGCTGTATTTCACGGGATTGTGGCGCACGCGATCGATTTTTGGCGCAATCGCGCCGACTTTCGCGCGACAGAAATCAGGGGGCGTGGCCACCGGACAACCCGAAGGATTCGGAAAAAACGCAGAATTTAAAAAGCAATTTGTGTCGCAAGATCAAGCACTCACATACACCAGAAAAAAGCAGGTGAACTCCAGCGGACCTCGGCGCAGCAGCGACACCTGGTGAATATCGGCGCACGGACCTTAGTGAATCCCGGCAGAACCCGAATCAGCGTCGGAGAACCCACCGCTGGATCGCAACTGGACCGGGTAAGTAAATGTGCCCCAGTATTGCTTAGTGGCTCCATAAAGGACACACAATTGAAGTGTCGTGCTAAATGGGACCGAGAGGTAGGTCCTTTAGAAGATGAACAGTGGGATGAAGTGTTAGAGCTAGTACCTATCCTTTCCCCCAGTGGAGCTTGAAGAATGTCTCAATTACTTTTATTACACAGGGTATATTAATCTCCTGAATTACTTTTTCCGATGGGTATTAGGCCCAATTCCGAGTGTCCTAGATGTGGTACATAGGCAGCTGATATATTACACATGATGTAGGGCTGCAGGGAACTGGGCACCTTATGGAAAGCAGTTTTAGAGATTATACGTATGGCCTATTCTGTGTCTCCATATCTCTTTGGAGTACTCCAAGTGTATGATCTTACAAGATCTCATAGCATAGCAATCCAAAGATCTCTGTACCAGGCTAGGAAAGTCATAGCGGCACACTGGATTAGGCCTAGACCTCCGGATAAGAAGGAATTAATAGATCGTATGAATGCAGTTATAAGAATGGAGTATAGCACTTATGAAAAAATATGGGGGAAATGGATGGACACTCCTGGATTACCATCAGCAGCCCTAGACTAAGAACAAGTGTTGAATATCAACTACCAAATATCATAGGTGAAATAAAATGTAAAATATGCCCCGGACAGAAAATAAGGCAACAATTGCTTATAGTTGAAGCTGGCTCACGGGGAGGGGAATTGTTCTGGGAGGGGGGGAGGGGGGTGGGGGTCTTTGTATTTTTTTTTACAAATGTGATATTGTAAAGAAATACTGCCTGTGTTAGTCTTTGGGTACATTCACACGCGGTATGCCAGCCGTGCGGGCATACCGCCGTGTGCTGGAGGTGAGGAGGAGGTGACCCCTCCTCCCTCCATAGGAAATAGCGGCACACGGCCGCACATCCGCCGAAAGATAGAGCTTGCTCTATCTTTTTGCGGTGTGCGGCCCGGATCGGTGCCACACATGTGTGGCACCGGATCCCCGCCGTGCCGCTATTGCCGTCTATGGGGACGTACATGCGGCCGCAAATTTGCGGCCGCATGTACGGCCCCGCAGACGGCAGTGTGAATGAGCCCTTTATGTTTTCTTTATTCATGTAATGTTTGTATCTGTTGAAGAGAAAAAGGGGGGTAAAAAAACTAGATTTTTTTTAAAAAAAGGGTGTTTTTCAACATCACTGCTACTTTTTAAAAAGAGGGTATGTTAAGGGCACAGGTAAATTTACCACCATTTCTAAATTGTGACACTTGCTGTCAGAGGCTGATGACACAACTATAATTTGCACACTGAATGGGTGTCAACACTTCTCAAATAATGGAAAGACCCTCAAAAAAAGATGAATGCCAATATGACTGCTGAACATACAAAATAGGTATCTTAATTAAAGTCAGAAAGGAGGTACAGGCTCAATTTGTCCTGGAGAAAGTGACATTTTCTTCTATAAAAGTAATGCATGGGGAGGTGCCTGCCAAGACTATGAGGGGACTAATATCCCTTTTGTATAGGGTATTGCTGGATGAGGTGGTGGGAGATCCAATGGTTGGGGTCAGGAGAAAATGGCAGTAGAGAGTTGGGGACATGGAAGACGAGGTACTGGCATCTCCGAGTACGCTTACTTTAAATGTAACGCAAAGACGATCACAGCTGTTTCTGCTCCATCGAGTGTATCGGACGCCATGGGTATTGAAAATAATGGGCTTGAGGGTGGATGCCTGCTGTCCGAGGTGTTCAGATGATGATGCAGATGACATACATATGTTTTGGACATGCAGGGAATTGGATATCCTGTGGAGAAAATGATGCACAGGGTGTACGGAGTGACGGTGCTTAGGAACCCGAAAGTGTGCATGTTAGGATATGTGGGTGAGCTTGATGGCAAAAGAAAGGAACAGTTAGCGGCTGCTAAAGTGCTACAAGGTGCGTAAATCTATTGCAATGCACTGGTTGGATGCTGCCCCACCAAGACTGAGGGAAGTGAGGAGGTCACTGAATAACACTATATGGATGGAGCTGAAGGTGTATGTGAAAAGGGTAGCTGTGGGTAAATTTGAGAAACAATGGGATAAGTGGCTTGACTGTTCGGGGGTGGCCTCAGAGGAATTGCTATGGAGTTGTATACAGGTCTGACCGGTGGTACTAATAGGGGAGTGAGTTGCGGTGTGTCTCCTAAAAATGAGAAGGTGCTGGAAGAGCTATAAGGATAGGGGCAATTGACCAGATTGCAGGGGGAAGGGGAGGGGAGGTAATGGGGTGGTTGAACATGTTGCCTTACTTGTTTCTGGTAAAATACGCGACTGTGATATTGTCATAATGTGAAACTGTACCTTCTTCACAATAAAGTGATTTAAAAAAAATTGTCAGAAAGGAGAAGAAATTAAAATCACCACATAAGCGTATAACATGGTATGGATTCAGTTAATAGGACCAATACCTCTAACATCAAATTAGAAAATATAGGAATACTTTATCGCTATGCGTATCACAGGTATCACATCTGAGGGGTGTAAGAGGGATTTGTATTTATTCTTGTTTTTTACATTAGCTGATTATCGGTACACCCAATCCTAATCTTGCAAGCCATGATGATAATGCGACAATGGATGACATGGCATTGTACCTGTTTTAAAACATGCAGCAAATTTCCTTTGGTCATGTACTCAATCACTAAAGCATAGTTTCCATCTTCCAAGATGATTCCAAGCAGCTTTACAATTCGTTCATGGTTGAGTTTATACATCATTTTACCCTCTTCATAGAGATCTTTGTTGTAGCTGTAATACATAATGCAAATACAAGGGAAATGAATATGGTAATACGTGTCATCAGAAATTGACCTAATTAACCATTACCAGTATGTTGTGAGGCAGATTAACACCTTCTAGATGATGTTTCTTTCATGTCTCAATTTGGTGGCATCATTCAGAAAATCAACTTTGAAGTGAGTTATAAATTGGTTGTATAAAGTCATGGAGGCGTAGAGCTCAGCATTGAAGTCAAGCTCTCTTTACCTGAGAATGTAGGAGACCTGGTTAGTGATATGTCTGGATGTAGGACCATCAATTACAGTGTAGATGGCATTCTGAAGTGAGGAAAGCTTGACTTCAGTGTTAAACTTTCCTCCTCCCCAACTTTATACACATGTCATACATGTCATTTCAAAGTTGATTTTCTGGACAATGCTACCGTGGGGAGCCATGAAATAGGCATGATCTGGAAGGTGTTCAGCTACTTGATGACATAGTGGTAGTGGTTTAATCTCTTCTGAAAGATTCCCTTTAAAGAGGTTTTCCCACAAAGTAAAGTTCGGCCCTATCCACGGGATAGGGCCTAACTTGCTGATAAGTGGGGGTCACTGCAGCGCTCTGCAATTTCCGTCAGCTCCATAGAGATTAATGGAGCAGAATGGTTAAGCGCGGCCATCTGCTCCATTATCTGACACAGCACTGAGGCCCCCACTGATCAGCAAGTTAGGCCCTTTCCCATGGATAGGGACTAACTTTACTTTGTGGGAAAACCCCTTTAAAGAAAAAGAAAAGTACACAAGTGACATTACCCAATTTCATATGTAGTGATCTTTATTTACACCAGACTATTGCTATATTTAAGGTTCCCTATATCCATTCACCAAATGGTTATAGTCCAATCCTTAATATTCCATAATACTCTTGTTTACAATGTGTTTTAGTGACAACACCCTAGTCATATCTGCTTTCCTACTCTTTCTCATTTGTCACCTTTTCTCTCCTTCACTCATTTCTTCTTTCTCTTTGTGACACCAACACATTTGTTCTAAAAAATTTTTCCAGTTCCCCTTTCACATCCCCAAACAGAAACACAAGAAAGCATCTACATTCTAATAAATTACATTTGCAAACATACGGCTGATATAAAAATCTTCAAAGAAACCTGTGTCCCAGATTATGAAATTATCTAAACCGTCTCACAACCAGTTGGATGATAAAAAAGTTACAATAAATTGGTAACATTATTGGATCCACTCGGTGAAAGCCATAAAAAATCTGCCAAAAATGTAAACTTTTCATAAAATCCCTTCACAAAAATGTTCCAAAAACAAAATAAGCTATGTGCACCAAAATGGTACAACTAAAAAGAACAACTCAACACGTAAAAAATTTACCCTAAACCAGCGCTGTGAACCAAAAAAATATTAAAGTCCAGTTATAGTGACACGTCAGATATGAAAAAATGGACTACAAGGGGTTAACATAGTAATTTTTATAGCCTTGGTAGCAGCTTCCAAACACAGGTAGGTACACATTAAGCAAAAATAAAGGGGGTTTGGCCGTTCCAGTCTGGGCCTACTAATCAGCTGCGAGGTGCCAGCTTTTTGGAGGGTGGGATTCGTCAGGGGTAGAAACATGGTTACCTAGAGTAGTTCAGTTTATTGGGTGATTGACTCCAGTGGCAGTTCTGGAGGCTACGGTGCCTTAATGCAGAAGACTTGGAGGTTGTACAAGCAACTTTTGGAAAAAAGTGAATGGACTAAGATTACCCCATTATGGGAAAATTCTTTCCTTTTCCTGAATATCTACAAATTAGGCACGCTGTTACATTTTCTTCTAAGGGGGTCATGGTGGGGTATCACAGGCTGAAAATATATCGGCCTTATAGCCCTGCTGTACAATGTGCTTCTGGACAAGATAGTGGTCTGGAATCAGGTAAGAAAACCTATTGCCAGACATTGGCTAGATGCTGAGTCCCCAGGTATAAAAGAAGTGAAAAAACTATTACATACAACCATAAGGATGAAACTGAAAGTTTACCAAAAATAGGACTGTTTATAAAATTTGAAAAACAATGGGGTAAATGGATCAACAGTCTGGGACTGGCATCCCCAGAGTGTCAACGGAACTGGGTATGACACTGACTAGGAGGGTTTCAGATGTTGTGAGAGGCATCTACCACCAGGATCAAGGTTTGTAAACCAAGCACACTGACATACTGGTGTGTGCCCACTCTGGTAGAATCCACTCTTCTTTTAGCTTCTTATGCCCTTGTTTTTATGAAAAAAAAAGGATTTAAAAAATCATAGCTGCTACTGGAGCCTGAAGAACCCTCCCTCAGACTCATTTGCAAAATATTGAAAGCCTTTTGTCAAAAAAACAAGGGCATACAAAGCTAAAATAAGAGTGGATCTTGCCAGAGGGGGCACAAACCAGTGTGTCAGTGAGCTTGGTTTATAATCCTTCATCATGGTTGTAAATCCTTAAATGTTAAGGCATGTATGAGTGAAAGAAGGGTAAGGAACTTCTTGCATGTGGGTGGAAAGGCCAGACCAAAAGGAGGAGGGGAGGGGTGGAGAGAGTTGGTTGCCTTGAACTGATTGTAGTAGTTATTGAGTTACAGGTGTATGTGAACTTCATACATGTATACTTCAGTGGATGGTATATATATAATTGCAATAAATGTTACCTGATTTTAAAAAACAAGCAGCCAGTGTTTTGCATTGTTCTCTAAACGCAATGTAGATGCCCCATGTGACTGAACCCTGATCATCTATCACCCAGCATCCTCACGTACCAGATGTTTTGAATTGTTGAAAAACAGAATGGAACACCAAACAGATAGCAGTGAGAACAGCTCATTGGTGGAATGGGGGATTGTAAACCCCTAATCTGATACTAAAGACTTATTCTATGGTTTATTTTCATAAGTTTTGATCAAAACTAATTTACCATTATGAAAAACTTCTATAGAAAGTATAAAATAGTTACTTACGAATCAGTTTTGTTTCCAGTAAAAACGGTTTTCAGGGCCACAAGCCCTTTAGCTCGATGGCAGCATAAATAGACTTTGCCAAATCCTCCAGAATCAATCTCCTTCTTATCTAGCAGGTCCTTGGAACTCATACGGATGTCATCAATAGACATGTCTGCAAGTGCTGTTTGTGATTCCAGGAACTAAATACTTCTAAATCATCTACAAAATAAAAAAGAAAGACTGTTAAATGGAATGAATGTAAGTGCCAATTTAGAGCGGTCATAAAGGCAATAAATAATGGCTATATAAACAGGATCCAGCAGCCTTCCACGAAAGGGGTATGTCATAATTATTGTTTTTTCTTGCAGTTCCCTTTATCTAGAGCACAGTAAACGTCATTCCAATCCATAAATTTGGAGCAAATTATCCACAGAGCTACCCCTGTCCACCAGATAATTACTTCCACTTACCTTTCAATCAATTCCCACACAGCTCTCAAAATGCAAACATAAGGAACTACAACAATGGTCTAGAAAGGAGACCTAGTGTAGAGACTCCATCATCTGGTTCCAAAAGTCACTGCATAAAACAATCATATTCTACTCTCTCTTCTGATTTTAAAGGGTTATACTCACAAAGACAAAATTATCAAATTCTCTAATTCAATGTTATTAACAAAAATAAACAAAAATACAGCATTTCATGAATAAAATTCTAACTTCTCTCTATCAGTACACTATTGTGTGTTTTGTTTGGCATGGGATACAACCATAGATTCAGTCCTTACTTGGTCTGGCAGCTCTTCCTGTCAGGTCGGATTTCTCTCACATGAAAATGCATCTCCTGTACTGAAGGAGCAGGGGGGAGGGAGAAGGCAGACAGCACTAGAGCCATAGGCACTTCCTGCCCAGCAGTGTGAACAGGAGAGACACCAGCTCTACAAACAAATCTGAGGGATCTGAGGGAGTGGAGCATAGCAGTGCAGAGTGCATGTTTGATGAGGTTAGGTGAGGTAGCAGAGCTGAGCTCTGTCTCATCTCTCATTTTCTATGTGTCAGATATTAGTAGAATCTTCAGAAGCTAAATTAAAATTTAGCTAAACCCTGTACCCTGATAATCTAAGCACGTTGTCAGCATACAGCATCTTCCCCCCAGCATAGTAAAGAGGAATCAAGAAGTGTCTGTTCAGAGCTGAATTTTGCAATCAGGAGCTAATGAATTGATGAGAGCAAAAGCAGGACATAAACTGAGTAAAATGGCAAAGTAAGTGGTGAAACGATAATTTTATTATTTTAGTATCGCTAGGGGATTAAGATTTGAGGGCTTTCTTTCATTTGCAAACCCGTTTGTGGATAGAATGTGCAGTGCAGTAAGTAAAAAGTTAGTTGCAAAACTTCACAAACTGCACATCTGTCATTCTTCTAGTATCCATGCATATTGCAACCCACATTTTAAAAGCTTAATTCATCTGATAGATATATACAGAAATATACAGCCAGACAAAACTAAGATGGTAATTCCCTTTAATACACGAAATACAAAAGTGAAAAAGATAGTACATAAATATTGGCATCTGTTGTTAGAAGATACAATCATTGGTCCTATTTTACCTGATCTACCCCCTATACAAGGAGTCAGGAACCTATGGCTCGCCAGCCAGATGTGGCTATTTTGATGGCCGCATCTGGCTCGCAGTGCGGGCTCCTGGTGTGGCCAGTATATACTGGGGGGCTCTCTAGCTATGTATAGGCGGCTGGCTATATACTGGGGGGGGCATGCTGGCTATATACTGGGGGCTGTCTGGCTATATATAAGGGGGCTGGCTATATATGGGGTGGGCAGGCTGGCTGTATACTGGGTGGGCAGGCTGGCTATATACTGTGTGGGCAGGCTGGCTATATACTAAGTGGACAGGGTTGCTATATACTGGGTGGACAGGCTGGCTATATACTGGGTGGACAGGCAAGCTATATACTGGGGAGGGGCTGGCTGGCTATATATTGGGGAGGGGCTGGCTGGCTATATACTGGGGAGTGGCTGGCTGGCTATATACTGGGGGGGATGTCTGGCTATATACTGGGGAGGATGTCTGGCTATATACTGGGGAGGCTGTCTGGCTATGTATAGGGGGCTGGCTATATACTGGGTGAGCTGGTTGGCTATATACTGGGGAGGGGCATGCTGGCTATATACTGGGGAGGCTGACTGGCTATATATAGGGTGTTGGTTGTATACTGGGCTGGCTATATACTGGGGGGGGCAGGCTGTATACTAAGGAGACTGGCTGGCTGTATACTGGGGCCAGGCTATATACAGGGCTGTCTGTATAATGGGAGGGGGGACTGTCTGGCTATATACAGGGGGGTCAGACCATCTGTATACTGGGGAGGGGCTGCCGTATACTAGGGGGACTGGCTGGCTTTATACTAGAGGGACTGGCTGGCTGTATACTGTATAAACATATTGTACGGCTCTCGCAAAATTATATTTTAAAATATGTGGCGCTTATGGCTCTTTCAGCCAAAAAAGTTCCTGTCCCCTGCCCTATAGTATTCACCAAAGCACCTAACCTGGGATAAAAAATTTCTCCAGCTGTCAAGAGAGCCAATAATAGACAAGCCTCCAACACTTAGCTGTCATTAGAAGTTTTTTTCGGTATGGACGATGTATGTGTTGCAAAACTACCCAATTTAATAGAAGAAGTCACATTTTAAGATCTCACAGTAATGATTATTAATTTACTATAAAAGAATTACTCACCTGCAACAGTACATTATAAAAAAAAATTCACAATTGTGATCCCAGATTGGTTAAATTCAGCGCTATATATTCTGTGACCAGAGATTAGAGAAGGGGAAATTTCATAGCACGTATGTTCATGTTAAAGGCAGAGTTAGAACTCTGGATTTCTTTGAACAATGTCATATACAGTAATGTCTAGTACTTTGATATTTATGGTGAATGATGATCTGGGTTCACTGTGACATACACTCACCGGCCACTTTATTAGGTACACCTGTCCAACTGCTCGTTAACACTTAATTTCTAATCAGCCAATCACATGGCGGCAACTCAGTGCATTTAGGCATGTAGACATGGTCAAGACAATCTCCTGCAGTTCAAACCGAGCATCAGTATGGGGAAGAAAGGTGATTTGATGCCTTTGAACGTGGCATGGTTGTTGGTGCCAGAATGGCTGGTCTGAGTATTTCAGAAACTGCTGATTTTCACGCACAACCAACTCTAGGGTTTACAGAGAATGGTCCGAAAAAGAAAAAACATCCAGTGAGCGGCAGTTCTGTGGGCGGAAATGCCTTGTTGATGCCAGAGGTCAGAGGAGAATGGGCAGATTAGTTCGAGCTGATAGAAAGGCAACAGTGACTCAAATCGCCACCCGTTACAACCAAGGTAGGCAGAAGAGCCTCTCTGAACGCACAGTACGTCGAACTTTGAGGCAGATGGGCTACAGCAGCAGAAGACCACACCGGGTGCCACTCCTTTCAGCTAAGAACAGGAAACTGAGGCTACAATTTGTACAAGCTCATCGAAATTGGACAGTAGAAGATTGGAAAAACGTTGCCTGGTCTGATGAGTCTCGATTTCTGCTGTGACATTCGGATCAGGGTCAGAATTTGGCGTCAACAACGTGAAAGCATGGATCCATCCTGCCTTGTATCAACGGTTCAGGCTGGTGGTGGTGGTGTCATGGTGTGGGGAATATTTTCTTGGCACTCTTTGTCCCCCTTGGTACCAATTGAGCATCGCTGCAACGCCACAGCCTACCTGAGTATTGTTGCTGACCATGTCCATCCCTTTATGACCACAATGTACCCAACATCTGATGGCTACTTTCAGCAGGATAATGCGCCATGTCATAAAGCTGGAATCATCTCAGACTGGTTTCTTGAACATGACAATGAGTTCACTCTACTCAAATGGCCCCCACAGTCACCAGATCTCAATCCAATAGAGCATCTTTGGGATGTGGTGGAACGGGAGATTAGCATCATGGATGTGCAGCCGACAAATCTGCGGCAACTGTGTGATGCCCTCATGTCAATATGGACCAAAATCTCTGAGGAATGCTTCCAGCACCTTGTTGAATCTATGCCACGAAGAATTGAGGCAGTTCTGAAGGCAAAAGGGGGTTCAACCCGTTACTAGCATGGTGTACCTAATAAAGTGGCCGGTGAGTGTATGTGTCTGTTTTCCAGCACACAGATGCACACTGTATCTTTTTCGCATCCATTCACTTTCCACATACCATGCTTTTCTTTTTTATCCTTTGCATTTTGTATTTTTAGCCATCATTTTAATAATATTCTACTGAATCAGATAAATGTAATATATAGTTTTTGTTAGGTTTAATAATATTATACGCTATACAATCTACTACATGTACATTGTAATGAATCGTTTTTATGCATGTTGCATCTTTTTTATGCATGTTGCAGTTATTAACTATGGAGTATCAGTATTTAATACCATTTAGACTCCAGGTTGGGTTTTGCAATATTTTTCCTTCTGAGGAGACTTAGGAACTGTGCGGACTTGAACTTTACCACATTGACTAATACAATTGGGGACATTTGGTGATTCAGTATTTTGTGGGGACCACCATTGGAGCTCCAATCGCTCCCATCTTATTTTATCTAATGCTGTTTTGGCACACCAATATAACGATCTGCCACCTCTGTACTTGAGAAATTTTTGTATGTGTTAATTGACAAGAGTGGAACTCTCCACCAGCTACAACTCACGATCAGTGGAGAAGAGAACTGGAGTCGCACATACGCTGAAGAGACTCCGGAACACCTATTACTTCATTACTCCTCTTCCAAATATGCTGCTCCACTATTGCTCTGAGATGACCATGGACATATATAAACTTCTAATCATGAATATCCACAACAAGCACATTGCAATTTCAGTTTAGTAACTTTTATATAATATCGAGTAGAAGTCCACAGAGGAGGAATGTCTGTTTATGACAGCAAACTTTGAAATATGTTGTGAAGTGTCCAGAGCAGCAAGATTTAGCACATCTAAATGTGCTATATTCTTATAAATGTATACATACGAGTGAGGAGAACATGAATAATTTGTGTATTAAATAATGATACTAAAAATTATTATTTATTATTTAATAAACAAATTATTTATGTTATCCTCGTATGTATACATTTAGATGTGCTAAATCTTGGTGCTCTGGACACTTCACAACACATTATCTATACATTTTCTCTGTCTAAAGATACTCTAGACCACTCCAGTAGCACAGATTTTTGACCTCATCTGGTAGGAAGGTTAGTAGAGTAGCCCCATAATATATCTTCTTCGAACTTTGAAATATATCTAAGTTGGAACCACTATATTCATCTACAAACATTGTTGACTGTCCATGGGACTATAATATGAACACAAAGTGGTGAATCTGTTTTTACTGGAGGTCTAACATCGGTATCATTTACATTGACTCTCATGTTGGTACTTTATGCTAACCACAATAGCATATCCCCATTGTGTTTATTGTTTTTGATATTGCCCTAGGAACCTTCAGTGTCAACATACCTGTATCCTGGTCTGAAGTTTTTACACAACGTCCGCAGTTGTGTGTAATTTATTCACTGCATTTCTATCTTCTGTACATTACCCATGTACATATTGGGGCACATTTACTTACCCGGTCCATTTGCGTTCCAGCGGCGGCTTCTCTGACGAGCGTTCGGGTCTTCCGGCGATTCATGAAGGTCCTGCGCCCGATGTCCACCAGGTGTCGCTGCTGCGCCAAGGTCCGCCGAGTTGCGTTGGAGTTCACTGAGCTCTTCCTGGTGCATGTAAGTATGGCGCGTGCGACCAATTTTTTTTTAAAATGCGGCAGTTTTTCCAAATCCATCGGGTTTTTGTTCGGCCACGCCCCCCGATTTCCGTCATGTGCATGCCAGCGCCGATGCGCCACAATCCGATCGCGTGCGCCAAAATCCCGGGGCAATTCAGGGAAAATCGGCGCAATTCGGAAATATTCGGGTAACACGTCGGGAAAACGCGAATCGGGCCCTTAGTAAATGACCCCCATTGATTATATACCAAGCATAGTATTGATACATATATTCATTGGATGACATCTAAATATTATTCCAATTTCAGGTGCACATATTTTAAAATTTTATGTCTTTTGGGTAAAATAGGGCCTCATTTATCAAAAGATTGTAAAACTGTTCTAGGTGCTCATGGCAACCAATCAGAGTTCAGCTGAAATTTTCCCACAGCAGTTTAAAAAATGAAATCTGAACTCTGATTAATTGCCATGAGCAATAAGAACAGTTTTGCTTTCAGACACATTTGATGAATGAGACCCAATATCCATGGTGACAGCCACTGCCTCAATTAACATTAAAGTGAGTTGTCATAGTGGGACACCCTATAAAAAAACAAGTAAATTGCTTTTGCATTTCCATTTTTGCTCCACACCTTTAAAAATCAAGCTGTTTTTATTTTTCACAATACAGAGCTGCGCGGTAACTTCTTCCTCTTTTAATCAGTGTGCGAGTTACTGCACATGCATGAGCACGGCTGAATAGCCCAAAAGTTCTGCGGGCCGCACACAGAGGTGAGACTTCAAAGGCTACAGACGCATGGTGTAGCCTTAGCCCCCTTTGTTTGGCCAGCCTACTCCACACCCCAGTAGCCTCTGAAGTTAATCTAATTAAAGGATAGATCACATTTTTAGTTGACATCTTGATACTGAAATCGCTTATGTGTGAATCCTGTCCTAAAAATAACAATACCAACAGACGCTTTAATACAAGTAATCAGGAATTTTACCCTATTGTTTCCCGCACATCTAACTTGGATAAAATTCAAGAAGCTATAGAAAGGGATCTTGTTGAACTAAAAAAATAGAGTTGACAAACTTGGCAGTAGCTTCTTCAATTTATCCAAGGGAGAAAAACATGCTCTCACACAACTTAAAAGGAATAAGAATGTTGTAGTGAGACAGGCGGATAAAGGGGGTTCAGTGGTTATTCTGAATGCTATCCTCTATGAAAGGGAGAAAATGGTAATGTTAAATAATACAGACACCTACAGAAGAGTAGTGACCCCACGTCAGGTCGCGTAAGTCACGTGACCAGAGGCGCGCGGTGTAGGAACTACAGAAGGTGGGCCGCTTGGGGCTCTTAATTAGTTAAGGTTAGGCCGCTAGGGTCTTTTAAAGAGAACCCGTCATGCAAAATAACCGCCCTAAACTAAATATATTTACATAAACTGCCATTAGAGAGAATTGCATCTATCCCTTCATTGTCCCTCTACATGCCTGTAAACCTAAGCAATGAGGTCCTAAAGCTGTATGCAAATGACCTGTGAAATTTCCAATGAAGCATTAGCATATTCAAGCTGTCCACTCTATTCATGAGTGGGAGGTACAGCCACACCCCCAGTGCATGACTGACAGCCTGTATAATGATGTGAGGCTGTATAGTGATGTGCTTTCTGGTGCTGGTGGCCACGCCCCCTGCTGCCTGTGTGTGCATGTGTGTGTGTGTGTGTGTATAGGAGAGATACAGCAGCTCCAGGCAGCCATGTTACAGCAGAACATGTCAGATTCATGTGTAGCTGATGTCTGTGTCTCTCACCTGTATATTAGGAGGATGCAGCATGTCAGCAGATAAAGCACAGACACTAGCCATGCTTTACTATACATTACACACAGACATGAGCAGGGGGAGGAGAGGGGAGGGGTAACAGGGGTGACATCACTGCCTCTGACCATGTGACCAGCCTCATTTACATGATAAAGAATAGATGATTTTATAATGATTTAATGTATGAAATAACTAGATAAAGGCTGGGATGGGATCCATGTGAGCTGCTCCAACAGGAAGAGGTGACAGGACAAGTGACACAGACCTGATGACAGGTGTCCTTTAATTAGTAAAGGGAGGCCGCTAGGGTCTTTTAATTAGTAAAGGGAGGCCGCTAGGGTCTTTTAATTAGTAAAGGGAGGCCGCTAGGGGCTCTTAATTAGTAAAGGGAGGCCGCTAGAGGTTTTTATTAGTAAAGGGAGGCTGCTAGGGGTTTTTTATTAGTAAAGGGAGGCCGCTAGGGGTTTTTTATTAGTAAAGGGGGCCTTTTATGACTGTTTTAGTGTCATTTTGTGCTATTTTGGTTGGTGGTGTGCCCCAGGATTTTCTAAGTATAAAAAGTGTGCCGCGGCTCAAAAAAGGTTGAAAATCACTGCTCTACAGGACAACAACATCTTGTGAAATCCTATATTAACTGTAATACTGCACATGTGGAATATGTTATTTCGTGTACCCTATGTAGGGTACAATATGTCGGTTGTACCACTGGTCCTTTGAAGATTAGACTACGCAGGCACTTGTCTGATGTTTCCAATAATGCATACAATATATCTGCAGTCTCACGCCATTTTAGAGACATACACAATAAGGATTGTTCAGGGTTCAGATGGCAGGCAATTGAAAGGGTTAATCGTCCAGTTAGGGGGGGGGATTACCAGAGGAAACTACTTAACAGAGAATCCTTTTGGATTTTCTATATGGAGACCAGGATACCTAAGGGTCTCCACGCTAGACAAGATAACATCCTCTGTTATTGATAAATAAATTGCTAGTGACCATTTTTTATACTTCATTTATTGAATGGTTTTAGCACTAAGGTATGTCATCTCTAGGTGTCAATAACATTTTTCTGTTTCTAACTTCTTGTCCTTTTCTTTAATGATCATGCTTTGTATTTAGGACCCATTTAAACCAAATGTCAGATTGGATAGATTCGTACAATGTATGTAATACTTACCTTTGTTTTTTGATAATAGTTTTCCTTTCCATACCATTGCCCTGTTTACCATTATGTGTGTTACTTTGTATCTCCATAGTGTTTTAGCCTGATTGGGCGTGACGCACGAGTGTGCTGTGGGCGGCTCTGATCACGTGACAGTTTTTTCCTGTCATGTGGGGTGGAACTTCCCGTATGCGGCCACTTCAAATAGTTTGTCCGCTCATATTTTATTTAGACCTTGACTAAGACACTGCCGTGTCGAACGCGTCGGTCTGTGACGCTAGCTGTATGCTTATAAACATGTTTTTAAACCTTGGATAATAAAGAAGTGATATTTTTCTACCCATCGCTGTGTGCTGGACTCGAAGCTGTTTGTTTCGTGAAGTTTGCATCTGTATGGTTGGGCTCCGGACCAGTCCGGGCACTCTAGCGAAAGAGGTATCGTCCAAGAATTTGTGGTGAGAGCCGGGATCAGAGGCATTCTGCCTACCGGACTTTTTTTGTTTTCACATTTTTAGTTAGTTTTGGTTAAAAATATAGGTAAAGGCAGTGTAGGGCTTAGTAGATAGAAAGGTATCTACCATTAGCATTACCTAAGTTAGTGTATTTTTGATGGTGGGTTTCCTTTAATACATGTAACAATTTGTACTTCCTAGTGACGGTATATTACATTCTATGGCGTGCACTAGGAAGATGATAAAAAAAAGGAAAATGCAGCTAAATTGACGGAAAAACACATTTTTACCATTATCTTGTGGGCTCTGTGTTTGAGCTCCAAATGGCACCTCTCCTTTAATGCTCTAGGTCAGTTGTCGCAAACCTATGGCACTGGTGCCAGAGGCGGCACTCGGAGCCCTCTCTGTGGGCACCCAGGCCATCACCCCAGAATGAAGTTCACCAGACAGAACTCACAGAATGTTCCTATAGAATCTTCCTACAATGATAGATGAATTTGCCCTCCTCCTTTCAACTGCGTTGGTGTCTTTAGGAGGCTGAACGATTGAAAGTTGTCAAAGAACAAGGAGAAATAAATTACTGCTTAAATTGCTGCACTGGCACTTTGCAATAAATAAGTGGCTTTTGGTTGAAGTTTGGGCACTCCGGCTCTAAAAGGTTCGCCATCACTGCTCTAGGTTATAACAATCATGGAGATACCAGATAGGTTTATTATTATGTTTTAATAGGTTTTTAAAATTTCAAACCTTTTCTACTAAAAAAAAATTCTTTGTTTTGCCATCTGCGGATAATACATTTTTCATACTTTGGTGTACAGAGCTGTGTAAAGTGTCTATTGTCTGTGTAAATTGTTGCCATATTGCATACTGTACAAGCTTTTGAACAAGATTTCGGCAAAATGGTGAAAAAGTGTCGGTTTGGGCACAATTTTCCATTACAGGGTTCACCACCAGGAATAACCATTTTTATATGGTTAAATATAGATCAGGACTTTTGGGATACAAGAATACCTACAAGGTTAAGATTTTATTTATTTTTGGATCAGTTATATGGAAAGGGGGGCGATTTTTTTTTTGTTTTGCTTTTTACTATTTTCTAGGCCCTCCAAGTGTATTTTAAGCCTTGGGGATCTGATCGCTTCTACCATATACTGCAATATTGAAATATATAGCAAATGTTAACAGTAATGTAATTCTGCAAATCACCTCATCTCAGTTGTTGCAATGAGTTTCAAAACGCTATGAAAATGCAATTAAGACGCATCGTGTAACTGTGCCCTTAGAGATCAAGCTAAATGAATGCCTGGGAGTCATAGACTCCCAGCTGTCATGGCAACTAATCATGATGACCTCAAGGGGGCGATGATCCAACCCCAGAAGATGGTGCACATTTAAAGGGAACCTTTCACCACAGTTAGTGACAGGTTCCCATAGAACCCTATTAACTAAATATTATTTAACCTGGTATCAGAGAGGGCATGTCCTGCTCAGCTGGCTTCTCCAATCTACTCCTCTCCAACATTTGCAAAGTCAACCCCATGTAGATTACATGAATCTGATCCAATAAAATCACAGCATGCCTCTATGGACTTCTACTCCTCCTCATCCTCCATGGAGACATGCTGTGATTTCATGTAATCAGATATAAACATGAGGTAGGTTTTGCAAATGTAACTGGGTAAAGGAAGAAACGTTATATTACATCACCTTGATCACATAACATGAAGTGCTCAGTGACATAACAAATCTCTCTCAAAGTTCCAGCAAGGCAATGTGTAAAACATTTGACACAGCTTTTAATAAGTAAACAGAGCTATATATGTCTGTAGATGAATATTGGCAGACGGTCCCTAAGTACTAGTTCAATACAGCAGCATGTCCTAGCAGTGAGACCTCTCAATCAGGAACAGGCAGGGCAGTGCAAGTAAAATTTAATAAGCAGGACTCCATTAATATAATTGGATTGTTTGAATATAAAACACTGTAACACAACACCTAAGTTAATAAATTAAATTATTTTGGAGTTGTAATGCATAACGGAGCCTTTTCTATTCAAATGGGTCTGTTTTGGCACCTTAGCAGACATACTCGATGGACTCATGAGTTATGACACATAGGGGCAGATTTATCAAGCTGTCTGAAAGACAGAATATTTCTAGTTGCCCATGGCAACCAATCACAGCTCAGCTTTTATTTTACCAGTGCTCATGAATATTTTAAAGGGGAGCTGTGCCATGGGCAGCTAGAAATTTTCTGGCTTTCAGACAGCTTGATAAATCTGCCCCATAGACAATTATTCGCACAACTAGCATTACAATATATTGAGGTACTCATCCTGGATCTGGTAAATCATCTTAATATGGATAATTTCACACCAATACGGATGGATCTGGCTAGTTGTGGCTAGTTGTGAATCTAAGCCTGTATTTGGGATACATTTTGATTCAGCTTTTTGTCTATTTTTGGGCCTAGTTTTTAATGAAAGAAATAAAGATTTGCTGTTTTAAATGATCCTCTATACAGGCAGTAATCGCTTTTCTTGTTATTGAATCGATTGGGGACATAAACTGATATTTGGTATATGGATTCCCCATTTTTGTACAGTGAATTACTGGTAGGTATTTGCTGCAAAATGCAGCAAACTCCCACCCTGTATGGAGAGGGCTCTTCCAGCACTGTGCTGGGAAGCGGTATAGCACACATTGGGAAAGGGTTAATGGCTAACTTACTGCATACAGAGTTTTTATGAAATGTGATTTGTAAGTAGACTACAATAAAGGTTACTATTTTTACTCTAAGGGTGAAGACACACGTGGCGTTTTTAGGCCGTTTTTAGTTAGTGCATTTTCAGATAGTTAACTCCTTAACGCTCTGCGCCGTAGCTCTACGGCGCAGAGGTATAAGGAGTGTATGAAGAGGGCTCACGGGCTGAGTCCTCTTCATACAAAGGTGGGGGTTTTTGCAAAATGCATAAAACCCCCACCGCTAATAACCGCGGTCGGTGCTTGCACCGATCGCGGCTATTAACCCCCTAAACGCCGCCTGCAAAGTCGCAGGCGGCGTTTAAAAGACGGCGGCGCGTGGGCGCCGCCATCTTTTTTTTGATCGCCACGCCCCCGAACGTCATCGGGGGGTGGCGATCAGTTGCCATGGTAGCCTCGTGTCTTCTCTTGACACGAGGCTATCTGGCAGCTGCATATTCGTTACAATGAGCCAGTGGCTCATTGTAATGAATGTGCTGCAAAAATGCCATATATTGCAATACAGAAGTATTGCAGTATATGGTAGCAGCGATCTGACCATCTAGGGTTAATGTACCCTAGATGGTCTAAAAGATAGTGAAAAAAAAAAGAAAAAAAAAAGTTTAAAAAATAAAAAAAATTAATAAAATATTAAAAGTTCAAATCACCCCCCTTTCCCTAGAACGGATATAAAACATAACAAACAGTAAAAATCACAGACATATTAGGTATCGCCGCGTCCCAAAATGCCCGATCTATCAAAATATAAAAACGGTTACGGCCGGCGGTGACCTCCGAGGCGGGAAATGGCGCCCAAATGTCCGAAATGCGACTTTTACACCTTTTTACATAACATAAAAAATGAAATAAAAAATGATCAAAATGTCGCACAGACCTCAAAACGGTAGCAATGAAAACGTCGCCTCATTTCGCAAAAAATGACCCCTCACACATTTCCGTGCGCCAAAGTATGAAAAAGTTATTAGCGTCAGAAGATGGCAAAAAAATTTTTTTCTTTTTTGTACACATTCGTTTAATTTTTGAAAATGTATTAAAACACAATAAAACCTGTATAACTTTGGTATCACCGCGATCGCACCGAACCAAAGAATAAAGTAGGCGTGTTATTTGGAGCGAAGAGTGAAAGTCGTAAAAACTGAGCCCACAAGAACGTGACGCACGTGCGGTTTTTTTTCAATTTTTCCACATTTGGAATTTTTTTTCAGCTTCGCAGTACACGGCATGTTAAAATAAATAACATTACGGGAAAGTAAAATTTGTTACGCACAAAATAAGCCCTCACACAGGTCTGTACACGGAAAAATGAAAAAGTTATGGATTTTTGAAGTTGGAGAGCGAGAAATGAGGCGAAAAACCCTGCGTCCTTAAGGGGTTAAAAACGCATGCGTTAAAAAACGCATCCGTTTTTTGAAAACGCATGCGGTTTTGTCAGTTTTTAATTGCGCAAATTCAGAAAAACTGACAAAAACGCATGCATTTTCAAAAAAACGGATGGGTTTTTTCCGATCTGAAAACGCACTGACTAAAAACGGCCTAAAACGCCACGTGTGTCTTCACCCTAAGGGAGTAGACACACGTGTCGTTTTAAGGCCGTTTTTACTAAGTGCGTTTTCAGATCGTAAAAAACGCATGCGCTAAAAAAGGCATCCATTTTTGTCCGTTTTTAATTGCGCAAATTCAGAAAACCGGACAAAAACAGATGCGTTTTTTAGCACATGCAGTTTTTTCCAACTGAAAACGCACTTAGTAAAAACGCCCCAAAAACTGCATAAAAACGCCACGTGTGTCCACACGTTAAATTTATCAGATGCAGTTTTTGATGCCCAAACCAGGAGTGGAGTGAAAATAGAGGAGGAGTAGCACTTCTTAATGATATGTTTTCACTCATCATTATACACACCTGCTTTTGGGTTCAAAAACTGCATCTGAAAAACTGAACGTGTGGCTTTGTGCTCTTGTGAGTTTCCTTTAGAAAATATAACACTGGGGACCGCATATCAATAAGGTGTGGCAAACACATAGCAAGGTGGCCTGTTTCCCGGAACTGAAACCTGATGCCATAAAAAAACATGGCTATGAATCCAATTGAAAGAGGAATTTTGTATAGTATTTGGTGTTGAACTATGGTTGTTGAAATGTATCATATATATCACTAGACAACACATTCAAGACATCTGATTGTGTAGCTTTGTAATGGTGGAAAAAAACACTGCAAAATATAGGGCAAAGGCCTCATTCAGACTGGGGCCTCGATTTTTTTGCATGATTTGAGACCAGATCACAGCCTCCATAGACCTCAATGGGGGACATTTACTATGGTGTTTCCGCCAGTTTTGTGGCGCTTTCACCGCAAATTCTGCTCTCCTACCTATTTATTAGCTGTCGGGGACAGAAAAAATTACTTTTTCCGCCTGCTCCGACTCTTCTCTGAAAAGGGCCGTGGCTTTGGTGGAGTGGAAACTCAGACACAATTAATATGTGTCGCAGCCATTTTTGGAAGCTGTAAACTGGCGTAAAGTAGACCAAAAGAAATTTGGTCTAGCAGGGACACAAATCAGTGCTATTGCACTGTTGCCTGTTCTCTGACTGTTGGACACATTTCTGGTTCTCGGGACAGATTTTGGTCCCAGGGACAGAAAATGGTCTCAGCGCCAGAAATTTATCTGCACAGCTCTACAATATTAAATGCAGGTCGGTAACAAAGCCATTGCAGACACCGACACTTTATGTAAATGTCCCCCAATGGCTCCCAGCGCGTGAGCACCTGAGTGAAGTTGGCCCCCCCACCTTGTTCAAATCAAACTAAATTAGTGTCAAACGTTTGTGTTACCTTTGTGCTGGTTTGTGCAGCAGAAATTTTCGTTTGTGCCGCTATCGTTTTTAAGATATTAATAAAAGTTTCACTTCACTGTGACTGTGTCGGGCAACTGCGCCGCAAAGTAAAGGACTTGTCCTATCCTACAGATATGCAAGACACTTCTGCCTATGGAAGGAGGAGGGGTGAAGAACGATCCTACCACCTCCTCCCGGCGAGCACCTGGCTGTGTGAATGCACCCAAAGTTACATTAAATCAGTCATTCACATTTTGGTCCACAATCCCTTTTGGTCCATAATTATGTCTTTCCATTCAGATCTAGGTCACCTCCGGTTGTCCCTGGACAGTCAATTACAGTGCACTAACAATGGTTATGGTTGATTGTCTACCAAGTTACACCATAAAATTAGAGAGATACTTATCTATTACTACTGGCATGCCATTAGTGTTCCAGTCTTTCCACCTGTACAGCATGATATATTCTCAATGCAAAAAAGTTGGTTTGCCGTTATCATGACCTATGTATATAAAAGCCACTCATCTGCCAAAAAGCCCAAATCCTTAAAGGGGTATTCTCATCTGGGCATTCACATTTAATTAAATTCATTTGCCATATGTAAACATTTCTTCAATTGGATGTTATTAAAAAAAAATGTTCCTTTGTGAAGATAATTCCTCATAAATGTAGTCATGTTGTCCCTTAGAAACGAGATGGCTTCCCCGGATACGACCACGTCACACTCTGGCAGCGGTGGCCAGACTTGCGCTATAGAGTCCTGCCTGACCACGTGGCTTCAGCAATCATTACCACAGGACGGCTGTGCGACATGTAGCAACATCCGGACATTTCATACACAAAAACTTTTTGTTTCTTTGTGCAATCCCTCCAGCAGACGTGGCCGTATCCGAGGACACAGTCTTGTTTCTAAGGGACCATATGACTACATTTATAAGAAATTATCTTCACACAGGAACATTTTTTTTAATAACATCCAATTGAAGAAATGTTTGTATATGGCAGATTAATGAAACTGAAAGTGAATGCCCAGACGAGAATACCCCTTTAATTAATGTACTTCTTATGATCCACATGATGTTCAGCGTATACTTCAGGATAGTCCCTTTCACATGCACTAAATACCCATATACATATACTGGCAGATGGGGTTATACTTTTTGGCTTCATCTAACGAGTATATGTTGTATCCTGTAGGAATGAGCAACAAGCTACGTATTATCATCCTGCTCCCTATTGCTGGATGACATATATGCTTAGTGGAGGCCATAAAAGCCTATGGGGGACAGATCCAGCAGTACTGCATCCATCCCGGACTATGATGAGTGTACACTCTTGGAGACCACGGTGATGTAACTATCCGTACAAGGACAGTGACATCACTGGGGTAACACCCTGCACATCAGCAGCAGCCAATCACTGCTGCCATTGTTTAGTCCTCCGCCCCCCCCCCCCCTTATCCCTTATTCCACTATAAAGAGTGGAAGCAAATCCACTCAAAATATGCTTACAACAAAAGGCTAAAAGTGCACATAGCCTTTAGCAGTGTTGGACTGGAGTTCCTTGGGCCCACCGTTCATCAACCCCAAAAATTAAAACCCTCTTAGCCTTCAAATTTCGATGTCTCCTGCCAGACCTCTAGGGTCCTGTACTGGGTTAGAGAGTGGGCCCACCGGAGGATCCTCTGGTGGGCCAGTCCAACAATGGCCTTTACGAGTCCTGTCCTTGGAGTATCTGCTAGTAGGAATACGGTGACAGCTTCCATGTGAATAGGTTTGGTACCCATCTTCATTACCACA
This sequence comes from Engystomops pustulosus, assembly GCF_040894005.1. Classification (NCBI taxonomy): domain Eukaryota; kingdom Metazoa; phylum Chordata; class Amphibia; order Anura; family Leptodactylidae; genus Engystomops; species Engystomops pustulosus. The sequence continues at coordinate 82,417,115 of NC_092415.1, read as the reverse complement.
TGGTGGTGGTTTAGTGAAACCAAAGGAGCAGGTTCTGTTAAATGCCAATTCCAGGTCCAGTAGTTTTAAGCCATTTTTTCCAATAAGAAAAATGAATGAAATGGATGAGTAGCACAAGACAATATTACACAGCTCCTGGCTCTGTATAGTACCCCCAGTACACAGCCATCTAGGTGCCACATACACGAGCACTGGCAATCGCAGCACCAGCTTTCACTTTCGGTTCCTCTGTCACTGTATACATGTACAGCCACCAGCGCCCCCTGGCTGCTGCCCCCCTATGCCTGTAACCACAGCGCACAAGACCCTCTCACCTGTCACACACGTCACGTACACACCGAACGCTGCACAGCGCTCCTCGCGGATTCCCGGTGTCTTCTACATAACATTCAGGGAGCAGAGACCACCGACGACTTCTCCCTCAGGTCGCTGACATGAAAAGTTTTCGCAATTCTGGGAGGGAGTCTTCGCTGTTTCTTCTGTGCTGCTTGTTACCGCTTCCTGGTGGAAGATTGTAGTACAGCGCCGCCTCTTCCCTGTACCGCCCTGTCCTTACTGTACGCGGGTGTATGCAGGAGGCTGTGACACAAATTCCCGCGCTGTCCCCTCATGTGCAGACTGCTGGGGACCTCAGCCACTGCTGCTCCCTGCCCCCCACACGTCCCATCTCCTGACAGGGAAGAGAGGACATAGGCATCTGCCCAGCAGGAGCAGGTAAAGCTGGGCCTGAGCACAACGAATAGTAGGGGCTTCTTTACATGGAGAGCAATGAGGGCAGCCATGCCTAGTGCTGTCAGCAATATCACTATATTAAATATATATGTCCCCTTATCAGTCCAAGGGCTTTACTATTAGACGACCAGTGCACACATATATAGAAAAGAAAGAAACAATTCAAGGGGGGTATTTATTATATTCATCACTTACAAAAGGTTCCCGGGTGCAACGGGTGAACTGTTGTGGGGACGTAAGCACTCGCATCATTCCAACCCCATTTGGCGTGGAGGTGGCAGAGAGGGGAAAGAATCACAAGTGCTAGCAATAAGCTAGCAATTATTTCAGGGCTTCTTAGGGCGCTGTCACACGTTGCGTTTGCAAACGCAGACCAAACCGCGCCCACCGGGCGGTCCGCGGTCCAATCGCATCAGCGTTTCTCTTTGTTTCTATTGAAAACGCCGATGCGATTGGACCGCGGACCGCCCGGTGGGCGCGGTTTGGTCTGCGTCTGCGTTTGCAAACGCAACGTGTGACAGCGCCCTATGACAGTATCTTGGCACAGAATCCCAGGTAAATACCCCCAAGGTCTCTTTATCAAGTGCCCAGAACAATAGATAGGGGCTAACTTTTGTTAGTGGAAAAAAAACCCTTTAAGGCCATTTTAGAGGCATGTGGAGACTTGTATCCATTGATGCTTAACAAGGGGATTCTGTGAATTCTGGAAATACATTTTCCAAGGTGGGAAAAGGAAAACGTATTTGCATATTTCCCAGTATCCCCTGCATCAATGGCTATAATTCTCCACACGCCTATAAGGCATTCTTAATTGACAAACTCTCCATAAGGAGAACTCTTACATCCTGACCCTAGTCACAAGCCTCTCACTCAGCCCAAGCAGTTCTGTACGCTGTACTGAAGATATCCAATCAGGTCGAAACAGCTCTGTTTATAGTTGGAAATGTGTTCCTTCTAGAATAGATATACAGGCAGTCCCCAGGTTAGGTACAGGATAGATTCCATAGGTTTGTTCTTAAGTTGAATTTCTATGTAAGTTCAAACTGTATATTTAATAATTGTAGTTCCAGAAAATTTTTTTGCTCCAGTGACAATTGGAGTTCCAAAATGTTTTGCTCTAATGGGAACAAGTAATATCAATAAAGCTTCATTACAGACACCTTACAGCTGATCATTGCAGCGTGGGAGTAAACTAAAGGATCCAGAGAGCCACACCAGAGGTCACAGGGGGCAGAGGGGTCCGTCTTCAACTATGGGTCGTCTGTAAGTCGAGTTTCAAAAGTAGGGGCCGCCTGTACTAGATAGATATCTCACATCATGTTATGAGACTCATGGTAGGCCATCCTTGGTGTTAAGGGGGCTGCCTTTCAAGGTAGCAAAAGGAGGCATTGTTTTCTATTTCCCATTTGGGCTTCCTTGCCCTGCACTAGATAGCTGTACAAGAAGTCGCTGATTCTGTGTTCTGATTGGCTGGTCTGTTTGGTCATGTGAATGCCCTTAGCTGATGTCACAACCAGGAAGTCACGCCCACTTCAGAAAAAGCTGAGAGTCCTAGAGGTACATTCAAATGAAAATTTTACCTTTTTTTTTAAGTATGCAAAGAACATATATGCATAAATACATATACAATTTGATAGACTATGTCAGAACAATGGTAGTTAACACGTAATTATGGGAAAGAAGTAGGCACCTATACTATGTCAATCAGTGGTCCACTCAATTTACTCTTGTCAAAGCCTATCTTATGGATTTTTTATACAAGCATTAGGTAAAGGTCTCACAAAGGAAGCATAAACAATTGTAAGAGATGTTGTCAGGATTCGGGATGTGTGAATCCACTGGACCACCGCAAGTGGTGGTACTAGCCGACACCTGGGACTGGAGTCTTAAGTGGCACCTGGTCTTCACCAGAGCCCGCCGCATAGCGGAATGGACTTGCTGCGGCAGGGTACCACCAGGTCGTTCCACAGTTGCGACTAGCCCGCAGTGGCAGCCGAGGTCGGGGTACCTCAGCGGAAGACAGTCTCATTGTCAGGTCCAGGCACAAGGGCAGACGGCAGAGATGCAACGTCAAGTCCAATATGGGGTCAGCAACGGGATGTCCAGGCAGATGGGAACACAGGCACACGGGAACTCAGGAGCAGGAATACTCGGGAGCGGGATACACAGGAACGCTGGAGACACAGGAATGCAGGATAATCACTAATTTCAAAGGCTGTGAGGCACAACTTTAAATCTTCGTGAGCGGGCAAACTGTAGGAGCCACTGAGACCGCAGCTGGAGCCAAGAGAGGTGAGTTCAGCCATGCAGGGGCTCCGGGGGCACACGGGTGCACCCGCGATCCGACACAGGGATCGCGGGAGCACCCATGACAGTACCCCCCCTCGGCCTCCCCCTCTTCTTGGGCCTGAGGAATCGCTGAAGCAGGCTTTTGTCCAGGAGGTTATTCTCTGGCTCCCACGATCTCTACTCAGGACCAAATCCCTTCCACTCAACAAGAAAGAGTCGTCTACCTCTCACCGTCATCATGTCGAGGATCTCCTTCACCTCGAAGACATCGGTGGAATTAGCCTGAGGCACAAGAGGAAGAGGAGGGACTTGCCAGGCAAAGCGGTTCAAGATGACTGGTTTGAGGAGAGAAACGTGGAAAGAGTTGGGAATGCGGATGCTAGCGAACAGTCGCAATTTGTAGGCCACTGGGTTGATGCAACTGAGGACTTCAAAGGGACCCAAGAACCGGGGTCCCAATTTCAGCCAGACATACTTGGAGGACAACTAGACCTTGTCACCAGGAGCCAAGACATGAGGAGGCCTGCGTCTCTTATTGGCTTGGAGCTTGGTTTCAGCTGAAGCCCGTAACAAGGAAAGGAAAGTCTGCTCCCGGATGGTCTTCAGGTCCTGTACCAATTCTTCAATGGCAGGAAAATCCGATGACACAGGTAGTCCATAATTGAGAGAAAATGGAGAAGAGCCTGCGGATGCAGAGTCCAAGGAGTTATAAGAGAATTCTGCCCATGGCAACAGAGTGGACCAATCGTCCTGACGGGCAGAAACAAAATGGTGTAGATAGCAGCTCAGGGTCTGATTCACTCTCTCCACCTGCCCATTAGACTGGGGGTGATAGGTGGAAGAAAAGTCCAATTTCACCTGAAGTTGGTTGCAGAGAAAACGCCAGAATTTAGAGACGAACTGAGACGTCAGAGACGATGTGCTGGGGAAGTCCATGGAGTCGGAAGATGTGAAGAAAGAACTGGCTGGCAAGACATGCAGCAGATGGCAGACCTGGCATACTAACAAAATGGAACATCTTCGAAAAGCGTCCCAGATGACGGTATTGGCTGATGAAGGTGGCAGATCCGTAATGAAGTCCATGGCCAGATGAGTACACGGACAGCTGGGTATCGGCAACGGCAGAAGAAGACCAGCAGGCTTGAGACGTGACAGCTTATTCCGGGCATAGGAAGCACAGGAAACCACAAAGTCCCGAACATCTTTGGCCAGATCTGGCCACTAGTAGGAGCGCTGCACCCCAAGATGCCCAGCCACACGCGAGCAATGGCCGCAAGTCAGAATCTTCCTCTGCAGAGCAGGTTGAACGTGGGTCTTGCTAGGAGGTAGTTGATGAAGATCCACAGGCGGAGCCAGTACCAGTCGTTCAGGCAGGATGACATGCTGAGGAACCGGTTCCTCCCCCATGAACTGGCCCCCTCATGAATACGGCCGACTGCCAGGGGACCTGTACGATGATCCGACCTCTTATTTGGTAAGAGGTCGGATGGATTAAAACTATGTTTGCACACACAAATTGTAATAAAAAATGTAATAAATATAAAAGGGCTGGGGACAGGATTAGGGGGAACATATTTGGTGTGGGTATTTTTCGGGGGTGACAGGTCCTCTTAAACTAATCCAATTACAAAAGGGCTTAAAATTACCTGCCCTACAACATATCAAAAGTTTTTTGAAATGACGGTTACTCTTTAAACTTCAGAAACTACTTATCTAACAGATAAGAATATAGATCTTTGGGAAGGTAAACCTTGTGTAGGCTGTAAGTGGCTTCAGTTTCCCTCAGAAGGGCTGTGGGAATAATCTGGTAAGAAGGGATATCATATTCTTGCAATATCACTCTAGTAGTTTTTGGTATGGATGAAGAGGCAGTAGTAAATGTTCTAAGGGTCTGTTGTTGTGCAACCCTTTCTTTATTTCAAGCCAACTGGACGCGGATGTGTACTGCCACCATGCTTTCAATTGTTTTATGTGAAATGCGTGACAGTACCAGTGTAAATTGGAGGATTCAACAAATGGAAGAAAGTAGTACCCGATTTGTCCATAGAAGCATGGGTAGACTCACTGAAAATGACAAAAAAAATAACTAAAAACATATCCCACATTATCTCCCAGGTATTTATTATTCATACAGCTCACTATACTCCGAAACGATTGAATTACTTTAGGAAGACTAAGGCCCCTTCTACACTAGCGAGTGTGATGCGATGAACTCGCATCACACTCGCAACGCAAGCTGCCGGGAACTCACGGCCCGAACGCTGCACCGCGGGAGTGAACTCAGCATGTCAGTTCACTCCCGCGGTGCAGCGTTCGGGCCGTGCGTTCCCGGCAGCTTGCGTTGCGAGTGTGATGCGAGTTCATCGCATCACACTCGCTAGTGTAGAAGGGGCCTAAGGATGAAAGGTGTCCTAGGTGTAATCTGGTGGATGCAGATCTAATACACATGCTATGGCGATGCCCGAAATTACATTTATATTGGAAAAAGGTCCTAGATAGATTGGCAGGGTTATTTAGCTGTACAATCTTGGCAAGTGTGGAGGTGTGTATTCTGGGTTCTAAGATTGGTGTAACAGGCTCAAAGAGTGGGGTGAATTATGTGTTGAAAGGTTTACTCATGGCAAGAAAAGTGATCTTATTTAACTGGAAAAATAAAAAACCCCCAAATGTGCAAAACTGGGAAAGCAGAATGGATACCTTGCTATATGCAGAACAATTAGATAGAAAAGAAGTGAATCAGGAAACGGAAAAACTAAGGAAAGTATGGCTTTCAAGAATCCCCCCACCATGAGTAAAAGAAGAGCTAGTAGATATCATTATACAATAAGTAGAAGAAGAACCATTAGATAATTTTATACCTTAAATGAATATAGGACTATGCATAGATGCCAAAATGCGCTGATTAGTTCCAGTTATATATTTTGATATATAAAAACAAATGTCAACCACCGGGGGGGGGGAGGGATGAGGGGAGGGTTTAGGATTAGAAGGAATAATGTTATGAGAACAAACGAAGGATGTATATGTAAGATATGTGCTACCGATCAAAATTGAAAGTAACTCTTGTAAAGATTTGTATGACCTTTATGTTTCTCTGCGCTCATATATTGTAAATGAATTTAAGAAAACAAAATAAAAATTTAATGGAAAAAAAAAAAAAAAAAAATTGGAAATCCCCATCTCTCCTTTGCTTTTGGGCTGGAATAAGATTGAGGCTGTCACCTGTGGTTTAGAATTCCCCAATATAAATGCTAACACTTTCTTTTGGAGTTTATTAAAGGGAACCTGTCACCGCTGTTTGCAAAAATTGTGGGCAGGTTCACATAGAGCCCTTATAGCATAAGGACACCCTTTTTTCACCTAAAAAAAATCTCTGCTCAGGAAAAAATGGACACTGATTCTCTGCCTGGTATCCAGTCGAAGTAGGCGTAGTACATATGTGAGTCTGGCGGCTTGTTCTTACCTCTGTAGAAAATCCACACCCTCTTTCCCTACTTCATCTGGCTGTCTGGGCCGTATTATCACACATATGCCTACGGTTGCCATGCGTAGTGTTGGCGCATGCACGGCTTTACTGCTTACGGTATATTTGCTTCAGGAAGCTGCGCATGTGCAGTGAGCCGGCCGGCAGAGAATCAATGTTCATTTTTTTCCTTTTCTGAGCAGAGATTTTTTTATGTGAAAAAAGGGTGTCTATGCGAAACCTCCCACGACTTCATTAAGGACTATCCTTACCACCCATGAAAATTCGATACTATTCATGCTATGAAGCTCACTCTGCAGGGATTTAAGATGGCTGGATATATTTGCTTCTGCCATTCTGCTTAAGCAAATCAAGAACAGAATAAATTTAAATGGCTCACAAAGACCCAATACTCTCACTCCAGTCAAAATACAGTTCTCCTCACAGTGGTACCATTGAAGACATTGGATTAGACCAGAGATCGCATTAACGCCTCACCAAGCGTCATGGACGCATGATGAGGCACCATTACTCACCAGAATAATTGCCAAGCATAAAAGTACGCTTGGCAATTATCCCTGTAGTGTGTGGGCTGAGCGGTCGGGCGTGCACAGCAATCATGTACAGGGCATTAGAATCGCAGCACACCTGCCGGCACTGCTTAACACACACTACATCGTTGCTAGCATCTAGAATGGAGCTACTCCGGGTAGCAGTGATGTCACGGGAGGGGGTGGAGCCTCTGGGAAAGGAGCGTCACTTACTACACAGTCTCCTCACAGGAAGTAGAGCTGTAATAGCTGCCTGAAAGTAGAACTTGTAGAGGTACTGTGTGCATACATGTGTATAGAGGTGAGGGGGCTTGACAGGAGTGGATATGATGGTTGTAGTAAGGTCAGGGAAGATATGTTTGTTACATGGGACTATGTCTTGCAGGTGCTGAGGTGGCATGAGGTGTGTTTTACATGGGACTGCATGTCTGGTAGGTGCTGAGATGTATGTTACATGGGACTGCGTGTCTAGCGAGTGATGAGGTGCTGTCAGGTGTATGTTACATGGGACTGCATGTCTGGAATGTGCTGAGGTGTATGTTACATGGGACTGCATGTCTGGTGAGTGCTGATGTGGCATGAGGTGTATGTTACATGGGACTGCATAAACAGTAAAAACACGTAAAAAAATGCCAAAGACGCAAATTCAATTAATAAAAAAACCTCACAAAAACGCCCCCCCCCCCCCAACACAGACACCAAAAAAAAATAAACTAAAATTGCTTTTAAAAAAAAGCATTTTACACAGCAACCATCATGGATTTGCAGTGTCAGCTGCAGTCTGGCTATGGGTGCTTGGCGGCGGCTGCCACAGTCTGGTCACATGGGGAGGAGGATACAGTGTGCGTTAGCCACAGTCTGCAGTCTGGTCATAGGAAGGGGAGGACACAGTGTGCGTTTGCCACAGTCTGGTCACATGGGGGGATACAGTGTGCGTTAGCCACAGTCTGGTCACATGGGGGGGGGGGGATACAGTGTGCGTTAGCCGTAGTCTGGTCACATGTGGGGGATACAGTGTGCGCTAGCCGCAGTCTGGTCACAGGGAGGGGGGGAAATAGCGTGCCTTAGCCGCAGTCTGGTCGTTTCCCCACTGTGGGACTAATAAAGGATTATCTTTGGTGTCAGCAGCGTTAGCCACAGTCTGGTGGTGGGAGGTCCCGGTGGCTGGAGTGTGGTTAGGGGGTTGGTGGCGTCAGCTCCAGTCTGGGCAATGCATGATGTAAGATCACTATAACTGCCTCAATTTGCTATTTAACCCCTTAAGGACGCAGGGTTTTTCGGCTCATTTCTCGCTCTCCAACTTCAAAAATCCATAACTTTTTCATTTTTACGTGTACAGACCTGTGTGAGGGCTTATTTTGTGCGTAACAAACTTTACTTTCCCGTAATGTTATTTATTTTAACATGCCGTGTACTGCGAAGCTGAAAAAAAATTCCAAATGTGGAAAAATTGATAAAAAAACCGTCACGTTCTTGTGGGCTCAGTTTTTACGACTTTCACTCTTCGCTCCAAATAACACGCATACTTTATTCTTTGGTTCGGTGCGATCGCGGTGACACCAAATTTATATAGGTTTTATTGTGTTTTAATACATTTTCAAAAATTAAACGAATGTGTGCAAAAAAGAATAAAAATTTTTTGCCATGTTCTGACGCTAATAACTTTTTCATACTTTGGCGCACGGAGATGTGTGAGGGGTCATTTTTTGCGAAATGAGGCAACGTTTTCATTGCTACCATTTTGAGGTCTGTGCGACATTTTGATCATTTTTTCATCATTTCATTTTTTATGTTATGTAAAAAGGTGTAAAAGTCGCATTTCGGACATTTGGGCGCCATTTCCCGCCTCGGAGGTCACCGCCGCCCATAACCGTTTTTATATTTTGATAGATCGGGCATTTTGGGACGCGGCGATACCTAATATGTTTGTGATTTTTACTGTTTATTATGTTTTATATCCGTTCTAGGGAAAGGGGGGTGATTTGAATTTTTAATATTTTATTAATTTTTTTTATTTTTTAAACTTTTTTTTTTCACTATTTTTTAGACCATCTAGAGTACATTAACCCTAGATGGTCAGATCGCTCCTACCATATACTGCAATACTTCTGTATTGCAATATATGGCATTTTTGCGGCACATTCATTACAATGAGCCACTGGCTCATTGTAACGAATCTGCAGATGCCATGTAGCCTCGTGTCAAAAGAAGACCCGAGGCTACCATGGCAACCAATCGCCGCCCCCCAATGACGTTCGGGGGCGCGGCGATCGCATTAAAGATGGCGGCGCCCGCGTGCCGCCGTTTTTTGAACGCCACCGGCGACTATCACATGGTTAATAGCCCCGATCAGTGCAAGCACCGACCGCGGTTATTGGCGGTGGGGGTTTTATGCAAAATGCAAAAACCCCCACCTCTGTATGAAGAGGACTCAGCCCGTGAGCCCTCTTCATACATCCCTTATACCTCTGCGCCATAGAGCTACGGCGCAGAGCGTTAAGGGGTTAAACACAGAAGATTCTGACACATGATTTTCCTAGCGTCTATCAACATTATATACAGCTATGAGTTATATATTTGTATTACTTTCATACTCCGCGGCTAAAAATTATCCTCAAAAATAGTAAGAGGAGTAATATTACCCTTCTAGAAAAATGTTAGTGCGACCTCTGGATTAGACAAATTTTTATTTGTCAGTATTGAAATTAAACTCAAACTTTCATGTTCAACACAGAGAATCACCACAGTTGCATTTTATGCAACTGGCTCAATTGTAAAAAGGCTTTGCAGGCCTTATGGTTTGTCTGGAAATATCTTCCTATACCAAGATGTTTTAACAGGAAGTGATAACTCTCACATCCCAGTGGTACAAATGCTGTCAGAGACATGATGTCCAGGCACTCACAAGATGGTTGTCAGTATGGATTTGTGCTAGAGCATCACTCCCAAAAGAGGCCATTTGTGATGATTTTTCTTTAGCTTAATGTGGTGCTTTAGTAAAGGTTTTCACAGATCATTATGATTTGAAGAGCTACATTGATGAGTGCTTAGGTGTTCTTCTTCAGAATAAGTCTTGCAAACTACCAACATGTTCCATCAGACTGCATGTCGCACAGCTCATCAAAATGAATTGCCATTGGGACTGTTTGAGAACAAGATGCCCCACCAGGGGATTCTGGCAAAAATGCAAACACATTTTCCATTTCCCACCTTGGAGAATGTATTTGCATATTTCCCAGAATCCCCTGGTGGTGCATCAATGGCTATAAGTCTCCACATGCCTATCAGACGGCCTCTTGATTCCTGATCCCTGCATCATAATAAGAAATGATCATACAGTAATCTACTACACCACAAAGAAAAGAAAAAAAATAAAGGTAAAAAAAAATATATATATACATATATGCACATTGAAACCTCTCCAGAAGACCACCTCTCTAAAAGATTGGTGTCATGGGTGCTCCTGTGACCAATATCTTGGGCCCAGCAGCCTGGCTTCTCACTGGCACTCACTTCTCTCTCCAGCGGCGTCTCCTGTGGTCCCACCTCCTAGTGCGCACATGCGCCGACCCTGTGAGATTCAAAGGGCCAGCGCGCCACTTATTGGTGCTGCTGGTCACCTGCTCTGATAAACGAACTGCCTTCTTGCCTCCTCTGTGGCCAGCCTTGACCTTCTGCGTTGTACCTGACTCCAATCCTGTGCCGCCTGTCCTGACCTCCAGCCTGTCCATGACTCCGTCTCATGATTCTGTACCACGCCTTGGCCACCACTGGTCAAATTGGCACCTGTGGAGCAACCTGGTGGTATCCCGCCGCAGTTAGTCTGGTGAAAACCGAAAGCCACTTAGACTCCGCTCCCAGGTGTCAACATTTTCAACTCGCCTCATGGGAGATGTGGCCCTGACTCTATGGAAGATGCCCCCTATCTGCAGACCACCCCCTTCCTATGCAAAGAGGTTTAACTGTATGTGTATGTACTGTGCTGTGCATGATCTGATGCCATTCATTAGAACTGATGGGAAGCCTAAGCTCTGTCTCTATATGTGCTTTCAAATTTCCAGATATTCATAATTCTACTACAATCAAACTTTCAAACACAAACAGCACTGCATACCGTTAGTGTGGCAATGTACAAAGACTTCCTCCTTGTAATCGGATGACCTGAAGCATGTGATCAGTCACACACTTGTGACATCACTCCAGGTTCTTAAGTTTGTTTACACGTATTAAAATAGCTCTACAATTTTGTTAATAGATTCAAAACAAAAGCAGCACAAAACAGCACAAACGTAGCACAAACATTAGAACATTAGACACCAGTTTTGTTTGATTCAGTTAATGTGGGGGGGGGGGCACTGACTGACATTTTGACCTTTACAATTTCATTAATATCTCAAAACAAAAGCAGCAGAAACAAAACTTTGAGCAGCACAAAATAAGCACAATTGAATAGCACCAGTTTTGTTTGATTTGGGTAATGTAAGGAGGCTGATTGACCTCTGATGACCTCTGGAAACTTTTATTAATATTTTAAAAATTATAGCGGCACAAATGTTTGACACCAATTTTGATTGATTTGAACAAGGCGAGGGGACCAACTTCACTCAGGTGGATTAAGGCTGTAATTTATTCATTTATATAAATATCACCTAATGTATGTATATACAGTACCTGCAATATGTTTATTGTCAGGCACCAGGGTTAGTGGACCACTGGACCACCACGGACGATGACGTAAGCCGACACTTGGGAGCGGAGTTTAAGTGGTACCACCAGGTCGCTCCACAGGCGTGACTTTGTTCACGGTGGCGGCCATGGCATAGTACAAAGTCGTGAGGGAGAGGCGTGGTAGGGGACAGGCAGAAGGTTGAGACAGGCAGGAAAGGATCGGAGGCGGGGACATACCGGTAGGTCAGGAGAGGCGGCACAGGAGGGAAGTCAGAAATCGAGGTCGCAACGGGAAATCAAGATAATCGCAAAGGACTTGGAATACACCTTTCTCTCAGGCATGGAAGCACACACATCCGGCAGGGAACACAGGAAGGGGTTAGGAATGTATCCAAATTGGCAGCCAGCCAGTGCCAATTATCGGCGTGCTGGCCCTTTAAATCTCAAGAAGACGGGGCAGGTGCGCCCTAGGAGGCAAGGACGCACGCACTGTGCTGCCGGAGTCAGGGCTGGATCACGGTGAAGAAAGTCAAGTAGTCAAGTCAAGAAATAGTGGTTAATCAAGTAAAATGCATTGGTCAATACTAAATCCTTTACGCCATATAATGAGGGAGATTTATTAATCTCTCTACGACAGAATTCAAAAAAATTGCTCTCCTACGACTAGCTTGACAAAAAGGGCATGTCCTCTTACCATAAAGGTCCGTGCACCAGAAATACTGCTGACCCGACAGAATTTTGTCCTAACTTTCTGGTGTAAAGTATGCCAACTAATAGGATGTGCAGAGTATGACTAGACAGTCTTATACTGCACCAGATTTATCATTCAGCACCAGACACTTATCTGGAGCAGAATAAAACAGTCTAGTCTAACTCTGCACTGTCAACTTTAGGACACTTTTTATAAATCTGCCCTAATGTGTTTTTTGCTACTTTTCAGCGAAGTACATTGCAGACAGAACTATTGCTGCATTTCCTGTATTAGGGTTCATAGACGGCAATAGCGGCACGGCGGCGATACATGTGTGGCACCGATCAGGGGCGCACACCGCAAAAAGATAAAGCATTCTCTATCTTTTTGTGAGTGTGCGGCCTTACGCCGCCGTTTTCTATGGAGGGAGGAGGGACCACCACCTCCTCCTCCTCTCCAGCACACGGTGGTTTGCCCACATGGCGGACATACCGCGTGTGAATGCACCCTTAGCTGTTGAGAAAGACATACTTCTGTATTTGCTTTGACATCAGTAATATAGTTAAAAGGAACCTGACATTCTAATTATCCCACCCAAAAAGAACACTTCATAAGATATATAATTAAAAAGCATTGCCTTTATCCCTAAATGGTTCCTTTCCACGGCTGCAATTTTAAAAATAACGTTTGTAAACTTATATGCATCTTACCTGAAGTGACTCCAATCACAGTGAGCCATGCATATGCATTGTTCTCTACACTGCCCTGCCACCCTGTTCCTGATTGACAGGTCTCACTGCTACCACTATGCTGTAGATACCGAACTAGTACTTAGGGATACTGTAGAGAGAGAGACCTCTGTGAGGGTGAAGGGAATTCCTGAGCAAGGGGTGAGAAGGACAGCGGTTATGTGTGACTTAGCTCTGCTACATCATTAACCAATCTCTCAGGAAGGAGGGGTGAGAAAGACGCTAGCTGTGGGAAGAAAAATCAACCTCCTGGCTGCTTAGCACTGTCATGAGGAGTCTCTTAATGTGGCTACACCACATTACCACTATGACCCAGAACTTATCTAAAAAGTTGCATGTAACACAAAAAAACACACATACTTTCCTGAAAAGTTTTTATTTCACATCATCCCTCCATTATTTATACCTATGTTAAGGCGTTCTCTCTCAAATTCTTATGAACTGCAGAGGGTTCTGTTATTGCATGGCTTTTACAATGGCGCACATCTTAAAGTGCTTTTGGATATCTCATTAGCTTGGTTTATGGATACATAGGTTTTTATTTGGGTTACCGTTGTGTAAGGGAGCCTACAATAATATATCTTTGTGAAGCTCTTTTTTCTACAAAAAATGTTTGCCCCCCTCTGTGGATTTAAAATTCCCTTTGCTGCATATTTTGGTGTATATACACATCTTACTGTTTTTAGGAAAGTATATTTTCTTCATACAAGTATTCTGTATTTATATATTTTAGAGAAAATGTAGAATTTTCATGTAATTTTTGCATTTTATTACTGTTTGCTGCAAAGTTGCATGAAGTTGGTAGTGTGTATAAATTTAAAAGTTATTTGTATACATGGTAGGCGGTGATTTCTGAAAAAAAATATTTTTACAAATTGGGAGCTTCTTATTTTGTGTATAATATATTTTTAAAGACATTTGTGAATTGCAACCAAATTTGGCATGGTTTTTGTTTTAGCATTTCTGGGAGAGTAAATTCTTGTTGATGTTGTGTATTGAGTTACATGAGGGTGGTACAGGCTGTCAATTGTTTTTTTTTTAAAACACATTTTATTTGGTTTTCAAAAAAAAACAAAAAGAACATATACATATACATAAACATAAAACCGTATAGCATAGGTGCCATATATGTCAGTGTACATTTCTTGGAATTGAAAATGCTTTACAAATACTCCTGTTTTTATTGATCACTGTGCTGTCTGTTTCCGGTTGGCAATAAGCCCTTAGGGTGTGTTGCCCCTGGGGGAGACGTCCCTATGAAACTCCCATGGACCCCCTACTTGATCTCCCAAGAGGAGGGCGCATCATAATGCGATTTTCATCTCGAAACTCATTACACCTGTAAGGCTCCTAAGGTGCCTTTGAGTTGTTCTGTGTTATACCATTGTGTCAGGCGGAATGGTGAGACCAACTCTGTTATTTCTTCTCTATTCATATGTGTGGTAATAAAAGTCTTCCATTTTTTGAAAAATCCTTTTGTTTGCTTATCTTTATGTCTTAGGGTCTCTAACCTGTCCATTCGTATCAGGTACCTCATTTGGGCTATAAGTTCTGACATTGTTGGTATGGATTGCTGTATCCAATGCGCCATCATGCATCTTTTTGCTACCAATAAAAAGGCATGTATATCTAAGCGTAGGGTTATAATCTCTTCCCTATCTTCCTCCCCTTCCTCATCATGCAAGATAAGAAGTAGAGGGTCCATGGGTAAGTCAATCCTCCAGTGTGTTTTGATATGTTCCCTAACTGAAATCCAAAAATTCTGTGAGTGTTCGCATTGCCATAGGCCATGCCATACATCAGTGTTTGGTGTGGCACATTTAGGGCATTCAGTGATCCTATCAGGTTTCGCGGGCGTTTTAGGTAAATTAAAGCCATAGTAAGCATGATGCAGGATTTTGAAAAAGGTCTCCCTCCACTGTTCGCTCCGTACACATTTACGTATTTTGGCCCAACCCTTTAAGCTACCTTCCAACACTTCCCTATTTGGGAATTTTCGTGACCAGCATTTTCCCACTGTCAACTGTGCTCCTTTAAGCATGTGATTCTTTAGGCTCCCATACAGTGTAGATATGGAACGCGTATTCTGCGGGGTACCCAGCAGCGCAGAGAAGGACGTTTCGGCCGCTTCCCTAGTTACATCCACTACCCTGTTTTTTAAGAAGTTATGTAATTGGTGATATGTGAATGACACGCAGCCAGTCAGTGAGTATTGTTGTTGTAACTCCTGTTCAGTTAGCCAGCGTTGTTCCGTCCCGTGGAATAGGTCTCCCACTTTCTTAATCCCTTTTTCTTTCCATGGGCGATATAGAACACTCTCCATACCCGGTGTAAATTCCCTGTGGCACCAGAGGGGCATATATTTGGAGAGCAAGAAGGGGAGGGTATACAACTTTCTAACCTCTTTCCACGCTATCATCGTGTCTCTCAGGACTATTGACTTTTTCACAATTGTGGGCCATCTATTGTATTTTGTGTGCAAAAGAGCCCCTAGGTCATTTGGTGCTGCCAATTGTTGCTCCAGCTCTACATTGGAAAACTGTCCTGTTCCATGTACCCAGTCACGTACATGACGAAAGAGGCATGCCAGGTTATACCCCCTTATGTTTGGTAAGTTTACCCCTCCCTCCCATTTTCCTAGCATTAATTTTCTTGCAGCTATGCGCGGTCTTTTCCCTCTCCAAATAAAAGTTTGAAAGGCTTTCATTATTTTATTCACGTCCACATGTTTTAATAGCACAGGGATAGTCTGTAGTGGGTATAGTAGTCTGGGAAATGGAATCATTTTAATTAAGTGGCACCTTCCCATCATTGTTAAAGGCAATTGTTGCCACCGTGCCAGTTCCGCTATTATTTTTTGTATAAGGGGGGGGTAGTTAAGCGTATAAATGGAGGTCGGGCTCCGTCCTATGTGGATTCCTAAATAAGTCAGATGGGTGTTGGCTAGCTTAATGCCCAGTTCCGGTTCGGGCCAAGCTGTGTCCCTATGATTTGGACTTAAGTCTAGAACTTCGCTCTTTGAAACATTAATATGGAAGTCCGCAAATTTTCCAAATTCTCCTATATGGTCGAACACCTTCCTCAGTTGGTGTTTAGGGTTGGAGAGAAAGAGAACAACATCGTCCGCAAACAATGCCACCTTCACTTCCTGCGTTCCAACTTTAATGCCGTCAAAGAGGTCAGAGTCCTCTAGTGTTCTAGCCAGTGGCTCTAGAGCCAGGTCAAACAACAGCGGGGACAGCGGGCAACCCTGTCGTGTGCCCTTTTGGAGTTCGAAGGGAGGAGAGAGAAAACCACCCGTGTGTATGCGTGCCATTGGAGTATTATATAGGTTCTTAAGGTATGTGTTAAACTTCCCTGTGATACCAAATTTTTGTAGGACCACCCACAGCCAGGGCCATCTGACGTTGTCGAAAGCTTTTTCGGCATCAAGGGCCACCAATACTGGATGCTCTCCTGGCTGTGGGTAAGTCTGAACCCTATCTAGAACCGTCAGTACTTTTCTAATGTTGGTCACTGCTGCCCTCCCTTTTATGAATCCCACTTGGGCTTTCCCTACCAACCCCGGCATATATTGCGAAAGTCTATCTGCCATAATTTTAGAAAGTAATTTTATATCTTGGTCTATCAGGGATATCGGGCGGTATGAACCTGGGTTTAATAAGTCTTTCCCCTCTTTCGGTAGCAGCTTTATGTATGCTGTTTTCGAGTGAACAGGAAGCGCCTCCCCGCGCAGTAGGCTATTAAAGTAAGGTGCCAGAATAGGGGTTATCTTGTTTTTAATGGCCTTAAAAAATTCTGCCGTGTACCCATCTGGACCGGGGGCTTTTCCATTTTTTAGACCTCCTATGACTCTGTCTATTTCTTCTGGGATAATATCGGCATTTAAAGTGTCTAATTGTGTTTGGGTTAGTTTCGGGAGCCTAATCCCCTCTAAGAAGGATTTTGCTGCTCCCTCTCCCCTGTTTTCTTCAGTGTACAATTTTGAGTAGAAATTCTGAAAAATACTATTTATTTCCTTCGGGGAAGTAGTTTGGCTACCATTTGCTGTGCGTAGTGCGTGGATGTGAGCGGTCCTATATTGATCCTTTGCTAGCCTAGCCAGTAAACGCCCTGATTTGTTTCCATAGCGGAAGAGCTCAGATTCATAGGATTGGCGGTAAATTTCTTCCCTCCTATCAAGCCATAAATCATAGTCAGATTTTGCCTCTTCCCACGCTGTTTTGCTTGCCTGTGTTGCCCCATTTAGGTAGGTTGTATAAGCAGCACGCAATGTCGCACTAGCCTTTGCGTATTTTATCTCTACCTTTTTCTTTAAGCTGGCTACATAGGCCATAAGTCTACCCCTAATAACTGTTTTCGCCGACGTCCAGAAAGCCCCAGGGTCATCTGCTGGGTTCCCATTATCTGCTGCATGCTCCTCCCACCATCCTTCCAGTATTTTGTTAAATGTGTCGTCTTTTGTGAGAAATGTGGGAAACCGCCATAAAATATCTGTTCCTTTAGGATATGTATTGTGTAGCTCTACCTGAACTGGGGAATGATCTGAGATGGCTATTTCACCTATCTGTGCCTGTAGGAGCCGCTGGCACGATTTATTTGAGAGCAAGACATAATCAATTCTCGACCAACAGTCATGCGCGTGTGAGTAATGGGTATACTCCCTGGTATCTGGGTGCGTTAATCGCCATGCATCATTTAGTCTTGCCCGTGTCATGAAGACCGGTAAAGCTTGGTCGTTTGATCGCGTGTGCGGCCTGTTTACGTTAAAAGTTGGTCTATTTCGCTTGCGGTCTTCATCGGGAGACAAAGCCGCATTCATGTCCCCTCCCACAATGACCAAGTCTTTTCCGTCCCCTAGTAGCGTATTGGTCAAATTGCTGAAAAACGGACCGTTAGAGTCGTTGGGCCCATAAACACTATATATAGCCCACATCTTTCCATGGTACTCTACCTGAATTCTTGCCCATCTACCCTCTGTGTCACAGGTTTGGTTTATGACCTTACCCGCAAAATTTTTGTGAAGTAAGATAAGTGTTCCTGCTTTTCCATTTTGTGCTGGAGAGCCCATTACCTGTCCCACCCAGAATTTTTTGAGTCGAAAAAAATCCTCGTCTCCTAGATGGGTCTCTTGGAGCAGTGCAATATCTGGACGAGCCCGTCCTAGATGCCTCAGGATTTTGGTTCGCTTCTGTGGAGATCTTAGTCCCTTCACATTCCATGTTATAATTCTCATTAGCTGATGACTATGTCAGTAATAGGTGGGATAAAAGTATGTTATGTATTTTCATCAAGGAGTATAGGTAATGGGCCCCCCTATTGCACTGCCTAGTTCTTTGTTGTTGTAGTTGTTGTTTTTTAGGTCTCCCCCAAGGGCTAGTTGTGATCAGTGCATGATTATAATTTCCAGGAATTAACAGTTGGAGTATGTTAGCATCATAGCAATACAAAATAATACATTGAACCCTTAACAGAATAACATAATAACACAAACATTTCCTCCCCTCCTTGCCCAAACCTAGCCATTGTGGCGGCTGTGAATAGGCCCCCATTTGAGCTTCTGGACCTCTCTTTTTTCGGAGTGTAAGGAGCATCTCGGCCACCCCTCCCTGTATCTCGGGCCGTCCAGACCCACAGTCCTGAGGTTGTCCAACAAGAATTGTCCTGGTATCGGCCGCACCACCAGCTGCCTCCCCCGAATCAATGTGTGTTTGCTCCTCAGGGCCGTAACCACCCCTGAACTGGATCTATATAAATGCTTTAACACTTTTCCTAACTTTAAGCTACATGGCTGTTGCTTATGTTCACAAATCTATGTTGTGTGGTGCACCTTACGGTGCTTTGCATATCTTACCCCACCACTACCGATAGTCCACGATCAGGCCCTTCTTGATGCTTGCGAAGCATTACGTCCAATCTCTGGGGAAGATGCTCTTGAATCTCGACTCCTGAAGCGGCGTCTCTGGGATCTGGGTGGCGATGATGAAGTAGCTCTTCTCCCCCCTTCTCCCCTTAATTGGGAGGAGGAGAGAACTCTGTGTTTCAGGAGTGCCTCTTCTGCTGTCTTGGGTGTTGAGTATGTTCCCATGGAGCCATCGTCGTAGAAAACCCTCAAGGTTGCTGGGAAGGCTAGTTGGAATCTTATCCGTTGCCCCACCAAGGCTGTGCAAATATTGCTGAATGCTCTCCTTTTTTTTGTGACTTCCGCCGAGTAGTCCTCGAACAAGAGCAGTTTGGAGTTTCTGAACAGCAACGGTCTTTTGCGCTGGCGGAAGGCCCTGATGATATCGGTCTTGTCATTAAAATCAAGGTATCTCATTATGACTTGACGGGGTCTTATCTTGTCCAGGTCCCTGCTTGAGAGCTGCGAGTTGGTCAGTTTTGGGTCTGGGCCCAGCCTGTGTGCCCGCTCCACTCTGCATCTGCCTGTTATTCCCAACACTTTGGGCAGTTCCGATTCACAAAAGGCCTGAAGCTCTCCCGGTGGGACTGATTCCGGTAGGCCTACCAGTCTCAAATTGTTCCTCCTGGAACGGTTTTCCACATCATCCAGCTTTTCAGTTAAACGTTTCACCTCTAAAGTGACATCTTCCATCCGGCATTTTATTTCATCTTGTGCATCCTCTGTGTTGGCTACTCTCTGTTCCACTTCTAGCAATTGCGTAGCTTGCTGCGATATTTCTTTCTGGAGTGACTGTATTGCCGCTTGCATGGAAGCTTCCAGTGCTTTTTGTATGTCCGGGGCCAATTTTGCTACTACTTCTGCTGCCAGTAGTTGATAGTTCATTTGTGGAGCTAGTAGCAGAGGTTCTACTGTCTCAGTCGTTGGTGCGGCCGCTGCGAGTTCTTCCGTGTTTCTTTCTTTCCCATTCTGGGAGTCTATTAACGTGTCTTGGGAGGACATTATTGTCGCACCTTGTTGTTTCAGAGACTCAGAAGCGCTTTCTTGGGGGCTGCCCGCTTTGCTCTTTTGTGCACTCCGTAGTAGGTATCTCTCCATGCACTGTGCTTTCAGTAGGAATGGATGTGCAAGTACGTAGATCGGGTCTGCCCTGGTGTCTGCGTAACAGCTCGCCGTTGCTGTTGGAGCGGGTTAGTTGTTGTTATCCCCCTGAGATATGAAGTTAGGCTCGCCTAAGTGGTATTGAAGCTTCCTGGGTATATTGAAAGGGAGCTCTATTTGCTTCTCTGTGTTGGGGAGCCGGGCTGTTCTGGTTGGCTTAGTGGCTACCTGTTTCTGATGCCTTTGCCGGTCAGGAGTGGGTGAGGAGAGGGGGGGGGTTCTGGAGCCCTCGGTCTAGCTTTGAGGGAGTCCCTTTTGAGGGACTTTGAGGGGTACCCTATGAGACTTTGAGGGGTGCCCTGTGGTAGAATCATCTTGTCAGCGATCTATCTGACGCTCACTGCTGGGATGCAGCTTACCTCCCCCACCTCTGCTGTTCTGCGCCGTAGTTTCGCGCCTTTGCGCCACGTGGCTGCTCGTGGTATGGCGTTCTGTCAGCCTGCAGGTTCTGTTCCCGGTGTCCCAGGCTGGCTTCTGGGCTTGTCTAATCCCGGACTCCGCTGGGCTGCTGGTGTCTGCCCTTTACTCCCTGCTGCTGTCACGGCCCCTTGCCGCTTGTGCGCCACGTGTCTCCCTGCCTCCTCTAGTAGCGGACTGCGATCCCGTCCGCGTCGGCGTTGCGGTGCTCAGCAGCTGGTCTGCCGTCAATGTCCACCGTCTGGACTGGGGTGAGTGCCCGAACGGCCGGTTTGTTGCGGGTTATCTGTGGGTGGTATGCGGGAGCTCCGTTCCTGCTTCCTTACATCTCCGCGCCGGAACCGGAAGTCTAGGCTGTCAATTGTTAATCAAGGCAAATGCAATTGCCTGGTTGTCTGCTTTCAAAAAACATACCGTATTTTCCGGACTATAAGGCGCACTTAAAAGCCTTGGATTTCCGTGGAAATCCAAAGTGCGCCTTATAGTCCGGTGCGCCCTATGTATGGCGCTGGGCAGCGGACCATACTTACATAGGTCCCCGCTACCGGAGACAGCAGATCTCCAGCGGGAACTGCAGACCACGCGGCACGAACAACTTCTGCCGCGTGGTCTGCAGTTCCCGCTGGAGATCTGCTGTCTCCGGTAGCGGGGACCTATGTAAGTATGGTCCGCTGCCCTCCTCCACCTCCCCCTCACCTTCCCCGCTCACCTTCCCCGCGTTCCCCGTCGCGTCTCGGCGTCGCGTCCCGTCGGGTCTCCGCTCCGCCCCTGAACCTCCGCCACGCCCCCGTACCCCGCGCCTTATAGTCCGATGCGCCTTATATATGGGATTATTACATATATAAGGCGCATCGGACTAATGCGCCTTATAGTCCGGTGCGCCTTATAGGGCGAAAAATACGGTATATATTTTTAGGCGTACCTTTACT
The DNA here is from genome assembly GCF_040894005.1 of Engystomops pustulosus. NCBI lineage: Eukaryota > Metazoa > Chordata > Amphibia > Anura > Leptodactylidae > Engystomops > Engystomops pustulosus. The sequence goes on along the minus strand of NC_092415.1, from coordinate 82,395,563 downwards.
TTTTAATCTGAAAGATATTTAGTTATTTCAGTTTTAATGGTATTACGATGATGATTTATGTGAACATATGACTATGAGGTATCTCTGAACTCTACACATGTTCATCTATTACATTAAGGAGATGTAAAAGTAAATATTTTCTGTTTGTAAAAATTGCTCTGGCTAATAACACAACAAAATTGCCAGAAATGACTGGCAGTGAAAGGGTTAAAGAAGGTATACTTTTTTCCTAGTGCCGAGGTTGTCATATAAAAGCAGCTTTATTTGCTATCATGCAAGATGACTTAACCACAGATTGTTCCAATCAATAAGCATAAGGTAATTAGTTGAGGTATTATTCAATAACATCATCCTGCAGTGTCAGCAACATGGGCCATGTTTTCTTTACATTATAATTATCACTGACACCAAGAATCCCAAGAAACTTTGATTCTCTCTGCATAATCCCTTTACCACCTTTTTATGTAGAGAAACAGATGGTCTGTTGTTTAACATAAGCTCTAGTGAAAGTACCAAGGTGGTGTACAATCTATAGGTTTTTCATTCCATATGTTTTTTAGCCTTCGAGACCAGTTTTGCAGCATTTCTTTTCTTCTTTCTTCACTCACATACTCTGGTGCATAAGATATTTGAGGGGCAAGAACTTGAAATCCACAGAAGTGTATTATGCCATGCTGCGGAAAGTAAAAATAAGTATTATTAGCTCATGCATCTCATTTCTTTATTTACTAAAAGGCCACATTCACACTTGCGTTTGTACCTCCAATATAACCCTTTGCCACTAAAACAGATCTGTTACAATATCAATTATTTCAATGCAGCACTTCCACTAGGGCTTCCATTATTTGAGTGGGCACTAGTGGAAGCCATTAAAAGCCCATAAAAATCAATGGACTTTTGTTTTAGTGACAAAATATAATAGAAGAGGACCATACACAGGTATGAATTTGGTCACAAAAACTTGGCCCATGTTACTATGTGTGAATCTGACATAAAGGTCCTCTGACTGTATATTTGTACTATCTGATCTTAAAAGCGTACTGTATATTTATCTAACAATATGTAAATATACAGTACTAAATGTTTGTTTTGTTTTCTACATACAAAGTAGTTAAAGTTTTTTTTCTGGGACTTCAGTATTGATTGCCCATTCTTAAATTTTTCACCGGCTAAAAATGTCATTCCTGGTGACAGGTTCCAATAGCATATGCTATGCTGATGTAAAAATGCATTTGTCAGCATACTGAATCATTTCAATAGTTTATAATAGTATATGGTGAGTCCGGGGGAGGGGGGCTGCTGCAGCCTTTGTGCCTGTGTCAGTCTCTTCTCCTTCACACTCATACTCAGGCAGTAAAATAAACTACTGAAATTATTCAGAATGCTGACAAAATCATTTTTTTAAATCAGCATATCAGAGGCTATTGGAACCTGTTACCAGATAAAAGTTAAATTCCTGGTGACAGGTTCGCTTTATGTCAGCAAGGAGACAGGCTTAAAAAGTACACAATCTCCTTCAACTATGTAGAGAGTGTACTGCAGTTCAGATACCATTTAAATGCATAGTTCTTAAACATTGGACCTTAAAAGCCAGAGAATGGCCACAGCAGGCACAATATAGAAAATGATTTCAAATTACAGTCAAATTTTAAGAAAGTACCCACAGTGAGTAAACCTCTGTGTTAAAGGAAACTTACCATGAGAACTCTACTATCAGAAGTAGATCTGATGGTAGATATCTCCTGCCTTCCTATAGTCTAATCTGTTAATAATCCTGGAACCTATGGTGACGTCATCCGGCTCTCTGAATGTCTTGCAAAAGTAAGCCGGCAGAGGCGGCTACTCAGAAGGGAAGAACAATGCGCATGCGCGAGACTTCCTAAGCGCTGGGTGATGTCACGAGGGGTGGGAGGCATTGTCTGTAAATTGAAATCATGGAGGCATGCATAATTAGGAGATAAAGAAGCACCTAGGAGATAAAGAAGCCCCGGGCAGCCAGTGTTACTTGCACAGGAGCGCCAGGCGCTAAGTAGCAGCTGTCCTGCTGTTAAAGCCTAATGAAAATGTGTTCCCTAATTGAAACCCGATAAGTATATATGGTTTAAATCATGACTACCCAAGTGATAGTTTTCCATTAAAAGAATAGCAACCTATATTTTCAATGCTTACTTGAATTGGCCATAGAAGGTATTTGATGTCACCACTTTTGCCTTCGCTACTGAACATGTGTTCTGTTCCACCAGTTGTAAAAGAAAGTATAGCTCGTTTACCCTAAGGAACACAACAATTGTGGACAACTGATCATCGGTAACAACACAACACACAAAGCACCAATGGTGCAGCTACCTGCATTGAGCTGAGAACCCTTCCCACCCCAGTGACCTATGGTCAACAAATATTACATATAAAACTGATGCTTTACACACAAAATTGTGCAGCCACTGGATAGCTTTTTGGTTGTATGTGCTACATATGTGTTACAAATTATTTAGCCTTTGTGTGCTAAATCACGTGACCAGCAATAAGACCCTACAACTGACACATTGTTATATGTACGGACATGAAATTACTTTCTCTATGTTTACTTTAAGAGCCTCAGTATGAGTCTCATAGGAATGAATTAAGAAACAGGCTTCCCTAGCAGAAAGACATCTGACGGATAAAACGGTCTAAAAGTTAGTTCAACATTAGACAAGACTTTTCTTATATTACTCCAAATATATCACAATGACAGCTGTTAGTCCTTCTTCTAGCATCTGAAGTCATATGGAAATATGGTTGGATAAAATCAAGGAGGTGGGGAGTTTGGGACTGAACTCTCCCAGCTACAGAATGCCCCTTCACTGTAATTAATATTCCTGCATCCAGGGACATCAATTACCGGATCTGCTGAAGCCTTGTGCATGAGGTCAAGCACAGGAGAGAAGTTACTCTGGGGAGTGAGAGCCTGACTTTCGTGGTAAATTCTCAGACCGCTGGGGGAGATTTTTCACAAGAGTCTATGAGTAAAATTGTTCTAGTTCATAGCTCATAGCAAATAATCAAAGCTCAGCATTATTGCCCCACAGAAGTTTGAAAATGAAAGCTTAGCTTTGATATGGTATGAGCAACTTGAACAGTTTTGTTTTCTGATGCTGAAATTTTGTGATATAACCAATTTACATCCCAGTTCAAAGTTTATTTGCTGGATGATGTCACCACACTGGACATAAAAGTATCATGTAAAGCTGTTTGACAACACATTGGTAGTGGTATGTTAGTCCAATTTCTGCTGTCAGGTTCCCTTTAAAGGAGCTGTACCTGTCCCGTCCACAAAAAGGGTGATTGCTAGGGATACCAGCACTAACACACGCACTGATCTATGGGACACCCATCAAAATCAAGGATTTAAGTGTGGCATGTACACTCACCAGCCACTTTATTAGGTACACCTGTCCAACTGCTCGTTAACACTTAATTTCTAATCAGCCAATCACATGGCGGCAACTCAGTGCATTTAGGCATGTAGACATGGTCAAGACAATCTCCTGCAGTTCAAACCGAGCATCAGTATGGGGAAGAAAGGTGATTTGAGTGCCTTTGAACGTGGCATGGTTGTTGGTGCCAGAAGTATTTCAGAAACTGCTGATCTACTGGGATTTTCACGCACAACCATCTCTAGGGTTTACAGAGAATGGTCCGAAAAAGAAAAAACATCCAGTGAGTGGCAGTTCTGTGGGCGGAAATGCCTTGTTGATGCCAGAGGTCAGAGGAGAATGGGCAGACTGGTTCGAGCTGATAGAAAGGCAACAGTGACTCAAATCGCCACCCGTTACAACCTAGGTAGGCAGAAGAGCATCTCTGAACGCACAGTACGTCGAACTTTGAGGCAGATGGGCTACAGCAGCAGAAGACCACATCGGGTGCCACTCCTTTCAGCTAAGAACAGGAAACTGAGGCTACAATTTGCACAAGCTCATCGAAATTGGACAGTAGAAGATTGGAAAAACGTTGCCTGGTCTGATGAGTCTCGATTTCTGCTGCGACATTCGGATGGTAGGGTCAGAATTTGGCGTCAACAACATGAAAGCATGGATCCATCCTGCCTTGTATCAACGGTTCAGGCTGGTGGTTGTGGTGTCATGGTGTGGGGAATATTTTCTTGGCACTCTTTGGGCCCCTTGGTACCAATTGAGCATCGTTGCAACACCACAGCCTACCTGAGTATTGTTGCTGACCATGTCCATCCCTTTATGACCACAATGTACCCAACATCTGATGGCTACTTTCAGCAGGATAATGCGCCATGTCATAAAGCTGGAATCATCTCAGACTGGTTTCTTGAACATGACAATGAGTTCACTGTACTCAAATGGCCTCCACTGTCACCAGATCTCAATCCAATAGAGCATCTTTGGGATGTGGTGGAACGGGGGATCACATCATGGATGTGCAGCCGACAAATCTGCAGCAACTGTGTGATGCCCTCATGTCAATATGGACCAAAATCTCTGAGGAATGCTTCCAGCACCTTGTTGAATCTGTGCCACGAAGAATTGAGGCAGTTCTGAAGGCAATAGGGGGTCCAACCCGTTACTAGCATGGTGTACCTAATAAAGTGGCCGGTGAGTGTATATGTGTATATAAATGTACTAATGGAGAGTAACAGTAGGCAATAAATGACCATGTAAATGAGCTTTAAGTGTAAAAGCTGCTAGACAAGCAGAAATAATATAAAAAAGCATATTCCAGATGCATGCCGGAACTGAAAAGTAAATGAGAGGCGAGTATAGTCCCCACGCATATCTTTAGGGGTAACTAGTGGAGAAGATTGTCTTCTTAAAAACCTGTTATCCGAAAATGTAAAAAAAATCCTTACTCATAACACGAGGGATTTGGCATCTAGATGGAAGCCAACACCCCTATCTCACGTTAAAAATACGTCCACACATGCGCAAACTCACAGTACTTCTGGGTTACCCCGGTCATGCAGTGCGCACGCACAAGGCAGCCTTCGATATACATGGAATCAAGAAGACTGTCTGTTCCCTCAATTTTGTAATTTGTGGTATCCGTTGCGTGCTTGGAGACCCTGGTTTTCTTTTTTTCTATACTTGCTGAGTTTATTGATGTTATTTTTAATCTTGAATATTTTTCAAAGGGATAAAACTGATCTGAAAAAAAACACTCAAAGGTGTACACCACCAAAATATGAACAAAAATTAAAGGGGAAACAGGGAAAGAAGGGAAGGTGTGACTGTAGTTAATACTTTACTTTTATTAAATACTAATTAAAAATGTGGAATATAACCCCTAAATGTTTGAGGAACTTTTACTGTAATACACGTATATTCCTGTGTTGGGACAAAGGGCTAAGCTAATGTGTCCCCCAAAAATATTTTTAGAATCTTTAATATTATTAGCTTGTCCAGAAAAATGGTTCTCCCCTATATCTTGTGAAGGGGGAGGATTCTAATATTGGGAAAGGAAAGGGTTGTATGTGGTGATGTATTTTTAACACAGCCAGCTTATCATTGTGTATGTATTGACACTAGGTTTGCAACATTGTTAACAGATCAACCCCACACACATAAGCCTATTCCTTTATTTATCTATCTTTATTTGCAAACAAGGCTATATGCAGTGAAATAGTTTCTGGTCTAGCCAATTGTTCTTGTGTTTATATTAACATTTAGATTTGCAACATTGTGACATACACTCACCGGCCACTTTATTAGGTACACCATTCTAGTAACGGGTTGGACCCCCTTTTGCCTTCAGAACTGCCTCAATTCTTCGTGGTATAGATTCAACAAGGTGCTGGAAGCATTCCTCAGAGATTTTGGTCCATATTGACATGATGGCATCACACAGTTGCTGCAGATTTGTCGGCTGCACATCCATGATGCGAATCTCCCTTTCCACCACATCCCAAAGATGCTCTATTGGATTGAGATCTGGTGACTGTGGAGGCCATTTGAGTACAGTGAGCTCATTGTCATGTTCAAGAAACCAGTCTGAGATGATTCCAGCTTTATGACATGGCGCATTATCCTGCTGAAAGTAGCCAAAGTGCAAATTGTAGCCTCAGTTTCCTGTTCTTAGCTGAAAGGAGTGGCACCCGGTGTGGTCTTCTGCTGCTGTAGCCCATCTGCCTCAAAGTTCGACGTACTGTGCGTTCAGAGATGCTCTTCTGCCTACCTTGGTTGTAACGGGTGGCGATTTGAGACACTGTTGCCTTTCTATCAGCTCGAACCAGTCTGCCCATTCTCCTCTGACCTCTGGCATCAACAAGGCATTTCCGCCCACAGAACTGCCACTCACTGGATGTTTTTTCTTTTTCGAACCATTCTCTGTAAACCCTAGAGATGGTTGTGCGTGAAAAATCCCAGTAGATCAGCAGTTTCTGAAATACTCAGACCAGCCCTTCTGGCACCAACAACCATGCCACGTTCAAAGGCACTCAAATCACCTTTCTTCCCCATACTGATGCTCGGTTTGAACTGCAGGAGATTGTCTTGACCATGTCTACATGCCTAAATGCACTGAGTTGCCACCATGTGATTGGCTGATTAGAAATTAAGTGTTAACGAGCAGTTGGACAGGTGTACCTAATAAAGTGGCTGGTGAGTGTAGATGTATTGTTTTAAAATCTCTAAATTCTGCCTATACTGGGTCAATACACAGCAACAAATGAACTCTAGAAACTGCCAACCTCTTATATGCACATATTTTGTGACAAACATTAACATTTTCCACATTGTGTAATGCAGTAGAACATACCTTAAGTAATCCGGTGTCATAACACCCTGGGAAGTCAAAAGCAAAGCCTTGCACAAAGCATCGATCTATCCAGCCTTTCATGATAGCAGGGAAGCTGAACCAGTACAAAGGAAACTAGAAACAATTAAGCACAATACTAAATGAAATATATGGGCAGGCCTACAGTGATACCCAATATGAAGAGTTTTTTGTTTCATAACTTCAATGACAATTAAATCAGTTTTTTAAATCACAATTGGTGAGATTCATTATGCCTTCTTTTTTCGGCAGAGAAGGACATAAATCTAACCCTCCACACTAATTTCACATAAATCTACCCCTCACCTCTCTCACCCACAATCCACTTTGGGAATGCCCGGCCTACCAGATTTACTGTAGCAAAAACCTTGGACAGATCAGGCTTTGTATTAGACCCGATTTGGTGCTTTGCTCCCGTATCTACTAAGAGGCCGGAGCCTCCAAGTAGATATAGGCTCCCGAGCGCTTCTGAGGGGAATTCTGAGACTGGATTTTAAAACTCCATTCTTGATGAATTCCCCCAATTTTTTTGTTGTGTTTCTTTGGTCAATGTACCTCTACAGCTGTTTGTGTTTAGGGGGATGAGATGTAGATAGGGCTGATTGATTAACTCATTAACATTTTATGAGGGGTTGTTAATAGAGAAAAAGAAATTCTGATTCTTTTTGTTGTTTTTTTTCTCTTCAACATTTACAGCATGTTTTAAATATCATTTTAATTGTAGAGGTCATTGTGTATCAAAGTGTTATAGTCCATCAGATTACGCTTAAAGGAAATCTTTATTGGTATTCCTAAATGACATGCACTTAGGACATGTCTTAGCTTTATATTTTTCATTTCTTTTTGGAACCATTGATGTATTTACCTCAAAGAACTGCTTTAAAGAATAAAACTACATATTTTAAACTTAAAATGTTTTATTCAAAATTAAATTAAATCTCTGCATGATGCTGAGGGCCTGTTATTCTATTATCAATGGGATATACAAATACCTATAACAATTGTGAATCTTGTCTAAATGTTTTGACAGTGTCAAAGTTTATTGAGACATCCTGAATTATAGACTCATTCATATACTGTAATCACCTGAAAAATGACAAGATCAGCTTCAGTGATTTTTTCTTGTTCCTTAAGGATGTCCTCACATAAGCATCCTTTCTTATAAGCTTCCATTGTTTCAACTCCATAACTAAAATGCTGAGGATTACATAGGTCTCCTGTTAAAAAGAAATATATAATGATACAGTATGAGAGATGAGAACTGGAATCTGACTGGATGTCGCATCAATGTTTGTATTGTTTTTTTCAAAAACTTTTGAAAAATGTGGTAGGAGGTATTGATGGGTTAACAATTATTAGGAGAGCAAATGTACTGGTGTAGTTTAGTTATATTGGGATGGTCATGAACTATCAGTATTTTATGTGTAAAAAAATAGTGCTATGGTCACAGGACCATAATCGGGGCATCATCAGATCACAGCCCCCTTGAGGTCTATGGCACCTGGTCCTGGAGCGGTGAGCTCACTGTGTCTTTTTATGGAGAGGGGAAAGATGAGCGCTCACCTCTTCTCCCTCTTGCTCCAGGCTGTGTGCTACGCCTGGGATCAGACACAGGGATCACACGGCCATCTGTATGTGGCCTATATCGTGTAGCCAAAAACAATAGCTTAAGTGTGCATTTTCCCTTTTCACTGCACGCTGAATAATGCAACAACAAGCACATAGGGCTGATGAAAAAGTTAGGAGAATGAGGTCAGAACCATATGGGCTAAAACCATAATGTGAAAAATATTTGCTAGTAAAGAGAAAAGGTGTAGATTGCTCACCCACACAACAGAGCATGATGTCACTGAAATGCAAATATAAAACTCATCAGAACATTAAAATCCTGAGGGGGCATGGCTAGCCTCCATCTAAGATGGCCAATTGAATCCTCAGCTACGGGTCCCTGACGCCAATTCCACCCGATTACAGCAGAGCCCACTGGTACCGAAGCTCCAGAGATGCTCCGAGAAGGAGCAGAAACCAACAGCTCCACAGCAGAGGAGGTCCCGGGGGAAAACCCAATCCCTGAACCGGTACCTTAGACCGATTCCCCCCGTCAGTGGTCTACGCTCCGCACGTGCCAGCGCCATCTTTCATAAAAGGAGAGGAGGCAAAGAGAGATGCGGAGGAGCAGGGGACAAGTATGTCTCCCACAGCACCACCAGGCAATACGGCCCCGCTAATCCACCCCTGCAGAAAGGTAACATGGCAACAACATGTGGGCAGAGAGCCCCGGACACACAGCAAAAGCCCCCAGCTGGAGGACCTTCCCCTCAGTCAGTAGAAGCAACATGAGAAAAAGTGCAGCCCCCAGACTATGAGCTGGAAAAGCTGAAACACGGTGCCAGAGGCCCAGCTGCATCCTCCCCAGGCCTTGCTCCACAAACCAAGGGAAAACATACATATGGCCGCATAAGCGGTGCCTTAACATGGCTCTCACATTGCTTCCCCCCACCTCCCAAAACCACAAAGAGCTGCGGGCCCAGAAGACATGCAGGATGAAGATGTAGGGGCTACTCTGTCTTTTACTAGATACCAAGAACCTTCCCCTGTATGGGCCTCATCCCCTTAATTACATACAGGGGCCCACCATCATTGCAGGAGATATCGGGGCACATTTACTTACCCAGTCCTGCGCAATCCCCGATCCGGAGTTCACCTTCTTCTTTCGGGTGCATGTAAGTGCTTGGCTTGCAACACAAATGTAAATGTTAAATGCCGCAGTTAGAATCCATCGCATTGTCCGACGCCCTGCCCCCCCGTTTTTGTCGTGTGAAAGCCAGCGCCCTTAGTAAATAAGCCCCATCATCTTTGCAGACATATTTACAGAATCTTCCTACTAAAGAGGATTTTAAGATGCTCCTTGCTAAGGTGAAAGATGCCTTTAAGTCTGAGATCACTGAGATGCGACAGGACTTCCAAAACATGGCAGGTCGTATGGAAACAGCAAGATATGAAAATAGACATACTATGTCGCAAGTACAGATGACGGTAGCCTCTCGCACTGATTTTCTGAGGGAATTGTCTAGACACCTAGAGGATCTAGATAATAGGGGTAGACGGAACAATATAAGAGTACGGAAATACTGAGTCCCGGAAGCAAATGGAAGAGAGGATGTAAAAGCTACCCTAACATCTCTGTTCTCAACAGTCCAGGAGAACGATTCTATACAGATCAAGTTTGATCTGCGATCAGAATCATCCACCGCTAACCCAAGAGTTATATATGCGGTCTACAAGACTTTGAACTTAAGGAGCGTATAATGACGGCAGCCAAAAAACACTGAGAAGTGGGATTTAGGGGAGAAAAAAGTTCAGTTACACCAGGACCTTTCCTGGATAACCTTGCAAAAAAGAAGCCACCTACGCACCCTACTGGACGCTCTGAGACAACATGGTATACTATACAAATGGGGATTCCCGTTCGCCCTTACAACAATTAAAGAAGGAAGATCTGCTACCCTGCAAACTTTCTATGATCTGGAATTCTTTTGCAACACATGGGACATACCAGTGGCAGACATACGTGACTGGGAAATTTAGTACCCACCAAAAGAGAGCTACTGGGAAATTGAGTACCCACCCAAAGAGGGCTACCTCCCTAAAGGACACTTTCTTTATGCAGTGGTATCCTTTGCAAAAAATTTTCGAATCGACGTTCTGTTCATCAAAGGGAATTACTAGCACCATAAATGGGTGCTGATATTATACATCCTGATGGCGCCATATCATTTCCTATAACAGATTTAGTTAACAAACAGTTGGTTTTGAATTGATAGTTGTGTAATAGAATCTGTAGAATGGGGCTTTGGTGAAGTATACCTCCTCACTAAGGGCCATAATTGGGCTCCTCTCTTTAGGAGCCCAGGGTGTTTGGTATTAGCACTCAACAGAGGGAAGTGATTTAGTTTTTTCCTCTGAGTATATATACTGAGTTAGTATTGTCTTAATTTTAAATTTTGTCTTGTGATTACCCCTCCCTCCCCTTTCCCCATCTTTCTCAGACATCCTAGTTGGGACACAGTAAACAGAAAATTGCCTGACTCTTTTCCCAAGACTGCGAACATCTGAGGCCTACGCTAGCTGAAGGCAAAGACAAGATCATTTCTGCCTGCCGATTGGGCTGTGAACACCTAGAGCTGAAGTCAGGACTAGATAGAACTGGTAACTCTCATCTGGGGTAAGACACTGCTACTATTTGCTATATGGTCAAACTCCTCACACTTAACGTTAAGGGACTGAACTCTCCTGCAAAACAAAGACTGCTGCTTAAAGAACTTAAGTTACATAAGGTGGATGTAGTCTTCTTACAGGAGACGCATTATGATTCCAAGTGCACATTTACCTTCATATGTACCCTGTGACTAATATAATTCTACGAGGTGTGTTAAACGGAAACCCAAATCCATCTTTGTAACGTATACGTCCCAAACTCCTCCCAAGTTAGGTTCCTAAGAAAAGTTCTGAACAAGATCTCTAAATTACTATCTCCCCCGCTATTAGTAGGAGGAGACTTCAACCTCATCTTTTCAGAATCAATGAACAGACTAGCGATTGCAAATGCCCCAGTAAGCAGATCCCACATTGACTTGGCTACTACGTTTTGTAAATTGGTAAGGCTTTTACTTTGTATGACTCATGGAGAGTATGCAGACCTAGAGACAAGTTGTTTACGTTCTTCTCCCCACCCCATGGAACCCATAACCGCATTGATAATTTTTTTGGAGGTACCCAAATTTTGCGTATGCTGCGAAATGTGAGGTGGTTTCCATCTCGTGGTCAGACCGCGTCCCTGTGACACTACAGTTGAGGGATGACTTCCAACACACGTCCCATATACATGAGAAGCTCTTACCTCAGCACTTATATTTACATTTTAATGTAGACACGGTGAAATCCCAATGTATACTGTGGGATGCACACGGGGCAGTAAAGCGGGGACACTGTATAGACCAGTGGTGGCAAACCTATGACATTGGTGCCAGAGGCGGCACTCTGAGCCCTCTCTGTGGGCACCCGGGCCATCGCCCCAGCATGCAGTTCACCAAACAGGACTCAAAGAATGTTCCTATAAAATCTTCCTACAATGATAGGCAAATTTGCCCTCCTCCTTTCAACTGTGTTGGTGTCTTTAGGAGTCTGAATGATTGAAAGTTGTCAAAGAACAAGGAGAAATAAATTACGACTTAATTTGTTGTGCTGGCACTTTGCAATAAATAAGTGGCTTTTGGTTGAAGTTTGGGCACTCAGGCTCTACAAGGTTCGCCATCACTGGTATAGACCATGGAGCATGGAGTAAAAAGATAGAATGCGACAGGAGCTAGAAATAAGAACAGACATAGCGGCTATGGAAGCAAGTATGATCGCTAGACCTAATACAGGGTGACTGAGAAGATTAATAGAACTTAGAGAGCTACTTAGGGAACTCCAACTCAAACAGGTAGAAAAATTGCTGACATTCTCTAGGCAGCGATTCTATGAAAGGGGTAACAAGGGCCATATGCTCCTGGCTCAACAGCTATGCGAGAAGAGGGTCCATCAGGCTCCACATGTCATACGAGACAGCAAGGGCTCCCTACTGCATGTCACAACAGTGATAGCGGGACAGTTTTACAAATACTTTTCGTAGCTGTACTCCCTACTAGACACCATTCCCCATTTGGAGGCGGAGAGAGAGACACTTTTGAATGGGTTTCTAGACTCCTGCTCCTTACCTCGCTCCCAGCAGAAGCCATCAAACTACTTAATGCCCCCATTACAACGGAGGAGCTTGAGCATGGGGTAACAAACTTACCAAACGAGAAAGTACCTGGACCTGATGGTCTTACATATCTTTATTATCAGACGCTTCTACAAGTCCTGTTACCCCATAATGTGTTTAATGCCTACATGATGGACGACACACCCTCACAGGTCACAACACATTCATAAATCACCTTAGTCCCTAAGCCAGGAAAAGATCTAGGGCAGTGGTGGCGAACCTATGGCACGGGTGCCAGAGGTGGCACTCGGAGCCATTTCTGTGGGCACTCACCCCAGGACAGAGTTCACCAAATAGGGCCAAATCCACCAAATCTTCCTGCAGTCCCAGGCAACTAAAGAGATGCCGCTCTCAGCGCTATTTTAAAGCGACACTTCATTGGCTGTTTGGAACTGTGGGAAAAGTGAGAAGGTGTGGACTGGGCTGCATTATCTTTGGAGGTCCTCCTGCTGGACCCACCATTCTTCCTCTCAAGACCTGGAGAGACCCTGGAGAGAGGCTACAATGAGAGTCTGAATTTGCCCTCCTTCTTTCAGCTGTACTGGTGGCCGCTACGACTGAATACTGCTTAAAATGCCGAGTTGGCACTTCACGGTAAATAAGTGGATTTTGGTTGTAGTTTGGGCACTCGGTCTCCAAAAGGTTCGCCATCACTGATCTAGGGGAATGCACCAGCTATAGACCAATTGCACTCCTCAATGCTGACCTTAAGATTTACACAAAAATTTTAGCCAGTCGACTAATACAGTGGCTCACACAACTAATCCACAAGTTGGGTTTATTCCGGACCGTCAGGGTGGGGACAATGCGAGGAGAGCAGTGGACCTTATAGATGCAGTGAGTAAAATGGATAAACCGGCCTTACTTCTTAATCTTGACGCAGGAAAGGCCTTTGACAGGCTGAATTGGTCCTTCATGCTTCAGGTCCTAAGACATGTAGGCATACAGAAGTCGTTTTTACAAACGGCTACCATAAAATTGCCACATTCTTGATCTTCACCCATCCAGATTAAGAACGGTATGAGGCAGGAATGTCCCCTGTCTCCCCTTCGTTTTGTTTTATGTATAGAGCCTCTAGCAGTTATTATGCACCAAATATACAAGGTTTCTGTATAAAAGATAAAGAATTCAAACTGACGTTGTTTGCGAATGACATACTCCTAACTTTGACTAGACCCCTGATATCTCTCCCTAGCTTATGAAATAACACTTTTTAGAGCATTTTTAAAGGGTATTAATTAAAAATTATCTTTTTTCGTAAAGGTTTTTGTGTTTTTTCTTTTTTACGTGGTTCACTGTGCTGGTCCACTAATGATTCTGTTTTATTATACAGATTAATACGGACGCAGCAATACCAAATATGTGGGATTTTTTGTATTTTTTATTCAATTTTCCTTAATAAAACGAAGTTGGGCAAAATCTTGTTCATTTTAGCGTCACCATCTTTCAGATGCATAACTTTTTATTTTTCGGTTTACCAGATTCTGGTTAAGGGCTGCGAGAAGAGTTTTATTTTGGTCTTAGTTTACTGTGCGTAATTGTTTTTAATCACTTTTTAGAGCATTTTTTAAGGGTATTAATTAAAAAAATTATCTATTTTCGGAATGTTTCTTTTGGGGTTTTTGCAGCGTTTACTGTGTGGGTCCAATAACGATTCTGTTTTATGATACAGAGTGTTACGGACACGTTGATACCAAATATATGGGTTATTTTGTGTTTTTGTGGTTTTTATACTTTATGAAGTGTTTGTTTGGGAATGTGTTATATGAGGGGCTTATATTTTTATTTATTTACTTTTTTATTTATTTTAATGTTTTAAACTTTTTTTCAAACTTTTCTTTACTTGAACTTGAACCAGCGATGCTGGTCCAGTACACTGCTCTCCAGTACTTCATTTATTGTAGAGCAGAGTAAGCTGTTTGGCATGCCCATCTGGCAGGAACATCGTTGGAACATCAGGCAGCCCCGGGCACTTGGCAGACTTTGGGGCTGCCCAGAATAGGGTCATAACACCTTTGAGTGGAGCAAAGTGTCAGCTCTGATATAGAGCTGACACCCGCTGCTTCCGGTGCTGGCTCCGTTTGTGAGCCAGTCAAGAAGCTGGACTTAATAGAAAATCTTGTGCGGGAAGTATCTTCCCACAGGGATGTACTATTACGTCCATATGTGCTTAGGGGTTTAAATTGCATAAATAAAACCATTAAAAAAGTGCTCTTGTACTACATATCAGAACCAACATTGACCTTTTTATTTTGCGAAGTAATCAAGTGTCCCTTTTTTAACATGCAACCATATAGGGCCATTAGGCCAATTTTAACCCTTAAGTACAATAGCCCCAAAACCCCTGAGGACGCCACATTAGGTGGCGAAACATGTCGGGGGGGGGGGGGCGATGCTAGGTTTTAAATCCAGGGCACGAGACCAGCCAAGCAGAGAGATAGCTTAGAGGCATAGAGGATCGGGACACCGACTCTATAGGGAAAATCAAAGAGGGAAAGAGGTAGACAGGTGGAATGCATGCATGTATGATGTGAACTACCCTACCCCAATCCTAAAATTCTCCCCATCCCTACTAACTTCCTATGTCAGAGTGCTGAATGTGTGTCTGAACGCTATCCACAGCGATAGAGGACAATACAAGCCAAAAAAGACAGCCCTATAGGAACCTGATCGGAAAAAGAGATATCCACAAATAGGCTGATCTCGAACCCCTGATAATTTTAAAACAACATAGTACTGAGTCACATTTTTTCGTTATTTTATGAATAGACAAGGAATTAAAAGTTAAATTTTAATAGGTACTTAAGGGTTAAAATTGGCCTAATGGCCCTATATGGTTGTACTTTAAAGATATATTAACCCAGCCAACCACATGTTCCACAGGAAAAAGATACCTTTTTTAACATGTGCCCCCTTTTTCTTTAACAAATGTCCCTTTGGTTTCTCCCTTCTGCATACTTGCAGTACAGATTACAAAAAAAAGAAATATACTCGCCTTCACACCATGGTTTTCCTGCAAATGGCGGGTAGTCTTTTAGTTCTGGAGGAAGACACTCTAAGAACACACTATGGAACTTTACAGGCATAGGAAGGAACAATATAGGGATAGTTGTACTTCTGTAAAATAGCAGTTTTCAAAGATATCTGTATACCGTATTTTTTGCCCTATAGGGCGCACCGGACTATAAGGCGCATTAGTCCGATGCGCCTTATATATGTAATAATTACATATATAAGGCGCATCGGACTATAAGGCGCGGGGGCCGGGGGCGTGGCGGAGGTCCGGGGGCGTGGCGGAGACCCGACGTGACGTGGCGACGAGACGCCGAGACGCGACGGGGAACGCGGGGAAGGTGAGCGGGGAAGGTGAGGGGGAGGTGGAGGAGGGCAGCGGACCATACTTACATAGGTCCCCGCTACCGGAGACAGCAGATCTCCCGCTGGAGATCTGCTGTCTCCGGTAGCGGGGACCTATGTAAGTATGGTCCGCTGCCCTGTGCCCAGCGCCATACATAGGGCGCACCGGACTATAAGGCGCACTTTGGATTTCCACGGAAATCCAATGCTTTTAAGTGCGCCTTATAGTCCGGAAAATACGGTATATTGCGGGTTAGTTTTAACTGACAGGATCCATTTAACCTTTGCTTAGTTGAGGTTTTAAACCATGTGTTCCTGTATTTTCAATCCTTACAAATGTCTGCATATGTTTTCAGTTGGTTTTTATTTATTGTATAACACATACCTGCAATGTCATTTCTGGTTGTTACTGCATTAAAATTCATTGCATATAGGTCAGAGACAGTGACACTGCATCCCATCTTACTTAGGACATCAACTGCAATATTTTTCAATGAACCGTTCATTGACTTTGGCTCCTGGTGAGCATACACAATCAGAACATTTTTGCCTATGAAGGAGAGTGATATGAGAGAAAGAAAACATAACATTTTACATTTGATAAATTAGTGAGGCAGTTACTAATCCTGTCAAAAAACTGCATTCACACACATGGGGGACGTATATATGGCCGACGGGGTGAGCTGCGCTAATTTTCATAATTTTAGAAAGTCTCTTTTCATTCAAAATAAGCCATTAACAGCTAAATAAGGAATGGATCCTGTTTCAGGGGGCACACAACAGTGTGTACGTATAAGGTGCTAAGGTTAAAACTATCAGCACATTGTAATGTATGAGGAGTAAAATCCCCATATTATGCCATACTGTAGTATGGCAGTATATGATAGGATTGGGCAGACAACCTAGGGTTAAAGTACCCTAGGGAGTCTAAAAAAAATTATAATTAAAGACCCTAAAAACTCAAATCACCCCCCTTTCCCTAGAACTGATATAAATAAAGAGTAAAAATCATAAACACATTAGGTATCGCCGCGTCCAAAATATGATAACAGTTTTTCACTATGTTTAACCCCGTTAAATGTATGAAAACATTATAAAACCTATACAAATGTGTTATCCCCGTAATCATACCGACCCAAAGAATAAAGTAGACGTGTCATTTGGGGCGTACAGTGAAATCCGTAAAATCCAAGCCCACAAGAAAACGTCGCAAATGCAATTTTTTTACCAATTTCACTGCATTTGGAATTTTTTTCCCCGCTTCCCAGTGCACGCCATGGAATATTAAATACCAGCATTTTGAAGTGTAATTTGTTACTCAGAAAATAAGCCATAACACAGCTCTGTACATGGAAAAATAAAAAAGTTATAGATTTTTGAAGGTGGGGAGTGAAAAATTAAAACTCAAAAACGAAAAAGGGCTGCGGCATTCAGGGGTTAACCTGCAAGGCTGCCGATGTTAGGGCCGTTAGCTGCCATGACAGACCACAGTTGTACAGCTAGGGATCTGATTGGACAATCAGAAATCACATTAGGGCTCTTTCACATTGGTGTTGTTTTTTACATCTGTGATTCAGTAATTTTCATGGATGACTTACTGAGCCATTGATTTATATGGGTGTTTTTTTACTGGTCAAAATAATTTGAAACCAGCCTGTATTTTTTCACTGATGCGGATCACGGAAGGCAATAGAAGTCTATAGGTACGCAAATAAAACTTCAGTTTTATTTGAGGCTACAGTTACAAAACGGAAGCAACACAGAGACAAAACGGAACGGACGTGCAATACACTCGCCATTGTGAAACAACCATAAGACCGATTTCACATCGGTCTGTGACCAGGGACATGACAAGTGCTGTGCCATGCACTGA
The DNA here is from genome assembly GCF_040894005.1 of Engystomops pustulosus. Taxonomy (NCBI): domain Eukaryota; kingdom Metazoa; phylum Chordata; class Amphibia; order Anura; family Leptodactylidae; genus Engystomops; species Engystomops pustulosus. Next base: position 82,377,747 of record NC_092415.1, on the reverse strand, counting down.
TCACTCTACTGGGGTCTGAACTCCGATGCACAGAGTTCTTCTCTCCCTGATATGTAGCAGAGTCAGTATAGAGTCAGTATAGTGACAGCTCTACCACACATCGTCTGGTTTTAGCATTGTGTGATATTATAATAATGCAGAAATGGATTAAAAAACTCATATATATATATATAATGTCATATAAATATTCTTCTTGTGTCAAAAACAACAAATACAATAATAACTAACCGTTTTATCTATAACCCCCCTATACACACACACACACAATGTAATACATTACAAAATAGCATTATGCAAGCATTTCTAAATTTAGTGGTGATGGGCAATTCATAAACAGAATCATCTTTGCAGTTATGACACAGCAAAATATCCATGTGATACCACTTTAAAATTATACTTTTGAAATTATACCCACTGGTTAAAAAGGATCCTAGCCCTCTGATTCCATTGTTTCCTTACCTGACATTTTAAGAATCTGTTCTCTGCAAATTGACTCTTGTCAACTATTAGTCGTTTAATTGTACAAGGTGTGAAATGTAGAAAAGGCAGCCAGTCTGTTCTCTTAGTTAGTAATTTAACATGCTCAGCATTGTCAATAGAGTAGTTAGTGCAGACAAAGCCAGGAGGTAGGATATCCCAGGCTTATCCATCCATCCCGCATACAGAGCATGCATAAACAGGATTTAATTTAGTCTTTTCGACTTCATGCTGAATTGCATTCCCTAGGAAACAAGAGCTGTGCACATCAGTTCCTCTTGGATAGAATTTTAATGTGTTATTGAACAGTTGGTGATTATCGCAAGTGGCAATAAATAGTGCATGCTTTGTGTGATTTATGCCCAATATTACCACAGAGGTAAGCAGCTTAGTAACAATAGCCTGTTCAGAGCTGTGTATTGTTTAGACCCTACTACAAGAGAGGTTAGCAGCATAGTGACAATCAGTGGCGTAACTAGTAGTGGCTGGGCCCCATAGCAGATTTCTGCATGGGGCCCCCCTTCCCCTTTAAAAGATATATGCAAATTTTTACAGACATATACACACATATAAAGTTCTACACTCATACATTCACTATCCTATACTCGCATCCACATACATACATGTATACACTCATATGCATACATTTATGTACTCAAATACATTAATACAAATATATACAAACTCATACAGTATATACACATCAAATTTACTGTATAGTACATACACATTATATACATATAGTATGTATATGTATACTTATACATACAGTATAAACACAACATATACATACAGTGTTTACATACAGTACATACAGCATTTACACACATACATTTAGTATATACAGCATGTACACACACATATAGCATGTACACACATACAGCACATGCATACATTCACATTCGCACCATATACAAAAACACACATACAGCATTTATATATTATATATAAACACACACACACAAGCATATATATATATATATATATATATATATATACACAAGCATATATATACACACACACACAAGCATATATATACACACACACAAGCATATATATACACACACACACACACAAGCATATATATATATATATATATACACACACACACACAAGCATATATATATACACACACACACACAAGCATATATATACACACACACACACAAGCATATATATATATATATATATACACACATAATCATATATATATACACACATAATCATATATATATACACACACACACACAAGCATATATATACACACACACACACAAGCATATATATACACACACACACACAAGCATATATATATATATATACACACACACACACGCATATATATACAAACACACACATACATAAGCATATATATATATGCTCACACACATACATAAGCATATATATACACACACACACACAAGCATATATATACACACACAAGCACATATATATACACACACACATATGCACACACACATACATAAGCATATATATATACAAACACACATACATAAGCATATGGATAAGCAGACACGCACATAAGCATATATATATATATATATATACACACATACATAAGTATATATATATATACACATATATACATATATATATATATATACACACATATATACATATATATATATACACACATATATACATATATATATATATACACACATATATACATATATATATACACACATATATACATATATATATATATATACACACATATATACATATATATATATATACACACATATATACATATATATATACACAGATACATGTAAATAATAGTACTTACTTTTTTGATGTCCAGCGTGGCGGCTGTGTAGGCCATCAGCTGGGTGGTTCGGCGTTCGGGCGGGCAGGTGGGCTCGCGGGCGGTTGGTAAGTGCGGGGGGGGGTGGTTGGTAAGTGCGGGGGGGTGGTTGGTAAGTGCGGGGGGGCGGTTGGCAAGTGCGGGGGGCGGGCGGTTGTCAAGTGCGGGGGGGCGGGCGGTTGGCAAGTGCGGGGGGGCGGTTGGCAAGTGCGGGGGGGCGGTTGGCAAGTGCGGGGGGGCGGTTGGCAAGTGCGGGGGGGGGGGCTTTTGGCAAGTGCGGGGGGGGCGGTTGGCAAGTGCGGGGGGGGCGGTTGGCAAGTGCGGTGGGCGGGCGGATGGCAAGTGCGGTGGGCGGGCGGATGGCGGGGGGGGGGCTTTTGGCAAGTGCGGGGGGGCGGTTGGCAAGTGCGGGGGGGGGCGGTTGGCAAGTGCGGTGGGCGGGCGGATGGCAAGTGCGGTGGGCGGGCGGATGGCAAGTGCGGGGGGCGGTTGGCAAGTGCGGGGGGCGGGCAGCAAGTGCAGCGGGCAGCTAAGTATGGTGGGCGGGTGCGCGCGGGGATAGTGCGGTGGGGGCGGGCAGTGTGGTCGGAGGTTCCTTGTGCCGGCGGCTGGGAGGGAAGTTCAGTATTCGGGGCGTGTCAGTCACGGGGTGGGTGGTCAGTCCCCTTTGTCGGACGGCGTATGGGAGCCTGTTTGGGAGGCAGTAGGCCGGTTAGGCACATGCGGCCATGCGTCCCCGGGCCCCTTAAGTTCACGGGCCCCGTAGCAACCGCTACGGCTGCTACGGTGGTAGTTACGCCACTGGTGACAATACAAAGCATGCACGCAGCTATCTATTGGATGTTACATACGCTACCAGAGATTGTTTTTTTTTTTTATAATCCCCATGTTATAAACACCAATGACAAAAGAGAAAATATGTACTCCTATTTAATCTGTTGGAGTTTTTATCTTTTTGTAATAGTTTAAATATAAGTTGTTTTTACAAAGATTATGAAAAAGAACCAATATCAGATTCTATTGGTTATATAGATCCAGCATTGCATTATGATGTTGTTGCAAGTACTGGTTATGCCTTAATGTAACGGGTCACACAGACAACAGAACTAAAAGTCCGGAGGGAGGAGTCTGTGGACCAGTGGACCCTCTGGACCACCGCAGGAGATGGTATGCGGCCCGCCGTGGCAGCCAAGGTACAGGGATGTGCAGGAAACAGTCCAAGCCTAGGATGACAGCAGCAACACAGAGGAATACTGGTGACACTGGCACAGACTGGAGACACCGCTGGACTGAAGACAGGAACACCAGGAGCGTATGGGAACGCTGGAGACAGGAGACACGGAGGCGTCTGGAAACGCTGGAAGAACACTGAGGCGTCTGGAAACGCTGGGAGACAGGAGCGTCTGGAAACGCTGATGGGCAATCACTTGAACAGGAACCGCTGTGGGAAGCGAGGTGTGAAAACCTTGGAAGTTCCATTAGAATGCTGAAGATCCGGCCGGGAGAGAAGGAAGGTGCCGGATTATAAGGGCGAGCCGGATTAGCAGGAGCCAATCAAGAGGACGCTGGCCCTTTAAGGCTTGAGAAGGCTTGAGAAGTTGCCTTGCGACTGCAGGCAAGGAGGCGTGCAGCCTACATGCCGCAAGCCGGAGCACAGACAGGAGCCAGGAGAGGTAAGTGAGGGCAGGGGAACGGCAGACAGCGGAGCACGGGTGTACCCGCGATTCGCGACATGGATCGCGGGAGTACTCGTGACACTTGAGACAGTGGGGAAAATTAATATTTGATCCACTGACGATTTTATAGTTTTCCCATTTACAAAGAATGGAGAGGTGTCTCATATTTATTGTCAGTACACTTCAACTTTAAGAAATATAATCTAAATAAAAAAAACAAGAAAATCACATTGCATTATTTGTATATATTTATTTGATTGCAACATCCGCCACCGGGGCCTAGAGGCAGCCGGGCCCAGAATACCGGAGTGGCTGGCAATTGCGTCCTTGGACGCGTTGGTGTTATGGTGCTTGGTATGGGGATCGGATGGCTGTCCTACAGTCAGGTCTCCAGCAGGTGGTCTGTGCAAGAAATATGGAGGGAGAGGCTGATGTAGTTGTTCTCCCTTGGGCAACCCCTGACTGTCTGTAAGATAGGTCCCTGGATAATGGATAGGGAAGCCTGTGGTGGTAGACAGCCGTATCCAGGGATCAGACAGAGGCAACGTTGTGCAAATCAACTCACGGTTCTTTATTGAACATCAGATAGCAGGCAACGGGCCTAAACGGTCATACAGCAGATGTGGATTCTGGCAATGGAGTGGTCATGGAGATTAGTCCTCAGGAATAAAGCACTAGCCTGGTAGTAGGTGCAGGCTGGGAGAATTGAGATGGAGTTGTGTCCAAACTGTGGAAGCTGCATCACTGGATTAGAGTCTCCTTGACTTAGTTCCTGGGATTGGTTCTGTGGTAGCACTGAAGGTGTGTTACACACTGACTCTCTCTTCTGTCTGTCCATGTGCTAAGAAACCTGGTGGTAAAGAGCTGACAGGCAAAGACGAACTCTCTGCTCTGTGGAAAGACCATAAGGTCTGGCCCATGTGCTCCCACTGCACGGGGGTTTTATACTCCTCCTGGTCAGGTGGTAGCACCTCTCCAATCACACTCCAGTTTACAATACATCCACATAATTGGATAACATCTTACATCCATGTAACTATTACATTTCAAGGCAGGGGCTACAGCTGCAGATTACCTGAGTTCTCTCTGCATTATCCCTTGGGTGAGTTGCACAGGCTCACCAGATGGATCCTGACAGATAGAGGGCCCTATTTGCAACTACCCCCTTGCCTATACATTGCACATGAAATAAGTATAAAAACAGAATTATTTGACCAAGGCTCTGCAAAGAGAGCTGAATCACAGACTGTTGCGGTGTGGCAGTGGTACTGATCTGAAGGAGAGGATTGCCATCCGGACCCCCACTGAGAGGGCAAGTAGCAGCATCCTGGAAACTACTTTGTTGCTGATTGAGTCCGTCTTTCAGCGGTCCCTAAAGATTAAGTACCCAACAGACCAAAGTTAGTGAGAGAACTGATGCCCCTGTGCAGACACAGTGGGTAACTAGGCATGCATCGCATTACACTCTTGGCACATATTGGGGCACATTTACTTACCTGTCCGGAGGAGTTCACGAAAGTGCATTATCCAACGACAATGCACTGTGCTGCGATTCACTAATATCGTGCGCCCGATATTCTGCAAGTGTCGCTTCCCTGCTCAGGTTTGCCGGAGTTCACCATCTTCTTCTCAGTGTATGTAAGTGCATTGGTTGCGACACAATTTTAATCTTAAATCCTGCGCTCAGTCCGAATCAGTCAGATGGTCCAACGGCCCGCCTCCCGATTTCTGTTGCATGAAAGCCGGCGCCGCCTCTCACAGCGGCGTAAATCCTGAAGTCGTCAGGAAGTCTGACGGAAATGCGATCCGCTTACCCTTAGTAAATAAGCCCCATTGTGTGTTAAAACTTAAGGTAGTTCGTAAGTCACAGGCCAGCAGGTGGTTTACTTATTTGCATAATGTTATACTCTTTTTTGGGGGGAATAGAATTAATTTGTTTGTAAGCTTTTGTGTTATACCACTAGTGTGCCTCTATCAAACTCACAGAATTGTTCCTGTGGATTAGGGTATGAGCAATGAGCAATCACACTGCCAGCACAGAGGAACACTGGTAACGCTGGCACGGACTGCAGACACCGCTGGACTGGAACCCTGGGAGGCATAGTAGGAAGCACGGAGGCAAACTGAAGACTTGAGACAGGATGGCAGGAGCACATGGAGGTACCCTGGTAACGCTGGAGACAGGGACACAGAGGAACACTGGTAATGCTGGAGACAGGAACACCAGGAGCATTTGGGAGCGCTGGAGACACACAGGAAAGCGTCTGGAAATGCTAATGGACTTTCTCTTCTACCGGAACGGCTTAGGGAAGCCTGGCATGGAAACCATAGGAGATCCTAGGAGAAGATCCGGCCTGGAGTGAAGGGAGGTGCCGGATTATAAAGGCGAGCCGGAGTAGCAGGAGCCAATCAGGAGGACGCTGGCCCTTTAAGGCTTTAGAAGTCCGCGCACGCGCCCTAGTGACGGGACCACGCGCCTGCAGGGAAGGAGCGTGCGGCCTACACGCCGGGAACCGTAGCACAGACAGGAGCCAGGAGAGGTAAGTGAGGGTAGGGGGACGGGGACCGGCAGGCAGCGGAACACGGGTGCATCCGCAATCCGCGACATGGATCGCTGCCAATCTCCTGCGACTTATACCACGGCTTGTGGGAGTGCTCTCATTCACAGCCATAGTTAAAGACCCAGGAAATGACCTTTTCCATTATGATACTAGCAATGAGGATGAGAACTTTCCCCAGGTTCATTCCCTGTGCTTGGTGGCAAAACGTTGGCTTCCTCAAAACTGGGCAGAGCCAAGGGTTTTCCCCAGTTTGCGTGTTTAAAAAGTGGAGTGCAGTTTATACATAATTTTTTCCAATAAGAGCATATGACATTGATGAGACCGTTCACTCTGATGCAATGGTACCCACTGAAGTGCCTTCCAGATGTGCTGAGTTGTGTAATTCCTTGACTTGGGTTGCAGTCCATGATCTGTATGTGGGAGGCTGGAGTAGAAAAGGGTTGGCATCTGTTCCTTTCCCATTTGATGTTGAGAAGCTTGAATTGGATTGTTATAAAACATGTTTTTCTACAATGCTGGAATGTGTGTATATGTCTGAATGTACTTGATGGGCCTATGTGCCTTATTTTGTGGTGTTATTTGTCTTATAATAAAAAAAATTAAAAAATGGAGGATAGAAAAATTATAAATTCACAACCACCAAGCACAAATGTGTTACTTTGTGTGGACAGTAAAAGGGGTCATCAGAGACAAAAACAACCAGAATTTCCGAATAGTGGTTTGCTGATACTGGTGTACTATAATCGCTTGGCCACTAGATGTCCTTCTCTGCCTATTTATATAACAGCAGTAGATCTGTCATGGAGCAAAACTCCACCTTTATAAACTAACAGCTGATTCATTATACATTTTATCTAAGAAGATCTAATATTTGAAAAACAAATGACTGCATAAATGATGAGCAACTCAGCAGTAAGTTGCCGTGCCTGCACTGATGCTTCTGGTACAGGCCCGTCACTAACAGAGGTCTTAGGCCTCTTTCACAAAAACGTATGAAAACATTTGCTACCCATTCCATATTGTTTTCAGACGGTTAGGATACAGCCACATTCATTACAATGGGTAATATGGACATACATTTAAATGGCTGTATTGTCCAGTGTACCATGAGTGAGACATACAAAAAATTAGCACTTTTTCTACTTTCTCCAGTATTTTTGATTCATACTCCCCACAGAAGTCTGTGGCACTGGGTCTTATTTTCAGTGGAGCATGAAAAAGAATTCACATTTATTGTTGAACAAACTCAGAATTTTATGCTGACTCCACTTCTATAGGAATCATTGGGCCCAATCTCTCATGTTTAGCAATAGTACAGGCGGTCCCCTTCCTAATAATAATAATAATAATCTTCATTTATATAGCATCATCAGGTTCCTTAGGGCTGTACAGATTGTGGGGAACATATACAAATAAAATTACAAAGACATTACAGAGTAACAACAGTCATATGAGACATTAGGATTGAGGTCTCTGCTCGCAAGAACTTACAGTCTATGAGGATGGGGGGAGGGGAGTGACAAAAAAGGTAAAAGAGCTTGTATAATGGTCCAGCCAATTATTTTTTTTTAAGGGAATGGAATAAAAATAATAAAATAAAAATAAATAAATACTGCTGCTTGAACCAGCCAATCGCCGCCATCTTATATACAAAGTCCATGGGACTGCCGAGGAACATTTTTTACCCATAACAGACTGGGGGAGTACCTGGAATTGGTTAATAAAGAGTTAAAGTTGCATGCAGTTAGCGGGCGTGATAGGCCTGTCTAAATAAATGTTTTTTTTTAAAGCATGTTTGAAGCCCTGGTGGTTGGGTGTTAGTCTGATAGAGCGGGGTAGGGCATTCCAGAGAAATGGTGCAGCTCTGGAGAAGTCCTGGAGACGTGCGTGGGAAGTTCGAATTAAGGAAGAGGATAATCTAAAATCACTGGCAGATTGAAGAGCATCGGTTGGATGATAGACTGAGATGAGAGAGGAGAGGCAGGGTGTGCAGCGTTATGAAGAGCTTTGTGGATGAGGGTTATTAATTTAAACTGTATTCGCAAAGAGACTGGCAGCCAGTGGAGTGACTGGCACAAACTAGAGGCATCTGTGTAGCGTTTGGCCTGAAAGACAAGCCTGGCTGCTGCATTGAGAATGGATTGTAGAGGAGAGAGTTTAGTGAGTGGAAGACCGATTAGTAGGGAGTTACATTAGTCTAGACGAGAGTGAATCAGTGCAACGATTAGTGTTAAAGAGGTTTCAGTTGTGAGAAATGGGTGCATTCTGCGGATGTTTTTAAGGTGCATCCGGCAAGAGTGGGCAAGAGATTGAAAATACGGTGCAAAGGAGAGGTCAGAGTCCAGCACAACTCCAAGACAGCGGGCCTGCTGCCTCAGGGTTATAATGACATCACAGATAGAAATGGAGAAATGAGGGTTACATCGGTCAGAAGACGGTGGAAAGACAAGGAGTTGAGTTTTGGAAGGATTAAGTTTCAAGAAGAGAGAAGATGATTTTAGAGACGGCGGAGAGACAGTCACTGGTGTTCTGCAGTAAGGCAGGAGTGATATTATGTGCAGAAGTATATAGCTGGGTATCATCAGCATTGAAATGATACTGGAAACCAAATCTGCTGATGGTTTGTCCAATGCGGGAGGTATAGAGGGAAAAAAGAATAGCACCAAGGACTTAGCCCAGAGGAACCCCAACAGTGAGAAGAAGAGGAGAAGAGAGAGATCCAGAGAAGGAGACACTGAAGCTGTGGTCATAGAGATAGGAGGAAAACCAAGAGAGTGCAGTGTCCTTCAGGCCAATGGAACGAGGCATCCTGAGGAGGGGCTGGTGATCCACAGTGTCAAACTCTGCCGAGAGATCCAAAAGAACAAGGAGAGAATATTGCCCTTTGGATTTAACAGTGAGGAGATAATTGGAGACTATAGTAAGAGCAGTTTCAGTGGAATTCATAGAGCGGAACTCAGATTGTGATTACAATGGTTAGTAGCCAGGTTAGGACAGGAGAGAGAGGAGATGGGGGACAGTGATAACTGCAAAGTTTCGGTGAGACTACAGGGGGCTGACTGGCTATATACTACTGAGGGCTGGCTGGCTCTATACTACTGGGGACTGGCCGGCTATATACTGGGGAGGCTGTGACCAATGCATTTCCCACCCTAGGCTTATACTCAAGTTAATAGGTTAATAGCTTATACTCGGGTTGGCTTATACTTGAGTATATAAGGTATATTACTTTTGGTCCTCCACTTATTTATTATTATTTATTTAAGAACCTTTAATTCTATAGTGCTGTGCAATCAGTGAGGCATTCACATACATTATAATAAGACAAGAACAAATACAAGTGCAAATACAAACATTGCAGTGATCAGGAAACAGGTGGAAGGAGGATCCTGCCTGTGAGGGCTCACAATGTATATGGTAGGGAAGATGGAGACATGAGGTGAGGGAGCAGAGCTGTGCAGTTATTGTGTATTGTAGGCAACCCTGAACAGATAGGTTTCAAGGATCAGTCTCACACATTTTGGTAGAGAGTCCCAGACTACAAGGGATGTAATGGTAAAATCCTGGATACCATTGTGAAAAGAGCGGATTGTAATAGAGTGGAGCTGAAGTTCCTTTGAGGAACTGAAATGGACAGGTTATGGACAGCGTTATAGAATGTAGTATTTTAAATTGATTTCACTGTGCAATGGGTAACCAGTGGAGAGACTGGAAGAGAGGAGAGGCAGAGGAGAAGCAGGGAGACAGATGGATTAGCCGGGTAGCAGAGCTAAGGATGGATTGTAGGGGCATTAGACAGTTAGCTGGAAGACCACAAAGAAGAGTGTTGCAGTAGTTCAAGCAGGAGATGATGAGGTCATGGACTAACGATTTTGTAGACACTGGATTGAGTAAGGGTCGGAGACGAGGGATGTTCTTAAGATGAAGGTAGTAGGTTGTAGTAAGGGAATGTATGTGAGGCTTAAAGGGGTATTATGAGCATCTGCTACAAAAATCCATAATGTTACACATAAATGAATACAGCAAAACTCAATGTAATCACAGAATGGTGCTTAAATAGTTTTATGGATTCACAATATTTTATGGTCTTTTTAAAGGTGTAGTTATCTCCAAAATGGCCACGACAGGATACTACAAGTCCCACGATACCTCAGTTCTCAGTAACAGCTCCTCCCTCTTATACTCTGCTCCCATCGATGATCTAACAGACTTGCTCTGTTACCATAGTACTGTCTCACCAGAACATTGGCCATATTGAATTCACTGCAAGCAACTGGCTACAGCTGAACATAATGATCACATGACCTGTTGAGGCAGGTGCAGGAACTATGATGCGGACATGGACCAGCAGCCATCTTCTGTCCTGTGTCTCCTCCACAGGGACAAAGCCACTGGACTAATTAAAGGGCCAGTATCATTTGAATTCTTCATTATACAATACAATACAATAGGGGAACAAATTTTACATAACTAATTACACATTAGCTTATACGGATTTCTCTGTTGGTCACTAGAGGGCTTTAGGCTAGGCCAACAGGTTTCTCCGCGGCCTAACCTTAGGACTGCAGGGGACTGCACGGCTGTGACAGGTATTTAGCAGGGGATTGTGTCGCATGCGATCGGATTTTGGAGCAGCTGCAAATCGCAAGGCGGGTCATGGGATGATCCAACTGATTCAGACTGAGCGCAGGATTTAAGATTCAATTTGTGTTGCAAGATAATGCACTTACATGCACCGGAAAGAAGAAGGTGAACTCCGGCGGACCTCAGTGGGGAAGAGACACATGCAGGAAATTGGACGCACGATCTTAGTGAATCGTGGCAGCTCCGAATCCTCGTCGGACAAGGCACCTCAGGGATTGTGACGGGATGGGTAAGTTAATGTGCCCTTAAGGGTTTTTGCTTAGAGAGTCCCCACTCTGGAATTTTACATTGACCATCACTGAGTTATAGGAGCTAAAACAGCAATAAAACTGAGTAAAATTGTGAGTGGGAGTGAAATCTGAGAATTTTCTTTTTTGGGAAAACCCCTTTAAGGTTGGGTAAGGCTTGTTTCAAGACCCCACAAATATCTGTGAAGGGTAGTTCTATCTATACTGAACTTGTAGTGCTTTTGTTGTAAAATATGTCCCCTGATGTCATTTTGGGTGCGATTTGTACATTGTAATGAATGAAGAGGAAAATCTACATATACTGCCATACTGGCAGGGCCGCATCTGCCATGAAAATCTGGCAGATGCCCGAACCCTGAGACAAGCGGCAAAATTTGGGGCCCGTAATGTGGGCGATTCGGGTGACCATTGCCATCACCCACTTGAAACATCAATCGTGCCTGTCTCTTTAAGAGACAGACGTAAATGATGTACAGAGTGGCACAGATCCTTCTGTCTGTGCCGCTCTGTTTCTCTGGAGGACTCGATGACGTCACACTGCCTGCGTCCCTGCCTGCTTGCACAAGGCAGATGAAGATACAGAGGACGCGAGTGGCGGCAGAGGAACGTGACAGGAGTCGAGGTGAGTATTTGCTTTACTATTTTATTTAATAGAAAAAGGGGCTGTATATGTTGAAAGGTGGCCTGTATGTAATGAAAGAGGGTCTGTATGTAATGAAAGAGGGGCTGTATTTAATGAAAGAGGGGCTGTATGTAATGAGAAAGGGGGGATGTATATATTGAAAGGGGGGCTGTATATAGCCATGAACTCACAGAAATACAACTACAAGCAATGCAAGAAAGCAAAAGTGAGACAAAAGTTGTAAATTATTCTGCAAAAACACAAAAAAAGGTGGCCTTTTATCGATGCCAAGGTAAAAACTCGATTGCCCTGCATATGGTGAAATTTATCAAATAGGAGCAGTAAGCGCTCCAGGATCACAATGGTTTGTAACACGTTTAGAGTGCATGCTGCTACAGTTACAAAAATAAAACCTAGATGTCATCTTCAAAAAAGCATATTGCAGACTTCTTGTCAAAAGCAGCATTACCTCACAAAAATGTGGATAAGATGCACAAAGAAATTTTAGCGAGGACTCTTATAATCACTTAGGAATTTAAGCATGCCTTTGTAAAGCCAAGGATGTTATTTCATGGCCACACATGGGTCCAAAGATAATAGAAGCAATAAAGAACTGTGATACTTGCAATAAGTATATGTGCAGACAAACAAAAGAACCACTAATGACCCACAAACTGCCAATTATGCCACAGAGCAAGCTAGGCATGTACTTCATTTTTCCAAGACAAGATTATTAAATAATTGTTGATGTCAGGGTCAGTGGTAGTGGACCCAATGTACCACCGCAAGATGGCGTAAGCCGACACCTGGGAGCAGAGTTTAAGTGGCACCCGGTTTTTACCAGAGCCTGTCGCAATGCGGGTTGGACTTGCTGCAGCGGGATACCACCAGGTCGCTCCACACGTTCGATCTTTGCTTGTGGTGGTGGCCAAGCCGAAGTACAGAATCGTAAGGCAGAGATGGAGTCAGGGGAATCGAGGTCACAACGGGAAATCACTATAAACTTACAGGGTAACAACAGGAAAGCTTTCTCAGAGGCACAAGGCACAAAGATCCAGCAGGGAACACAGGAAGGGGGAGACAATTTATCAGGGCAGGAAGCTGGCCAGTGCCAATCATCGGCACGCTGGTCCTTTAAATCTTACAGAGCTGGAGCAGAGGGACTGCCGCTGGAGTGAGAAAAGGTGAGTGAGGCTGCGGCCTGGCTCCAGCGGGACAGGGAGGCACACAGGTGTGCCTGTGACCCGTGACAGTTGATTATTACGATTTCTGGGTGATTGATCTTGTTGCTCAAAAACCATCATAGAATGCTGTAAAGTCTGGTTTAGTAGACATGGGATCCCTGATCATGACAGATAATGGACCACAGTTTGTAAACAGAGAGTTTGCATGAATTTGTAGAAATTGTGAATTTGAACACATTGGGGGATATTTATCATACGCTGGCGCTCGTGCGCCAGCATGATCACCCCGCCGCTGCAAATTCGCAACCCGATACATCAAGAGGCTTCTGCCTGGCGTAGATAAATACGCAGCCGGCGACTTTTCACGTATGAAAAGTCGCCGGCAGCAGCGAGTGCGCAGGCGCAGGGACAGTAACGCCCCGCGCCGGCCCACTCTCGTCCGGCCGTGCCCCCCCTTCACGCCCCTTCACGCCCCACTGGCGTGAAGGTGGCGGATTGGGGAAAATAATCGCAAAAGCTAGCAATAAGTTAGCATTTGCGATTATTTCAGGGCCTCTGCGCCACTGGCGGTGCGCAGAGGTCCTGATAAATATGCCCCATTGAATCCTCCACATATCACAGTCAGACAAAAGGGAAAGCAGAAGCTGCACATTTATCTATCGCCTTCATCAACAGATGAAATTTGAATGAAAGGGAACTTTTTTTAGAGCAAGTTGCTCTATGACATTGTACAGTCAAACGGACAACTTTACAGAAGGAACAGCACATTTTGAAGGGATGTGGATGACAAGAGTAACAATGAAATAACAGAGATGACTTCACCAAATATATCCACAGAGACTCCTGACACTGCAACTCCAGAAGCAGAGACAGAGGAGAATAGCCAAATATGTAAAACTTTGGCTGTGCCAAGACATACAAGGATGAAAATTATTCAGACACCAGACAAATATAAAGACTATACTAATTGTATTCTAGATAACATTTTTTTAAACTGTATTTATTGAGTTTTTCCAATTTTATAGGAAAACAAGACCCCAATCCTTCTCCAGCTTAAAGGTCGAAAGGAGGAAATTCATTTTATTTAAGTCTTTCGGTGTAAGAGTCAAGGGCAGGGACTGTAGGAGATATAACAGCTTAGGGAACTCCACCATCTTAAGTAGATTGGCTCTACCTATGAAAGAGAGGGAGTGATGTTGCCATTTGGAAATTGTCTGTTCCAGGTTTTGTATGTTTAGTAATTTGTACGCCTAGGTACGTAAGGGAAGTGGTTTTCCACTTGAAGGGGAAGTTCCTTGTCCAGAGGGGCCTAGCCGGACCTCTCAATAGGGTCTTTGTTTTGTCCAAATTTAAAGAGTAACCTGACAGTCGGCCTATCCTAGGTATGTCCTCCGGTGCCGGTTGTAAACGTGTCTTAGAATCAGTCACTACCAGTAATAGATAATCTGCAAAGGCAGAGACTCAGATCTCTCTGGTTCCCAGTTGTATTCCCTGGAAACTGGGGGTGGTGTGTAAGTGATAGAGCAGGGGGTCTAGAGAAATATTGAAAAGAAGAGGGGATATTGGACAACCCAGTCTGGTTCCTCTATATATAACAGTCTGTGGAGTGTTCCTTTTATTAACCGTGATCTTAGTGTGGGATCCTGTGTATAACAATTACATTTTGGAAGGGTCCACCAAAGTTCCTTTGGCCCAATGTCGCTTGTAAGAAAGGCCAGGAGACCTTATCCAAGGCCTTCTCCTCATCAAGCCCTAACAGCATTGAGAACTGGCCCTCGTTTTCTAGTCCTCTATCGTGGCTGCTACAACACGTGGAATGTTTTTGGCCCTGTGGTGCCCCTTTGTAAATCCTGCCTGGGTCGGGTGCAATATATGAGGTAGAATAGATTGCAGGCGAGAGGCCAGAATGGATGTCATGAGTTTAGAATTGTTGTTGAGCAAAGTTATAGGGTGGTAGGATTTAAGAGAGTCAGGGTCTTTATTACTTCGGGGACTAGTATTTTATAATACTCCGCTGATAGGCTGTCTGGCCCTGTCGACTTTCCTGACCATGATCCTGAGATAGCAGCCTTGACCTCCTCCTCAGTAAAGGGGGCCCCCAGTACCTCCCTCTGTTCCTTAGTCACTCCTGGTAAAGAGAGAGAGTCATGGAACGTCTCAATACTAGCAATATCAGTGGGCGCAGTTCGGTAAAGATTCTCAAAGTAGTCATGTATCAGAGATGTATCAGAGAGCTATCATTAAGGCCGGGTCATGAGAGAATTCCAAGTGGTCATCTAGGTAAGTTGTCCAATTGATTTTAAGAAGGGTACGGAAGTCTTCCGACTGCTAAATATGTGGGGAAGCGCCATATTTAAGACTCTATGGGGGTAATTTACTAAGGGCCCGATTCGCGGTTTCCCGACGTGTTACCCGAATATTTCTGCTTTGCGCCGATTTTCCCTGTATTGCCCCGGGTTTTTGGCGCTTGCGATCAGATTGTGGCGCATCGGCACCAGCATTCACGCGACGGAAATCGGGGGGGCGTGGCCGAACAATAACCCGACGGATTCGGAGAAACCGCCGCATTTTAAAAAAAAAAAAAGTGTCGCGGGACACGCACTTATCTTCACCAAGTATAGGATCGTGCACTCCGGCGGGCCTCGGCGGACTTCAGCGCAGCAGCGACACCTGGTGGACGTCGGAGGAACTGCCTTAGTGAATCGCCGGAAGACCCGAATCCGAAACACGTAAATTGAATCTATATAGGTTCTTTCATGAGGGAACGGGACCCGACATAGAACGAAGACCGGGTGAAGTCCCAAGCATCATTGGTCCTCTAAGTTTCAGCCCCCTAGATAGAACAGACGGAGTTGAACTGACAGACATTCAGTTATTACTTGACTTACACCTGCCACAAGACATAGAGGCGTCTGACATTGGTCCCTCTTCCATCCAAATTGAGGATTTTAGGGGAGGAATTCGATCCACTTTCTGCCCACCCTTGCCGGCCGGTCATCCTATTGAAGTTTTTGTCTCGCATGTCACTGAGGATGTGAGAGCACTCGTGTATACCAATCCCGGTGACAATTTGTCATCCGGAGAAAGGAGGCTCTTGACTTCCTCAGGGCACGAGATGACTTAATTATAAAACCGTCCGACAAGGGTGGGAATGTGGTGATCATGACGCGTGACTACTACGCATTGGAGGCCGAACGACAACTTGGGGATAGGGATACTTACCTACTTCTGGATCATAATCTAACTAAGAAATATTTATCGCGTCTGCAGACTCTACTAAGACGCAGTGTAGAAAATGGGATTCTATCTCAAAAAACAGCTGAACGCCTTTATCCAAAAAACATACATACCCGGTATGGAATTTTCTTCCGAAGATACACAAGACCCTCCATGATCCACCAGGCCACCCGATTGTGGCTGGCATTGGGTCAGTCACTGAGCCCATATCCCAGTATGTGGATTGGCTGCTACGCCCCCTCCTCCCGACATCCCGTCTTACTTAAAAGACACAACCTCATTCTTGACTGCGATAAAGGACGTGAATTGACAGGACTCTTTTAGTCTTACCTCCATAGATGTGGAGACTCTGTATACCCGCATCCCCCAGGACCTTGGTGTGAACGCTGTCCGCCAGGTCCTGGAGGGTGCGGATAATAACGCAGGCTATATCTCATTTGTCTGTGAAGCTCTGGAATTTATCCTCTCCCATAACGCCTTTATGTTTGGCGATAGGTGGTTTGTACAGAGAGTGGGAACGGCGATGGGCACTCCCGTCGCCTGTACATTGGCCAACATTTTTCTGGCCGTTTTTGAATCTCGTTTTGTCCACTCTCTCAGCAACCCCTTCGCCAAACATATTCGCTTATTTTTGCGTTATGTGGACAACGTTTTTATGATATGGGATGTCTCCGAGGAGGAATTTTTTCAGTTTGTCCACTACTTAAATACTTCCAATGATATGAATATGAAATTTACAGCCAATTTTGGGGGTGAGTCTCTGGATTTCCTAGATGTCCGGGTGATAGCGAAAGATGGTTATTTAGTTACCGAAGGGTACAGAAAGCCCACAGCAACAAATTCGCTCCTGCACTATAAAAGCTTCCACCCAGCACACGTAAAATCTAGTGACCCGTACAGCCAGTTTCTCCGCCAAAGGAGGCTAAACAGCGAGATCTCAAATTTCTACCACCAGGCGGATGAACTGGCTACACGGTTCACCGAACGTGGGTATCCAAAAGATATCATACAAGGTGCTTTAGAGAGAGCCGCAAGGGTCCTCCGACGCAACCTTCTCTCGAGCGTTAAATCTAAGAAACAGAGCAACGACAGAAGATCTGCCTTTTCATTTTACTTTAGCTCCAACGAAAATGTTATTCGTGGAGCTATTAATAGACATTGGAACATACACTCACCGGCCACTTTATTAGGTACACCATGCTAGTAACGGGTTGGACCCCCTTTTGCCTTCAGAACTGCCTCAATTCTTCATGGCATAGATTCAACAAGGTGTTGGAAGCATTCCTCAGAGATTTGGTCCATATTGACATGATGGCATCACACAGTTGCCGCAGATTTGTCGGCTGCACATCCATGATGCGAATCTCCCGTTCCACCACATCCCAAAGATGCTCTATTAGATTGAGATCTGGTGACTGTGGAGGCCATTTGAGTACAATGAACTCATTGTCATGTTCAAGAAACCAGTCTGAGATGATTCCAGCTTTATGACATGGCGCATGGTGAAAGTAGCCATCAGATGTTGGGTACATTGTGGTCATAAAGGGATGGACATGGTCAGCAACAATACTCAGGTAGGCTGTGGCATTGCAACAATGCTCAATTGGTACCAAGGGGCCCAAAGAGTGCCAGGAAAATATTCCCCACACCATGACACCACCACCAACAGCCTGAACCGTTGATACAAGGCAGAATGGATCAATGCTTTCATGTTGTGGACGCCAAATTCTGACCCTACCATCCAAATGTCGCAGCAGAAATCGAGACTCATCAGACCAGGCAACGTTTTTCCAATCTTCTACTGTCCAATTTTGATGAGCTTGTGCAAATTGTAGCCTCAGTTTCCTGTTCTTAGAGGAAAGGAGTGGCACCCGGTGTGGTCTTCTGCTGCTGTAGCCCATCTGCCTCAAAGTTCGACGTACTGTTTGTTCAGAGATGCTCTTCTGCCTACCTAGGTTGTAACGGGTGGCGATTTGAGTCACTGTTGCCTTTCTATCAGCTCGAATCAGTCTGCTTATTCTCCTCTGACCTCTGGCATCAACAAGGCATTTCCGCCCACATAACTGCCGCTCACTGGATGTTTTTTCTTTTTCGGACCATTCTCTGTAAACCCTAGCGATGGTTGTGCGTGAAAATCCCAGTAGATCAGCAGTTTCTGAAATACTCAGACCAGCACTTCTGGCACCAACAACCATGCCACGTTCAAAGGCACTCAAATCACCTTTCTTCCCCATACTGATGCTCGGTTTGAACTGCAGGAGATTGTCTTGACCATGTCTACATGCCTAAATGCACTGAGTTGCAGCTATGTGATTGACTGATTAGAAATTAAGTGTTAATGAGCAGTTGAACAGGTGTACCTAATAAAGTGGCCGGTGAGTGTATTACGCCAAGAAACAAAACTGGCGGAACTTGTGTCTCGTAGACCCCTAGTTACATTTAGACGTTGTCCCACTCTAAAAACTGAGCTTGTCCGGAGTAGGTACTCTGTCTCAAGACACAATTGGCTCAGCAAAGGGATTCCGAAAGGTAACTGTCACGGGTGGTCCCGCGATACCCGTCGCAGATCGCGGGCTCACCCGTGCCGTCGGTCCCCCGCCAGCGCGCCGCAAGCGCTACTCACGGGTACCGGCTCCTGCCCCGCCGGCATCGGCTCCGTCCGCAGCTGCTCCGTCCCCTTCGGCTGTGCGCGCGCGTCCCCGACAGCTAGGGCGCGCGTGCGGCAAGTTCTGCAAATTTAAAGGGCCAGCGCGCCACTAATTGGCGCAGGTCTTTTCCCTTTAAACTATTTAACCCTGCCTCTTCCTGTTACCCTTGCCGGAGAAAGCTGTATTTGATGCCTTGTGCTGTTCTTGAGATTTCCTGTTGTGACCCCAGTTCCGTTTCTGACTACGCTCCTTTGCCGCCTGCCCTGACCTGTTGCTACGACTCTGACTACGAACCTGTGCTGCCCGTCCTGACCTCCTGCCTGACCCCGACTACGAGATTGCCTGCCGATTCTGTACCTCGACCTTGGCTGCCACTGCGGACAAGTCACGCCTGTGGAACGACCTGGTGGTACCACGCTGCAGCAAGTCCAACCCGCTTTGCGGCGGGCTCTGGTAAAAACCGGGTACCACTTAGACTCCGGTCCCAGGTAGTGGCTTGTGCCATCGTCCGCAGTGGTTCAGAGGATCCACAACCTCTAAGCCTGACAGTAACTTTAAATGTGGGCACTGCAATTTTTGCAGATTTAACATGCAAGCTAAGACTTTACAGATAGGGGTACCCAAATAGATGTCAGAGACTTCATCACATGTAGAACCTCCTTTGTGGTTTACGTTCTTTTTTGGTCATGTAACAGGTTCTACATTGGTAAGACAATTAGAAGTCTTTTCATTAGGATCAGAGAACATCTCAATTCCATATCGTCAGGGAATGGATGTCCTAGACTTATAGAGCACATTAGGACACACCATGCGAACGACCCCTTCCCCTTACGGTTCTCCGGCATTGAGAGGGTACATGTAAATCCCAGAGGGGGGGGGGGGGACCGCCTGAAGGACCTACTACGGCGTGAAGCCAAATGGATCCTTAAATGTAATGCACTGGGTGTATTGGGGTTAAATGATCGTAATGATCTAAGTGTGTTCTTATAATGTCTTGGATCTTGGATCCAGATTTTCTAAGAGATAATCGACCAATGAGTTCTGCCACGAGTCTTCCATGTTTCTCATGCTTTTCATGTTCTGCATGTTTCTGCTTCATAGCTTCATCATGTTGCAAGCTTCCCCTTTAATGTATTTATCTCTTTTTAATCGTCACTTTCAGTTTGGATATTTTTATACGTGTGATGTGTATCCAGACGCATTTGTTTACACACTGTAATTTTTGTTGTCAACTACTATGGCAACCTCCCTCGAGCCATGCTTAAATTCAACACGCCCCGAGGAAGTGACGTCAGAGGCTTGAGCGAATAAAACGAATAAAAACAAAGTTTGGAATACCATACTGGAGAGTGCCGCACCTTCTTCTCTTCCATCGCTTAACTGTTGAAGAAGAGCTTTGTGTGTGTCTTTCCACCATTCCTGCCAGGATATCCCTTTTGTGTTTATCGAAACAGGCACAGGTTTCACACTGAGTGAGTAAATATTTTCCAAATTTGAAAAATGGCCCCAGATTCTGAGCCTCATAACATTCTAGTAAAATATGTGGAATCTTAAAAAACCATGCCAACATAAAGCAGACATTTGGGAAATGGAAGTTATGAATTTATTTAGGTGCTATGACTATCTGCATCAAAAGTAGAGAATTTAGAACTTTAAAAATAAAGAATTTTTCCAAATTTTTGCCAAATTTAGTCTTTTTTCATAACTAAACACAAAAGTTATCATCCAAATTTTTACAGTAATTTGAAGTACAATGTGTCACTAGAAAACTGTCTCAAAATCCCCTGGAAGTCTTATATCGTTCCAAAGCAATAAGCACTTATAGAGACACAGGGCAGATTTTAAAAATGGGACCACGTCCTAAAGGCCAAAAAAGGCTGAGTCCCGTAGGGGTTAAAGTGCAAACTTCAAGTGATATGGGCTCCCCATATTTTTGCCATATTTCAGCCTATATTGAAATGTCGTTTACTTTCATCAGGATTTTCGAACATCAAGGTGCGTCTGTCTTGGACTCGCAGGCGAGCAGGGTACTGTAGTTGGAATCGTGTGCAGTAGTCGTGTTGATATCGGCAGACTGAAACAGTCCTGAAACAAAAGGATGCAATGCCCTTGAATTGTGAGCTGTGCTTCGCTTCTGTAGGCTCTGAGGATTTTCTTTCGTTGCCCAATGAAGGTATTTCGCAATGACTGGTCTAGAACATCCTCCTCCATTATCCCTTGGTGGCCCTATACGATGCGCCCATTCTATGGTCATAGGGTCTTGAGGACAATCCATTTGAAGGGCTCTCGGGAGATCTTCAGTGAGATATTTTGTTAACGTGTCCCCAGTGATTGACTCCGGGATGCCCACAAATCACAGATTATTTCTACGGTCCCTGTTTTACAAGTCCTCCAGTTTGTTTTGAAAACTCCATTGTAATTATTTTTTGCACAGGCAGCAACTGAGGTTTCTGTGGCCGTGACTCTGGGTTCCAGCTCTCCTATACGCTGTGTGTTGTTGGTGATTTGCATTAGTGTGTTGTTAATGGAGGTGTGAAGGACTTCCAGTCTATTGTCTATAAAAGGCATCAGGACTCGAGAGACTTCTTGGGCAACAGCCGCTGCCCTATCATGTGTCGGTGATGAAGGTGCATCATAGACAGGTGACAAATTTGGAGGAGTGATCCTGGAGGTGAGAGCGGTGGACATCTTGGGGACGTACACTAGGGATGGCTCTGCTTTGTGTGCCCTTGCGGGCCGGCCTCTGGTCCTTCTCAGTAGCTTTAAGTCCTCTTTGGGAGGTAGGTTGTGAAGCTTTAGTAGCCATATTAGACTGTATAGGCAATAAAAACTTTTCCATGTTGGGGAGTAGGTGAAGCAGAATCACTTCATATTTTGTTAAAAGGTCCAATGATGGTAAAAAAAGGCAGTCGCCCCAAAAGCAGAGGAGGAGGCAGTAAATCACAGGAACAGCAGTTATACAGTTGCTATAATGTAGTGCGCAGGAAGCAAGTTATGGGGTTAGGTTATGCCCAGCAAATTCCCCAGCATGATTTTACTAATACAGGTATACCAAACACCATGATGACACATTTAGCTAGCTGTCCAATGTCCTTTTTTCGACTATACAGGTGAAAGACAGCAATGTGCACCTGAAAAGTTGAAAAATGAACAGCAAACAATCTAGATACAATAGTGATATATTCCCCCAATCCCCCGCCACCCCCGAGTAAATATATATTCAATGCAGGGTCTGGGAATGGACATGTGACAAAGACAGAGACAATGGGCCCTGAAACTAAATCCACTTTTCTGCTGTCCCTACACGGCCTCACACTACCCTTAAAAATGAGGAACAACTGGTTGATGTCCCCTTCATGCACCGAAGTGCAAAACACAAATGAAAACAAGACAATACAAATAGGGAAGAGTAGTCTCCAGAGCCAAGTCACAACAAACAGGGCAAACACAGTACAGAATTGCAAGGCAGAAGGGTAGGCTGCATACAGGGAGAAAGTTAAAACACCAGAATACTAAATACAGGAACATAGGGTCCCAGGAGCTAACTACACACAAGATCTATAGTCAGCACTGAACTTATTGCGAGCAGACAATTTATGTCCCAGCCCCAGGAGTGTTTGGAGCAGAGCTCTATCAGTCACAGCAGGTTAACTGGAGCAGAGCTGCAGTTGAGTGTGGTTGAGAAGATGGGTGTGGTACCATAAAATACAAACAGGCAGCATGCTTATGCCCCTGAGACACCAGACACATTTAATGCATCCTCAGATTTTACAATATAAGTCATGTACCAAAAAAAAAATTTCACCCAGATGTACTGATACTGTTCTTCTGAACGACACAATGTTAAAAACCATTGGTGGTGTTTCTGTTCTCTGAAGACGATTTTGAAAACTACATATATACTCGAGTATAAGCAAAAATAAGTTAACAAAAAATGTGCTGAAAAAAACTAACTCGGCTTATACCGGAGTCTATAAAAAAAATGTCAGGTGCTCTTCTTTCCATGGATGTTCCGGCTTCAGTTCTGTCTCCGTGCAGTACCATCGCTTGCATCATGACGTCATCCACGTGCTGGCATTCTAGTATGGGCGCTGCCAAGTGGCTGATGTTATAGTGCGTACACCAGCACCATGTGGAGACACAGAGCCGAAGCCGGAACATCCATGGAAAGAAGTGGACCTGCCGGGGGGGCGTCTGAAAGTGAGTACACATTTTTTTTTATAGGCTGGGCATTCCTGAGCCCTGAACAGATGTAGCTCACCTTATATACAGTCTCTATATGGTTTACCACCCAGACTGCGTCCTACCAAGTCAACGGCGCATGACCGGAAGTAAGTCCACATATACAGGAAGTAGCCCAAGTACACAACGCGTGCGCTACCCTGGCCGGGGTTAGGATGTTTAGGACGTTACCTTAGCAACGGCAAGGCGTGCTGAATGATCTGTCATTATACAATTGTCGCATAATAGTATAAGGGTCAATGGTACAGAGTATACCCATAACAGTACTTCGTAAATTCGTAACTTATAAATTTAATATTGTTATACAGACCAACAAATAATTAGAAGCCGGCAAAACAGATGGACCGAGAAAAGGGAAACAGGTGATATCTGAGAACTCAACAATCCCAGACATGAATTTAGATCAGCAGATATGTCCATATACAGTAATCGGAATCATACAAATGTCCCTCAGTCCATGACTATAGGAAAGTTACATAGCCTCAAACTTGTCTCCATGAGGCAGGTATTCTTATAGTGAATTCAATCAGGGAAAGAAAGTAATTTTAGAACTGGTTGGTTTCGCAGCAGCCTTGTAGAAGTTAAAGTCAGAAACTCAAAGAAGCATCCTCAGACAAATATGGCAAAGACAGCAGAGCGGAGGACATCAATTCCCAGGGTAAGACCTCACTGGGACTTTGTAGAAGATAAGATCACATTTAATCCTCCAAGAATAGATTATTTTATTTACATGTGCGTTCTCTGGGCATGTACCAGTTCTGTATGTATTTCACCCGCGTGGGTCCCTTTGATCATTGTATGGCGCCGTAAAATTAGACTCTTTTATGTCTGAATCATTCAGCATGCCTGGCCGTTGCTAAGGTTACGTCCTAAACATCCTAATGGGGCTGCGCTTGCACTGTGTACTTGGGCTACTTTCGGTATATGGGAACTTACTTCCGGTTGACTTGGTAGGATGCCGTCTGGGTGGTAAACCATATGGGGACTGTATATAAGGTGAGCTACATCTGATCAGGGCTCTATACCCCTGAGGAAGTCGCCCTTTTGTGACGAAACACGTGGGAAGCCCGTCGCCCCTGTCTTTACTTACCTCCTCCTACTGCATGCCGGCTTATTAGTGTTAACATTTTGGTTGCATCTTTCTTTGATACTTTGTCACGTCTACCATGTAATCAGTATTATTATGCCTGGAACTGCTATACATGTGGGGGGTTAAATCTTCCAGCCTTATGGGTGCACAGACCCTTGGATCTTTTTTGACTGAGGTGTGCATACAGCATGTTTTTTTTTTTTTTTTTTAAATTTCTTTATTCAAATTTTCCATAAATATTACAAAAAACATTAATCAAAAGCGAGGGATAATTCTAACAATCACAAGATATCAACACAGTGTTAAACAACCTTTTAGTACATTAGAAATATGCTATACGTCTCAAATAATCCACTATATATTATTGATATCTGAGCATCTCAACAATCAACAATAACCATAACACTTTCACTTATACAGCTTGTTTATAATCACCTTAACTACAACAATAAATATTTGATATCATAGTGCTATTCTTTATCCTCAGATTCCCTCTTACTTTTTCTTTCCTCCTAATCTATTCCATTCCCTCCCTCCCCACCCCTCCCAGTCAGCGAGAGAAAAAAAAAAAAAAAAGATATGCATACAGACACATATATACACACATAATTCCTCCTCACAGTTAGTTCTCTACATTATCGTCTAGCCATCTTTTTTGCCACCTTTTCTCCTTTCCTAATTCCATATATTTAATTTTTTCAAAAATTTTTATTCTATCTAATCTCTTATGCCATTCTGCTATGGATGGTCTTTTAGGGGACATCCAATTATAAATCAGTGTACAGCGAGCCACCTGTAGTCCCATTCCCAGCCATCTGACCTGATGTGAGGTACCAGCGATATCACACGTATTTCCCAGCACAGCATGTTTAATACTCTTTTTCACTCAATGTAGTGTTCAGGCTGAGATTTATTTGGGAGGTTTTATATCACTACTTAGTGACTGACAGTGGGCTGTTACAGTGTACCAATACCTGGTCACTGTACGGTTTTTGGATTGTATATTATATGTTTTTAATGCGTGTTGTTGCTTGTTTGTCATGTACTAATAAAATTTGATGAATTCTTTCTCTTCTTTTTTTGGTTTGGAAATATTGATCTAGGCTTGATGATGATGAAATCTTCAAATATTTAGTATAGACTCCTACAAAGTTATATTAGTGATACTAAGAAAGTAATTGTTAACATAGTGCACTGCATGTGTTGTACAGTAGACATCAATTAATTTACATTTCATTTAAAAAACACATACAATTGCATATAAAGGGCTGTTTCTTTTTTTTAACTATGTTTTTTGTACCTTTCATTAATTATGTATTGTCATATTTTTAGCTGCAAAGGAAGTCCTATGAACAGATGTTGCTTACCAGGAAGGACATCTGCGCAGCCTACTTAACAAATTACCAAAGAGTAGGGTGTAACAGTGGAAGAAAGATTTGCAGCATAGTAGGAACTAGAAAACACCTTTTGAAACATTTCATCTACTTCCTCCTTACACCCAATGTGTGCAGAAATCTGAAATCACTGCATATGAATAAGCACTAACATATACAATCATTACATTACATCCCCCCACATTGTTTCTACTTACCAATTTCACTTTCCTTTCTTTTGTTACATTACCTTGAAGGATATCTCCTCTTGCGCACCACTTTGCCCACTATTAAGCACCTACTATGACTGAAGAAAAACTGGCTTCAGTACATACAGTATTGCATGTGATTGACAAGAATTCACTAATACATGCATGTACATTTATTGTTTAACTCTTTGCTGCCAATTGACATTTACCATTTTATGTTTTTGTTTTTCACTACACACCTTCAAAAACCCTCAACCATTTTATTTTTCTGTGTACAAAGCTGTGTTTTCTGAGTAACCAGACGTTGCGCTCATTTTTTTTTTTTAAGGACAGTAAAAATAATCGTCTTATGATTCTTTCTGATTTTTACAGAGGAGGAGTATGATATTTTCAGTAATACAAACACTGCATAGGAGTTTAAAATGTCAGTGGATGTATATTTATTTAGGTCCCCAGACCTGACAGTGCCCGAGGCTTAGGGCCTAATTATTTTTTATTTATCACTTTAAAATATAACCTGGGCAAGAGTAAGCAGGGTGCTCATTGAGTTTTTCATATTCAGGACAAATGTGGCAGTGATCTAGTGGAAAAAGCCCATTAGATCACGGTTACCAGTGATCTCTAACAGGATGCATATGGAATCTTCCCTGAATGTCTATTAACCCTGTCTGTCCCCGAGAATCCTGATCACCGACGTCACAGGATTCCTTTACATTACTGTACGCAGCGCTGTGGCAGGGGACTGATTATATTGGCCACCAGTCATGTTAGAGAATCCTGCCGATGACAACAGTAAGGGCAGTTTCTAGGCTATTTGGTTTACAGAGAGGGTTTTAGAAAAGTGTCCCCCCCACATATACTGCTTACAATATTAATAGACATTATTACATACTGCAGGACCTCATTGTGTTATAGACATTGAGATGTAAAAAGTGTCCTAATACCTATATCTTCCTTTTAGTGAACAACTGAAACTACGGTAAGACATCGACTGTGTATACATTTAAAAATAATAAACACTGAGATATATAAAGAGTCTTAAGACATTTCCTTCATATAAACATTCCAGAGCAGTATGTGAAAGGTTGAATGATGGTAATTCTCACTATAATGCTTGAATTATAGCTGGTTTTATAATCCTTGATATAATCCTTGATATACATGAGATTTCTAATATCACAAGAAACCACACATTAATTCCAAAAATTAAGCTGTCACTGAGATATTATTACAGCAAAGAGCAATTACAAAAAAGCAGGCTAACCTGGATAATTTTTTTTTAAAATAGTGTGCCTATTTTTTTTTGTTTTTATTTACACTAATAACAGTTACATTTTAAAAAAATAGTTCAGTTTTGGGCACAAAAAAGTCTATTATAGGTGTTCTTTAAAAGCACTCTTTTTTGGTTGCATAGTCACTAATTAACATTTTGATGTGCTATGAAACGGCAAGAAAATGACAATTCAGACATTTAGGCACCATTTTTCATTATGAGGTTCATAATAATATTTAAATAACAACAATAAAACATATACTAGTCACTAGTTATTTATATAGATGGACCACAAAAACCATAGGGTTAGAAAAGAGGCCGAAAACCTGGTGAAACACATGTCTAGATTTTTCTAACACTTTGTAAGTAGCCAGCTAATTATCTTTTTTCTTTCTTTATACTCACTATATTTTTGTGCATATAATTTTGTTCATATCTGAATATTCTAGCCTTTGGCAGACAGATATTCCCTTGATCGGATTCTCTATCATGCTTCTTCTATTATATATACCGGAAAAGGTGTAATAGATCATTATCTAACTGTATGTTTGTACACCTATTCTGATAAGGCAGCCCTGGAAGAAACCCTCCTTTGTAACCCTGTGGTTTTACTGGTCCATGTATATAAATAATTTTTCATCTTACTTTGACTAGTTTATGTTTTAGTGTTGTTATTTGAATATTATTAGAATACTATTAATAACTTGAAATGAAGTAGAGCTCTCACTAGTTTATAGGGTGTATTTTGCATATGGAGCTAACCAAATATCAAAAACAGTATGAACTGATTATTTGGCAATACAGGTTATTAAATTCTGTAAACACAACCTAAGAACTGGAGAGCTGACTCACAGTGGCATTGGCTGTGTACGACACATTGTCAATTGAAATGAAGCACGACCAAGGGAAAAAGTATATGAAGACATAAATGGTCAGCCATGGTAAGACCCATCCAGTTGTCCCTACCTACTGCCAATCCGACCCTAGATGGTAGATGCCATCTCCCTAGATGGGAGAATAGTTGTAACACTATGTGGACAATTCAGAATAGAAATGTAGACAAATGGAAGGGAAGGGGGTGAGCAAAAAACAAAAAAGTTTAAAGTAATACAAAACAAGCTACCAAGCTCCAGAGAAGACTTATAGAAAGCACTAGGAAGAGGCTACACTTTGGGGGTTCCCATTGTTTTGACCCCATTGTCAGAGGCCCCATCCAGCCATGGTGCTACCCATAACTGTTGAAGGGAGAAGAGAACAGGGGGGTTGGGTAAGACATGTTATGCTCATTGTAACAGCCTGTGAGTTTACAGCAATAAAGATCTCGTAACTCCCTCCCAGCATACTTTTAAAAGTTGATTTTAGAAGGAAGGAGGGCATGGATAAGAAATATAAGATTTCCAAAGTCAAGGTGCCTGGATCTATGAGTAAGTTTCCCAGGTTTATCATGCTGGATTTTTTAAAATAATTTTACTGGTGTCTTTAACACATCAAAGGGGTTATTTGTGGGGGTTCCCACAAAGGAAAGTTAACTTGCTGATCAGTGGGGGTCTCAGTGCTGATTAATGGAGCAGATGGTCGCACATGACCGTTCTGCCCCATTAACCTCTATGGAGCTGATGGAGATTGGTGAGTGCCAACAGACCCCTTGTTTTCGCGATCTGCGGGGGTCTCAGCACTGAGACCACCACTGATCAGCAAGTTAGGCCCTCTCCCATGGATAGGGCCTAACTTTCCTTCGTGGGAAATCCCCTTTAAAGATTTCTCTGTGGCATCATCTGTGCAAGGGCTGGGATCTGCATCTGCTATCTGGATCTCTCCCATATTGCGCATCAGAGAATTAAAGTCTATGGCTGTTTACTTCCTCACAGGCCACAGTAAGCTTGTAGCTTGTGAGATGGGAAGCCTGTGTGGCCACACAATCATATTGTCACGGCCGTACCTGCGATCCTCTGTACGGATCGCAGGTACACCCGTGCCCTTCCATGTGGCGCGGTGTCCCCCCGGCCCGTACTCACCTCTCCTGGCTCCTGACTTAAGATTTAAACGGCCAGCGTCCTCCTGATTGGCACTGGCTAATCTGGCTCGCCCTTATAATCCGGCACCTCCCTTCCTTCCTGGCCGGATCTTCAGCATTTCCAAGGAACTTACAAGGTTTCCAGACCTCGCTTTCCACAGCGGTTCCTGTTGAAGAAGAAAGCCCATCAGTGCTTCTAGATGCTCCTGTCCGCCAGCGTTTCCAGACACCTCCGTGTTCTCTTGTGTTCCTCCAGCATTTCCAGACGCCTCTGTGTTCCCTGTGTTCCTCCAGCGTTTCCAGGCGTCTCCGTGTTGCCTTTCTCCAGCGTTTCCAGACGCCTCTGTGTTTCCTGTGTCTCTCCAGCGTTTCCAGATGCAACCATCTCCAGCGTTGCCATATGCTCCTGGTGGCTCCTGTTTCCAGCGTTCCCAGATGTCTCCTCCAAGTACCTACCATTCCGCCTGGGTCCTGTGCCAGCTCCTGCCTGCCTACCTGCTGTGAGTTCCAGCTCATCCTTCCAAGCCGCTGTCATCCCAGGCTGAGACTGTGTCCTGCTACTCCCTGTTTCTCTGGACACCGTGGGCCTAGTCACACCCATGGAACGACTTGGTGGCACGTCGCCGCAGCAACACCATCCCGCTTTGTGGCAGGCTGTGGTTAAGACCAGGTGCCACTTAGACTCCAGGTCCCAGGTTGCGGCTAGCACCATCATCATCTCCCGCGGTGGTCCAGAGGGTCCACCGGTCCACAGACTCCTCCTTCCAGAGTCTTCCCACAGAGACTTTCCTCCCTTGGTACTCCCAGGTACCTTCCAGAGACTGTGTCACCATAACACATATTTACACAAAATAGGCTTTTGACGTGTTGAATGGACCTGGGATAAAGGTGCCAGCTTTGGATAGATGAGTATTATTTTTTGTTTGGGCACTGACTATTTGCTACTGTAGGGAAAGTTAGATACTGTGACTATTGATTACTGTGAGGGAACTGTGACTATTTTGTCTACTGTGGGGAAACCATTGCTATATTGGCTACAGTGGGGCTCTGTGGCTACGAGCCTTCATAATTAACATTTATTATCCCCTAAATAAATTGAGAGGAGCCTAATTGAGAATATGACAAATAGTGCAATATATAGTATTATTCATTATGAGGGGGTTGTTATGGGGACAATGTGGGGGTCATTTACTAAGGGCCCGATAAGCGGTTTCCCGACGTGTTACCTGAATATTTCCGATTTGCGCCGATTTCCCCTGAATTGCCCCGGGATTTTGGCGCTCACGATCGGTTTGTGGCGCATCGGCGCTGGCATGCACGCGACGGAAATCGGGGGGCGTGGCCGAATGAAAACCCGACAGATTCGGAAAAACCGCCGCATTTAAAACAAAAAATGTGTCACGGAGCTTGCACTTACCTTCACTCAGCCCGGCTCAGTGTATTCCAGTGCGTTCCAGGGAACTTCAGCGCAGAAGCGCCACCTGGTGGACGTTGGAGGAACTGCCTTAATAAATCCCGGCCGGACCCGAATCCAGCGCAGAGAACGCGCCGCTGAATCGCGAATGGCGATTCACTAAGATTATGTGCCTGATATCCTGCATGTGTCGCTGTCCCTTTTTTCTGCTTAGTTCCGACAGAGTTCACCATCTTTTTAGTGGTGCATCTAAGTGCTTGGGCTTGCAACACATTTTGAAAGTTAAACCCCGCGCTCAGTCCGAAACAGTCGGACAGTTCGACAGTGTGCCCCCTATTTTGTGTCGCATGGAAGTCAGCGCAGCAGCGCCACAAAAGGATCGTGTGCACCAAAATCCCAGTGCAGACACTTCTTAATACCTGTGCAAGCCGTGTAATCCCCGAAAAAGGTGCACACTCTAACGAAAGTGAGCAAAGCAACCCTTAGTAAATGAGCCCCATTGCCTGAAGGTAGGAACAGTCTGAGGAAGACCATTCTGGGAGCAGGAGACAAGTCATGATGCTCAAGCAATGGTACAATTGTTGTACAGAGTTTTAACTGGCCCAGCCATCAGCCATCTTGGGTAAGGGCAAATTCAAGGACAAATACATGGAGAAGCAAAGTGCAGCATAAGACTGAGAAACAGCAGCCCCTAGTGGTCATGAACCAAAATACACCAAGATTCTGACAAATAGATCACCACAGTCCATATACATCACCATGTGGGTAGGAGATGAACACCACAAATTGTAAAATTCCAAAAAAGGGGCTTATTATGCTGAAAGCCCATAAAACTTTAATGGGTTTCCTTTGAAACGACAAATTCCACTTTTATTATCCATAAATTAAGGTTATAACTTGCTACAATTTTTAAACAGAAGTTCTTTTTTTACAGCATGGGGTATCAAATAACAAACACAGTGGGGTACATTTACTTACCTGGTCCAGTCGCGATCCAGTGGCGGGTTCTCCGACGCTGATTCGGGTTCTGCCGGGATTCACTAAGGTCCGTGCGCCGATATTCACCAGGTGTCGCTGCTGCGCCGAGGTCCGCCGGAGTTCACCTGCTTTTTTCTGGTGTATGTGAGTGCTTGATCTTGCGACACGAATCCTTCGGGTTGTCCGGTGGCCGCGCGCCCCCGATTTCTGTCACGTGAAAGTCGGCGCGATTGCGCCAAAAATCGATCGCGTGCGCCACAATCCCGTGAAATACAGCGCAAAGCAGAAATATTCGGGAAAAACCAGACGGATTCGCGGCTGCGGACCCTTAGTAAATGTGCCCCAGTGTAATGACCAAACGGGGCCAAGGACATTGAGATCTAAAAATGAGCCACCCAAACTATCCCAGCCTACTTGCTTGGTCCATCCTTACTAGTGGCCAGTAACTGGGCACTGTTCCTTGCCTACGCCGAAGTGACAACACAAAACAGAAGAATTGTCTACAATCCAGGTCACAACAGAGATAGTGCTGCAGTTCAGAGTTGGAGAATAGTCAAAAACAGAAGCCAAGATCAAAATACTGGAAGATAGCAAACAGAGTCACACTCGCACAGGGAACAAAATGGGCAGAGAAAAACTTTAAAGGGTTAACAAACTTCCTGAAATTTGTTTTACATATGTTATTTCATGAAGTTTCTAAAATGAATTGGTTAATGTATGGGGTTTTACTTTTATCTTGTTTTACCAAAAAGTCGCCCGGCTTGCGACCAAAAAATCCCTTTTTGTCCACTTAGGCCAAAGTGATAGGATAAAATATAACTTTTATTTCATATTTATTAAGACCGATTCAGTGAAGATTAAAATTACCTATCCTCTGCACTCTTGTAAGCTCTGTTTACTTCTTTTTTTCTAAAACTGAACCTTATTGGTAACTTACTCTGTGTCGCAGGCTGATGATCAACGTATGGTAGGTTATATAAGCTTTGAACATCTACTAATCATGCCACAGTCAGCCCTAAACCCCTGATGACGCCAGTCCAGGCGAAACATGTCGGGTGGGCTTAGCTGATGTGTTATACATTTTAATGAGCAGCAACCAGTGTTCTATATTTAACACTACCCCTAGGAATTCTAACTATAGGCTCCTATGCTAGGTTTAACCTGGGGTTGATAGTACCTTATTATTTGTGGTCTATTAGGAATATAGGGAGAATATAGGGAGAATCCTGTCTGCAACTCATAATTATGCATGGTATTTGGGAGGAAGCGGAAACAACTCCTCTCATCTAAATACTTTGTTGTCTTTTGACAGTGTCCCTATATCCCACTCTACTAGAAGTTTGGGCACTGCTTGTTTGTAATTTTAATCTTCACTGAATCGGTCTTAATAAATATGAAATAAAAGTTATATTTTATCCTATCACTTTGGCCTAAGTGGACAAAAAGGGATTTTTTGGTCACAAGCCGGGCGACTTTTTGGTAAAACGTGTTGTTGGTTGATACCCTTGTCCACCCAGTGCCTTTAATCCTGTAGGGTCCAGTTGCTCCCTTCCCCCTCAATTGGGGGTTTGTTGTTTTGTTTACTTTTATCTTGGTCTCTTATTGTCACTTGAAACCTGAGCTGGCCTCTCAAAGGGTAAGTTTGGGTAATTTTCATGGAAATTGCCCTGAAGCTCAAAGCCTCATACAAAATGATCAAAAACTTAAAAAACCATGCCAACATAAAGCAGACATATTTTGGTGGTTGGACTATCTGTCTTAAAAGAAGACAATTTAGAACTTCGATGGATATTTTTTCCAAATTTTTGTTAAATTTTTCAACTAACATGAAGTACGAAAAAACTCTCTCAAAATCATCCTGCTAAGTCAAAGGGGTTCTCTGGTCACTATCTGTACTTTTTTTTATTAAAGCTGACCAGTTCTTTTGCATTTATTATAGTTACACTTCCTTACCTCACCACACTGGGCGTATACTTTCTTTTCCTTCACTTGTCACTTCACAGCTCACTGCTCCAAGATGGCTGCCCCCATTCTGCTAAAAGATTACATATCCCACAATCCCCCTGGTCACACAGCTTTTTCACACAGAGGAACATGCAGCCACACCCCCACAACAGGGAACAAGGAGCTGACCTCACATGCCCAACTGGAGAGCAGAGAATGTATACAGGTCGTTTCTGTGGAAACTGTAAGGCCCCATGCACACAACCGTATAAAAATGTCCAGAATACGACCCAATGCATTACAAATGCAACCATGTACATGGCCGTAATGACCACCGTACCGTAACTGAGCCATATATATATATATATATATATATATATATATACAAATATAGAGCATGTTGTATTTTCCACCGTATTTCCGTTCCGTATGGCCCATAGAAGTAAATGGGAATGTATAAAATACGGGCTAAATACGTGCTGCATATGGCTGTGCACCATATGCTGCCGTATATACGTGCAGTGTCCAGGAACAGTGGAAGGTGCATTCTGTCAGCCATCTATTATCTGCCAGCCCACTGTATTTTATATGGGTACAATACAGATACAATGCAATACGCTGCCATACTGGTGAAATACATCCCGTATTTTTGGCAAGAATACAGCCATATATACAGAACAGAAAAGACCATACGGTTGTGTGCATGAGGCTTAAGTGCAGCAGGAGCTGGCAGTGCAGACTTTGATTCCATGAAAAGGGGCAAAAGATTTAATGACACTAAATTAGTGAAGTGTGAGGAGATAAGGCATAGTGAGGTCAATTTTTGTGAATGACACCTTTAAAGTGTTCAAAAGCTATGCCCACATAAAATGATAAATGTCAGAATGGAAAAATAGGGCATGATCAGGAAGGGGAAAACTAACTTCCGCTGCAAGGTTAGACCTGTATAAAGAGGAAATAAAACTGTTTACCTTGTATATACAGGGCCAGCGCCACGGGTAGGCAAAGTTGGCATTTGCCCAGGACCCCCTTAAAGAGGAGAATGTCTTCTTTCAAATTAATCTAGAATTGTGTTTCTAGGTGCCATGGATCCAGAAATATTCAGGTTTAAATTCAGAATTTCAGGTGCGATCTTTATATATAAAAATCACTCCCGACGGTATTTTAAGAGTTAATATCTCCATTTTCCTAACACATAGAAACACAATAAAATTGTCCATATCCATATAAAAGAGGAGACTCTCTTTTTCTTAGGAAAAAAAGAAGTGAGATTCTATGTGTCACAGAGCCATAGATACAGCCCCCTGAAATGTGAACCCCCCCCCTCCAGATTCTTAGCCATCAGGCTACAGGGAGAATTTGCTGCACACAGGAGCTGCTGCTCCTCACAGATAATGGAACTATTCACTTTATATATACTACATTCTAATGAAGGATAATATCAACTAATGTTTATGTTTTTATGTAACCCTCTCCTATCCAGAACTAATCTAAGAACACACTTTCTCTCTTATTGCCTTTTATTTTGTGATTGTTTCTTTTTGTGAAAATTGACTGATACGATGAACATTTGATCCTCTTCGCCTAATGTCACTATATATTAACACTGCGACCCAGAACATATCTATAAAGTTATATGTAACACCAAAAACACACACATGCTCTGGAATAAAGTTTTTATTTCACACGATCCTCCATTATTTACACCTACAGTATATTATGGCGTTCTCACTCAGAGTCTTATGAAGCGCGGAGGGTTCTGTTATTGCACGGCTAATACAATGGCGCACATCTATAAGTGACTTTTGTTACCTCATTAGCTTGGTTTATGGATATTTAGTTAGTTATTTGGGTTACTATTGTGTAAGGAGCATACAATAATAGATCTGTGTGAAGCTCAGTGCCATTTTCTGCAAAATTAGTTTGGTTTCTCCTGTGGATTTGCCATTCCCTTTGCTGCATATTTTGGTTAATATACCCATGTGGGGTATGTATGATCTCCTCACATTTTGCTGTTTTAGGAAAGTATGTTTTCTTTCTATAAGTATTCTGGATTTGTGCATATTTTGGAGGAGATTTAGAATTATCATGCAATTTTTGTATTTTATTGCCGTTTGCTGCAAACTTGCATGAAGGTGGTAGTGTGTATGAATTTAAAAGTTATTCTTGTTTACATTGTGATTTCTG
Organism: Engystomops pustulosus; assembly: GCF_040894005.1. Taxonomy (NCBI): domain Eukaryota; kingdom Metazoa; phylum Chordata; class Amphibia; order Anura; family Leptodactylidae; genus Engystomops; species Engystomops pustulosus. Next base: position 82,341,895 of record NC_092415.1, on the reverse strand, counting down.
GAAAAATTAGATTTTGACAGAATAGGAGCTTTTTATTTTGTGCGTTATATATTTTTAAACACATTTGAAGAAAGCAACCAAATATGGTTTTTGTTTTAGCATTTTAGGGAGTGTAAATTCTTGATGTTGTGTATTGTTGTATATATAAATCTGCACACTTTCTGATATTATTTTTAAATCCCTATTTGTGCGTAAACCTGATGTGAGTTTCATGTAAAAACGTATGTTATCAAGGCATTTTCAATGCACATTTTGTTCAATGATTTGTGTTTGTCACAAAGTTACATGAGGGTGGTTAAATATTAACTGCCAAATGCATCGCTTGGTTATCTGCTTTCAAAAATATATAGGTTTTACGGGTGCCTTTACTTTTTAATCTGTTTTATTGATATATTTTGCAGGTTGTGACTGTCTTATAATTTCTTTTTTTTTTTTATCAAATAAAATTTTTATTGAAAACCCAAAAAAATTGATTTCCATTTTTTTACATTTGAACAGCATAAACAGTAAACCAAAGACCTCCCAACCCCCTCCCTTCCCCTGCTTTGTCTTATAATTTCTAAAAGCAGATATTTGGTATTTTCAGTTTTAGTGATATTATTATGATTTATTCATGTGAACATATCAATATGAGTCATTTGTGAACTCTACACATGTCCATCTATTACATTTAGGAGATGTGAAGGTTAATATTTTCTGTTTGGAGCACATTTTTTTGCCATCAAAGTCAAATTTTAAGTATTTTTTATAAAAAGTTTCAGTTTGAATCAAAATTGCATGATGGCGCCTATGTCTATAAACTCTTTAATGCAATTTTGAAAATGGGGCAAGTGTCTGATTTCAGAAAATATGTGGTTTGCTGCGGTTCACATTAACTCTTTTTGCTGTAATTTCAATTTTATTTGTCAAACGTCAAATTTTTTTAAATTGCTCTGGCCAATAACATGACAAAATATACAGAAATGGCAGTGAAAGGGTTAATACCCCTTGGTTGAATTCCTGGGTGAAGATGCTTATTATCTATTTCGTGTCTATATATCTATCTGTCTAGTTATCTATTTCCTATAATCTGACCATTTATATATCTCACTTTTTCTCTATCTATTTATCAATCAATCTTCACTCTCTCTTCTACTGTATTTATCTCTCATATCTATCTACTGTATATATCATCTACTTTATAGTTCTGCATCTAGAAATCTTTATAATCTTTCATATTTATCTTCTATCATAATAATTAGACTGAATAATTCCTTTATTTATATAGCGCACAAAGATTCCGCAGCTCTGCACAGAGTTTTGCCAAATCAGTCCCTGTCCCCAAAGTGGCTCACAATTTAATCAACCTACCAATATGTTTTTGGAGTGTGGAAGGAAACCGGAGGACCCAGAGGAAACCCGCACAAACACCTAGAGAACATACAAACTCTTTGAAGACGTTGATCAGCGCTGCAAGTGCTAACCACTGAGCCACCGTGCTGCCCATCAATCTCCCTATCATCAATCTCCTATAAAATTCTCCCATATTACAGTTTGTTTTACCATACTAAAGGGAGCCTCTTACTATCTGTGACAGGCCATAAAATAGTTTTATTTTGGGGCCCCACTTTTAGTTTTGCCCAGGGCCCCACTTTATATTGCTACTGTAAATATTACTACAATTAAAAACTGCATGTAATTCTTAGATACTTGGATTTAAATGTGCAACACAACTGAGAAAAAGACAATGGGGGTCATTTACTAAGGGCCCGATTAGCGTTTTCCCGACGTGTTACCCGAATATTTCCGATTTGCGCCGATTTCCCCTGAATTGCCCCGGGATTTTGGCACACGCGATCGGATTGTGGCGCATCGGCGCTGGCATGCACGCGACGGAAATCGGGGTGCATGGCCGAACGAAAACCCAACGAATTTGGAAAAACCGACGCATTTAAAAAAAAATGTGTTGCGGAGCTTGCACTTACCTTCACTCAGCCCGGCTCGGTGTACTCCAGTGCGTTCTGATGCTCTTTAGCGCAGCAGCGCCACCTGGTAGACGTCGGAGGAACTACCTTAATGAATCCCGGCCTGACCCGAATCCACTGCAGAGAACGCGTCGCTGGATCACGAATGGACCGGGTAAGTAAATCTGCCCCAATGAGTGAACCCAGTCTTATAGTTCACCAATTGTTGGTTATGCAATAATAATGATAAAACATGGGTAAGACAATTTTACTTACAATGTTTCAACACCTTGGGGTAACCCCTTAAAGATCATAGAGAATACTCCCACACAGTACTGTAGTAAATGGATTTCCCAGAGTTAACAGCTATCCTTGCACATCCACCACCGCTTGGCACCTGTCATAAGAACTTCCTCTTTGAAAATGAACTGTTCTCCATCACTGCCTTTTTATCCATCCGTGACTTTCCTTTTGTGGTGACACTTACCTGTCAAGCCTCATGAGTTTTGTACCTTTCAACCATTAGACTTTTCAAACATACCAAATCAGAGTATAGAAATACATTCAAAAACTATTCATATGAGTTAAATTGGAGTATAGTAAATACACTAAATATCCTAAAAGTCCTCAGGGTGGCTGCACGCAGTATTTTGCATTAGTATTTGTAAGCCAAAACCAGAAATAGTCCGTAATAGACACAGATCATTTAGTTATACCTCTTTCTGTGTAGTTTCCACTTCTAGTTTGGCATAGAAATGCTGATGCAAAATATTGATCAAATCCTGACGCCTGAGGCCCAAATTTTATATTATATGTTTATATAAAGTGTTTTAAACATGTTGTAGACATTTTTACCTCTTGAGTGAAAAATAGGGGTCTGGGCTTCCCATGAAAAGTGGTTTGGTAAAAGTTAGGATGGTCTATATGAGAAATAGAGAAGCAAAAACAGGACTAGCACTACAAAAATCGATATTATACAAGTCAAAGCTATACAAGAAAGCAACAATGCAAAAGACAAAAGAAAAGGACCTATACTAAATTACCAAAATAATGTATGATTCTATTTATATAAAAAAAATGTACCACAACACAAACAGGTTAAAACATCTAAAAAGTGTGAAAAACACACAAAAACTGTACAAACAAGAAGACCTCGCATATGAGCCCCTCTCAACAGCATTGTAGATGTAAGCCATAAGTGAAACAAGCTTGTAAGACAAACACCCCAATATATACACACTCCAATGATAGAAGAATAAATATTTGTAATTGTAATGGTACCAAGAAGGTGAATGCAGCACCACAAACAAGCTGGAATGCTGTGTATATCTACCTGGTATGACAAGAAATCATGCAGAAAGAGGGGTAGGAGGGAGCTGGGGAGAACCCCACGCGTATCGCCACCCAACTGGCTTCCTCAGGGGTGCCGTAGTATTGTGCTGTGTCCATTATAAAGGGTGTCCCATGTGTGATGGCCCGATCGAAACTCCCAACTTCCGGTCCCGACCAGAAGTACGCTATGTGCTAGGTAAGCTGCTCCGACCTCCGATATGACGTGCGCCCAAAAAGCGCCACCCTGCGCCAAATCATGTTTATTGCAGGATGGTCTATATTGCAATGCATTAAGAATAAATTATTACATTATATTTGTGACAACTCGCCATAAAAGGATTCAAGGACATCAGAAGGAGATATGCATTTCTTCAGCCCTACCTATCCTAGAATACTTTTAGCAGATCTACTTAAAGGGCACCTACCACCACGATTCTACCTATAAAGGTAGATCGGGTGGTAGGTGGATGTAAGGGACGTGAGGATAGCTCTTTTTAGAGCTAATCCTCACGTCCCCGCTAACTTTTGGTACACTTTATTGAACCAATATGTAAATTTCGTTATGCGGCTACTGGGGCGTGGAGTAGCCGGGCATGAGGCTAAACGGCGCGGCTACTCCACGCCCCAGTAGCCGCATAAGTAAATTTTCATATTAAGGGAATAAAGTTTATTAAAAGTTAGCGGGGACGTGTGGATAAGCTCTAAAAAGAGCTATCCTCACGTCCCTTACATCCACCTACCACCCGATCTACCTTTATAGGTAGAATCGTGGTGGTAGGTTCCGTTTAAAGGAAATCTATCACCGGATCCTGGGTGAATTGACAGAAGCACACCTCCTTCTGGGCTCTGTACTACTGATGCCGGCACATTTGTTAGACGCATTGGTTAGGGACAAAAACCTATTGTTTAGTCAAAAAAGCATTTTATAATATAGCTCTGGAGCTCTACTTGCATCACCAGGCCGATTCCCCACTCTGATATTTAATTATGCATGACTCCTTGTTTCTTCTTCTTGTTCCTCATTCCGCTCTCTGCACTTGCGCTTCTCGTGCAGCTGCAATGTGAAGCGCAAGATTATATGAAAGCCCATGCACCAGCAGTGCCAAGAGGCAAGTGATGTCATCGGCTCTTGGCAGCAGGAGGAACTGAAGAAAAAGGAGGTGTGCATCATTACATTTCGGAGGACCGCAGAATCGGCCTGGTAAGTGTAGTGGCAAAGCCTCATTTGAATAAATTATAAAATCCTTTTTTTTAAACAAAACTATAGGACTTAACTATATTTAGGAATGTACGACCTTTTTATCACTTTTTACAGAAATTTTTATATTTTTCAAAATGGCAAAAAGTGGTGTTTTTGACTTTGGGTGCTAATTTCCATTACGGGGTTAAACGCTGTGAAAAAACGTTATTATATTTTGATAGATCGGACATTTTGGGATGCAGCAATAACTAACATGTTTATGATTTTTACTGTTTATATGACTTCCAGGGAAAGGGGGGTGATTTGAATTTTAAGGTTTTTAAAAATTATTTTAACTATAATAATTTTTTAAGTTTTTTTAAACTATTTTTCATAACTTTAATGACGTTGCACACACTATGATGTCGGCAGGCGGCAAAGGTGAGTACAGAGGGTTTTTTTCATAGATTTGAGTATAAGCCGAGGAAGGGTTTTCAGCACTTTTTTTTATATTCGGCTTATGTTATGTTTTTTTTTACTTTATATATCCCCCCCATTAGGTCATAAAAGACCTCTGGGGGACATCTCCACTGTTGTGTTTTTTTAATTTTTCTTTTTTTACTAAAGATGAGTGGATCTGAACTTCCTATTGGGGTTCGGGTGAACCTCTTGCTACCCAGACATATTACTGGATTGCCTGCCTGAGCAGCTATCTCTACTTTTCACCTGTAACTGGGGCATCTATAAGAGCCAGAGACATAGCTAGGGGTTCAGAATAGGGGAGGCAAAACTCACCCAAGTGGGCCCCCAACCCAGGTGTACCAGTAAACCGCCCACAGGTCCTTATGGGGCGTTTAAACTTATCCAGATGTGCATGTTGACAGATATAAAAGGAAAATCTTCACTTTATATCCATCAACCTTGATTTATCATTACTAGTACTGTGCACATATATACAGGATAGGAGTAGTAATATTGTGGTCTGCTCATATATACAGGATAGGAGTAGTAGTATTGTGGTGTGCCCATAAATTTCGGGATAAGAGTAGTAGTGTTGTGCCAATATATATATATATACAGGATAGAAGAAGTAGTACTGAGCTGTGCTCATATATACAGGATAGGTATAGTACTACTGTATTGTGCCCATATATACATTCAACATCCCACCGGGGCCAAGCCTTTGGAGGCAGCTGGGGCCCAGAATATTGAAGTGGCTGGCTAGTGTGGCATAGGGCACGCTTTGGTCACGGTGCTTGGTATGGGGACCGGAGGGCTAACCTACAGACTGGCAGGTCTCCAGCAGGGGGTATGTGCAAGAAATAAGGAGGGAGAGGCTGATGTACTGGTTTCTCCCTGGGGCAACTCCTGAGTGTCTGTAGGATGAGTTCCTGGGTAATGGATGGGGAAGCCCGTGGTGGTAAGCTGCCGTATCCAGGGATCAGATGCAACGTTGTGCAAATCAACTTACAGTTCTTTACTGAACAGCAGGCAACAGCCCAAAATGATCAAAACAGCAGATTCTGGTTGCTGGACTGGTCATGGAGAGTGGTCCGCATGAATGGTGCACACAGCCTGATAGTAGATGCATGCTGGGATAGTTCAGGTGGAGCGGTGTCCAGGTTGTGGAAGCTGCAGTTCTGGGCTAGAGTCTCCAGCACTGAAGGTGTGCTCCTCACTTTCGGGGAAAAACAGACCAGACGAAGACTAAGTGCTTCCATCCAGCAGAGGTTTTTTTTTCCAACTGTATTTTTTTTTCAAATACATCAGCATAAGAAAAACAAGAACAGTCAATAAACAGGGTTTTTGCAGACACATTATGTCTCATCTAGGTGGACATGTAAAGCTTACGTCTCCCATATTTCTGGCGCTGTTCATAATTGCCTCTTTGACCTGGAACCGGTGTACTCTACATATTATATTCCGTGACTAGAGATGAGCAAACACACTCGTCCGAGCTTGATGCTCGTTCGAGCATTAGCGTACTCGTAACTGCTCGTTGCTCGGACGAATACTTCGCCAGCTCGAGAAAATGGCATCTCCCGCCGTTTTGATTTTTGGCGGCCAGAAACAGAGCCAATCACAAGCCAGGAGACTCTGCACTCCACCCAGCATGACATGGTACCCTTACACGTCAATAGCAGTGGTTGGCTGGCCTGATCAGGTGACCCTGGAATAGACTAGCCCCTGCCCGCATCATTCTCTGTCTGGATGCCGTTAGGGAGAGAGCTGCTGCTGCTGCAGGGATAGCGTTAGGCTGTTATATTAGCTTACTGTTAGGCAGGAGTGAGTCTACAAGAACCCAACAGCCCTTGTTATGGCTAGAATAGCGTTATATATATATTTTTTTTTGTTTGCTTGTGGCTGGCCTTGCTGGCACTAGTAGTGCAGCTAGTACCATATTGTGACAAATTTGCAGGGAGACTGGCGAACATTATATTTAGCTCTTTTTTTTTTACTTTACTTTTTTTTTATCAAAACTAAAAGTCATCACAGGCAAAGCACAAAATCCAGTTGTGTGCTGTCAGTGTAGGTTAGACACTAGCCATACAAGAATCCAACAGGCCTTCTTAGGGCTACAATAGCGTTATATATTTTATTTTTTTTGTTTGCTTGTGGCTGGCCTTGCTGGCATTAGTAGTGCATCTACTACCATATTGTGAAGAATTTGCAGGGAGACTTGCGAACGTTATATTTAGCTCTTAGTGACACACATATCCATCTCAAACACCTAAGTGGGACAATTTATTAGGGGTTTGATTGAATTAGGGACAGTCTGATGATTTTATTTTTTTTTTTCAAAACTTAAAGTGACTTAAAATCCAGTTGTGTGCTGTCAGTGTAGGTTAGAAACTAGGCATACAAGAACCCAACAGCCCTTGTTAGGGCTAGAATAGCGTTATATTTTATTATTTTTTTGTTTGCTTGTGGCTGGCCTTGCTGGCACTAGTAGTGCAGCTAGTACCATATTGTGACGAATTTGCAGGGAGACTTGCGAACGTTATATTTAGCTCTTAGTGACACACATATCCATCTCAAACACCTAAGTGGGACAATTTATTAGGGGTTTGATTGAATTAGGCACAGTCTGCTTTTTCTTTTTTTTTTACTTTTCTTTTTTTTTTTTAACTCAAAGTCATAAGGCACAGCACAAAATCCAATTGTGTGCTGTCAGTGTAGGCTAGAAACTAGCCATACGGGAACCCAACAGGCCTTCTTAGGGCTACAATAGCGTTATATATTTTATTTCTGGTTGATTTGCTTGTGGCTGGCCTTGCTGGCACTAGTAGTGCAGCTAGTACCATATTGTGACAAATTTGCAGGGAGTCTTGCAAACGTTCTGTTTAGCTCTTAGTGACACACATATCCATCTCAAACACCTAAGTGGGACAATTTATTAGGGGTTTGATTGAATTATTTTTTTTTATAACTTAAAGTCATCAGGCACAGCACAAAATCCAGTTGTGTGTTGTCAGTGTAGGCTAGAAACTAGCCATAGCAATAGGATAGCATCGTTTTGTTAAAAAAACAAAAACACGGGGGGGGGGCGTGGCTAAAGAATGGCGGGTTAAGACGCACGGGCTGAGTGCTCCGCTCCATAACCCGGCTATTTACGCGGCAGCAGGCGTTTAATACTTACCACCCCAGCCATGATGGTGGGCAAAGGCGGCAGGAGTACCGGGAGATCCCACCAGAAGAAAGAATCCGGGAGCTTGGCAAGTTTCTTTGAGCCGGCGGGCTCCGTCAGCAAGAGGCCAGCATCACCCAAGATGGCCGCCGGCACTGTGAGACACAGCGCTTCCTTCCCGGAGACACGGGGGAGAGAGAAGGTGCCCAATCAGGCGCCCACTACAGCCTCTCCACCCGGTCGAGCGGCAGTTGGAGCGGGGGTAGTCGAGACCGGGCAGTGTAAGGAGGCATTGCACGCCACCACAGTCCAGGTAGGCGAGGGACCGGAGGCGGCATCAGTGTCTGCTCCAGCTCAGCGCACACGCGCCACGTGGGCAGTTATGGCGGCCCCACCATTATCAGGAGGAAGTCAGCCTCATGACTCCCCAGAGAGTTTACAGGTGTATAGCCCCCGGTCACAGCAAGATGCTCCCCAAGATTAACAGGGGTAAAGGTGGGTGCTCACACCAACATCTATGGGGAAGATCAGCCAAGGCCTTATTCAGCAAGCCCTGGGGCCCATTCTGCTTCACTGGGAGCCTCTCCATGCTGGGCATCTCCCAACAGCCCCAACCCTCCTGTACAACCCTCTGCTGCAGGCGATGAGGGGGCATTGGCCTGGCGCATCCTCGCCTGCTTCACATTTAAGTGACCAGTGGGACTGGAAGGCCCATATAATGGCGCTACCCACAAGAGAAGATCTCCAGGCCCTTTTGGGAAAGATGGAAGCCTCACATAGAAAAGATATGGAGGACATTAAATCAGAGATTAAGCATGTGGGACACAGGGTCCTGGAGCTGGAGGACCAGCAGGAAGGCCTGCGTGATATTATTCATTCTCATAAAGAGGTCATTTTGCAGCACACATCCCAAATAGCTGATATTATGGATCATATTGACGACATTGAAAACCGGCATAGGCGGAACAATCTGAGAATACGTGGCCTCCCAGAGGAGGTTTTGCCAGAGCAACTAGAGAACTGGGCTCAGAAATTCTTTGGTAACCTGTTGCAAATGTCTCCCAACAAGAAGATAGAGATAGATAGGATTCATCGCACACTTGGTCCACGTTCTTCAGATCCCAAACGTACACGTGATGTCATTTGCCGTGTCCATTTTTACAAGGAAAAAGAACGTATTTTGCAGCGTGTTCGAGACTCTGGGGGCCTACAGCATGGTGATTGATCCATTTTTATCCTTCCAGACCTAGCCAGACGTACGTTGTTCCTCAGGAAAGCTCTTAAACCTCTCTTGCAGCTCTTACGGGACCGTGATATCCCCTACCGTTGGGGGTACCCCTTTCAATTGCTGGCCAGAAAGGATGGGAAGAGTGCCTCCTTCAGACGCTTAGGAGATCTACCTAAGTTCCTAGGAACTTTTGAGTTACCAATGGTGTCACTGCCAGATTGGCCAAGTCCGATCTCTCTACCCGTGTCCCCCCCGAGGGAACAATGGAATAGGGTCCCGCCAAAACAGCAAAGAGATCCCAAGAGACCCAGAAGCGCTGCCTCTACGGGTTCACCCTGAGATACAATCCGCTTAGAGGCTGCCCCTGAAGTAACCACTAATCTAGTTTTATTGTGGATCTTCCGCTTGTAACGTCCAGCTGGGGCGCCTTAGAGAGTAATATTGGTGCTCGATATAGGAACTGTTTCGCCTGCTGCCATATATCTGGCCTGATGGGCCATGTTTTCTCTTAGGGGTGGGTGCTAATGCACAAACGCCACAAGTTTGCCCAGTTCCCAGGTAGGGTTAGCAACAATTAGTGTTGCTTAGTGCATAGCACTCAGTATAGAATAATATATTGCATGGTCTGTGCTGGCTTCCTGGCTCCCTCGGGAAATAGGAACCTAGTTTACGGCTTGCTTGTTTTTTTTTTCTCTTCTTTCTTGGTTGGAAGTTTATCATTTGAAATCCCCTGTCTGTCCTTGTTTACCCGGTAAGTCTTTGTCAGGTCTCTGTTCGTCTCAATCCCCCCCCCCCTCCTTTTTTTTTTCTCTTCTTCTTCCTCCTTTGGTACGAGTGATCTTCTTCTAATATATCCAACCTATCCTTTGCCACGTTCAACGCTAGGGGCCTGAACAGCCCAGGGAAGAGGGGGCAAATTCTATACAAATTTCAGCGTGTCCAAATAGTCATGTTTCAAGAAACTCATTTTAAAACATCCTGTATACCTGTATGTCGCAATAAGTTCTATAATGTCTGGTTCCACGCTCCAAATCCAGTACAGAAGTCTAAAGGGGTCTCGGTGGCATTTCACTCTTCCTTTTCTCCACAGGTCCTGGACTCAAGGGTGGATCAGGAGGGCAGGTTCCTCTTCCTTAAGATATCTGTAGCAGGTTCTTTATACACCCTGGCTAACGTGTATTTCCCAAATACAGGGCAAATTGCATATGGCATCCGTCTCTTGGAGAATCTAGCAGACTTTGCTGGGGGTTCGGCCATCATACTTGGCGGTGATCTGAATACACCACTTGACCCGGACCTTGATACTTCTGAGGGTAAGTCCTCGATCTCATTTGCAGCCACCCATAGATTAAAACAAGAAATAGCCAAATTGAATCTAGTGGACCTTTGGAGAATACTGCATCCAACACTAAGGGATTATAGTCATTACTCTTGTGTTCACAACACATATAGCCGAATTGACTTTATTCTGGTCTCTCATTCCCTTCTTGATCTCGGTCCCACATGTTCCATTGATTCTATTCTATGGTCCGACCATGCGCCAGTGCTGGGTGCGATCAGGCCTTATCTTCAGAGGAGGAAGACATTCTCTTGGCGACTGAATGATCATTTGCTAAAAGACGCCTTATGTTTGACAGAGATCAGGGCGGCCATAGAGAGATTTAGGACAGATAATACAATTGACCACAACAATGCCCCGATTATGTGGGAGGGGTTAAAATGTGACCTTCGTAGAATATTCATGTCCCATGGGGCCAGGCTTAAGAAATAAAATGCCTTTAAACTCAAAACCCTGTTATCTACCTTAACTTCCCTTGAATCTGCGTACAAGCAGCAGAAGACCGATGTCCTTAGAGCAGAGTTATGCGCAAGAGATCGGTTGCGTTTTGGCTTTTTTGAGTATGGTAATAAATGTGGAAAATGGTTATCTAGGGCCCTACACCCTAGGTTACTTTCCTCAAGGGTTATGTCTATAAACTCTCCCACTAAGGGCGTATTGCATAGTCCCTCAGAAATCCTTGAGGAATTCAGGGAGTTCTATGAATCCCTCTATAATATACCAACACATACAGACCCAAGCAAGAGAGAGGAAATCGCTGCATATTTGTCTAAATATGCCCCTAAACGTATTTCACAAGAGATAGCGCAGGGACTCGAAGATGAATTTGCATCAGAGGATCTTTGCCAAGTGATCAAGGAACTGAAAGTGGGTAAGAGCCCGGGCCCGGACGGCTTCTCCGCGCGCTTCTATAAATTACTGAAATCGGATTTATTAGAACCCCTCTTAGCTTCCTATAATGCAATAGCAAAAGGAGCCTCCTTCCCTAAACAATACTTAATGGCACATATCTCTGTAATCCCAAAGCCGGGGAAGGACACCACACATTGCGCCAATTTTAGGCCTATTTCCCTTATAAATATAGACATAAAAATATTTTCCAAGCTGTTGGCTCAGCATTTGCAAAAATTGATCCCTGGCCTCATACATAAGGAACAGGTAGGCTTTGTCCTAAATAGAGAAGCCAGAGATAATAAGATTAAAACAGTTTCTCTGATGCATGCTGCCCGCCGACACAAGATCCCTATGTGTTTGCTCTCTGTTGATGCCGAAAAGGCATTCGACAGAGTCAGCTGGAATTTCATGGAACAGACACTTAAACAAATAGGTCTTGGCCCACTCATGCTAGCGCGTATAATGGCTCTATATCACCACCCGACGGCGAGGGTCAGGGTTAATGGGGACCTTACTAAACCGTTTACTATAAGTAATGGGACACGCCAAGGGTGCCCCCTCTCGCCGCTGCTTTACATTTTAGTAATGGAATCCCTGGCCATTAGAACCAATTAATCCATTAAAGGTCTAAATCTCGGCGGTTACCATCATAAAATGGCTATCTTTGCAGACGACCTATTATTATTCATCACACAACCACGTATAACACTCCCAACGGTTATGGCAGAGTTTAAAATCTTTTCCAAACTCTCCAATTTCAAGGTGAATCTCACTAAATCCGAAATCCTTAATGTAAACTTGCCTGACACCTTGGTGGGAGACATAAGAGGCGAATTTCCTTTTCGTTGGGCCGAGAAATCTATCACGTACCTAGGGATACAAATCCCAACGGACTTGTCTAGCCTTTTTCAGATTAATTACCAACCTCTTCTGACCACAATTGAAAAGGATCTTCTCGCATGGAAGCGTCTTCCGCTTTCCTGGTTTGGAAGGATTAGTGTAATTATAATGGACATATTGCCAAAAATACTTTCATGTTTTCCAAACAATCCCCCAACGCATAGCTTCTTCCTTTTTTAGCAGACTCAAAAAGCTAATATCAGGTTTTGTATGGGACTCTTCCAGACCCCGGATGTCACACAATATTCTTACCAGACCTAAAGAACTAGGAGGAGCGGGTTTGCCTGACATGGGTCTATACTATGAAGCCTCTATATTAGCCTGTATAGTAGACGCAGTTCTAAGCTCACCATCTAAGTTATGGGTGAAGTTAGAAGCCTCCTTGAACTCAACATCTTTGGGGGCGTCCCTATGGCTTTCTACCGCAACACGTTGTCCATCCACGGTCCACACACCCCTTTATAAAACGCTCCTTAGCACCTGGGACTTGATGAGGAAACGCCACTCATTGACATCCATACCTGGCCCTATGTCACCAATATTCTTAGATCCTAGATGCCCCTTGAGAGACATGACACCGGAATTATTTGGACTCCCACCGAACACGGTGGTACAAATAAGACATGCACTGGTCAATCGGGATATGCAGTCCCTAGAGGGGTGGTTTCCCACAGATATGAGGGGTAGTAGATGGTTTATGACTAAACAGTTGGGTAGTTTTATCCAGTCTTTAGGCCCTACACAATCCCTCACTCGAGAATTGACATTTATAGAACAGATTTTCACAAATAAAGACGCGCCAGGGTGGCTGCTGAGGGAAAGGGCTAAGAAAACGCCAGTCCCATATAGACAAGCATGGGAGAGAGCTCTTAACAAAACATTCTCCGAGGAGGATTGGGACAAGGCGGCTATCTTGACTCACAAACTCTCTGTATCATCACAAATTCAAGAGACAAATTTTAAAATCATGGCTAGGTGGTACCGAACCCCAGTAAAGTTACACAGGATGTTCCCCTCGGTACCTGAAATCTGCTGGAGATGTAATCGGGAGCAGGGTTCCATGCTGCATATCTGGTGGTCTTGTCCTGGGGTCCGGGACTTGTGGAAGGGAGTTTGTGACCTGTACAACAAATTGTGGTCGGATACTATTGCGCCACTTCCAGAGCTTGGGTTATTGTCTATGATTCCTAGTTCTATCTCAACGGTGAAGAAAGGCTTTCTGAGACACTGCATTGCTGCTACTCGCCAGGTAATTTCCAGGCTCTGGAAGTCAAGTGTGTGCCCATCAAGAGCCCAGTGGGCAGAAGCCCTGAACAATATAATGAGGATGGAGGAAATGAGAGCCATAGAGGGATTGGTGGACTCACAATTTGATAGGTACACCAAGGTTTGGTCTCCTTGGATAGAGTTCCGCAGCTCAATGGAATTTGCTTCTTGGATAGAGGGAGTATAGACTGAACAGGTAAAATTTAGGATCAAGTGGGCGAATCCTCGTACCCCGTACCCCCCCCCTTCCCTATTGTATTCCCACCCCTGACCCTTTCCTATCTCCCTTCCCATTGTTCCTAATGTGTTTTACCGGTATATGTTCGTTTTATGTTGGTTTTTTTTTTTTTTTGTTAATGTTGTTAGTTTTGTTAATCAAAATTGGTCTTTTACAATACCCTTAAATATAGATCTTCATAGAGGGATGGCCTCTTTGGTGGCACTCATACAATGTTTTTGCTTTCCATGAAGCGGCTATCCATACTATGTTAGTTGTACCATTGGTTGTATGACATTTGTCTTATGTACACTAAGATATACATTCACCGTTGTTAGTTTGAACCTTGTTATTTACCAATTTCAATAAAAGTTTATTGAACAGAAAAAACAAAAACACAAAAAAACACAAAAAATTTTTTTTACAGTTTACACTTTAATTTTGAAAATGTTGAACCCGAGCGCTAGGGGTAGAGGACGAGAGCGTGCAACTACTGCAGGGGTCAGAGGCCGTGGTCCTGGGCGGGGTGAGACACCACCTGCTGATGAGGGAGCAGGGGGATGCCGCAGAGCTACACTCCCTAGGTTCATGTCCCGAATTACTGGGACTTGTGGTAGAGCACTGTTGAGGCCAGAACAGTGCGAACAGGTGATGTTGTGGATTGCGTACAATGCTTCTAGCCATTTGTCCACCAGTCAAGTTAGTCTTCCACGCAGTCCACCCATGTCACCGAAATCAGCACTCCTCCAGCTCCTCCACCTCAGCCTCCTTCCCCCCAGTCTGCCCCCTCCCAGGAAAATTTGGCATTTGAACCGGCATACTCTGAGGAACTGTTTTCTGGACCCTTCCCAGAGTCACAAACCACTTGTCCGGTTGCTGCTGAGTTCTTTTCCGATGTTTTCCAGGTTTCCAACCTTTTCCAGGTTTTCAACCGGTCGCAGTATGTGGGTGATGATGACATTGTTGACGTAGTGGAAGAAGTGTGTAAAGAGGTGTCGAACGATGAGGAGACACGGTTGTCAGACAGTGGTGAAGTTGTTGTCAGGGCAGGAAGTCTGAGGGGGGAGCAGACTGAGGGATCGGAGGATGATGAGGTGACAGACCCAAGCTGGGTTGATAGGCCGGGTGAACACAGTGCTTCTGAGACGCAGGCGAGTCCTCAACGAGAACAGGTTGGAAGAGACAGTGGTGGGGCCAGACGGAGAGGCAGGGCCAGAGCTGATGCATCAGTGCCAAATGTTTCACGTAGTGAAGCTCTCGTGGCGAGGGCTAGATTTTCGGAAGTCTGGAGGTTCTTTAAAGAAACATCGGATGACCGACGGACTGTGGTGTGCAACCTGTGCCACACCAGGATCAGCAGGGGTTCCACCACTACCAGCTTAACCACCACCAGTATGCGCAGGCATATGAATGTTAAACACCCCACTCAATGGAACCAAGGCCGTTCACCTCTGGCCGGGCACACCACTGCTCCTTCCCCTGTGTCACCTGCTGCCTCTGCTAGTCAGCCCTCTGCCCAGGACCCGGGCCCAAACACCTCCCGTGCGAAAACCACACCTTTGCCTCCACGATCCTCCACAGCATCCACCAATGTCTCCATGCGCAGCGTTCAGCTCTCCATACCCCAGAAGCTGGAGCGCAAGAGGAAGTACAGTGCAACCCACCCACACGCCCAAGCCCTCAACGTCCATATCTCCAAACTACTTAGCCTGGAGATGCTGCCCTATAGGCTGGTAGAGACCGAGGCCTTTCGCAACCTCATGTCCCAGCCCTGCACCAGCACGTGTCAGACATCATCCGTGCCCTGACCAACGCCGTTTCTGACAAGGTCCACCTGACCACGGACACGTGGACGAGTGCTGCCTGGCAGGGCCACTATATATCGCTGACTGCACATTGGGTTAACTTGGTGGAGGCTGGGACCGAGTCTGACCCTGGGGCTGATCATATACTGCCGACGCCGAGGATTGCGGGGCCTACCTCGGTCCAGGTCTCTCAGGCCTACTATGCCTCCTCCTCCCGCCCCTCCTCCACCGAATTACCATCCGTGGGCATGGTGCCATCAGTCGGTAGCTCTAGGCACAGCAGCAGTGTCGTCGCTAAGCGACAGCAGGCGGTGCTCAAACTGCTGAGCCTAGGCGATAAAAGGCACACCGCCTAAGAGCTATAACAGGGCATCATGGCGCAGACTGATTTGTGACTGGCACCGCTGAACCTGAAGCCAGGCATGGTTGTGTGTGACAATGGCCGTAGCCTGGTGGCAGCTCTGCAACTCGGCAGACTGACACATGTGCCATGCCTGGCCCATGTGTTAAATCTCATAGTTCAGCGGTTCCTCAAGACATACCCCAATCTGTCTGATTTGCTCACGAAGGTGCGCCGCATCTGTGCGCATTTCAGGAAGTCCAGCACAGATGCTGCCACTCTCAGGGCAGCGCAGCGCCGTCTCCAACTGCCCGCTCACCGACTGTTGTGCGACGTGCCCACGAGGTGGAATTCAACATTAACCATGTTATCCAGAGTTTACCAGCAGCGCCGAGCGATTGTAGACTGCCAGATGTCAACTTCCACCAGAACTGGTAGTCAGGTCAGTCAGCTTCGTCAAGTCTACAATGAGGAGTGGACGTGGATGTCTGATATCTGTCAGGAAGAGTCAACACAGATGGTCAGTGGCAATGCCGCCATCATCAGCCTCACCATCCCGCTGCTTGGACTGTTGAAAATCTCTCTGGTCAGCAGAAGCTTTGGGCTCGTCACAAGAGACGGGGGAAGAAGATTCCCTTGTTGATAGCCAAAACACCCTCAGGTCTGTTTCTCAGCACATATCGGAGGAGGTGGAGGAGGATGAGGAGGAAGAGGAGGAGAATGTTGTTGAGACAGAAGAGGGGAGCATTGCTCAGTCCTTCACTGTTCTGCGTGTATGGGCAGAAGTAGAGGAGTTGGAGGAGGAGGAAATGGACAGTCAGGCCAGTGAGGGGAGATTGGGACTCTGGCGCATATGGCAGATTTCATGCTAGGCTGCCTATCCCGTGACCCTCGAGTTCAAAGAATTTATTCCAGCACCGATTCTTTCCACTCTCATCCCTGGAGAGGAAAGGAGTGTGAGAATGCATGAATACCAGCAGACCCTGGTGCACAAGCTGAAACAGTATTTTCCTTTCCTGACAGCGCTAGCGGCAGAGGGCGTACTTCTGCGGGACAAGTAGCGAGGGAGAGTAGGCGAGCAGGCAGCATGTCCAACAGTGGCAGGGGTACGCTTTACAAGGCCTTTGCCAGTTTTATGTCACCCCAGCAAGACACTGTCACCTGTCCCCAGTCTCGGCAGAGTAGGGCTGATCTTTACAGAAAGATGGTGAGGGAGTACGTAGCTGACCATACCATCGTCCTAAATGATCACACAGCTCCCTACAACTACTGGGTTTCAAAGCTGGACATGTGGCACGAACTGGCGCTGTACGCCTTGGAGGTTCTTGCCTGCCCTGCCGCTAGCGTGTTTTCTGAGCGGGTTTTCAGTGCAGCTGGTGGCATCATCACCGATAAGCGTACACGCCTGTCGACTGACAGCGCTGACAGGCTGACGCTTATCAAGATGAATAAAGCCTGGATTTCTCAGGATTTCCATTCTCCACCAGGTGAAAGAAGCTCAACCTGAATAATGTATGCACTCCTCCTCCTCATTTTACTCCTTCTCCTCCTCTTTGTACACTAAAGCAGAGGAAACTGGCTATTTTTTGCCAGGGCCAACTGGCTCTAGGTATAGTACTCTATGTATTTAATTTTTCTGGAGGGCCACCTACCTGGTCCTCTGTTTTAAAAATTTTTGGGAGTGCCACATACAGGTACTCTATGGGGCAGATTTACTTCGGTCCGTTCGCGATCCAGCGGCGCGTTCTCTGCGGTGGATTCGGGTCCGGCCAGGATTCGCTAAGGTAGTTCCTCCACCGTCCACCAGGTGGCGCTGCTGCGCTGAAAAGCATCGTTCCGCACTGGAATTCACCGGGCCGGTCCAAGTGAAGGTAAGCGCGTCCCAAGCGACACTTTCTTTGTTTTAAATGCGGCGGTTTTTCCAAATCCGTCGGGTTTTCGCTCGGCCACATCCCCCGATTTCCGTCGCGTGTATGCCAGTGCCGATGCGCCAAAATCCGATGGCGTGTGCCAAAACCCTGGGGCAATACAGGGAAAATCGTCGCAAATCGGAAATATTCAGGTAACACGTCGGGAAAACGCGAATCAGGCCCTTAGTAAATGACCCCCTATGTATTTAATTTTTCTGGAGGGCCACCCACCCGGTCCTCTGGTTTGAAATCTTTTTGGGACTGCCACATACAGGCACTATCCAAATTTAATTGTCTCCATAGCAGCCTCCACAAGTCGTCTTTATAGCTGCCACCACACGTTGTCTCCATTGCTACCTCCACACATCATCTCCATAGCTGCCTCCCAAAGTCGTCCATATAGCTGCCTCCATACATCGTCCCCTTAGCAAACGAGCTGTGTCAGGCAGAATTTTGGGTTATTTTCATGGCTTCCACGTCAAACTTGTTAACTTTGTTGCCACCCTGCTGTGTTATCCACATAATATACTGGCAAACTTTTATCATTTACCGATATTATTTCAGCACTTCTTGCGCATCTGTTTACACTCCCCTCACCCGCCATAACAAAAACTTATAAGAACAGTACTACACTTGATCTTATCCAAAAGGTTCTTAGAAGTGCTGTTTGTAGCCCCCGCCTGCTTTGAAAATTATAAATTTTTCAAAGTAAACGCTTCTGGCCCCTAGGCCCATTTTGGGTGAGCAGGAGCCGAGAGACAGGGGCTTGGACAGGCGAAAGCTCGCCTGGCAGCGGACCGCCAGCTCCATCCCAAGATTAGGCAGCCTCAGAGGCATCCATGCATGCTGCCCCTGCTGTTTCCTGTCCATTTCGCCTCCACGGTCCTCCACAGCATCCACCAATGTCTCCATGCGCAACTTTCAACAGTTTATACCCCAGATGCTGGAGCGCGAGAGTATATATAGCACATCATCCCCTTAGCAAACGAGCTGTGTCAGGCAGAATTTTCAGGTGTTTCACCAGATACATAATGGAACTCGGCGCATCTGTCTCCGCCATGCTGGAGACCTGAAGTTTCAATCATAGCAGCGCAATATGGATGCCCCATCCTGTCACTCTTAATCATAGAAGTCGTCTCCATGGCTGCCTCCACATGTCGTCCCCTTATCAAACGAGCTATGTCAGGCTCATTTTTCAGGTAGATACGTTATGGAACTTGGTCACTATGTCGCCACCATGCTGTGTTATCGACTAAATATACCGTCAACCTTTTGTTCACATAGGAAATCATTTCATCGCTTCTTGCTCACCTCCTTTGGTTCCTCTCTGCCACCCATTGGTTTGAAGCCTGAGTCCATTTGGGGTATGTCGACATGCCACTCTCTAGCCTTCCGCTGCTGCCGCTGCCTCTGCATGCCGTCTTCTATAGTGTCAGGGTCAATTATTGGATGTTTTAGATGCTATCTAGCCTCATTCGGTCACTCGACATGCTGTTGCCCATAATTTTGGCATAATGGTGCGATTAAGCAGCCTCAGAGGCATCCATGCATGCTGCCCCTGCTGTTTCCTGTCCATTTCCGTGGTGTTTCCATCATTTTCTGAGGTTTCCAGGTGTTTGGCCAAGCTTCCCTGTGCAGACCCTTGGTCCCCTTGAAAAATGCTCGAGTCTCCCATTGACTTCAATGGGGTTCGTTATTCGAGACGAGCACTTGAGCATCGGGAAAAGTTCGTCTCGAATAACGAGCACCCGAGCATTTTAGTGCTCGCTCATCTCTACCCGTGACCTATTCGGCTCTGAAGGTTCAGGTCCTAGGGACCGATGAGCACGTTGAGTTCCAGAGGGGTATCAATAGGAACATCCAGAACCATATTGTATAGCTCCTGTAGTGTCGAGTAAAGGCGGGGGCCTCTATGGATTCTACGGATTTGTGGCCAGAACGTTGAGAAGTCTACTGTCGATACCCTGCCTTCTATCTGATTTACTTTGTCTCTGAGTGCAGACATTTTGGATCAATAAGATTGTTCCTGTCTGGAGATATAGTTCTCCATATCTTCCCTGGTAGGGTTGGTGTGTATATGTGCTCGCATTGCTCTTAGATCAGACAACACCTCTCTATCCAAAGAGGGTTTAGCATAATACATGTGCACTGATGGTGTCTGGTTTTAAGTAGAAAAGTTGGATGTGTATTGAAAAATGGCTTAAATCAAGACTATTTAGAATAATGCAAAAATGTATTATTATACACAGAAACACTGACATTTAAAAACACTTAAAAATAGCACAAGCAAATGTTGTGTTGTGTGCAGTGCATGACAATAACATGCTCTGAGCTAACTCCCCCTCTGTTTACAAGTCTAGGTAAATCTCTGCTTGGTGTCTCATGAAAATGAAAAAATATGTTGTAAACATTGGCTGGCTGTAAACATTTGTAGCCCGTGCTAAGTAAGGTGCAACAAGAATCCCGGGATCAATATTCAATGCACATATCCAAGGAAAGCTTGGACAATCATATAAGAGGCGATGTGCGGGTGTGAAAGGTAGCAGTGGCCCCAGCTCCTTTCCTCTTCTTTGCACCCATGCAGGTGAGGATTTCAGGTGAAATTGATATATATCTGGACTAGTTCCCTGGGTCTAGCGCGGGAGCTCACAAGGAAAGCATCCTCACGCCTCCATGGCCAAACCATGCCCCTCTTAGCTGTCTACTTTTATGAAGAGTAATACAAGAAAGATCTGCAAACGCCTTTGCCCCATACATTTCAATTGAGTTGATTTTCCTGGCGCTTATTGCAATACGTTCCTTGATTACGTAATCCGCCAGATGACAGATGATGTGTCTCTTCCTAGTTGCTGATCCCTTTGTTTTGTTGTTGGGTCACATATGTTCTAGTATTATTGTGTGCAGTTTCTAGGCCATCCACGTTGTCTACTAGTAATCACATGTCTTCCCTAATTATTTCAGTGCGGAAGGTGGCTTTCACCTATTCTATCATAGCTTTAAAGTAAGACTTAGTGGGTAGACTTTGAAGAATGAGCTATAAATCAGGAGACAGTCGGTGGGGCCCATTTGACATAGGTGGGTCTGAGGAGGAAGAGGTGGCTGGGGACAGCCAGGGAGTGTTCTGGGTGATCAGATTGGTGAGTGAGGGAGTCGCACCTAATGCATCCTCCGAATAGCTCGGCCAGTCAGACTCTGTGGCTTTATTGAGGGGTTCCTTCCCCCCATTTTTCCTGTTTCTCTGGGGGTGTCTCAGCTGAGGCCTGCCGGGTGTCGCTTGATGGGGCCGGTGACTGGACCTGTGGGGCAGTGTTCCCTGCCTCCATTTCCCTCTGCTCTCTCATGGCTCTCCCTTCACCTCCCCCACGCTGATTACTGCGTAGAGGGGGAAGCAGGGCCTCCGCTTGGAGAGAGTCCTGTGACATCCCACATGGAGGCTTTGTGGACGCTTACCTGTATTGCCGGGTCGCCAGGAGGCAGCCGCTTGTTGTGCTGAGGAGGGTTGCCATCTGACTTCCTCTCCCTCCTCTGTGCTATGCTGCAGCAGCGGGAACTCGTCCTCACGCTGCATCCACGATGTCGACCTCTGTGCTGTGGTCTGGGGCCTGTCCCGGAAGGTCCACAACCCAGTCGGGTGAAGGTGGCTGTTGCTGCCACTAGATTCCTGGGATCTCCGTCCGCACCTGGACCCTCGCAAGGTGCTGGTTCGCTGTTGCGCTGGTTCGTCGTGTCTGTGGCAGGGGCCTACATGGTTGGGCTGCCGCGCGGTCTTTAGCCTCCTGGGATGAGGTCACAAAGCGGTCCATCGTCGCCGTTTACCCTGACACAGTGAGAGGGGAGTCCTGTCCCTTTCTGGGATGCTTTTTGATTCGGGTAGCCAGGGTTCTATTTGCTTATGAGCCGATGATAGGTGTAGGCAGCAGGAGCTCAGGAGAACGCGTCCTACTCCATGAGGTGCTAGGACATGAGCAGAGGTTTTTATTCTCCCCCTGGTCAGGTGGTAACACCTCTCCAATCACACTCCAGCTGACATAGCAGATAGATCATTTGTTAATTACTTACACCAGTTAACTGTTGCCTTTCCGGGCAGTATCTACAGCTGCAATTACACAATACTCAGTTTCTAGAACCTTCCTAGAGAGGTGATCAATCTCCCTAACAGCTCCTGACCTGAGGGGGGCGCTATTTGCAACTACCCCCTTGCCTATGCGTTGGCAGGGGTGTTGCATACAGGATAGGAGTAGTAGACCTGACTGGTGTCAAACGTTTGTGCTGGTTTGTGCAGCAGAATTTTCGTTTGTGCCGCTATCATTTTTAAGATATTAATAAAAGGCAACCAGGTTGCCAAAATCAAACAAAATGGGTGCCAATCAATTGTGCTGGTTTGTGCTGCTAAAATGTTTGTTTGTGCTGCTTTTGTTTTGAAGAAACAACAAGAAAATTATAAATTTTCATTTATAATACATTTATAGTTTTTCCAGAGGTCATCAGAATGTATTCCTTACAATGTACAATGTGTTTGCTGGCTCCCCTTGGTTTGACACCAGTTTTGTTTGATTCGGTTAATGTGGGGGGGGACTGCCTGACCTTTTGAACTTTACAAATTGCTTTATATCTTCAAAACAAAACTAGCACAAACAAAAATTTGAGCAGCACAAACCAGCACAAATGTAGCACAATTGATTGGCACCAGTTTTGTTTGATTTGGGAAAAGTGGTGGTGGTGGTGGTGGGAGGTTGACCTTTGATGACCTGGAGCCTGAGCCTCTGCTTCCCCTGCCCCCTCGGTAGCTACGCCTCTGATTTAGCAGCTCTGATTAACCTCAAAAGAACTGGCAGCTTATAAAATCAGGGGCACCGTTGGCTACTGCATTTACTACCTAGCGGTACTTTAGTGATATGCAAGAAATGAGGAGCCAGAAGTGGTAATAAAGTGCTTTAGACTTCTCCCTAGGGTCTCCGGCTGAGTCTGACAGTCAGAGACATGTTCCTGCACCAGTGATTAGCATGGGAGCATAAAAAACTGCACCGATGTCGAAAGACATCACCATAGACTCTAGTCTAACGTCTATTGACTTCTTAGGGTGATGCCACGCATGGAGTTTTGAATCCATTTTTGGTCCGTTTTTAAGCAGTCCATTGAAAAACGCATCCGTTTCTGACAGGTTTTACCAATTATCTTAATTAAAAATGGGTGCATTTTCAAAAATGCATGCGTTTTTAGACGGACTGCTTTAAAACGGACGGGTTAAAAACGCCATGTGTGGCATCACCCTCAAATGTGGATATATGGGAAGGTAAAAGAAGGTACATTGAAGTCTATAGGGAGCAGAAGATCTTACATTAGTTTCTGTTCTCCTGAAATGGAGATTGTTACAGTAACATGTTTGCCGTCATATTCACCCGTGTTCAAAGTTATCAAGCACTGTGCAATAGTTTGGGTGCTAGTAATTCTACCATGGTTTTCATCAATGTCGACCACCCTCCCAATACAGGACCCCAGAGAAGGGTACCCTATTGGTACGCTATTGGAGTCTATTTACTATGGGTACATAGTGGTCAGGCCCTAAAAATAATTTCTCTGGTGGGACCAAGGGCCCACAGTCAGACACTTGTTTTGCAATGGGCTCCTTCTGTGTGGTGATATTGTGAAACATGAAGGGGTAACCTTGTAGCCGACACAGAAGGGCACTGGCTGTGGTTAATAGAGACTTCGTGGCCACAACATACATATGTCAGCTTCTAACGGGTGCGCTAAAAATTAAAAAAAACTTTGTGTCATGCTTTCACTGATCTTGTGACTGGAACCGGCCGGGAGTGCAGTTCCTGCAGCGCACAGCAGATGGCAGTGAGGAGCCCGGCTCGCTAAGCTTGTTGCCACTGAAGGATGAGGCCGCGCCTGGTGAGGCGGGCCCCGCGCGAGCAGCTTCAGCTGTCACTGACCGCTCAATGACTAGTCCCTGAGCCAGTGCTGGTGCCAGTGAAAGCAGTGCGGGCGCCGGGCACACACGTCCTAGCAGCGGTAGGGCTGCTCTGCTTATTGTTGTGTGTGTAAGTGCGCTCCAGCCACAGCCATGGGTAATGGCATGAACAAGGTACAGTACACTGCATGGCTTCTGTCTACTTGTATCTTCCTGTTCACACTGCGCGTCCATGAGGAGAGGCGCTCACTCGTGTTATAATGGCATGCCCCACCCTGTGCATGGCTGTGATGTAAGAAGAGCAGCAGCCATACTGAGCTCAGGGAGCTGTAGTATATAGGCTGCCGCTGTGACGTCACTGGAAGTCGTGTGGGCTGTGTGTGACGTCAGCAGTATTTACATACGTGGTGGCAGGTGGAGGGCACGAGGTGTGTGCCCACATCAGGGCCATCTTTTTCAGATAGAGTCACAGGTCATCACTGGTGCTTCAGAAATATCAGTAAATTGCATAAAAGTATGTGTTATTGTTGGTAACAATAATAACCATCAGGTGACAAGCAATGCAATGTGGGGGTTGTCCGTTCTCTTCCCATTCTATAGCCACCAGAATCCGATATTGACAGCAGTGATTCCCTGGGTTACGTTCAAGATAGGTTTCCTTTAATTACAAACCTAAAAAAAACCTAACACTTAAAAAAATAAAGTCCTACTTACCTTCCGGTGCCCTCCGGTATCCAGCGCTGTTGTCGCACCGGTCCGGGCGCCATGTAAACAAACATGGCCGCTGGAGCAGCGCTGGACTCAGCTGAATCCAGCGCTGCTCCGGAGCGCTGGATACCGGAGGGCACCGGAAGGTAAGTAGGACTTTATTTTTTTAAGCAGCGCCCTCCCGGCCTCCCTGAGATTTTTTTTCAGAACTTGGACAACCCCTTTAAAAGTGGTAGTTCTAACGCACAAATACATGGCACCAGCTCAGGGTGAGCTGGTGCCGGAGCATATTTTCATTAACGCAAGAAACTTCTATTACAGCCCGTTTCGGCGCACCAGATTACAGCACGGCGCACCATGCACGCGACCGTGCGTGCGGCTGATTCGAAGTGCCAGAGAGCCGGTGACGTTATCAAGCTCTCAGGCACACTCGCGCCTGCACAACTTCGCACGGGGAAACAAATCTACCATTTGTTTTTATGCATTGTGAACCAAACATACCTTGAGAATGTTGTAGCTACACTGATGCAGAAACATATCTTGTTTAATGTTTTGCTCAAAAAACAATCATAAAATTCAGGATCTTGGGAAAGCTGGGTGCAGATGGTCTTCCTTGCATAAAAGAGGTGCTGCTTGAACTGTCCAGACAGGACTAATCCACCTGAGCTGCATGACACAGCAGCTTCGGCATAGTGCAACGATTGAATACTTCTGCCTGGCAGGGACATAACAGTGATTACATATTCTTGGCTTATGCTGGGCAGGACAAGGCTGAAGCAGTGTATAATTAGGGTGAGGAGAAACGCTTAGGAAGCCACAGGAGCGCCAGAGCCTCATTATCAGAATTTTATAATTGTTTTATTTTTAGCAGATTAAACAATTAAAATTATTAGGGCGTTGCCCATTCTCTACCAGTGTGGGCCTGACACTGTCAGTGGGTTTCAGATATTATTCTAGAAATAGCAGGATAAAATCGATAAGTTTTCTAGAGAAAAATGTAATTTATAAGTCTGCATAAAAATATGCGGGGAATTTATCAATGAAAACTGGGGTAGAAGCAGTGGAATAATAGCAAATCCTTGCACACTGCAATAATTTGTAGATTATTATGTTACTACCACACCTCCATGCCAGGGGGGCGTGGATAGAAACTGCCGCCGGTGTAGTGGGCGGGCACAGGGCATTCCTGCCCTGTGCCTGCCTACTTTTTAAGAACATGCCTAAGGCCGGTGCCACACGCACCGCTTTGTCTGCGTTTGAAAACGCAGACAAAGCCGCGCCTACCGGGGCGGCCCGCGGCCCGATCGCATCGGCGTTTCTATGGAAACGCCTGCGATGGGGAACGAGCCGCCGGTGTTTTGCGTTAATTTAATGCAAAACACCGTCGGCTTGTTCCCGATCGCAGGCGTTTCCATAGAAACGCCTATGCGATCGGGCCGCGGCGCGGCTTTGTCTGTGTTTGCGTTTTCAAACGCAGACAAAGCGCTACGTGTGTCATCGCCCTTAGTCTTTTGATGTATCTGTTGGGACGGAGGGTGGTGTGGCCTCTACAATGTGCCGGCATATGATAAATTCCCCCCTATATGTTTGAGGCATTAAGCAAGAAAGATGCTCAATTGGAGAATATCTCCTGATCTGGGTGGTACAATTGCTCTTGAGCACAAACAGTTGGTCACTCTGGCTCTCATTTTCAATAGATGGCTTATTCTCTGAATTTGTAGAGGTGTGCAGAGTTTTGTTTTTCTGTCTGAAAGCTTATGAATTCAACAGACTGAATAAGACCTGGTTTGTACCAGGGTACAATATCCTGATATATATATAGTGACAAATGGCTGCTGCTGTACTGTTATGTCATCAACAGGAATTCAAAGTTTTCTTGGACTTTTTTATTTTTCCATGTACAGAGCTGTGTTTGGGCTTGTTTTCTATGTAACAAATTACACTTCAAAATGGTGTAATTTAATATTCCATGCCGTGTACTGGGAAGCAGAAAAAAAATCCAAATGCAGTGAAATTGGTAAAAAAACGCATTTGTGCCGTAATTTAACCCTTAATACTATATACTACTGTATTGCAGTATATACCAATGTTACAATCATTTCTAATAGCCTGCCATCTGCTTGCTATTAGAGATCATTGCACATGGCAAGCCTGCGAGTCTCTATGAGACTGTAGGCTGCCATGCCAACCGATCACCGCCCTCCGTTGATGTTACAGGGGGTGGCGATCGGCCATCCAAGATGGCGGCTCCCATGTAAAGGTAAGTTAGGTGCCGCGGTTGTGTTCGACCGCGGCAGTAACAGGCGGGCATCAGCTGTGTTATACAGCCATCACCTGCTGTGTATGGAGAGAGCTCAGCTCGTGAGCTCTCTCCATACACCCTTCGCAGCACGAGGACAATATAGTTTGTCCTCGGTCGCAGAGGTGTTGATGACCAATCCTTTGGATAGGGTGCTGAGAAACAGGGGGTTAATGTGGAATGTAGTGAATTACCACTATTTCTTTCGCACTTTTACAATGAGAAAAAATAGCTATACAGATAGTACAAGTGTTTTAAGGGTTTTCTAGTTTTTGATACTGGGAAACGACCCCAAATGATCATCTGATAGGATAAGATGCAAAATTGGCAAACGCTCTGTACTGAATCAGACAAGCAAATCGTCCAGTTTGGACGTGTTTTCCCAATTGTCACTAAAATATAACTTTTAATAATTTCTAATTTAAAAAGTGAAAGTTGATAGTGTACAGCGGATAGAGGGTGAGGGTACAGTTCCAGCACACTCAGGTTAAAATTACAGTCAGATGAGTAGTTAGAGCCTTATTTTACTCAGTGTCAAGTAAGTCCTATGAGTGTTTTTTTCCTTTCGTGTGTTATTGATACTACAAGTTTGTATTTGACTTCTCACTATGATCTGATTAGTGAGAAGGACTCAGAGAGGAGAGGCCATTCACCCCTATCCCTGTTAGTAAACCTCCATAGGGTATGTATGGGGGTACATAAGTCCTCCCTATTTAGGGGCAGATTTCACCCATATACTGGGATCATACTCTCATAGTTCGTATAGTTCTGCCTCTCTTATCCCTATTTAGGAGTATTAGTGGATGTTTTATAGATTCTGTACTCCAATAAGTACTCTGTAGGTTTTACACTCGATAGAATTCAGCTATGCTAGTAATCCTCTTTTTTGGCTCCACAACTCTACTGCTGATCTAAAATCCTAACGGTATAGCCCCCCCGACATGTTTCACTGCATAGAGCAGCGTCCTCAGGGGTGCCGGGGCTATAATGCGGCACACCACGTGAATTCCCGTCCTTTATGACTTCCCATTCTGACGTAGTCAAGAAGGGCCCGTCTCTCCCATCCAATCAGAGGGCTAGGTTCCAATAGCCAATCGCGGCAGTGGGCTGTGTCTACTGTTATCCAATCCTCGTGAAGTCACCCTGTGACATCACCGATAGCGTCCCTTCCCTGCGCATGTCTGTTTTTCTTAGTACCTAGTATATTCGTTTCAGTGCGCCTGCGCAAAGGTACCACATCTAGGCCCCTGCGCATGTCTATTTTACTTAGACCCGATCTCGGTGAGTCCTCTGCGCATGCATGTCGACTTGGTGTTTCGTACTCTTAATTCTTTGTCTCCGCGCATGCGCGCTGACTTAGTATTTCGTGCGTTCAATTCCTGTTGTGCGTTCAATTCCTTCTCTTCGCGCATGTGCGCTGACTTCGTATTCAGTACGCTCGATTTCTTCTCTTCGCGCATGGTAAGGAACCTGTTTGAGGTTCGGCTGTTTTCCCATCTACTTAATAGGTGGGTCCGGGCAAGTAAGTGGATTCCAGTGGCTATGTATTTTTTATCAATACTAGGGGGGACGGAATTATTACAGTATCAAGCGATGGAGTTATCTCTCCATCTTAGTGGGGACGAAGTCGTACCTAATGATGGGATCTCTGTGACTACAGATACTAAGTCGTATCTGATGATGGGATCTCTGTGACTACAGAGATATAACAATACCAGGTGACGGGATATTTGTGACTCATTTTTAGTTTTGTCCATTTATGGTGTCTCAATTCTTTAATTGGCACCTTGACACAGTAAGTGGTGTGCTTCTTAAGCTGGATTATCCTTCATCCTACAATTCCTATTTATTATCATTTATAAATTCAAAACAAGATTCATTTACAGAAAAGCTGCATAATTAAATCCCTCGTTAAGGCCTTTAGGGCTCATCGTTCCTAATTTGTAAATCCATTTTGCCTCCAATTGGAGGAGGTCTCGATCGAGGTCACCCCCACTTGTACCCGTCTTCAGATGATCAATGCCCCAGAAGCGGCATGCACTTTACATCAGAAATACACCAGGAACACATCTGCTTTCTAGACCTGAACATCAGAATAGATGAACAGGGCTCCCTACAGACCTCAATATATAGGAAAGAGACCTCGACCAATAACCTGCTAAGCTGGAAAACCTGGCACCCAACCCCCCTTAGAAGAGGCATTCCTGTGGGGCAATACCTCCGGGCGAGGAGGAATTGCTCATCAGATCTGGAGTTCGAAAAGGAATGTGGAGAACTGTACGAACGATTTCGAACTAGAGGGTACCCCAAGAAGGCCCTACATAGAGCCTACCAGAGAGCAAAGGGGACAGCTCGTGAAACCCTACTGAAAAATGAAAGGAAGCAGGAACAACAGGGACCAATTAGATGCATAGGCACCTTTGATGGCTACTCACAGGAAGTAACAGACATCTTTCGGAAATACTGGCCACTTTTGAGGGCCGATAATGACATCCAATCCGTTCTAACAGAACACCCGTCAATAACATATAGAAGAGGAAAAAACCTAAAAGACCTCCTGGTACATAGCCACTATGCGGACAAACGTCTAACCTCACAAACGTGGTTGCCACCTCGAAACACTGGTTCGTTTCCCTGTGGGGATTGTTCCCTTTGTAAATATATGTCTAGAAAAAAAGAATTTTCTAATCCAGATAATACTCGAACCTATCAGATTAGACACTTTATTAATTGCAAAACAACAGGGGTGATATACGTGGCACAATGTAGGTGCCCAAAAATGTACATAGGAAAAACAATACAGGAGTTAAGAAAGAGAGTCTCCTCACATCTTAGTACAGTGAGAACAAAAAAAGACACAACCCTCTCAAAACATATGAAGATGACACACAATGGGGACCTTGAGCAGCTTCGCTTCTGGGGCATTGATCATCTGAAGACGGGTACAAGAGGGGGTGACCTCGATCGAGACCTCCTCCAATTGGAGGCAAAATGGATTTACAAATTAGGAACGATGAGCCCTAAAGGCCTTAACGAGGGATTTAATTATGCAGCTTTTCTGTAAATGAATCTTGTTTTGAATTTATAAATGATAATAAATAGGAATTGTAGGATGAAGGATAGTCCAGCTTAAGAAGCACACCACTTACTGTGTCAAGGTGCCAATTAAAGAATTGAGACACCATAAATGGACAAAACTAAAAATGAGTCACAAATATCCCGTCACCTGGTATTGTTATATCTCTGTAGTCACAGAGATCCCATCATCAGATACGACTTAGTATCTGTAGTCACAGAGATCCCATCATTAGGTACGACTTCGTCCCCACTAAGATGGAGAGATAACTCCATCGCTTGATACTGTAATAATTCCGTCCCCCCTAGTATTGATAAAAAATACATAGCCACTGGAATCCACTTACTTGCCCGGACCCACCTATTAAGTAGATGGGAAAACAGCCGAACCTCAAACAGGTTCCTTACCATGCGCGAAGAGAAGAAATCGAGCGTACTGAATACGAAGTCAGCGCACATGCGCGAAGAGAAGGAATTGAACGCACAACAGGAATTGAACGCACGAAATACTAAGTCAGCGCGCATGCGCGGAGACAAAGAATTAAGAGTACGAAACACCAAGTCGACACGCATGCGCAGAGGACTCACCGAGATCGGGTCTAAGTAAAATAGACATGCGCAGGGGCCTAGATGTGGTACCTTTGCGCAGGCGCACTGAAACGAATATACTAGGTACTAAGAAAAACAGACATGCGCAGGGAAGGGACGCTATCGGTGATGTCACAGGGTGACTTCACGAGGATTGGATAACAGTAGACACAGCCCACTGCCGCGATTGGCTATTGGAACCTAGCCCTCTGATTGGATGGGAGAGACGGGCCCTTCTTGACTACGTCAGATTGGGAAGTCATAAAGGACGGGAATTCACGTGGTGTGCCGCATTATAGCCCCGGCACCCCTGAGGACGCTGCTCTATGCAGTGAAACATGTCGGGGGGGCTATACCGTTAGGATTTTAGATCAGCAGTAGAGTTGTGGAGCCAAAAAAGAGGATTACTAGCATAGCTGAATTCTATCGAGTGTAAAACCTACAGAGTACTTATTGGAGTACAGAATCTATAAAACATCCACTAATACTCCTAAATAGGGATAAGAGAGGCAGAACTATACGAACTATGAGAGTATGATCCCAGTATATGGGTGAAATCTGCCCCTAAATAGGGAGGACTTATGTACCCCCATACATACCCTATGGAGGTTTACTAACAGGGATAGGGGTGAATGGCCTCTCCTCTCTGAGTCCTTCTCACTAATCAGATCATAGTGAGAAGTCAAATACAAACTTGTAGTATCAATAACACACGAAAGGAAAAAAACGCTCATAGAACTTACTTGACACTGAGTAAAATAAGGCTCTAACTACTCATCTGACTGTAATTTTAACCTGAGTGTGCTGGAACTGTACCCTCACCCTCTATCCGCTGTACACTATCAACTTTCACTTTTTAAATTAGAAATTATTAAAAGTTATATTTTAGTGACAATTGGGAACACACGTCCAAACTGGACGATTTGCTTGTCTTATACAAAAACGTACCCTATGAACCCAGTCACAAAGTGGTCACAACTTCTAAACTCTATTTTTTGTATAAATCTGTACTGAATCAGACATGGACACTTTCAGAAACTGTATATTGGCCACTGGGAGCTGAAGTATAGTTACCTATTTTGGTCACTGCCTGATGTATAAATCTGTCTTCTGTGTGTGCCTGTGCCACAGCTCCTGCTATCAGATGATCAGTTGTGTTGCTAGACCCCTCGGGATTTCATATTGATTATAAAAGTATAATTTTTAAAATACAAATGTATAGCAATTGCTACATTAACAGATGAGTCTGAAACAAGCTTAAAGGGAACTTGTAATCAGAAATTGACCAGTATGTTGTCAAGTAACTAAGCAGTTTCTAGAAGATGTTTCTCTCATGGCTTGGTGTGGTGTCATCATCCAGAAAATCAACTTTGAAGTGACATTTAAATTTGTTTTATGAAGTCAGGGAGGTAGAAAATTTAACACTGAAGTCAAGCTCTTCCTACCTTAGAACTCTCTTCACTGTAATTGACGGTCTTGCATCTAGTGACATCATTGATTAGATCTCCTTAAAGGGAACCTGTCACCAGGAGACCCATTTTTAGCACTCCCCCAGTCCCCACAGAGCATAGAACATACACTGTCAGTGTTTTTGTATAAAAAAAATAGGTTTTACAGAAAAGAAGATATGTTATATTGTACCTTTCATTAGCATCTGCTGTGTGACGAGGCAGTTGCCTTTTGGGAGGAGCTGGAAAGGAGCAGTTCCCCCCCACCCTTGGGGAACAGCTTCTCCATGTGACCTTTTCAAATGTATGAAAACACCCATCACTGGGCTTAGCGACGCCCCTTGCTCCTCTACAGCCAATCCCGAGTGTTGGGAGTTATTCATATATTTGAAAAGGTCACATGTTTCCCAAGGGTGGGGGGGGGGGGACTGCTCCTTTCCAGCCCCTCCTATTAGGCAACAGCCTAGTCACACAGCAGATGCTAATGAAAGATACAATATAACATATCTTTTTTTCTGTAAAACCTATTTTTTATACAAAAACACTTTGGCAGTGTATGTGCTATGCTCTGTGGGGACTGGGGGAGTGCTAAAAATGGGTCACCTGGTGACAGGTTCCCTTTAAGCCCAGTACATGATGTCAATCACATGAAAGGAGGTGTTCAGAGGCAGAGTGAGCTTGGCATCAGCGTTAGGCAGAGTGAGCTTGGCGTCAGCATCTCCACCTCCCTGACTAAATGCATCTCACTTCAAAGTAGATTTTTTTGGATGATGCCAACACACTGGGCCATGAAAATGAAAATTTATCTAGAAGTTGTTCAACTGCTTGGAAACATACTGGTAGTGGTTTATTAGGCAAATTTCTGATGACAGGTTCCCATTAAAACGTGTTTTAAATAACATTTTAAAGGGATTGTCCGACTGTTATAAAAATGTAGCAGGTGGACTGGGGAAGGCTTTTAAAAATAAATAAAAATAAAGCTGTACTCGCCTGCTTACACATGTCGGATCCTTACCCCTATTCGTTTAGACACGGAAGCTCCGTTCCGTCAACTTCCAGGCTGCCTGTCACACCACCACTCTCCAGTCCCATCACTTTAATACGTGCAGGAGCAGGTGGGTAAGCTGTATTTTTTAAAAAGCCCTCCCCAGCCTGCCTGCTACATTTTTATAATAGTCGGACAACCCCTTCTAATTGGATTTTACCCCAAATTTTTTTTTCTATTGTACATAAGTCTCCAGGATGATTTTTGTTTGTGTGACAGCATTGGAGAAAAGACACTGCACAGGATTGTATACAGTGCAGACCAAAAGTTTGGTCAAACCTTCATTGAAAGAGTTTTCTGTATTTTCATGAGTATAAAAATTGTAGATTAACACTGAAGACTTCAAAACTAAGAATCAAAGGGGTATCCACACGAAGATAAGTTTTTTAAATGTACTAAGGATGACAGAATAACACATTGGGGGGGATTTAACAATGTGTCTTGGGTTCTGCCAATTTCTAGCTGGAAAACGCTAGTCCTTTGCTGCACCAGATTTATCACAGTCATAATGAATTCTGGTACAGGATAAGAATGTTGGTTCCTGATTTAGAACTACTTTTAGTTGGTCTAAACTGCGGCAGAATTTTGAGCGCATGGACAATTTTTGATAAGCCACGCCCCTTTTGCCTGAGGCCACACACATTTTCCCGAAGGCCACACCCCTTATTCAGACAAGTGGGAAAGATGCCAAAAAATGGTCTAAAAGCCTTGATAACTGTGGTGCAAGGCATTTTAGACAGTGTTTTAGGCGCAAAACCACCAGAATTGTGGCACAAGTGCGTTAATACATCATACAGCATTTCACATATATAAGTCCAACCTATCAGTCCTGTTGTACACAATTTCAGTTGCCCCTAGACACGACCGTGTAACTTCTGACTTGGGGTCGGGGACGCCATTTTGGATTTTTTTGTGTGATGGCCGTGCACCTGAGATTTGGCTTTCTCTGCTCCCTGCATTGTAGCCCCTCCGCCATGCAATCCAGGACGGAGCTCACAGACACTCAATTTCTGCCAGCAAACACCACATTGTGAGGAGGAAAACTGCAAACTGCAGGCAGATAAGTTCTTTGCCTGGGGAGGGAGAACAGATATGTAGCAGAGCTGAAAGTGTGTAATGGGCATCTCATGGATCTCATAATCTCTGATCCGTCTCATCTCTCTTTCTATGGGTCAGATACTAGTACAATGTTCAGAAGCTAAATAAACCCTGTACTCTGTAATCTAACCACATTTTCAGCTCACAGAACTAGATGGATCATAATGTGTCTGCTTAGATAGTCCCCGCCCACACTCTGGAATTTTATACTGAGTGATAGGAGTTAAAACAGCAATAAAACTGAGTACAATTGTAAAGTAAGGGGTTAAAATGGTCTTTATTGTGTTAACATCACTAGGGGTTTGAGATTCGAGAAAACCCCTTTAACATGTGGAATTATATACTTAACAAAAAAGTGTGAAACAACTGAAAATATGTCTCATATTTTAGGTTCTTCAAAGTAGCCACCTTTTGCTTTAATTACTGCTTTGCACACTCTTGGCATTCTCTTGATGAGAATAGTTACCTGCAAAAGGTTTTCACATCACGGGTGCACCCTGTCAGGTTTAATAAATGGGATTTCTTGCTTTATAAATAGGGTTGGGACCGTCAATTGTGTTGTGCAGAAGTCAGGTGGATACCCAGCTGATAGTCCTACTGCAGTGATGGTGAACCTTTTAGAGACTGAGTGCCCAAACAACAACCAAAATCCACTTTTTTTCCGTGAAATGCCAACATGGTATTTTGCACAGTAACTTATTGCTCTCTGTTGTTCCACAACATTCAATCGTATCGCCCCCCTGAGGACAGTTGAAAGAAGGAGGGCAGATTCAGACTCTCGTTGTAGCTTCTCTACAGGGTCTCTCTGTACAGGAAGAATGGTGGGTCCAGTAAGATGACATCCAAAGATAATGCACTTCTTCCATCACCTTCTCACTTTTCCCATAGTTCCAAACAGCCAATAAAGTGTCGCTTTAAAATAGTGAGAGCAGCATCTCTTAAGTTGCCTGGGACTGCAGAAAGGACCAAATCCACAGGATCTGTTTGGCGAACTCTGTTCTGGGGCGATGGGCTGTGTGCCCACAGAAAGGGCTTTGAGTGCCACCTTCGGCACCAGTGCCATAGGTTCGCCACCACTGTCCTACTAATTAGACTGTTAGAAGGTCTGATGAGTCAAAATTTGAAGTGTTTGGTTCCAACCACCATATCTTTTAGCGGCGCAGAAAAGCTAAACAAATGGACTGTACTTGGTGTGATGGTGTGGGGGTGCTTTGCTGGTGACACTGTTGGGGATATACTGTTGAAGATTTACTGAACCAGCATGGTTACCACAGCATCTTGCAGCAGCATGCTATTCCCTCCGGTGTGGCTTTAGTTGGACCATCATTTATCTTTCAACAGGAAAATGACCACAAACACACCTCCAGGCTGTGTAAGTGCTACGCCGGATGACCTCAGCAGTCACCAGTAGTGACCTGATGTTAACTGCAACTCACTGCCTGCCCATGTATACAAATGATGCTGTCAGAAACGGATGACAGTCCGTGAAAATTCATCATAACTCGTATACCAGTTTTCCCTGGAATTTAAACTTTGGTTTTTTTCCCCGCAACGTCCCCCCAATGCCAAGTGGGTGGGGTGGGGCGGGGCGGGGCAGTTTCTTCATGCAGATTATAGTGCAATTCCACAACAGTAGGACGTAGTAGGAGTTCAAGATCACAGGCTGGATAATCTATCGGGCACAACATGTAGTGAATGAATTAACCAGCTCTTGATAAATTGCCCTCCCATGTGTCTGCTGTACATTCTTGCCTGCATAGCTCATATGATCTCGCATTATCATTCATGTGACAATGGGAAAAAAATGCCACAGTGGCTCTGATACATCTCCACCAATGAGTCCATCTGTCTATGGCACAATTCTGGAGTAAATTGCAACAGCAATAGCGTGCACCACATTTATTGAGGGATTTAGACCATTTTTAGGCACTTTTCTGAGCTGAGCTGCAAAGAAGAACCCACCAGTCTTTTTTCTGATTAATCATCCTGCATCAAACACCGTGATCAATTTGGAGCAGCAGGGAACTGTCTGCTTGTACTCTGCACTGGTCTAAGGACCGACACATTAATACATCTCACCCAATCTGTTCAGGATACTGTTGTAACTGTTACATAAACTACTCTGCACAGGTGCAATTCGACCATCTGAGTAATCCCGGTTGGAACATATTGACAAATTAGATTCCAAAGAATGAAGCCTTCTCCTCAAGGAGTAACATTAATTTATCAATCTTACAGCATAATTGCTACTGTAATTTGCCACAAATCTGTGGCGCACACACTTTTATGATGTGGGGGTATGGCCGATGAAAAGGGTGGTGACTAAATGCCAAAATGTCTGTGCCAACAATAATGGTAACATGCCAGAATTTTAGTGCAGCTTTCTTGTGTAAACTAAGCATACTAATGGGAGTTACAAATTATGACTAGAGTCTTCTACTACACCAGATTTATCATCCAGCATCAGACACAGTGATAAGCCTGGTGCAGAATAAGGCTACATTCACACGGACGTATGAAAACGGCTGTATCTGTACCGTGCCGTACTGTTTTTTTACGGGTTACATACGGCCACAATCATTTCAATGGACAATACGTCTGACCATTTATATTGCCTTTGTTCCATACCATACCGTACACTAGCCGTATAAAAATATAGAGCATGTCCTATTTTCTCCCGTATTTCAGTTCTGTATGCCCTAGAAGTCTATGGGGACGTATAAAATACGGGTTACATACGTGCTGCATACGGATGAAAAATGTCACGTATATACAGGCTCATACGGCCTGTAAATACGGGACTGGAGAAATCATACGTCCGTGTGAATGTAGCCTGACTGTGTAGTCTTACCTTACAACACTTTTGAAAAATTTGCCCCAGTGTTAGGGTGAAGACACACATGGCGTTTTTGGGCCGTTTTTGGGCCGTTTTTACTAAGTGCGTTTTCAGATCGTTAAAAACGCATGCGTTAAAAAACGTTTTTGTCAGTTTTTCCGAAATTGCGCAATGAAAAACGGACAAAAACGCATGCGTTTTCAAAAAACGCATGCGTTTTCAAAAAACGCATGCGTTTTTAACGATCTGAAAACGCACTTAGTAAAAACGGCCCAAAAACGCCATGTGTGTCTTCACCCTCAGGCTACATGCACACTGCCGTGTGCCCGTAGCACGGCGGGCACATGGCAGCGTGGGGAGAGAAGGCGAGCGCCGCTCACCCCCGCCCCTCTCCATAGCAATCTATGGCCGCGGCACCGTAATACGGGAAAAGATAGGACATGTCCTATCTTTTCCCAGGCTACGGAGCGGTACGGTGCCGCACGTGTGCTGCACCGTACCGCTCCCGTAGGGCGCGGTGAGCCCACAGAAGTGTATGGGGGACGTACATCGGCCGTATATACGTCGGCCGTATATACATCCCCCATACATGTGTGTGAATGCAGCCTTAGGCGGGCACGTGGCAGCGCACGGGGAGAGGAGGAGGAGGTGAGTGCTGCTCACCCCCGCGCCTCTCCATAGGAACATATGGCGCACGGCGCTCTATGCCGTGAAAAGATAGGACATGTCCTATTTTTTCATGGGGTACGGAGCCGCACGTGCCGTCTATGGGGGACGTATATACGTCGGCCGTACATACCTCCCCCATGCGGCAGTGTGAATGAGGCCTTATGGTGTTGTAAGGATGTTGCATCTTTAACCAATTGTCTTTGACTAGTTCATAAAATGAAGAGCAGCGTTGGTAAATGGGATGCAGCAGCTTGCCATTGATAAATTGGTCTAGTTGTGTCTTATTTGAGGTATTTGCATCTAGTGCGGAATGTTGTTATTACACTCCGTTGTAGCACCATGTGCTGCTTTGGCTTTTGTTGAAATACAATACACTGCATGCCAGGCCAGTCAGTGGCATGATGTAATCTGAGCTATCTAACAGCTGAAGTACTAACTGTAAATTGTCTGCGCCTATGTAAAGTGAACTAGCTGGTGAGAACTCAGATGGTGCAGACATATAAAGTCAGGAGAAAAAGAAAGTACATCCTTTCAATTGTATAGCTTCACATATAACGACTTTTTACTATTGTCTTAACCCCTTTGGCTTAACCCATCAGATCGCTTGTTCAAGCCTTTACACTACAATACACTTGTATTGCAGTGTATAGTTTGAGTAACTGAGCATGCTGGGCATTCTCGGTTACTTAGAGCCGGGTCCTGCCAGGAAGGCAGAACCCGGGGTGAAGGATCACCGGCAGCCTCGGGTTACTCGCCGGAACCCGGGGCTGCAGCAGGAGGGATCGGATCCCACGGTAAGCACACCGGGCGGTCCGATCCACATGGGACACGCTTCCAAGCCGCAGTCCCAAAATCTTCTTCTGACGCGCCGCCATAGAAAGGTGTCGCGTCAGAGGAAGTACCCTTAATGACCGCCGTAGAATCCCGATACGGTTAAATGGAAGGGCCCAGTGAGTAGGAGGACGGGGCCTCCACAATCTTGCCTGCTCCAAATACTACCGCAGAATACTGCTGCTCCCTATGTAGTAAAGTAAAGTCTTTACTAGTGCTTCAAGTCTCGGAGCCAAGCAAAAGGAAGGGGCGTTGTTAAGCAGGTGATGGGGGGCCTTTAACCAGTGCTGCTGCTGCTGTAGAAGGTGTGCAGCTGTGCAAGAATTTGTGATTAAAATAGTGAATATGCAACCTCCACGCCGTGTTGGCGTAGACTGGCAGAGGGTGTTCTGGCCCCCTGCCTGTGTCCTTTTGGAAAACTATGCCAGGTCGGAGCAGACATAGTTTTGCCCGGCAGCCATGACGCCCGCCAGATACATCAAGAGACCTAAGCCTCTTCATTCATATAAAAGATCTCCCCCCTGGTGTTTGTTCCCAGTTGCCAACATATTAGTGGAAATGCATCTACCATCCGACCAGGCCCATTTCAAAACACAATTCAAATGCTGCTGGTGAACGCATCCTCAAGAACCTGAGGCGTGTATTGTGATGTGCTCTAGCATATGAGGCATGCATCATGAGGCTCTGTAGTCAATTGTCGTAATTTTATTAAGTCAGTTTAGTAAATTGTAAATAAATAGTATGCATTTGGGAAAATATTAATTTGTGCTTGGAAATAGTGTCTCCTCCATCAGATTCTCCTTTATATATGACCTCTAGTCTCCCTATTAAAGGAAACCTACCACCACGGATCTACCTATTAAGGTAGATTCTGGATCTGATGTATGTAAGCATAGCCCTGTTTAGAGCTAATCTTTTACTCCACTATATCTTTTATTATCTTTAATCGGGGAATATGCATATTTTCTACTGGGGCGTAGAGTAGCCGGAGCTGAGGCTACACGGCGCAGCTACTCCACGCCTACCAGATAGCTTCAGCACACAGCTACGAGGAGCTGTGCGCACTTGTCCCCGAAACCGGAGTTCTGCGCATGCGCAGAATGCAGGCTGGTGGCTGCACAATCTCTGCTCCAAAGCCTGAGCTACTGGGCATGCTCCGGTTTCGCAGACAATGTGCGTGCAGGTCCGCGTAGCTGCGCGCTGAAGCTATCGGGTAGGAAGATAAAAGTACCCTCTGCTTTGGCTACTCCACGCCCCAGTAGCCTCTTTAGAAAATGTGCATATTCTCTGATTAAAGATAATAAAAGATATAGTGGAGTAAAGATTTAGCCATAAAAAGGGCTATCCTTACATACATTAGATGCACCTACCACCGGCTCTACCTTAATAGGTCGTAGGTTTCCTTCAAGGTTTGAAAACAGCCTCTCTACTGTAACTTGGGTTGGTTGCACAGTGGTAACCACACGGGCAACATTTCTCACAATGTCGGGTTATAAAGGAGTTGTATCGGTCAGCTTTGATAAATGGTTGAACTCTTCTGTTTTTGTGAAAAAAAGTGAAAAAATGTTGCTTACCTATGGCACCTTACCTGTTCGCCATGGGATTGAAATCTTTATCTCTGCAGCAACGCTTTTAGTGCAACTTGTGTATTCATTCTTTAGTCTGTATGTTTTCTACCCATTTGTTACAATGTACCAGTGGCACATTTATCCTACCATTTTACTGATCATTTATTACATTTAGACAACCTGGGGTTAAAGTACCTTAGGGGATCTGAAAAATAGTAAAAAAAGAAAAAGTAAAAAAAATTTTAATTAACCTCCTCTTTTTAGAAGTGATATTAAAATAAACAAACCTAAACGTGTTAGCTATCGCGGCGTACCAAAATGCCACTTTTCTGCCATTTTTTGCAACATACAAAATAATTAAATGTAAAAAAAATTCTCAAAAGGCCATACGGAACTCAAAATGGTAGCAATAAAAACGGCATCTCATCTCACTAAAAAGTTATTATCACCATAAGATGGCAAAATGAAGATTTTATTTTTTTTTAATGTATTAAAACCTATATAAAGATAGTATCCCTGTGATTGTACCCCCACAAAGAATAAAGGAGAACTGTCATTTGGGGTGCAAGGCAACAAGAAAATGGCACAAATGCATTTTTTTCACCAGTTTCACTGCATTTGGAATTTTTTTTCCCACTTCTGAGTACACAGAGGGAAATAATATCACTGAGAAGTACAATTTGTTATCCAGAAAATAAGCCCTCATATAGCTCTTAAATTAAAGAGAAAAAAGAAAAATAACAGTTATAGATTTTTTAATGTGGGGACTGAAAAATGAAAAGCTAAATCGAAAAAACGCCTCAGTGGGAAGGGATTATGGCTGTCTTCTAGGTGTGTAGAGACTTATAGCAATTGACCTTCAAGGTGGCCTTAATTGGCTAAATCTCCATAGGGCCGCGGTCACACATTCCGCCGGCGTTGCAGACAGAGGGGCAGATCTCGGCTCAATCGCATATGGGTTTCCAGGCCCGCTCTCTGTACACAACGCTAACGGAATGTTTGACTGCGGCCTAATTAGAATTCTTCCTGACCTGTAGCAAAAGTAGAGTTTTAATGTGCTAATGGAAAGCTGCTTTGATTTAAAGGAAATGGAACAAGAAATT
This sequence comes from Engystomops pustulosus, assembly GCF_040894005.1. NCBI lineage: Eukaryota > Metazoa > Chordata > Amphibia > Anura > Leptodactylidae > Engystomops > Engystomops pustulosus. The sequence continues at coordinate 82,300,728 of NC_092415.1, read as the reverse complement.
AAGGAACGCTTCAAGCAACAAAAATTGAAAAGCGATCGTAGCCAATGCATTAAACATTTTAAGATCTGCAGAGGCCTAGTGTTTGTAGTTTATCCTCAATCCAGCTAAGTATGAATTTTATCAATCTTTGTGTCGGCAGAATGGCAATACCCACAGCAGTCAGTGGGAAAACAAATTCCCTTGCAGGACCTTTTGACTTGTAGGGTTAAGGATGGGTTATGGGTGACATTGAAAAAAGAAAAAAGAAGGTCTCGTGGTAGACAGCATCTTTGCTTACTTTTGTGTTGCTTGATGCACCTGTTAAACTTAGTAGATCCTTTTTTTCTATTTGCCACCATGTCAGAGTTATCAGATGACCAAAGAAAAAAAACAGAAATTATGAACCCGTTTGCAAAAGCTTGCAATCGCTTAAATCACTCTAGCCATGCTATCCTGGGCTAGAGGAGAGATTTTTCTTTGGGATGTGTGCCAACGCTCAGGTTTTCAGATGCAGTTTTTGGGCCGTTTTTAAGCAGTCTGTCAAAAAACGCATGGGTTTTTTTTGACAGACTGCTTAAAAACAGACCAAAAACGTGTTCAAAATGCCACGTGTGCCATCACCTTTAGGCCGGCGCACGTGGCGTTTGAACCTGTTTTTGGGCCATTTTTAAGCAGTCCGTTTAGCCACATAGATGAAGCCGCATTATGGTGGCGAAACGGCCGTAGGGTTTAGTAGGGAAAGTTCTACTAATTATAATGAGGGATAGATAGCAACTCTGTAATACGAGTAACCAGTGTCAGGAGCCTTTGACAGTGGCTACAAACCCCTGCTAACATGGGGAAAAGATTGAAGCGCTACAGCACCTTATAGTATAAGTTGGAGAAAGCGCTCTTCTGTCACCACGCGACACACGCATGGTAACTTTCTGCTGGCGTATAACTCGCCAGTGTGGGACAACAAGTGAAGCGCAATAGCGTCTCACAGTGCAGATATAATCTGTGAGCGCACATTTGTGACTACCTGACACATTAACTAAGCTTGAGAGCTCCGCGGCATGCGATCACACTAGACCGCTGAGACCCATGCAAGCAAAGTGAATAGAATTACAATAATAAAGAATTAAAAGAGATCCTAATAAATGGTGATCAGACAGTGCTATAAGTAACAAAATCTACATATATGCCTGTGACATCTAATGGAAACATCACATATATGCCTGTGACGTCTAATGGAAACATCACATATATGCCTGTGACGTCTAATGGAAACATCACATATATGCCTGTGACGTCTAATGGAAACATCACATATATGCCTGTGACATCTAATGGAAACATCACATATATGCCTGTGACATCTAATTGAAAGATCTCACATCGCACTCCGCTAAATGTTAATTGACTCAGTGCGTATGTGAATGAACAGACACACCGAGTACAACGATATGCAACATTGTTTCCTTAATGATGTGTGTACAGATAATTGATCTAGCATAGCACAGCACAAAGATAACTAAGGTTACTTATTACATGAAGTTGCTATCAAAAAGAATGGTGGAATAAGAATTCAACCAACCCTCTTATGAATCCCTCAATTCAGGGGATCACATGCAAATTAAATTATAGGGGTCTATACTTGCATGTAGGGGAAGAATATCCCTAAAACTTTCCCTATCAGTTTTTTGATTTTAATAAATTTCACTTAATTTAATAAAGAGTATTATCTTTTTTAGAAAAATAAAGAATAAAAGTGAATTTTTACTGCCACTTTTCCCTTCTTTTCCCATTCTCCTCGGCTTATACTCGAGTCAATAGGTTTTCCCAGTTTTTGGTGGTAGAATTAGGGGTCTCGGCTTATACTCGGGTCGGCTTATACTCGAGTATATACGGTATATCTTGTGAAATCTGAAAATGGACAGTGCTTTGTCCATTTCCTCAAGACAAAGAAGTAGAAGAGGTAACGGAACAAGATGTACTTTTTTTTGATAATAGCGGTCCTTGTATATAATGACATCCTGTAGTTAATCACATGCACTCTGGCACATTTCGGAGGATTCCTCCCTTGTATGTTGATCTTGTTGTGAAGATATTAAGTTGTTGCTAAGGGTAGAGGAAGGGTGTCCTGCTTTGGTGGATACCCATTTATTTATAACCTGCTTTATCAGGGATAGAAGGAAACATTCAACATTTTTTGTAGTAGAGTTTTCTTTTTCAGTGGCTTAAACTTTAGTGTAAAGGTAATAATAATTATGCATTTGGTGCTTCCTGGGGAGCAATGGAATAAAATGGTTAGTCTATCACCTATTTTTAAATTTAAAAAGTTATGCAGTTTTCACCCTACAATATAAAATAAAAACAATAATTTAGGTTCAAACGGTGAAGCAAACACTAGAAGCATGAAAATTCTTCTATGTTTTATTGCTTCAGAAAAATGTTACAGTAGTATGAGTGCGCTTGTCTCTTGTGTCTAAGTCCCCACTAGTGGATGAGCACCCGTCCTGGGTCTTTAACAAGTAAGGATCATCACATATGTGAGAAAATGTATTTTCTTAAATGGGAACAAGCTGAGTTGTGAAAATGAGCTAAAGGGGGGCTCTACGAAAAACACAAGGCATATTTTTGTGTAAAAAAAGAAACCTGTTACAATCCAATTGAACTGTAGTTTTAACTGCAACGTGTGAACGCACCCTAGGGCATGTTCACATCTCCGCTAGATCTTTGTTTCCTTTGGTTATTTTGAGCAAATACCATGTGTGGTTGAACACACAGAACAGGTGCAAGGCTTTCCAGTGACTACACAGGGATAAGCTATAATGTGGTAGTTGGTTCAAAATAAGAGCAGGTTCACACTGCTGTTGTCAGTCCACAGACTGACAACATTGCTGGAGTGTGGAATCTTTACATCATAGTGATAAATAATGTATGTAGTCCCTGTTTCTTTAATAAGAAGTGTCACTTTTATCCAGTACCTGTCAAAGCAAAGTGATTACAACCCTTAACTGTGGTTTATATATACCGTATTCTCCGGACTATAAGGCGCACTTAAAAGCCTTGGATTTCCTTGGAAATCCAAAGTGCGCCTTATAGTCCGGTGTGCCCTATGTATGGCGCTGGGCAGCGGACCATACTTACATAGGTCCCCGCTACCGGAGACAGCAGATCTCCAGCGGGAACTGCAGACCACGCGGCACGAACAACTTCTGCCGTGTGGTCTGCAGTTCCCGCTGGAGATCTGCTGTCTCCGGTAGCGGGGACCTATGTAAGTATGGTCCGCTGCCCTCCTCCACCTCCCCCTCACCTTCCCCGCGTCGCCGCGTCTCTTCTCCGCGTCGCGTCCCGTCGGGTCTCGTCTCCGCTCCGCCCCCGGACCTCCGCCATGCCCCCGACCCTGCGCCTTATAGTCCGATGTGCCTTATATATGGAATTATTACATATATAAGGCGCATCGGACTAATGCGCCTTATATTCCGGTGCGCCTTATACGGTACTTACAAATTCCTTTTTGCATTTTTATCTAAATGTTCCTTTCTATTCTTTTATTTTTCAGAAGTGCAATATTCTCAACTACTACTGTAATCTTTGTGCTGAAACAGCCCCACATGGTTTATACTGGGGTTTACGAAAAATAAAATTAGTACTTGTCTTCAAATGACCCCCACAGGTCCATTTCTTGCGTCCTGTGCGCCGGCAGCAATGAGTCTGTGCTCTTTGGCGGCACACATACTATGGCGCAATAGTCTGTTCGCAGCGCTCTCCCATGGACTTGTTGCTGCCAACATGCAGGACCTGCAGGATGCATCGGAAAGACGAGTATTAAGTTAACTTTTTTTTTCATCTGCTTGGCATACAGTGGCATGGGCTGGCTGGCTATATGCTGGGGGAATGGGCTGGCTGGCTACATGCTGGGAGGCTGGCTAGCTATATACTGGGGCAAAGACTTGCAGGCTTTATATTGGTTGGAGGCTGTGACCATGCATTTCCCACCCTAATCTTGTACTCAAGTCAATTAGTTACCTTGGCATATGTACGTGTATATACATTACTTTAGTATTTGATACATTAGAATTGTATATTGAAAAATTACTTTTGATAACGCTTTATTAAAAAATTATTGAGTTTCCAAATGGCCAAAAAAGTGGAGTTTCGGTCATTTCAATCAAATAAGAAAATCATTGTGTATTAAAAAAAAAGTTTGAAATCCAACAAATAATATATTCATTGTAGTATCAACCATTAAAATAAATGCTTGCTTGTCTATTTTTTTTGTGTGTGCAACAGTGTAATTTTTATTTGGTGTACTGCATTTATTTATGAATGAATTACTGACTAAAATTTCTTTCCTACAGATTCTTCCTGGGTTATTCATTGGTAATTTCAAAGGTATGTTCACAATATATTTGCAGTCACCTGTTGCATTGAGCAGGTTTGGAATATTTTTATGATTCTTCACTTATTAAATGTGTCAGTGTATACCCACACATAGAGAAAACTGCACCCTTACATCTTATAGAGTTAGGCTACATGCACACAATGTATGCTACAGTACGACGGGCATACATCGGCACTGCGAAGAGGAGCCCCTCTCCATAGGCATATACAGCGCACGGCGCCGTATCACGTAGAAAGATAGGACATGTCCTATCTTTCTACGTGATACGGAGCGGTACGGTGCCATAGAAGTGTATGGGGGACGTATATTGGCTATACATCGGCCAAATATAAGTCCCCCATACATGTGTGTGAATGTAGCCTAATAGAGATGTTGGCCAGTTTACCTAATTTTTCTGTTATGTAAGTGTGCGGTGCAGAATATTAGGTCATTTACCGATATCCATCTATTACAAATGCTGCACCGCTTCATTTATATGTAGATTGAAGCATTCTGTCTTTTACCTCAAAAGCCAGACATTCCCGACCATACAATGGCTGCAGATGTTGGGTCATGTGATCCTAACTGTCCATGACCAATCGCACTGCCTGGACCTTGATGTTATTATATTCATGAATACTATATTAAGGGCCTGGCAGAGCGATTGTTTATAGACAGACAGAGATCTGCAGCCATTTAATGGTAAGGAGTGTTTGGTTAATGAGATAAAACACAGGAGGCTTAATTTTACATATCAATAAAACAAAAAATACATACAAAGAAGTGATCTAAAACACAACTTTTACTGAAGTCTCAAGATACATATAAAATACGATACAAAAAAACTGCTTCCAAGTAGAATCCTTTGTGCATGAACCCCATCTAGGAGAAAAATAGACATTTGCAGAACATGAGCTGGGTGGCCTTAATGTTCAAAGTGTACAGATAACAAAACTGAAGAACTAGTACATGGCTCACCTTTCAGGCTCAGCAGCATATGTCACTAAACACACTATCCGTATTCATCGAACGCGATGCGTGTTTATTAGTGTTGTCCCAGGCGAGATACGTCAAACTGCTCGTCCAGGAAAAAAGGGGGGCACATCGTGTCCGTATAAAGTGAAAAGGATAGGTGAGTGTAAACAGGGTAAGATGGGACTTGTGGATGTCAAGAATGGGGTCAATATGACAATGTCACTCTCCCTGATACAACCTAAGTCCAACTTCTCTGATACCCTGAAAACCTAACCTCGGAGTCGTGGTCCTAGTTGGCCACAACCCCGACAGGAACCTATCCCTGCCTGGATAGCCCTATCAAAAAGCCTACACAACCGGAGTGGTCCCAGTAGAAAAAAAAATAGGCGTCTAGTAGCAGGTTATGGACAATTTTTCGTCCTATAGACACTAATACACATCGTAGGGGTCAAGGCAACCAAATCCGGACAGGACCTGTTTCACCCTTCCTGGGCTCATCAGGGGAAAATGTGGTGCGCCAAAAGAGTCCCTAGTCATGAAACCAGTTAATGGCTGATATTGGTACCACATGTCAAAAACAAGCATTTCAGTGAAAACAAACAGAGTGACATGTTAAAGGTACCGACTCAATGTATAGTTTTTGGAAAAATATCAAATATCTTTATTTAAATTCATACTACAGACAAGTTAAAAACATTTAAAAGCACCAACATGTGAAAATTCATGTCCTATGTAATCGGTCAAATATGTGCAAAATGATGCAAGGATTACAATAGCAGCCACGTAGATATGTGCAAAAAATAAGCAGTGGTTGCTGTAAAACCCTCTCCCCTGTTATGCCCACACGATGCAATCAATTTCCTAGTATAATATAAAGCATAAATAAATACAATCAAAGCTCTATATACTGTGAAATGGTTAAATAAATGAAAAGATATCACCGTTTTACTGCAACCACTGCTTATTTTTTGCACGTATCTATGTGGCTGCTATTGTAATCCTTGCATCATTTTGCACATATTTGAATGATTACATAGGACATGAATTTGCACGTTGGTGCTTTTAAATGTTTTTAACTTGTCTGTAGTATGAATTTAAATAAAGATATTTGATATTTTTCCAAAAACTATATATGGAGTCGGTACCTTTAACATGTCACTCTGTTTGTTTGCACTGAAAAGAGTCCCTAGTGAGAACAATCATAAAACATTGTTTCAATCAGTAGACCAAGACACCCAAAGGCAAATGGGTGGTATAATAGATTTCCAGTGTCAATATTAAGCAGTCCTACCTTACTCTAGGCGGGAGACACAGGGGTGGATGGTCCCTATTATAAGAGGGGAGTTTGCAATTAGTGAGTTTCATATGCCCACAAATATCAAGGGGCCCAAAAATGAAGGTGAAGCAAAAAGCACCAATATATTGGCACAATTTAAATAAGTGCGCCCTGCACCATACCACCACGCCCCCGACGCTCCGCCCCGTCACATGGTCAGTCGGTCGTGAGTAGTCACGGGGAAGACTGGGGGCAGGGCCGCGTATGTGCACAGGCCGAAAACACCCGTGCATGGTCACTCGCATCCCCAGAGCCAGCCGTGCGCCTGAAATGTCGCATGGTGGCGTGGCTGATGCGCGCGACCCCCTGAAGTCGCCCCAGGGTCTGGCAGAGATGAATCCGGCCCTTGTTGTGTCGGTATGGCGAGCCTTTGGGCTCACTATATCGCCGACATCTTCATCACATGGGAGGGCTCAGAGGAGCAGTTTTTGACACTCTTGGGCGACCTCAACCAAAACACCCTGGGCCTTAGATTTACTCACGAAATCCATACCACGACTATACCATTTCTTGATGTGTTCATCCAGAAAAGACCTAACAGTGAATTGGATACCACAGTGTACAGAAAACCCACCTCTACCAATTCCTTCCTGCGCTGGGACTCATTTCACCCACCAGCCCTAAAGAAAGGTATCCCCTATGGACAATACCTTAGGATGTGCAGGAATTGCTCATCCATTGGTGAGTTCAGATGTCAGGCTAAAGACCTGAGATCCCGTTTTCGGGCCCGTGGTTATCCGGACCACATCCCCCGTTCAGCATACCAGCGAGCATTAGGGTCCAATAGAGTTGATTTACTCATGCCACGTCCTGCTTCTCCTACGCCCCAACTTATCCGTTTAGTTGGCACCTATGATGGTGGTGCACAGTTCATACGTCAGATCCTCAACAAGCACTGGCACGTACTTAAAAGGGACCCAGATCTATTGACCGTGACACAAGACTATCCCACAATTACCTTCAGAAGAGGGCGGAATATCAGGGATAGACTAGTCCATAGTCACTTCGTTAGACCTAAACAGACGGGGACCTGGCTCAAACAGGATGTAGTGGGGTGCTACCGATGTAGTGGGTGTATGGCTTGTAAGGTTATAAAGAACACCAAAACCTTTAATAGCTCTGTTACAGGGATCACATATACCGTCAGACAGTATATTAACTGCAAATCCCTCGGGGTCATTTACTTAGCCACATGTGGGTGTGGAAAACAGTACGTGGGGAAGACATTTAGGGAATTCCGACGTCGTGTTGGGGACCATTTAGGTGACATTAGGCATAACAGGGACAAACCCCTCTCTAGACACTTACATGACCAACATGGGGGCAGCACACAGGGGCTTTCCTTCGTTGGCATCGATTTGGTGAAACTCCCAGAAAGAGGGGGAGGGATCGCATTCTCATGCTGGATTTTTAGACTTAAAACTGAAACCCCAAAGGGGTTGAATGAACAGCTAAGTTTTGCGTGTTTCCTCTAGTCCTTACTCTACGCCTTACACCAGTCTCATACGATAACTCAGCTTTTTATAAAGAAATTTTGACTATTGTACCATCCTTGACTACTGTACCAAATTGGATATTTTTGGATGTATTCACTTCACTAGCTCAAGCCACCGGGTATGTATTGACCTAAATCCCCTTTTCTTGTTTTTGTACTTTGGATAATTGGATCAGGCACTCACCTTGATGTATATCTGATCTACCATCCCCCGGTCCCAAGCTCAACAGCCAAGGGGCACATTAGCGCACTATTCTCTTTTTCCCTGCATCTCTTCACTCCCCCGGGGACGCTCTTGTCGCCGGAGTCCGTGCATCTCTGCCGGACCTCGGGTTGCTTCAGGGTTTGTCTCTGCGCATGCGCGGGTCGCGCGCATCGGCCGCGCCACCGTGCGATATTTCAGGCGCGCGGCTGGCTCCGGGGGTGCGAGTGACCATGCGCGGGCGTTTTCGGCCTGTGCACATACACACGTGCGCAGGCCCGGCCCCGCCCCCCACTCCTGCCCGTAACTACTCACGACCAACTGACCATGTGATGGGGCGGAGCGTCGGGGGCATGGTGGTATGGTGCAGGGCGCGCTTATTTAAATTGTGCTGTCGGACCTCACACATAGATCCACTGGTCCTGCAAGGCTGTGTACGGGGACGCTGCATTTGGGCCCGCACAGCCCCAACCTAACCACTGGTTCTTACCCACGATTCAGACCAAGGTAAGAGGACAATATATTGGCGCTTTTTGCTTCACCTTCATTTTTAGGCCCCTTGATATTTGTGGGCATATGAAACTCACCAATTGCAAACTCCCCTCTTATAATAGGGACCATCCACCCCTGTGTCTCCCGCCTAGAGTAAGGTAGGACTGCTTAATATTGACACTGGAAATCTATTATACCACCCATTTGCCTTTGGGTGTCTTGGTCTACTGATTGAAACAATGTTTTATGATTGTTCTCACTAGGGACTCTTTTGGCGCACCGCATTTACCCCTGATGAGCCCAGGAAGGGTGAAACAGGTCCTGTCGGGATTTGGTTGCCTTGACCCCTGTGATGTGTATTAGTGTCTATAGGACGAAAAATTGTCCATAACCTGCTACTAGACGCCTATTCTTTTTTCTACTGGGACCACTCCGGTTGTGTAGGCTTTTTGATAGGGCTATCCAGGCAGGGATAGGTTCCTGTCGGGGTTGTGCCCAACTAGGACCACGACTCCGAGGTTAGGTTTTCAGGGTATCAGAGAAGTTGGACTTAGGGTGTATCAGGGAGAGTGACATTGTCATCTTGACCCCATTCTTGACATCCACAAGTCCCATCTTACCCTGTTTACACTCACATATCCTTTTCACTTTATACGGACACGATGTGCCCCCCCTTATTTCCTGGACGAGCAGTTTGACGTATCTCGCCTGGGACAACACTAATAAACATGCATCGCGTTCGATGAATACAGATAGTGTGTTTAGTGACATATGCTGCTGAGCCTGAAAGGTGAGCCATGTACTAGTTCTTCAGTTTTGTTATCTGTATACTTTGAACATTAAGGCCACCCAGCTCATGTTCTGCAAATGTCTATTTCTCTCCTAGATAGGGTTCATGCACAAAGGATTCTACTTGGAAGCAGTTTTTTTTGTATCATATTTTATATGTATCTTGAGACTTCAGTAAAAGTTGCGTTTTAGATCACTTCTTTGTATGTATTTTTTGCTATAAGGATATTAAAGAGAACCCGTCATGCAAAATAACCCCCCTAAACTAAAAATATTTTCATAAACTGCCATCAGAGAGCATTGCCTCTTTCCCTTCATTGTCCCTCTACATGCCTGTAAACCTAAGCAATGAGGTCCTAAAGCTGTATGCAAATGACCTGTGAAATGTCCAATGAAGCATTAGCATATTCAAGCTGTCCACTCTATTCATGAGTGGGAGGCACAGCCACACCCCCAGTGCATGACTGACAGCCTGTATAATGATGTGAGGCTGTATAATGATGTGCTTCCTGGTGCTGGTGGCCACGCCCCCTGCAGCCTGTGTGTATATGTGTGTGTGTGTTTAGGAGAGATACAGCAGCTCCATGCAGCCATGTTACAGCAGAACATGTCAGATTCATGTGTAGCTCATGTCTGTGTCTCTCACCTGTATATTAGGAGGATGCAGTATGTCAGCAGATGCAGCACACACACCAGCCATGCTTTACTATACATTACACACAGACATGAGCAGGGGGAGGAGAGGGGAGGGGTAACAGGAGTGACATCACTGCCTCTGACCATGTGACCAGCCTCATTTACATGATAAAGAAATGATGATTTTACAATGATTAATGTATGAAATAACTAGATAAAGGCTGGGATGGGATCCTTGTGAGCTGCTCCAACAGGTAGAGGTAACAGGACTAGTGACACAGACCTGATGACAGGTGTCCTTTAAGTGATCATGGGTCATTAATTCTATTTGACCACTTTTTGTGGAGTGTTTATATCAATAAAGCAGTGGAGAACAGTTAATAGAAGTATTTTGGTAAATTACCGAATATCCTGCTCACAAAACTAAAAACTTTACAAAAAACATGAGCCTTCCCTTTTAACCCCTTCAAGACCAAGTTTTTCCTTTTTTTTTGTTTTTCAATTCTCACCTTCCACAAGCCTTAACTTTTAGATTTAATATTCTGTTCCATACACTAGGAAGCTGGAAAAAATTTCCAAATATGGTGGAATTGGTAAAAAAAAAAAACCTGTTGCACCATATTTCTATGGGCTTTATTTGTTCGTTTTCAATTGGATGACCGTCTTATCATGATGACGTGTGATAGAATTACAATATAAATGTGTATGTATAGTCTGTTGTCTCAAACTTGTATATTATTTTTAAGAACTTAACAGCATAGTTGCTTTAAGAAGAGCCAAATCCCTCTGGCACAAAGCACTAATTCTGTCCTGACCACAGTGTCATGTATATATAAGCAACGGACTTGGTCATTTAAAATTTAACTTTTACTTAGTCACTTTAAAAACACTCAATGCAGTAAATAAACATAAAAGAAACGAGCACTCTTACCAGGTGGAGCATCGGGTTGCAGGATGGATATCCTAGAGAGACCTAAAGGGGGAATAGTTTCTCTCCCTATATAGTCAATTGTCCCTATGGCCCCAGTTGCTCCCGTCCTGACAAGGACAGTACCCAAGTCGTCCCTAGACCGGTGTACTATTATGCCCTAAAAGGTATAGCCGATAAAAGTGTGCTCCCCGTCCCTCCCTACCCTACGCGTTTCATCACCGTTCACGGTGAGTCATCAGGGGGATTCGTGAGGCCTGACCAAGAGGTTCAGGAGGGGGAGAAAATAACATTCAAGTCTGGGGTTCCAGGAATCCTGGAAACAGGTCACACGCAGGCCTTCCTGGAAACTTCCCCAGAAGAGGGGCCGGGTCCACCTTCGTTAAGTGGTATACCTTGGCTAGTGAGCTCACTAGCCAAGGTATACCACTTAACGAAGGTGGACGAGGACGACTTGGACGACTTGGGTACTGTCCTTGTCAGGACGGGAGCAACTGGGGCCATAGGGACAATTGACTATATAGGGAGAGAAACTATTCCCCCTTTAGGTCTCTCTAGGATATCCATCCTGCAACCCGATGCTCCACCTGGTAAGAGTGCTCGTTTCTTTTATGTTTATTTACTGCATTGAGTGTTTTTAAAGTGACTAAGTAAAAGTTAAATTTTAAATGACCAAGTCCGTTGCTTATATAAGCATAGTTGCTTTAGCTAGAGACACTGCATGAAACATGTTGTTAGGCATCCTTGCAGAAGTGGAAATTAATGCAATGAACAGTTCAGGATGTCCAATGTCCAAAGATTTAATTAAGTTTTAATTTTTTTTTTTTTGTTTTTAAAATTCTGTTCAACAAAACATCGGCAGTTTACTAAAAATATTACACAGCTTTATAGTTTTGTTATCAAGAAAAAATAAGTGAAAGCGAAAAATAAAAGCTCTTATTCCCCACCCACTTTTTAGAAAAGATTTCTAAATTAGAAAAAAAGCACATTTGCATTAAAATATAATTGTGTGTTATAACAAGGGCTCAGAGTAGTTCGAATCCCACTGCAGCCATCAATCGCTACACTTTCACCCATTGGCAACTGGCACCAGGGTTTGTAGGGTGCTGATGGAACCCTGACTGGTGTGGGACACCAATAAAAGACCTCAGGACTGCTTCTAGCAATATGTTTATAAAGCTGTGCCAGAGGCAGTATAATACAAGACCCCAAATGTCAGTGGTCAGGGAACCCCTGTGGGACACAATGATTGTATATTTTTTTTAAAATTAATTAATTAAAAGCACTCACATTCTGCTTTTATCAAAATCCGTTCCCACTCAGGCTAGATAGCTTGCCATATATCCCATACAACACAAAAAACTAAATAGACGAAGACAGTCCACAAATTTTTTTCTTGCCCATCGTTCTCAGCAAAAAATAATAAATGCAACCAGAAAGTTCATGAACCCCCTATACAGCAGGAATGCAAAGAATATAGATCTTAATAGAAAAAAATAGTCCTCAAATTGGAAGAAGACTGCAAAGATTTTTTTATTGTGAAAAGTTAGTAACTTTTTTTTTTTTAAACACTGTAAGTTGGTATCATTATTTGTATTGTAGAAAATGGGTTTTAAGTTATTTATGTTGCACTGTAAAGTGTTCAATATTTTGTTATAAACCAATGGAGGTTTTTTGGTAAAACTTGATGTATAGCCCTCCGGGTTAAGCTGAGTATACCAAGAATTTCTGGTATAACACTACATCAGGCCCTGCCTGTGCTATTTCCTACACCAGGATTTGCTGAATTCTCCCCCAATGGATGGATTAAAATTATATATATTTGCACTGAAAGGGTTAATGCAAGTTGGATAAGTTATATGAAAAACTACAATTTCTACCCCACAACCCCATACAGCTGCAGTGACCTTATAGGTGAGATCTACACAAAAAAGTAAGCTCTGAACAGGCCTGAAAACTGTGGGTAATGTCTCTGGTTTCCTCTTCTAATGCCCAGTTTGTCCTTGCCAACCAAAACAGACCAGGTAAAATGACTATAAATATCAGGCTGTAGTGAAGACAGGCCAGGATGTAGTTACACTTGGCTAATCTGTTCAGCTTGTATCTTTGACACCATGGGTGTAGTATAAATTTAGTCATAAATTCAGTCCGTGTTAATTCCACCTATCATCATGTGCTTGAAAAAACCTCACTGTGCAAATGGAAGATTCATCTTCCCCTATGTGCGTTTTCCTGATGTAAGTAGCATCACATTAGAAGTTTTGCAATACTTTAGGCCTTATTCATATTCTGCTTTGTGTGCTGTAAGAGAACTGAATCTATGTTGTTAATCTCCCTAATGGGTACTGTGACGCTGGAGTGACTACTGTAATAATTATTTGTACGCTGATGGTTCAGCTCTTTCCCCTTGGTTTGGAAACATGAGATATGTGTGTGTGTATATGTATGTATGTATATATATATATATATTTGTGTGTGAGCTAATAATTTAACTTCAAAAATAGCATACAGAAGAGCGAGGGGATGGGTCTTCTTAATGCACTTGTTGCATAATCTTTTAATCTCTTACAAAACAAATAAATCTATGATTGACAAAAAAGAAAATGTATCACAGTGATGAAACCATCTTCATGATCTCAGGCCCAATTCCTTTTTTAACTGTAAGGGATATAGTGTTAGGGTGCACTCATTTCTTTGTAAGTAGTAAATGTATAAATACCATTTTTTTTCCAATTTAGACCTGATGAGGTGTCTACTGTAGGACGCAAAGTCTTTTACTTTGCTATAATTTGTTATAGCCTAGTTTTTATAGCCTGTATTTTTTAAATCTATTTTTATGCAATAAGACCATTGATTTTTACACAGCTTTTTTGAGAACACTTCTCACCGGCTTGGACGTGACTGCAGCCATTTCCGTTTATGTTATCCACACAGTAGTTCCTGCCAGTGCAAATCCATAAGTTGAGGCGACTTCCACCAATCAACTGAAGTAACACAGTTAACGGAGATGAGAAAAGCTCCATCCATGAGCGAGCTGATCTGCCAGGGCCCAACCTGTCCATCGCACAGAAATTGGTGCTGCAGTTCAGCAATGTGACACATCAATATCCTGGATAACTTTAAGAAAGTATTTTTGAATATGAATTTTATTTTTTTCAAATAAATATGTCAAAATGCACTAAATGCCTGTTGACAAACTTCTCAATTTCCTGTAATCTAGGTCAGAATACAATAAGATCATCATTGACCCTTTTTTGCATAGCTCCCCTTTTGTCCTAATTTTAGAATATACTACAGGAGCTTTAGCCATAAAGCAATGATTTAGAAATAAAGATCATTTATGTTTTTGTTTTTTTTTTCATTTGACTGAAAGTGACCTTTCTTCTTGTCCCTTCTTTTTAGATGCTAGAGATATTGAACAGCTAAGAAAGAATAATGTTACTCACATTTTATCTATACATGACAGTGCCAGGCCTATGCTAGAGGTAAGTAGAATTGCCTTTCTTTTCATCATCCTTGTAAGCATGACTTTCTACTTGTCCTTGTCTATAACATTGAATTCTTAGACAACAACATTTACCATACCATGACTATGCTGTAGCTACACTGATGCAGAATAATATCTTATTTAGTTTCAACAAGGTTTTATTGTTTGAAAAACATAGGAAAATGCCTTACAATAGGTCACGGCACAAGATGTTAGTAATGAAACAGAATTTTTTGATACATTACCAGCTTCTGTATCGTTTATAACAATAAAAATAGGGAAACCAGGGTGGGGAAGGGTACAGAGGGGGAAGGAGAAAAGCATACAGGTAAGATCACAAGAACTGTATAGTGTAGAATATTGATAGACCAAGACTATGTGTGAAGAAGTGCTGGAGCCATGTTGATGCATAATGGACCATTAAGGGGACAGGGATAGAGTTCTCTCAAGGGTGGGGGAGCCTTGTGAAGAGATCCATGGGTTCCAGATCCCTTCAAACAATGGGAAAATGTCAGTCCTTGTTGTCTCAATTCTCTCAAACAGCATCAGTAGGTTGATTCTGTTCTTAACCGCGGTAAAGGATATGTGCGGAGATTTCCATTTAGCTGCTATGTAAATTCTAGTCGCTAAAGCTATAAATTGGACTAACCGATGGGCTCTGTTTTTAACCTTTGCTGGTTTATCTCCTAGTAGGAGTACTGATGGGGTTACAAGTGTTGCGTTACCTAACAGAGAGCGAATGAGGGTTTTCATGCAGTTCCAAAGGGAGGCAGCTATGGGGCACTGCCACCATATATGGGCCATATCGCCCAGGGCATTGCAGCCTCAGAAGCAACTGTTGGGCAGGTGGGGGAACATATCGGAAAGACATGCGGGAATGTAGTATGTTCTATAGAGTAACCGAAGAAAGGTCTCTGTTAATGAAACTTGCTGGCTGCCTTTCGCTAGAGTGGTACAGCAGTGTCTCCACCTTGGCAGGGAGAACTGGAAACCCTGGTGAAGGGCATTGAAAATAGAGTAAAGCAGAGAGATCGTTCCTCTACCAAATGGGTCATTGTATACAGGTATTTTCAAATGCCGTGCTTAAGTTTGACGACATAACTTGTGGAACAATATCTTATTTAATTTTGAGTGGTTTTGCTGAAAAAAACAATTATAAATAATTACACATGAGCTTTCTGAACAGCCAAGACAGGACTAATCAACCTGAGCTGGATCACTCATACACAGCAGCTGGGGATGATGCAACAATTGATTATTCTGCCTGGCAGGGAGAACATGGATTTCATCCTCCTCTGAGCAGTGCATAACTAATGTAAAAGGAAAACCACCGAGCCCAGGCACAGAAGCAACAGAGCTTCATTATCATAATTTTATAATTTGTTTTTTTTTCAGAAAAAACACTCAGCACAGGGATTAAATAAGCATTCTCTAGGTATTTTTGGTTCATAATGCATTAAATCAAATGGTAGGTTTCCTTAAGTAAGTACATCATTTTCTACAGTAGACAATTATATTCTTATTTAAAACTGTCTAACACAACCGTGATGGATCTTGGCAGACAACTAGACTTCTCTCATGATCCACCATTAAATTGAAGGGAACCTGTTAACAGATTTTCACTAATTGGCCTTATAACAAGTTAACATAGCACTATACTAGTGCTCACACTGTTTTAAGCTAAAAAAAATGCATAGTTCCTATACCCAGAAAATGAAGTTTGTAAGCCTACCTGGCACACTGTCAGAAGGTGCAGGTTGTTCCAGGGGTGTGTGCGGTCATGGAAAGCAGTGTGTTTATCACCTCATGTCTGCTCACCCATCCACCCCTGCTATGGTTGTTTCCTGTGTTACTATGCTACACTTTATCTGTGCTGTGTACTGGTGCACTTCACACAGTAGACAAGGAGGGGGAACCATATGATCATTTTTATATTCAGCCAAACAACCATATTAAAAAGCAGATCTAATATTGTTTGATCACCTATTGATCTGGGATTCTTGCTGCAATTTTAATGTCTCAATGCAGGGATATTTGGCTAATATACTGAAACCACCATTGCAGTAAGTAAAGGCCAGTGTTGCTCTTTTAGCTTTGAGGGATTGAAGTGATGTTCACGTCCATAGTTTCATGGCTGTGTGCAGTTAGGCTTTTTATATATTTTCCATTCCTTTTTAAGCCTAATCTTCTAAAAAGCAAGAAACACGTCCAGTTTGTCCTGATGTCCAGGATATTTTTCTGTTTACTGACTGCCTACCCAGGCCCCATATCACCAATGCTGATTTTTATAAGGACATGCCTTATAAAAATAAGCATTTGAAGTTAATGGCAGCGGCACTTATGTTTTCCAGGCACTTCTTGAACACAAAGCCAACTACCAGCCGCATCAGTGTGGTTTAGAATTTGATGAACAAATCTCTGCCTAATGCAATCTCTGAAAACATGATATTTATCTGTAATATAAATTTTTTTTCTTCTCTTTGGAATGTATATAACCATGTTATTTTATCAAATATTATTCTTCTTGTCACATTGCAAAATAGAGGAATGATCACTTATGAGCTTTAATTTTTTTTTTACCCTTCAGTATACCCTGTCAGTCACGGCTTATGCTTAGAACATTTTCATGAGTCATGTTAGCTGTGAAAGGCAGATGCACAGTTCTTATTATGGCATGATGGACATCCTCCAGACTTTCAGTGTTCCCCATGCAACCACTGACACATTTCACACTGAAATTATAATGTCCTTGAAAAAGGGCTATTTTGGGCCCCTGTTGCCAGTAAAAGTCAAATAAGGGTTGACATATCTGAAAGGAATAGCCAGGTGGCAACTAGTTATTTGCATACAACAAAACAAGTCATACTTTCAGGTTTACACTAGAACAAAATGTATTGTGACTTGTTTTCCTGGAAATCATGTATAATAACAGTTTTTTGCAAAGTAATATTTGAAGTCCATGTTTCATACTAGAATGGTAGTTATGTAGAAAAATAACACAAAACACTATACCTTTTATTATCGATCGGAAGAAAATGCTAAGTACACCATTCTGTGAAGAGCCTTTGCAAGTAAGCCAGTATATTTTCTAGGGTTTTTACTTGTACTGGAAATCTGCAGATAGCACTTCTATACACATCAAGACACTGTGCCACTTTAAATGGTCACATCTCCTGAACTGTCCTATGTTATCTTTCAGTACAGATTTATATTCCAGACTGTAGCTTTAACAGAGGATATTTACAGTTCGGTTTCACTTAGAAACACAATCCTAATACTATATTAAAGGGAATATTCTCTTTAAATACACCCCAACTACATTTCTAGCCATGGGTTAGTTGATATGACCATTTTAAGCCTGTCAAGTTGAAGGAAGAAAGTATAAGGAGCTATTTAAGACACTTTGCAAAAGTACATGACCCTCGGTATCTGTCTACGAACCTTGTAATGGGAAAAATGACAAGAATATCTCTAAACATTTGCTTATTCGATAGAAAATTTTATTAATTGTTCTGTTAAGTTAAAGTTTCACATGTCACGAAAATAACAAAGTAAACATTACTATGTTATCATATGTAGAATGTTTCCATAGATATAGTCATTTAAAGAAGAACAGAACTGTGAGCAGCATAAATTGTCCTCGACATTCAGGTACTAATGACCCTCCGTCACAAAGGGGTTAAAACATACATATGAACTATTGCCATGCAAATACAGATACTCAAATAGCCATGTCCCATGTCCCTGAGTGATGTTGTATGCATTGGTGTAGTTCCATTATGTGGGGTTATCATGTGAACAGTATACTGCACATCACAAAGAAGAAAAAGCAGTAAGCAATATTACATGACCGTTCCACTAAACTGGGTTAAAAGGGTGCATCCAAAATGTAAAGCAGTTTAAAGGTTTGAATAAGTTACTGTCAGAAGACTGATTATCCTTTGGCCATTATGCAGTGCCATGTTTTATGGTACTTCAGAATATCCAAAGTACAGGTCGCCCACGCTTGCATCCGCTCCTGCTGAAAATGCCTAAAAATGTAACCGTTTACATGCCATGGTTGCAGGCATAATATAGAAGTGCTTCTCCAGAAATTAAATTAAAATATCAGCAAAAAGTCATTACAAACAGAGTAAACTTTTTTATGTTAATGTTGATGATTATGGTTTACAGCCTAGGAAAACCCAAGAGTCGACTCGAAAAATTTAAATAATTCACCCAAACCACCTGAAAAGGCTTCCTTAGGATTTTAAAAAGTTCCATAGCCTGGTTCAGTAGGTGACACAATCATGATGAAGGCTGCTGATTTGACATGTCCAGAAGGCAGTCATTGACACACTCCAGAAGGAGGATATGCTACAAAAGGTTATTATTAAAGAAGCTGGCTGTTCACATAGGGCTGTATCAAAGCATATTATTTCAAAGTTAAGTGGAATAATAATTCTTTTATTTATACAGCGCACACAGATTACATAGCGCTACACAAAACTTGCCAAATTTCCAAATATGTGTGGTAGAAAATGGTCTATAAGGTGCATAAATAAATGGAGTTACCACAGCCTTGATAGGATTGTTAAGAAAAAGCCATTCAAAAATATTGGGGGAGATTCACAAGTGGACTGCTGCTGGAGTTGTTGCTTTAAGAGCCCCCCAGACACAGAAGTATCCAGGACCTGGGTTACAAGTGTCACATTCCATGACAACACCAGAAGCATCTTACCTGGGCCAAGGAGAAAAAGAACTGGACTGTTGGTGCAGTGGTGTTTTTTTTTTATGAAAGTAAATTTTGCATTTCATTTGAAAATCAAGGTCCCAGAGTCTGGAGCGAGAATGGAGAGGCACTTTCCAAGCTACTTGAGGTCACCACACACAATTTGATCTACAATCTTTTTACTTTTATTTTACCCATGTGGTAAACGCTTTTACCTCGCCCACCTTAAAATGAAATAGCTAAAATCTTTTTTTAATTTGGTCACCCCAAAGCAATCTAGATTTTGCTTTTACTTTCTGCATTTAAAAAGCCATTCATTTTTATTTCTACTAGGCAAATTAATATTTAATATTTAATTTCTATACCAAAAACTGTAAAATTAAAAAAGGCCAGTCATACTTTTTATGATTTTATAATTTTTTTGATTCAAAAACATTTTTGTAGCAAGTAAAGGGGCAAAAACTTGATTTAATCATTTAAATTTTTCTAGTTGTGGTGTTTACTATATTGGATGATTATTTCTTTTTAATATTATGGTCATTGGACATGGCTTAAAATGCATTTGAAATTGGAGAATAAATGTATCATTTCATACAGTGAACAAATAAAAAGAGGAAAACCTTATTTGCAGTTTTTATATTACCCCTTTGGAAAAAAACATACATGTAAATCAATCTCCAGAAAAAGGCCATTTTATGTCTGTGACAATGTTTATTATTGTCTATGAAAATTGCTCAATAATCCAATCCTAACCACCAAAACTTGATGAAATTCTTGCTTCTCCTGAAACCAAAAATCAGTTAAACCAATTCAGTGAGAGCCTGAAACATAGAACAAGTTGTAGGATTTCCAGATTGTCAAGACGTGAAACAAGCGAGAGTTAAATATCTACAAAAAAAATCAGTTTTCTACAGAAAATGAAGATGATTAAGGCATATGGAGAGTCGGTGAAATGAATTGCTTTCATTTGCCACAATCAGGTGCTTTCAGCTCCACTTGAGAAATGGATGTACGCTACGGTATATGTGTAATAGCGTGTTCATTGGTAATTCATTTTTCTGTACATATATTTTATAAATGTATGCTGTACAGTGTAATTATCCCTACTGAATTATGAAATATAAGTGTTTTGTTATAGCCTGTTGCACCTTCCAAATTATTAGGTTCACATCCACACTGTGATATATAGATAGATAGATAAAATATGTTATCAATAAAATAATTGAGATATCTAATTTAGCACTTCCAATAGTTGAGTTGTCATTCACTTGTGTTTATAGTTTTTGTCTGTAATTGTTAACTCGCCGCCCTACATATTGATGTACTTAAGGCACTCTATATGTGACTTAGTTAGCACTTGGGGAACGCCGGGGGCTGTCTGGTTGGATGGTATCTATTTCTAACATGAATTAAGTAATTGCTCTACAGGCAGTCCCCGGGTTACATACAAGATAGGGTCCGTAGGTTTGTTCTTAAGTTGAATTTGTATGTAAGTCAGAACTGTATATTTTATCATTGTAATCCCAGCCAGAACTTTTTGGTCTCTGTGACAATTGGATTTCAAAAATGTTTGGTTGTCATAAGAACCAGGATTAACACTAAAGCTTCATTACAGACACATTTGATAACTGTTACAGTTGTTTATTGTAGCCTAGGACTAAAGTACAAAAAATTTCCAATATCCAGTGGGTCGTATGTAAGTCGAGTGTTCTTAAGTAGGGGACCGCCTGTAGTTTGCTTTTGCCTTCCTGTTTCATAAATAAATGAGAAGGCTCATAGCACCAATATTTAGGTTCTGGCTTCAAATTATAATGTTAATCTAAATATGTCAGTAGAATTTTATTTTGATTGTAGGTAAAATATCTCATTGATGGTGAATATTCCTTATAAGGAATAGGTAACAAATATTCTAGATTGCATCTTCATGTATGTATTTTATTACAAATGTTATACATGAGTGAATCTGACTTTACAACAAAGATGAGTATCTTAAGAACTACACGTTCTTCTACATGTCCTAACATGTCCAAATGTTATAATAACAGTTTTTCATGTGAAACGTATATTTTTGATGTAAATTGTGTTGTTTTGTTTCTTCTAAGCATATGAACTCTTAAAATTGAGACTCGATATGTAAATTTCTCTTAGGTAAATTGTGTGGGTTTCGTTGAAATCTGTAGCAAATTTTTGGTGTGCAGTGCAAAAATGTATTCATTAGTTGCTCTAATCAATCATTTCTTTAATTCTACCACATGGTATAGCTGTGTGTGTGTTTTTTAGTTTTATTATTTGAGCATCTTGAAATGCATTAGACCTTGTGCAGAGTTCTTCCTAAAGAGCATGGCAAGACCATGTTGTATCTTCGTGATGGTGCCTTTGTGCAGGACTACTAATGATAACCTCACAGCTGCTGAACAGATTCTTCTGTCACAAACACCTGTTTTTCATGTGAAACAAAAGCTCTCATTATAGCTCAGCATGATACACATAGGCTACTTTTTCTTCTCTCGACGTTTAACTTTCGAGTTTCATATGACACAGCTGCCTTTGTTTTAAAGTAGTTTCCTATTTATAAACTTTATATAAAGTGGTTGTATTATACAGTAGTTTCAAGGTCAAACACTGTTCTTGAAAAGTCACTTTGAATTTGCTTGATTTTTAGATGGTGATATAGTTATATAGTTCAGAATGTTATCTGGGGAATATCTTTTCTAGCAGAAGATTCTGTTCTTTTTAATCCTGTATCCTATTAAACAGAAAGTAAGGAACCCCAAATGCTCATTACATTTCCACTAAAGTGAATGAGAAATTCCATTTATCCCTCTTGTTGGACAGCAGTGTGCGGGGAGTGCCAAAATGAGCTTGTTATGCTTTGTGTAAAGGGTATTCAAGACCAGTAAAAATGTCAAGAAACCAACAAAAACACAAGCAGAGGTTGGCGCCTCAGGTGATATCGTATTACTAGATCAAAAAGGGGAACCAGACCCCAAATTGGGTGCTGACCTGGGTCCCACTTGGTTTTTGTGCATATACAGTGAAGGAAATAATTGTGTTCCCTGGCTGATTTTGTAAGTAAGACATGAACACTGTAATTTTAAGGGTAAGTTAAGTTAACATTGAGATATAGAATATCAGAAATAAAATACAGAAAATCTAATTGTATAAATTCTAGAAATGTATTTGCATTTTGCTGTGATAAGTATTTGATCTCTCTGGCAAACCCCTTGTTGGCAAGCACAGCAGTAGGACATTTTTTTTGTAGTTATTGATTAGGTTTGCACACATGTCAGGAGGAATTTTGGTTCACTACTCGTTGAAATGATTTCAATCATTAAGCTTTTGAGACTCAGCTCCCTCCATAAGATTTCTATGGGATAAAGTTCTGCAGACTAGTTGAGCCACTAAGGATTTTGGTGTACATGGCTCCATCCATTCTCCCATTGATGTAGTGAAGAAGTTCTGTGCCCTTAGCAGAGGAACATTAACATAATGTTTTCATGCTTGACAGTGGGGACAGTGTTCTTTGGTTCATAGGCAGCATATGTCTTCCTCCAAACACGGTGAGTGGCAGAGCAGGGGGACTTTGCGGACATTGCAGAATTTTAAACCATTACTGCGTAATGTGTTACCAATGGTTTTCTTGTTGACTGTGGTCCCAGTTGCTTTTGAGATCATTAAACAATTCCCTCTGTGTAGTTTTGGGTTGATCTCTCAGCTTCCTCATGATCAAGGACACCCTACAAGGTAAAATTTTTCATGGTGCCCCAGACCGATGTTAATGTGCAGGTCAATGATCTTGTCCCTGACATCCTTAGACAGCTCTTTGGTCTTGCCCATGTTATAGAGATTGAAGTCTGACTGATTAATTTAGTCTGTGGACAGGAGACTTTTATACAAGTGACAACATAATATGTTGTCTAATGGTAACAAGTAAATTAGGAATCATATAAATGGTCTGTAGGAGCCAGAACTCTTAATGGTTGGTAGGGGATAAAATACTTATTTCTCTAAGAAAATTCAAATAAATGTATATAATTTATACAATGTGATTTTCTGGATTTTTTTTTTTGATCTTCTATCTCTCAATGTTAAAATTAACCTACCCTTAAAAATATAGTCTGTTCATGTATTTTGTCTTTGTCAGTGGGCAAACTTTCAGGTTTAGCCAGGAATCAAATAATTATTTCCTTCACTGAAACTCCACAAAGGTGATTGGTCTTCGCTGCTATGAGTCTGCAACATAATTGATTTTGGGTGATGTGGTACCTGCAGCTACTCTTGGTCAAAAAAACTGAAACCACAAATTGGAAAACTGGTATAGTATATAATAAAAATGAGAAAAAATATAGCACTATAGGGGGTTCTGGAATCCACATCTATTATACAGGAGTCCATGCATCCGCACAGCCAAGGACTGACTAATTATTTCAAATTAATACATTTTTTTTATGTAAAAAAGTGCCCCCCATATGGACATATTTTGCTATGAATATTCTCTATATAGCCTTAGGAGTCCAGGATACTGTAAACTTTATATTTGATGGCAATGCACAAAAGCATGAATACGCTTTTTCTAGCTTGCCCAAGCAGTCATTGTTCAGTCTTTCACCCAAATTATCAATCCTTAATGTGGTATCACCAACTCCTATTCATATTTTTTTTTTAAAGCTTTATTGATGACAAAATTTTTTTACAAGCAATAGACAATTCAAAGATCACGACCATCTCTTACAAAAATATAAAGTACATAGTTGTAATCCAAATTTTCCAATGAAACATATTATACCCTCCCCGCCCCTGATCCAATCCGATTCACGAATTGTAATGGCCAAAGGCTCCACAAATAGGGCAAATAAGAGTGGGGAGAGGCGACAGAGAAGAGGGTACCTCTGTGTAGATGGAAAGGCTCGGAATACCAACCATTGACGCCAATTAGTGTTATAGGGGAATGATCTTTAGCCATCTGATAAACTCATTGCCAAGCCCAAATCTTCCCAGGACCTTCCAGAGGTAATGCCACTCCACCCTGTCAAACGCTTTAACTGCGTCTAAAGACAGGATGGAGCTGCTACCTTTCTCCCCCAACTGTATATCTGAAAACAACCTATGGAGATTAAGCCCCATTCCCATAGATGGAATAAATCCATGAATGAAGATCACCTTTTTAAGCCTAGAAGAAATAATATTCGCTAAAATTTCCATATCGCAATTTATCTGCGATATATTGCAATGTACTCACCTTTCTGATGTCCCCCATAGGTCCTCTTCTCCTTCTGATTCTCTGGGACCTCCTCGGTTCCTTCGGCTCCTCTTTGGGTCTTTCCGCTCCTCTTCAGGTCCTCTTGCAATGCTGGCGGCTCACTAACAATGACATCAGCAAGCAGCTGACGTCAGTCTGTGTGCCGGCCGAGCGTGAAGACCCGAAGAGGAACAAAAGACCCGAGGAGAATCGGAAGCAGAAGAGGACCTACGGGGGCTATATATTAGGGGGCTGTCTGGCAATATACTACTGGGGGCTGGCTGGCTATATACTACAGGGGGCTGGCAGGCTATATACTGGGGGCTGTGACCAATGCATTTCCCACCCTCGGTTTATACTTGAGTCAATAGGTTTTCCCAGTTTTTGTGTTAAAATTAGGTACCTTAGCTTATACTCGGGTTGGCTTATACTTGAGTATATATGGTACATCCATTTCTTCACACAGGTACCAACACCCTAAACAGACAACAACATTTTTGTTTGGATTGTGCTCAGTGAGTATCTTTCTAATTAAAAGGAAGGTATCGCTTATATTTTCAAGAATTTATTTTCACTAATTGAAAACTAGAACCAATACATAAAACATAATTTAAGTGCAAATTACATTTTCATATAGTGTTTTTTCCTACAGGGCATGAAATATCTATGCATTCCAGCATCTGATTCACCAAATCAAAATTTGTAAGTACTTTCCTTTTGCATTTTTTTTTTCAATGTTATTGATTTAAATCATAATACTTTATAAAGAAAATCAAGAAGACAGTAAATGGGTGCTGTCTAAAGTACATGAAATGTAGTGTTCCTGTTTGTGAACTTTCTGGCTTTACATCAAGTATATGTTGTCATAATTTATTCAGACCAACTTATGAACTTCAAGGCTGTTCCACTGAGTGTGCTTTATTCACCATTTAATCAGGTACTGTGACTTTAATAGATAATAATGTAATAGATAGGAAGGTAGACTGATTTATGTTGGTATGCTTTGACAATGTGCATTAAATATATGCTTAAATAAATCTTTATTTAAACTAAAGTATTACAGTATTTCGATTGCATTTCAATAAAAAAAAATGACATAAGAGAAGGGAGCAATAGCTAAAAATGATGTTGCTGAAAGTAAAGAGGCTTAGGAGTGGTGTCTGAATAAATCCTCATTTGAAACTCTTAGCACAAGCATAAAGTGAAGTCAAGTTTATTAAAATGTATTAATTGAGGTTTACTGTTTAACAATGTTGACCGCTTTTATTATAGACAGATGCTGTAAGAAAGATAAAAATTAAATCTAAAAAGGGGGAAATTTGGTAAACATAGAAGTGGAAACAAGATTGTTAAAGGTGATATAAAGGGGAAGTCCCTTGCAGCATGCAAAAATGAACCCAGTGTGCACTTGGTAATTTGTGATGCATAAAGTACATGGAATGTCCTATTTATGATTTGGATATATTCTCCCATATGTACATTTCTTGTTGAATGGGGAAAAACCTTGTACCGCGTTGTGATTTTCAGCTTGAACAATGACACTTTGGACTGTTCTAATTCAGTAATGATTACTGCTGTTCTTCAATTTTCCAATATACTTTCTGTATCCATTCCTCTAGATTTTCTAGATTCCTCTAGGTTTTCTAGATTTCTGCTTGCTGTCCTGCTAAAGAAAGCTTCTACGTTTACTTCCAGTGGCTAGAAATCTGTCCATGGTCTTGTGATGGACATGCAGGTGCATGAGCCTTATTATCACAGAAAGTAATCAGAGCCATGTGATAATAACAGCTTATCCACCTGTGTGACATTGCATGACCATTGATAGATTTCTATCCACTGGCTATAAACAATGAAGCTTTCTATAGAATGACAGCAAGCAGAGACCTAGAAATCCATGACGAATTGATACAAATTGTATAACTTTTCCTTATACAAACTATATAATATTTTTGGCTGAAAGTGGAAAACCCCTTTAAAGACATCTGAATTGGAGGTGGACCACTTCTGCTCACTGAGACCTCTGGTGAAGCTGTAGATGCTAATCATTTCATGAACTTTAGCCCCCAGCTTATTGATCAACTATAATATTTATCAAAGGTGTATACAATGAAGTTTTATTATTAATAATTGTTCCCATATCAACCCAATCTTTTAAAATCCAAATGTCACATGAACAAAAACATATTTGTCTTAAAAAAATATACCGTATATTCCGGCGTATAAGACGACCTGGTGTATAAGACGACCCCCCTACTTTCCTGTTTAAAATATAGAGTTTAAGATATATTCGCCGTATAAGACTACCCCTTTTCCAACGCATACAGTAGTATACAGCACAGCCCCCAGTAGTATACAGCACAGCCCCCAGTAGTATACAGCACTGCCCCCAGTAGTATACAGCACAGCCCCCAGTAGTATACAGCACAGCCCCCAGTAGTATACAGCACTGCCCCCAGTAGTATACAGCCCAGCCCCCAGTAGTATACAGCCCAGCCCAGCCCAGCATTAAAAAAAAATAAATAAACTTATATACTCACCCCGATGTCCGCGCCGTCTTCTTTCTTCTGCCGGGCGCCGCCATTGATCTTCCCCGGCAGGCGCCTAGTATGACGCGCCGCTGCTGACGTCATACTAGGCGCCGACCCGGGGAAAGACATGGCGGCGCCCAGCAGAAGAAAGAAGACGGCGCGGAAGACTGAAGACAGCACAGCGCGGACATCGGGGCCAACGGAGGGTGAGTATTTTCCCCCCGATGCCTTTTTGAGGCTGCCGGCAGCTTTTTGAGGCTGCCGGCAGCCATCGCTGTGCAAACACCCGCGATCGGTGCTAGCACCGATCGCGGGTGTTACCGGTAAGCCTTTGCTGCAATATGCAGCAAAGACTTACCGGTTATGGAGAGGGCTCAGCCCGTGAGCCCTCTCCATGCACCGGTACCCGCCTTATAAGACGATTACCGGCGTATAAGACGACCCCAGAGAAGACAGAAGATTTTTCTGTCTTCAAAAGTTGTCTTATACGCCGGTATATACGGTACCTGTTCAGAGCATGTATGTAACTAGGTAACTGCATGTATGGAACAATAAACCCTTAAAGGGAACCTGTCACCAGTAACCTCAGGCTCATTTATATCTTTTTGTAAACTTAATTTCTTGAGAATACTGATGACCTTCAATTTAGAAAAAACTGTGCCATCCACCCCTAAAGGTAAGAAGCATGTATGTGAGGACAGTATACCATCAGTAATCTGATGTTAGATGTCCTTTTTATGGTTTTTATGGCTCCTCTGTGTTGCTGCATTTGTCTAAAAATGATTTTAATTTCCTTGGTTTTCTTCTGGATATCCAGTCAAGGAGGTGGGAGAGCTCTTAAATGGAATCGAGCTCCCCGCACTCTCACAGCCGCTCTGACTCGTAACGCCGCACGGATGCCGCTCCATGTAACTGCTAATCCCCACACATGCAACTGCTAATCCCCACACATGCTAGCTCTTACCTCAGGAGTGGCTAGGGAAAGAAATTATGTGGAGCTGGGGGCCATGCAAAGGATGGATTGAAGGTGCTGTCACGCGTGTGGGCCTCGACCCTATCGCATATGTGTTTCTATGGAAACGCAAGTGATTGGTAACCAGAACCCAGTGTCTTGCATTGTTTTAATGCAAGACATTGGGGCTCATTTACTAAGGGTCCGCGGAGTGCATTTTCGTCGGGTTTCCCGATGATTTCCACTTTGCAGCAAATCGGCCCAGGATTTTGGCGCAGGCGATCGGATTTGGCGCATCGGCGCCGGCTTGCAAGCGAGACACGCACTTACAAGCACCGGAAAGAAGAAGGTGAACTCCGGCGGACCTCCACTGGGAAGCGCTGGATGCAGGAAGTCGGGCGCGCAATCTTCATGAATCGCATCGGACCGTCTGAATCGGGGATCGCGACAGGACCAGGTAAGTAAATTTGCCCCATTGTGTTCTGGTTACCAATCGCTTGCTTTTCCATAGAAACGCATATGTGATCAGACCGAAGCCTGCCCCCGTATGCTAGTGCTGCATTTGTAAATGCAGTGCTAGTGGTACATGTGACTGCACCCTTAGAAGTCAGACTGGATATCTAAAAGAAAACCAAGGCAATACCCAGGCATTTTTTAACACATGCAGCAACACAGTTGACCCTTAGAAAAATTGTTTAGACACCTTTACAGACTTGTATAAGGTTCTATTTAGAGTCTTTAGGGTACCTTACTGGTGACATATCATCACCACTAAATGGTATATACTTGTGTATAAGCCGAGTTTTTCAGCACAAAAAATGTGCTGAAAAATCTCGCCTCGGCTTATACACGAGTCAGTAAAAAACCTTCCATACTCACCCTTTGGCGTCGGTCGCGGCTTCCCGATGCACAAGTCCTCTTCTGTCTTCTCTGCTGTAACAGCCGACAGAGACGCGTCCATGTGATCTGCCGGCGGCGCATTCTATGATGCGGCCGTTGGTGATGTCATAGTATGCGCCGGCCGGCAGATTGCATGGATGCGTCTCTGCCGGCTGTAACAGCGGAGAAGACAGAAGAGGACCCACAATTTTTTTATGCGGGCTGGCTGTATACTTAAAGGGTTATTCTCATCTGGGAATTCACATTCCGTTTCATTAATCTGCCATATATAAACATTTCTTCAATTAGATGTTATTAAAAAAATGTTAATTTCTCATAAATGTAGTCATTTGGTCCCTTAGAAACAAGACTCTGTCACTGGATACAACCACCTCTGCTGGAGGGATTGCACAAAGAAACAAAAAGTTTTTGTATATGAAATGTCTGGGTGTTACTGTATGTCCCACAGCCGTCTTGTGGTAATTGATTGCAGAATCCTTGAGGTCAGGCAGGACTCAATAGCTCATGTCTGGCCACCGCTGCCAGAGTGTGGGGTGGCTGTAACCGAGGAAGCCATCTCGTTTCTAAGGGACAACATGGCTGTTTATGAGAAATTATCTTCAAATGGGAACATTTCTTTTTAATAACATCCAATTGAAGAAATGTTTATGTATAGCAGATTGATGAAACTGAATGTGAATGCCGAGATGAGAATACCCCTTTAAGGGGGCGGGCTGGCTGTATACTTAATGGGGCTGGCTATATACTACTGGGGGCTTGCAGGCTGTATACTACTGGGGGCTGGCTGGCTATATACTCCTGGGGGCTGGCTGGCTATATACTCCTGGGGGCTGGCTGGCTATATACTACTGGGGGCTGGCTGGCTATATACTACTGGGGGCTGCCTGGCTATATACTACTGGGGGCTGCCTGGCTATATACTACTGGGGGATGCCTGGCTATATATTACAGGGTGCTGGCAGGCTATATACTACAAGAGACTTGCTGGCTATATACTGAGAGGCTGTTACCAATGCATTTCCCACCCTCGGCTTATACTCGAGTAAATACGGTACTTTAAGGTGTAACTGTAAAGTTGCTGATAAAAAATAGTTTGGCACAGCTGGAAAGAGCCTTTGATGACAATTCCAAGCATACCTGTATCATGCTGCTGGCTTCTTCCTATCCTGAGATATATCTAGTATATTTAACATTAGATTCAGATTAATTACTAATTATAGTAATTAGCTATCGCAGGTGTTAACCATTTAAATCCCTGGGTTCTGCGATATTGGATTTGATGGCCGCCACCTGCGAGGTCAATCGGACAACCTAGGGTTAAAATACCCTAGGGCAGGGGTCCCCAAACTTTTTACATAGGGTGCTGTCCATTGTCTCTCTGACCGTTGGAGGGCCGGATAAAAAGCGGTACATGTGACCGCATCTGTAATACACTGCCCCTCCCCCTCAATCAATTATTTAATATGCTGCACCCCCTTGTGAACTATTTTATATATTGGTCCAATTAATTAATTAATTGGGTCAATTAATTATTAATTATGCTGCCCCCCTATTAATTACTAGACTGTCCCTTAAAATTAATTATTTCCTATGCTGCCCCTCCACCATTAATTATTTCCTATGATGCCCCTCCACCATTAGTTATTTTATGTGCCCCCCCCACCCACCATTAGTTATTTTCTGTGCCCCCCACCCACCATTAGTTATTTTATATGCCCCATACCCACCATTAGTTATTTTATATGCCCCCCTACCCACCATTAGTTATTTTATGCCCCCCCCACCATTAGTTATTTTATGTGCCCCCCCCCCACCCGCCATTCATTGTTTCATATGCTGCTCCCATAGTGAATTGTTTCATATATTAGGGCCCCCAGCCAGCACAATGTTTTAACTGCTATTTAAAAAAATTAAAAAATCCTATACTCACCTCTGGCTCCCACATCTTCTTTCTTCTTGCAGCTGTCGGACAGGAAAAGGTGTGCAGCCGCGTGATGACGTCATCACGTGGCCGTGCATGCAGGTTCAAAGAGCGATGTGCGCCGGGGTTGTCTTCCGGGCACATCGCTCCACCTGCAGTAATAGTGCTCGATTCCGGCCGCATGGAGCACTATATTGTGACTGGCAGGAGCGACCGGACCGGACGGACAGAGGCCCCTGCCCGACTGCCAAGTCCGCGGTTCGATGTGACGGGGGCCGCATAGAAACGCTCAGCGGGCCGCATGTGGCCTGCGTGCCGTAGTTTGGGGACCCCTGCCCTAGTGGGTCTGGTAAAGTTTTTTTTTTTTTTTTCTAAACAAACTAAAGGAAAATTTTAAAAAATTCATTTAAAAAACCGTAAAAATTTAAATCGCCCCCTTTCTCTAGAAGTGATATGTTCGGTCTATGAAATTATATTAACTGTTATTCCTGGCGTTTAACCCCGGAACAGAAAATAGTGCCCAAAGTTTAAAATGCCACTTTTTTTGCTATTTTGCAAAATATCAAAAATTCTATTAAAAGTGATCATAAATTCCTGCACCCCTCCCCCTCCTCTGTAATCCTTCTTTTTTCTTCAAATTCTCTCTTGCCCCTCTTGTTTTTCTTTTTCTTTTCTTCCCCTCCATGTGTAATTGAGCTTTTATGTTGTTCCTACTCGCTATAGAGTTCAGTAGGGTGACCATAGGGTCGCCTAATTGGTAACACTTGTTCATGTAAACCCAATGTGTTTTGTTCTTTCTTTTTTTCATTATATAACAGTTCACATATTCATATATTTGTTCGTGCACTAATTGTGTCCTCCTGGGATCCTTATGCCTCATGTTTACTACTTCCACAAACTTCGGAGTGTGGTGTATCCACTCTACCAGACGGACATCTCTTCTCAGCTGCTCTGTTCATGTCCTGCGTGACCTATACTGATATTGATCTGTAATTCTACATTTGATACTTTTGACCTTTTGCATTTATGTATGTGAACTTCATTACTCCTTAAATAAACTGTATTGAATATAAAAGTGATCATAAGGCTGTACAGTTCTCAAAATGTTAGCATTGAAAACGTCATCAAAAGTAAAAAAACAAATTACACAACCCCACAAGAACATGGCACAAATGCATTTTTTCCCTCAAATGTCATTGCATTTGGAATTTTTTTCCCGCTTCCCAGTATACGGCATGGAATATTCAATACTGTCATTATTTCATAAGTGACATTTTTTGGTCTGTAGTGACTGCGCTCCTATTCATATTAGGATGTGGGTCTGCAATTTTTTGTGTAGAGAAAAATATTGGCAGCCCGGACTTGTTCTACCTTTGTTACAAACTTACCTCTCTGTCCACTGTGACCTCTGAGGAAGCTCTCTGTATGTTTATAAATTACTGTACTTTAGTTCATTGCAGCCTGGGACAAAAGTGTCTTCAATGAAGCTTTATTGTTAACCCCTTAACGTCGAAGCCACTTTTCACCTTCCTGACACAGCCCATTTTTTCAAATCTGCCCTATAAATGGTTATAACTTTGAAATGCTTTAACATAGCCAAGTGATTTTAAAATTGTTTTCTCGTGACACTTCATGTTAGTTTAAAAATTTTGGTGGTATGTTTTGCATTTATTTATGAGAAAATCAGATATTTGGTGAAAATTTGGAAAAATTATTGATTTTCGAACTTCAAAATTTTCTACTTTTTCCACACATAGTCATAACAGCAAAAAAACTTAATAACTAACATTAACCAAATGTCTACTTTATGTGGACGTGTTTTTTTATGCATACTGTTATGGGCCTTTGAACGTGTGATTTTTCACATTTTCATAAAAACCGCAAAATCCTGCTATTAAGGGACCTGCTCAGGTTTCAAATCGCTTTGAGAGGCCTACATAAAAGTAAAACCCCATAAATTACCCCATTATAGAAACTACACCCATCAATGTATGTAAAACAACTTTTATAAAGTTTGTTAACCCTTTCATTGTTTTACAGGGGTTAAAACAAAATCGGTTACAATTTTGAAAGTACATTTTTTTTGGTTAAATTAATGTGTTTTTCAAAAAATGTACAAATTCTCAGTGGATAAAATACCAAAAGAAGGCAGGACCCGGCTCACTGAGGAGGATCACGCAGCCCTGGGCACTGGCAGTCCAGGGGCTGCAATCGGAACCACGGACACCCCCCCCTCCCCCGATTCTCTTGAAATGCCCCTAACACGCTACAGTCAGCACGACCGTGGCGTGTTAGGGGTTAACACCCGCGATCGGCGAAATCTCCGATCAGCTCAATTCAGGAGCCGGGGCCAGAAGCTTGACGTAATAATACTGCATTTCGCGGGAACTCACCTCCCGCCATGCAGTACTATTACGTAAAATGTCGGGAAGGGGTTAAAGGGGTATTCCGAGAATATTAAAAACCTTATCAAAAAGTCTGATACAAAAACCAATGATGCTAAAAATAAATGAATAAAACAAAACTCAATGTCATTAGTGACAAAATTGAGCTCATATAGTTTGATTTTATGATTCACAAAATTTTATGGCCTTTAAAGTAGGCAGAGTTATCATCAAGATTGCTGCAACTGGAAAACATTAGTTCTCAGTAACTCCTCCTCCTCCTCCTTATGTTCTGCTCCCAGTGAAGATCTAACAGACTGTCCTTACTGTTACCATAGTAATGATGTGTAATTGCAATCACTGCATTTCCCCACTGAGATGACGTCTCACCACAACACTGGCCATACTGGATGCACTGCAACCAACTGACTACAGCCAAACTTGGTGGTGATTACATGACCTGCCAAAAAACTTCCCCTCCAAAAACATGGTGGTTCTCCTTCCCTACTGCTCTGTATTATGTGCCCATAAAGGGGTTTACATCCACATGGGGGGGTATTGCCATACTCGAGAAACTGCACAACAAAATCTGAGATTTGTCTCCTGCATGATCATGTACATTTAGGACAAATTTTAGGGCATTTTATTGTCAAAATGTGAAAATTCTGTATGGAACTTTCATTTTGTTTTATTTCATGTTCGATGATTAAACACTTAACAAGCTTAACCCCTTACCGACATTTGACATAATAGCACTTCATGGCGGGAGGTGCGTTCCCTCATTTTCAGTACTATTACGGCAAGCTTCTGGCGTCGGCTCCTGAATGGCCAGAAGCTGCGGTCGACGGCTGTATATTATAGCCGGCACCCGCCTCCTAACACCCACGATCGGAGATTTCTCCAATTGTGGGCGCTAACCCCTGACCGCGGCATTGTAAGGGGTCCGCTGCTCCGATCGCGGCCCTGGGGGCTGCCAGTGCCCTGGGCTCCGTGTCTTCTTCCGGGAGCCGGGTCCTGCCTTCTGCTACATTACACTGTGTAATACATATGAGGAGTGCAATTTAAAAATGTGGTACTATGACGGGAGTTTCCATTAAATAGAACTTTTAAAACCCCCTATAAATATGAATAGGCCATATAAAAAAGTGGAATCTTACATTTTCGTGAAAATCTGGAAAAATTGCTGATTTGATTTGTAAGCCTCCTTATAAAATGAAGTAGCATTAAAAAAAAATTACGTCAACATAAAGCAAACATATGGTTAGTGATGGTTTAACCTACCAAATAGGCTACTAACTATAAGATGAGCGTAACGTTTAGAAATCCTGAAATTGATGATTTTTCTACATTTTAACCAAATTTTACATTTTTTACATGAATAAGTTTTGTAGGAAAATGTACCACTAAGTGAAGTACAACATGTCACGAAAAAACTATTTGAAAATCACATTGTCTTGAACATAGCACTGAATCTTGCCACACCATGACAGTTATAGTTGTATAACTGAAATAAGAAATAATTGAAGTAAAAATAACCCAGATGAAACAATTTTCTTAAAATTTGATACTGTTTTAGCTCCTATCACTCATAATCCCTCTAGTGCTGTGATAGGCTGTGTGCAAATAATGTGGTTAGATTATCAGAGTCCAGGTTTGTATACATTTAACTAGTCTGTTTACTCTTCTCACAATGTTGCTTGATGGCAGGAAGTCTGTGTGAGTTCGTCTTGGATAGCAAGGGTGGGGGCTAGAGACAGAGAGCAGCTCAGTGCAGCGTCAGACAGGAGAACAATATGTCCTCCCGACCCTAAAGTCAGAAAACTCAGGTTGAAATTATATCTGTGAAATGCTGCATTTTTGTAAATAAGATTTGAATTGGAGAATGTGTTGTTTTGCTATCATAAATATATATAAGAATTTTGTCTTTTGAATTTTGTGGGAATACCCCTATATGAAGTGTGACTATTTAAAAAGTCGCTCATTTGGGTACAAATCCTCTCCAGTAACTATAATCTAACTTTGTTTCCTATGTCATAGAACACAACATTTTAAGGAAAGCACATCATTTATCCATGAGTGTCGGCTGAAAGGCGAAGGATGCCTTGTCCACTGGTACGTATCTTGACAAACCTTTTCCGTTGTCTCTTTCATAGCGTTTTAGTGCCATTAATATCATAAATGAAGTTGCATACATCATTATATTTCTTTAAAAGCAATGTACCTCATTTATAAAACTGTAAAACACTAAAACTGGTTCAAAACGGGGCCATTGTCCCCAGTTAATGGTCAGATGTATTTTTCATTTTTTATCACTTGCAGTTATGAAAACAAGCGTGTGTATTTCTCGTTTGCTTGATTTAGTAATTAATTGAGATTAAGATATTTACTTGTGTGTTTGGTTTTTTTCTTTTTATAGCTAGGAAAAGCAATAGCTTTTATAGCTTTATCTTTCACAACTGTTAAAGTGAACCTGTCATCAGCAGTTCAGATTTGCACCGAATGAGGTTAAACTCCCTTTTTATGGCTGATAAAAGTATACCTAACAGGGTTTTAAAATTTCTTTTAGTGCTAAGTTAAAATACCAATTTTAGAATTAAAACGGGAGCAAACAGATCTAATACTGGTAGTGTTAAGTATTTGCTAACTTAAATTACCAGTCATGGAACTATTTGCGTCATACAGCACTATATTGTGCTGTTGTCATTACTTATTTCACCTATATCCTCAATTGGTACTGCAGGTGTTTTAAAATGAGGAATGTAGGAATTAAGGGACATGGCTGTGGTGGTGGTGATGGACATGTTGCTGCAGTGGGAGGATGTGTTCCGTCTCTGCCTGCTCTGAGTTCCTCTAGTGCAAAAAGGCGCAAGGGTGCGCAGCTTATACTGGTAGGCCCCAATAGGCCACACAAAGTTGAGGCATTGGTCAATTACATGGACGGTGCCTCCCCTTCCATGGATTTTTTTCACCATACTCAACCTCCAATTAAAGTGCAGAACTCTACACATCACCCCACTTAAAACAGCAAAGTCTTCTCAAAAGTCATGGAGCAGGCACCCATGACTCTCCTAGCTGGGATTCTGTGGCCCATCCACCAAGATCCTAGATTCCTAAGAACTTGTATTGGAGAATGAGGGTGTAAAGGAAGAGATCTAAGATGATGATGAAACCCAATTGCCGTGTGGGACATTTTGTTCAGTGCTGCACTGCTATCAATATGCAACCAATATGGTCAGGGCTGATGATGCCATTGTCGGCACTACCTTCCCCATTGTTTGGCTGCATGGAAAAGCTCTTCTGGCCATGATGGAGGATGCAATGGTGGCACTGGAGGAAAATAAGAAACCGCAGCCAGGCCAGTCCATATATGGCTCGCTGGGTGGGTTGCTGGACCAGTGGTCAGGTACTGTTCACAGTGGTCAGGTACACTTTTGGAGGAAGAATGGAAGAATGAGAGGAATTAGCAGGGTGACACGGAGCAGCTCATAGGCTGCAATGTAACATGGCTGGTGTGATACAAAGGAGGAGGAGACGCCTCCCACCAAGGACAGTTTGCTCTTGTCTATGCACAGCCTAGCTTTCATGAGCTACTATATGTAATCGTGCTTATGCAACAACACCCGAGTTATCCAAATTTATATAGGTTTTACTGTGTTTTAATACATTTTCAAAAATTAAACAAATTTGTATGAAAATTTTTTTTTGGCATATTCTGACCCTTAATAACTTTTTCCTACTGTGTTGTGCAGAGCTGTGTGAGTTGTCATATTTTTTTTTGTTGTTTTTTTAAA
This sequence comes from Engystomops pustulosus, assembly GCF_040894005.1. NCBI lineage: Eukaryota > Metazoa > Chordata > Amphibia > Anura > Leptodactylidae > Engystomops > Engystomops pustulosus. The sequence goes on along the minus strand of NC_092415.1, from coordinate 82,263,614 downwards.
CTTTTTTTTTTTACTATTTCTTAGACCCTTTAGGTTATTTTAAACCTAGATATTCTGTGCATTCCTACCATATACTGCAAAACTACTGTATTGCAGTATATGGCATTTTTACACAGTATTCACTACAATGTATTCACTACAGTAAGCCACTAGCACATTGTAATGAAACTGCATATACCATGCTGCCTCAGGTCTGACAAAGACCTGAGGGTTGTCATGGCAACCGATTGCCGCTACCCGATGACGTTACTGGGAGTGACAATCGGAACAACGTCTCTTAAATGCCTGCGGCATTGGAAGGGTTGGTACCCACGATCGGTGCAAGAACCGATGGCGGGTATTAGCTGTGGGTGTTTGCTGCAAACCCCACCTCTGTATGAAGAGGGCTCAGTCCATATATGGTGCAGAGCATGAAGAGGTTAAGTACTGTTCCAAGCATGTTTTGTCCAGGGTCCTGTTGTTACCACCGTTTTTCATCCCATTTTAAAGTCATTTTTGGGTGTTAAAATTAGGCGCCCCATTTATTTCAATGGAGTCAGGTTCAAGTACAGAGTCCCAATCCAAAATTTTTAACTGTATTCGGACGAACTCAACAAACCCACGTTTTACCCAACTCGCTCATCACTACTTACATCATTACAACTATTACATTCAAGCACATATAAGCCACATGATGAAAGTAAATGCACCTGAGAAGCAGACCTGCTGCTAAAAAAAACTAGAATGTCATTACAATTATGTAAGACTGTAATTAGTAAGTATATGCATGATTTTATATATCGTGATTCATAACATTTGCTCTGTTTTAAGTTTGGCAGGTGTTTCCAGAAGTGTTACTTTGGTAGTAGCCTATGTCATGACAATCACAAATCTAGGTTGGGAAGATGCATTGGCTGCGGTTAAGGGTGCAAGAACATGTGCCAATCCTAATATGGGTTTTCAGAAGCAGCTTGAGGACTTTGGGAAATGTGATGTCCATCAGGTAAATAAACTTGTACATGCTCTTTAATAAGACAACTACAGGCGGTCCCCTACTTAAGGACAGCCGACTTACAGACAACCCATAGTTACAGACAGACCCCTCTGACCTCTGGTGAAGCTTTCTGAATGCTTTACTATAGTCCCAGACTGCAATGATCAGCTGTAAGGTGTCTGTAATGAAGCTTTATTGATAATCCTTGGTTCCATTACAGCAAAAAATGTTTAAACTCCATTTGTCACTGGGGCCAAAATGTTTTTTGTCTGGATTTCCAATTATAAAATATACAGTTTCGACTTACATACAAATTCAACTTAAGAACGGACCTCCGGATCTTGTACGTAACTGCCTGTATTTTAAAGTTATGCTCCTTCTCGGCTACACCATAAATGAAAGAAATGCCTTTGACCTTCCATAAAGTTTAATTATTAAAGGGTTATTCTCGTCTGGGCATTCACATCCAGATTCATTAATCTGCCATACATAAACATTTCTTCAATTGTTCATCAATGTTATTTAAAAAAAAATGTTCCAGTGTGAATATAATTTCTCATAAATGTAGTCATATCGTCCCTTATAAACAAGACTGTGTCCCTGGATACGGCCACCTCTGCTGCGAGTGATTGCACAAGGAAACAAAAAGTTTTTGTATATGAAATGTCTGGGAGTTACTGCAGATCCCACATCCGTCCTGTGATAATGAACACTGAAGCCAGGTCAGGCAGGGCTTGATAGCGCATCTAGGGCCATTGCTGCCAAAATGTGAGGTGGCCGTATCTGAGGAAGCCATCTCGTTTCTAAGGGAGAACATGACTACATTTATGAGAAATTATCTTCACACAGGAACATTTTTTTTTAATGACATCCAAATGAAGAAATGTTTACATATGGAAAATGTATTAAATTAAATTTAAATGCCCAGATGGGAATACCCCTTTAAATGTAAAGGCTGAAGTCTGTAGAACTCTTCAGAAGTCTGTTCAGTAACTGTTAAACCCTATGTTTAAATGCTGACTCATTTCTACTAGACACAAAAAATGAAAACCTAACATAACATTCTGTTTAACCGACCAAATTACTTCCTCAACCCTAAAATACATATTTCTGTTGAGTAGGAGACTCATTATCTACTTACTGCAGATCTCTCTCAGCAGTCCCTGTTGCTTTAGTGCCTTTTGTGCTTTGGTTATTTCTACGCTTCTACTTATGAGTTAAAACAGTACATTATAGTAATTCACTTTAATACTATTTTATATACATTATTTTTTAACATATGGTAACATTCAATATGAAATGGAACGTCATGAAACACAACCAAGCTTACTCATTTCTGTCCCTAGTGAGTAACAGTGCATCCAGAACTACTGTTGTATGGCACTGATACAGCCTAAGACAGTGATGGCTAACCTATGACACGCGTGTCAGTGCTGACACACGTAGCCATTTTCACTGACACGCGGCTGCCTGAGAGTTAAGTTTCATCCTACATGATCAGGTGCAGTAGCCGGGAGGCTGAGAGATTGCACTGAGCTTCCAGCACTCCCCCCTCCTCCTCCTCCCCAGGGCCGGCCCCTCCCCATGTGTGAGCTGTGCCTAGTGTCTCCAGTCAGCACAGGTATCAGCACAGGGCACAGCAGGAGAGGTGACCCGGCCATACACCCAGGAGGCTCCTCTGCAGCTCCTGATAGTTGTGGTGGGGGGAAGATGGCAGCACAGTCAGAGGCCACATCGCTGCTGCCTTGTGTGATGTCCCAGCAGCTGCCACCTCTACACTGACCAGCTCCAGAGCAGGGATGAGGGAGGACAACCACTCCCATCATACAGTGAGTAAGGTCAGTGCACTGTATGATAGAAGACAGTCATCAGGGCTTGTGTGTCAGTTTTGTGACGTACAAGCCTTGAAATAATCGCAACGCCTTGCAAATCGCCAGCCATTGCGATTATTTTGCTCAGCACACCTTCTCCATGCCAAGAGGGCATAAAGGAAATGCGGACAGCGGTGCCTGCGCCCTCGCTATAACCTGTGAACTTTCATGACTGAAAGTTTGCAGGTTACTAAGCAATTTCACACTTGTCTGATTGTATGGCAGTACATGGTAGGATCAATCAGACAATCCACGGTTAAAGTACCTTAGAAGTTAAATAGTATACATATTTGTTATTTAAACTATAAATATCACAAAAATATGTTTTTTTGTCAAGGTGACACACCACCCGAGTTATGCTCGGTTTTTTGGCGAATTTTGACACACCAAGCTCAAAAGGTTGCCCATCACTGGCCTAAGAAGTAAAGAGTCATTTACTCAAACTCACATTCAGGTCTTTCAGGTTTCATAGGTGCAAGAAAATTAAACAAGTCGTTTATATCAGAAGTTCTCAGAAAAATACAGATGAAGTGCCATTCATCGGTTCATTCCATTTTATTATTCCCACCATTCAGGTGAAAGTCTGCACTAATGTATTGTCACAGTTGGGGGCACTGTTGCCAGCTCAATGGTGTCAGCTACTTAGGCCTGCAGCCCCTTGGGAACCAAAAAAATGAATTGCCTCTCGTTCTAATCAAAACCGATAAAATGCATATAAATGTGAAAAAAATCAATAAGAGGTAGATATAAGAATATTACCGTAGATGTGAAGACGTTAAAATTACAAAAAAAGGAAAACTACAGTAAAAGACCTGTGCAAGCTAGTTTTATCCACAACAGGTAATGTATATTGATTTACAAAATGAGCAAAATTCTCTTCTGAGGCCAAAGAGATCCATAGCTTCTGCCCTTAAACTTCAAGTTGATTCCTGCCTGAATTATATTTCATAGCAGTCGCTGCCAAAGGCTCAGAGTTCACCCTTTCAATCCTGGTGAACCTAAGTTTGATTTTAGCCAATTAGATCCTTGTTCTGATGTGGTTATCAGTTTCTTGGTTTTTCTATATAAGATTGCTAATAGATGCCCTATATTTCCCTAAGAGCTATTTAAAGCCTTATGAATGAAGCGTTATTATGGTATTATGGCAGTAAATCACGACACAACTGTTATATTTCTGGGCATTATACCTCCTTTCTGGTTGGAATTTGTGTAGGCAATGGTTTTCAATATAAAAAAATACTAGGCCAGGCAACATCATTAATCATCTGAGTATGGTGAATTGTAATATGCGTCATACTGGACAAGCTTTTGAACTCCGGGTCCTATTAAAATACAACATTTATTCACACATATTACACACTTATGGGTGCATGTGCATTGCTGTAGTGATGACTAATTGGAATTTACAGCTGGTCTACAGATCGGCCTCTCTGCAGTTCTTTATAGTTTCAAAGTAGATAAGGTTGGTAAAAGGTCTGTCAAATGTAGGTCCGTCAAATTTAACTATCAAGCTCTGCTTAAAATTTGATAGTTGAATGCTAGGTTGATATGCTATAGTTTGATAGAAAATGCTAGGGTATTAGTAGATATCTGTAATAACAAATAACTGCATCTGTGTGTATATGAAATTATGTATTGGTACCATGTGTAATTTGATGTAATGGACACTGTAATAAAAGTTGACACAAATTATTCCAGTCCAGTAGTAGAAATTAACCAGTCTGTAAAATACTACCCTGCAAGAACAGCATGTGCCCCTGTATTACAGAAAGTGTATCTAGATTTCACTCTTAGACGTGTTGTACCAACACCCTGGAGGGAAAACGCTGTACTCAGCGAGCATTTTTTTGTGAACATTTCTTCTAAATCTTCCATCAAGTTCAGTCAATGAACTGCTCTTAAAACGTTTAAAGATGTCAAGCGTGAAGAGCCATTTGTAAAGTTTTCCCCATTCACATACTCTATAAGGTCTGAAGAAATTGAAGAAAAGACTAGGGACTTTCCATTTTCTTTTCTTACGCAGGGCTTTAGTCATTTCTTAGGTTTTTTTTATTTGGTATTTTTGGGCAAAAGCATTGCATTCAAATATAAATGTTTTTTTTAATAATTATTCAAAGTAACCAAAGTGTTTGTGTAGTGTGTATATGTGTGTATGTATATGTGATATATATATCTCTGTCGATATGTGTATGTATATATGTATACATACATACACAGTATATTATAAATTTTTTTTTTTTTATAAATATATTTATAAATGATTAACTACAGTAATGGCAGCCTCTATGGGCCCTGGGGGGTCAGGGGGCCCCGTTATCCAACCTGACACACTAAAGATATATAATATACTGTAACATGCTGTATATGTGTGTGTGTATGGTGTATATATACTTTGTGTAAATATGCTGTACATCTGTATATGGCACTGTGTGTATGTGATTTGTATATACTCTTTATGTATGTGTGTGAGAGTGTTTAATTGAATGAGTGTGTAGAGTGAAGAACTATATGTTTATGTATATAGGTAAAATATATAGAAGTCTTCTATAGAGACCGGCCTCTCCTAGTTACGCCCCTGATTAATATGTTGTAAAAAATTTTAAATAAGAGGTCTGAGTAAGGGAAGCAGCAGAATTTGATGCATAAGACTGTTTTCTGCTTTAAGAAGGGAGAGATGGAACCATGGCTGAGGTAGGAAAGCTGTAGGATTTGATGCAGCATACTGAGCTATCTGCTATAAGACAGAAGAAGCGGAGGTGTGGATAAGGGAGAGAAGCAGAAGGATTCTTGGAGCTTGTAGCCGAAGCTCTTGCATGATGGAGAAGGAAAAAGTTGACCATCTGAATTTAATCATGAATTTAATACATGCAAACTGCCTAACGCAAGACATTTTTAATAGGTCTCTTATAAATATAGTAAGCAGAAAGGGAATGTACATGGCTGTGTGCTGTTTCGGGGCTGCAAAGGTCCCTTGTTTGTGACCAATCTGTCATTGGCGTGTGAGCAGAAGAGACTGCCCGAGCCACAAAGTCTGGCAGGAATGGGTTGTGCTCTATAATTTTCAACCCTGGTAGTCGACTCATGCACAAGGCCCTGGAATCCATAGTCCTGGGCATTAGACGATAGTACACATCCCTATTTATGTCATGTTTGTTTTCTTGTTCTGTTTGGGGTTTTTTAACCCAATAATAAATATATCAAATATATCAATATAAAAAGGCCAGATGTGAGGATTTAGCCTCATATTTTTCACAGGCTACCAGTGTATAATAAATGCCATTTCCAAAAACCCTTATCCTGATAGAAGTGGTACGCACAACTATAACTGAGCTTAGCACTTTTCTCTACAGAGTGGTTGTTCTCTACTGTTGTAAAATGTGCTTTATGCTGCTGCAACCTGTAGTGTGAGAGCTAGAGATAGAAATCAAATGACTACTTGTGTGTTTTGTTTGAAAGAACTCATATGAGCTACTCTCTCCAATAGCTCAGCTATCGAATGAGTACAGTTACGTATAGAGCTGGAGAAATGGTTAAAAAAAACTGCATACAAGTTATATTATATTGTAATTTAGAGTGTTACAACTTTAAGTGAATTTTCAGAAGCTGCACATGTATACAGAGCGAATAAGCAATTTATTATAGAAAAAAATTGTGTAATATATATAAAAAATGTAATCTCTATTCATTACAAACTTTTTCTTTAATAGCTACGAAATTGGTTAAAGGAGACGTACGGTGAAAGTCCTTTCCATGATGAAGAAGATGCCAAACAACTTGTTGCCAAGCATAGGCAGCATGAAGAAGAAGCAGCTGCAAGTGCTGGAAGTTCAGGAAGACAATGGAGTAGTCACCTAACTTCTCTGTCATCCATGGCATACAGCAATTATACTACAGAGACCTAAGTTTCACTGTACTTGTATCTGAGATCCAATATTCTTTAAACTGTCACTTCTCCAAGTATATAAGTTGGCACCACATTGGTGATTGCCACCCAATGAAGAGAGTTACAATGAGTTAAGAGGTCTTAAGATGTGTATTTCTATCTAAATACTTGCCAAGATGATTGATGAAGCATAAAGATAAGGCACAGGTCTTGAATTTAATTCTAGTTGGACACAGCAAAGGGTTATAATTCCACTAATGTGTTTTATTGTTATCTTGGCACTTTATTATATGTATATCTTAAACATGAGTTTCCTAAAAGCTTTGTTATAGGCAAGAACTGTGTCATTGCTTTTACTGTGCTTCTGATTTTAATATATACTTTAACATTTTCTACCTCAAGATTACTTGTACCATTAACAAAATCAACCACTTGTACCCCTAACCAACTAAGGTAACTGACTGTAATTCTCAGGTAGGTACCGGTAATAACATTTTGAGGCTTAAAACACTGGGCACAATTTCTCGAGAATGATTATTAATTACCACTATGAACAGTATATTGAATGCAAGGAAGTATGTGTCAGAAAACAAGACACTTGCCAGACTTGACTCATGTTTCTTCTGTTGTCTTACTAACATACTGTGATATATAAAGTAAACATTTTCCCATTTCTATAATATAAAGTTATCAGCGGTTTCACACTTAAAATATGGAAAGAGGATGATACAGACACCATTCTTGCAAAAACGTATTTATTCTTTAACTACAAAATTAAGGACAAAATCATTTATGCATAATTATATTATTAAGCTTACAGGACACAAGGACTTCATTATAGACTTTGTTTTCTAACTGACATGGGATTGAAAATGGCAAGTTACCACATTTCAGTACTATTCTTTTGGACAGATTTCTTCTAAATTCTGAAGTGGGAATTGGACATATGCAAAAATGCATTGTCTATTTGTATGTGGTATAAAATAAAAACATGTCATACTACTTCTAATAAACTTCTAATAAAACAATATTAACACACTGTCTCATACCTTGTAGTAATATGGGCATGACCTCTTGTCATACAAAGTAATCTAGAATGTAATTCAAGAAAGCCTTGTCTAAAGCCATGGCAAGTGACTATCATAACTTATTTCAGTTACTTTATATTGGAGTAGATTTTTTTACCACTTTTACACTAGCTCTGTCCATAATTTTCTTTGTTGTCAAGTTGCAACCCTAAAGGTGATCTGTATTTGTATGGCAATGCCCTCTGTGATTCTAGCATAATAAGTCTAATGCTGCACTACATTTATCACTGTGTGGGATAATAAATCTGCCTCTAGTCATTCTTTACACCATCTATTAGTGCAGGGGTGGGCAATTCATTTTCTCATTGGAATAATTTTAACCCCTTAAGGACGCAGGGTTTTTCGGCTCATTTCTCGCTCTCCAACTTCAAAAATCCATAACTGTACAGACCTGTGTGAGGGCTTATTTTGTGCGTAACAAATTTTACTTTCCCGTGAGGTTATTTATTTTAACATGCCGTGTACTGCGAAGCTGAAAAAAAATTCCAAATGTGGAAAAATTGAAAAAAAAACGTCACGTTCTTGTGGGCTCAGTTTTTACGACTTTCACTCTTCGCTCCAAATAACACGCCTACTTTATTCTTTAGTTCGGTGCGATTGCGGTGATACCAAATTTATATAGGTTTTATTGTGTTTTAATACATTTTCAAAAATTAAACAAATGTGTACAAAAATGAAAAAAATGTTTTTGCCATCTTCTGACGCTAATAACTTTTTCATACTTTGGCGCATGGAGATGTGTGAGGGGTCATTTTTTGCAAAATGAGGCGACGTTTTCATTGCTACCATTTTGAGGTCTGTGCGACATTTTGATCATTTTGTATTTCATTTTTTATGTTATGTAAAAAGGTGTAAAAGTCGCATTTCGGACATTTGGGCGCCATTTCCCGCCTCGGAGGTCACCGCCGCCCATAACCGTTTTTATATTTTGATAGATCGGGCATTTTGGGACGCGGCGATACCTAATATGTTTGTGATTTTTACTGTTTATTATGTTTTATATCCGTTCTAGGGAAAGGGAGGTGATTTGAACTTTTAATATTTTATAAAAATTTTAAATTTTTTTAACTTTTTTTTATTTTTTTTTTCACTATTTTTTAGACCATCTAGGGTACATTAACCCTAGATAGTCAGGTTGCTCCTACCATATACTGCAATACTTCTGTATTGCAATATATGGCATTTTTGCAGCACATTCATTACAATGAGCCACTGGCTCATTGTAACGAATCTGCAGATGCCAAATAGTCTCGGGTCAAACGAAGACCCGAGGCTACCATGGCAACCGATCGCCGCCGTCTTTTAAACGCCGCCAGCGGCGTTGAAAGGGTTAATAGCCGCGATCGGTGCAAGCACCGACCGCGGTTATTAGCGGTGGGGGTTTGCTGCAATATGCAACAACCCCCACCTCTGTATGAAGAGGACTCAGCCAGTGAGCCCTCTTCATACATCCCTTATACCTCTGCGCCATAGAGCTACGGCGCAGAGCGTTAAGGGGTTAAAGGCAATTCTAATATACTTGACGCAATTCCATACAATACCTATATACTGAATTTAGTATATCACCGATTCCAACATAAAAAACTGTATATAAAACATTACAATGATTCATTGTATGGAGGATTTAATTATCATTATTTAATGATGGGGAGGCGAGCAATTTTGCATAATTCTGAGGTCATGGCCAGAAAAGTGTCTAAAAAAGCAGTACAAAGCCCTTGATAAATGTGACACAAAGCATTTAATTATTTTTATTGCAAATGTACAACATAATTTTGTCATAGTGTAGAAATCTTCCCCAACTGTACTAGGCACATATTTTAATTGATAGCAATATGAATTGCAGATGGTTAAAATATGCATGGTAGCTTGGGATATGGAAATGCTTAAATGTGGCAGCAGACTGAGCAGGTAGATCCTGGATTATATTGGTGAGCTGATTGTAATTCTTTTTGGGACCGACATAAAACTTGTTCACCGTGTTCTATGTATTATCATAGCATGAATTCTACCGAATTTTTATTAAATGATGTCCATCATGAACAATATATTGGTTGCAAGAAGGTATGTGTTTTAAAACATGACACTTTTCATACTTCACTCATGTTTCTTTGTGTTACTAGTATCCTATGTTACATAAAGTAAAGGCTTCTATATATACAGTGATCTCTGCAATACACATCATGTCAATATATGTGTCCAAATATTTTTCAAAAATCTATCCCCTTATGTAAAACTCAGTCCTCTACACCTTCCCCTCTGCCAGGGGTGGGGCGGTTGGCAACTTTAAAATCTTAAATGGGATACCCCAGGAAAAATTACATTGATTTGACCAATTTTTTATTTCAGTAACCGCACTTTCACTTTCATATTTCAATAACAACACATCAGATCCAAAATCCGGAAATAGACTTGTGCAATATTTTTCTAAAAGATATTTAATGTTACCAAGAGATTTAAGTTAATCAAGCTCTCCAGTGTGTGAAAGGCAAGGGGACATTAAACCAGTTCCTTAAGAGATCAAAAAACTACTACGTCCAAGTCCTTACACTGAATGTAGTGTCTAAATAAAAAAAAATTAGATAACCCCCACCTCATCTTGATGGCTGAAAATACTACGTCAACTTTAGTAGCATTGAATAGATTTGCCACAATACACAATACTACAATACAATATTTGGCACATATTTCTTGTTTTTGATCCAATATGCATTTCTTCACATTTTGGAAAAATGTTTTTACTCATTTTGATTTTTCTGTCAAAGGAGATTACTTGAATTGGACTTTGAATCAATGTAATTTTTCCTGGGGAATCTGAAACTGCAATAAAAAAGTGCGGGATTGCTTTCTGACTTACCCCCAGAGGGTAGGGGTTAGATTTTTAAATCTAGCCCAGATGCCTGACACAGACCTCCATAGAAGTTAATGTATCCTCAAAAAAAAAAAAAAAGACCGCACACAGATGACATCCGTATGCAGTTGTTTTTCTCTCAAATGTTGCTAGGAAATTAGGTAATTAGTTTTTAATAAATTTAAAAAAAATTTAAACCAGGGGAAACTAGGGTCACCACTGGGAATAGCTGTTTATATATTAGGATAGACTGGGACATTTGGGACTCTTTATTTTTATTTTTTTTATTTTTTTTTTGGTTTATCTTTATATCAGTTCTAGGGAAAGGGGGTGATTTGAACATTTTATTTTTTGGTTATTCTACTGTATTTGCAGATCCCCTAGTTTACTCCTATAGAAGAGAGTCGCCAGATCTAGGTCTCTGCCCACCAGCTTAGATACAAATACCAGTTAGAGATCCAGATTGCATAGGGAATTTTTTTGTTTCTGGTTTTTAACTTTCCTTAATTCAAGCCGGGAATTTTTCAATGTACAGAACTGTATGTGGACATGCTTTCTGCAGGATACATGGCCTTTTCCAGCTGCAACACCCTTTACTGCTAAAGCCTATTTTCACCCTCTGGTTAGTTGCCTTTTTTTCGGATCTGAAGTGCATGTGGCCCCCCCTCGATCCTAAATGTGACCACTGCCGTTACTACTACCTCATAATAAAATGCTGATTGGCATTTTTATTGCAGGGGTTAGGGGGATTTGGGTGAAAACATGGGTAATATTATTACCCCTTTTTATTCCTCCATGCAATAAAAATGACAAGAGCTGATGTAGATAATGCAGTATAGTTACAAGGTGAAAACAATTCTTACATTACATTTCACCTCTACCCCTGCCATCCCACTCACTTTGTTAGTTGCACCCCCCTGCCCGTAACTTAAATTCTACAGATGCTGCTTACCCCATCCCCATACAACATATTCCAACTGCACACATAAAATATATGTATAAACCCCTTAACAATGTGTGACATACTAGTTACATGTTTGTTATGGGAATATAAAAGGGACTCACAGCCAAATTGCAGCAAACATGACCATATGGTGTCCTTATAAGACTTCAGGACTTACTGCAGATTTGTAACAGTTTGCTAGTGGCAAGTAATTTCTCCATGTGCTGCAATATAGTAGTATGGCAGTATATGGTAGGATCAATTAGACATCCTAGGGTTCCCTAGTGGGTCTGAAAAATAGTTATTTAAAAATGAAAAAAGTTTAAAAAAAATACAATACATTAAACCTATAAGTTCAAATCACCCCCTTTCTGTAGAACTTGATATAAAAATAAACAAATAAAATCCTAAACATGTTAGATATTACCACTTCCCAAAACTCTAGATCTATGAAACCATGCTAAGGGTTATTTGCAGTGGTGAACCCTGTAATTAAAAATAGCCCCCAAATCACCATTTTTTTGCCATTTTAGTTTAAAGTTTATTAACGTGATCTAAAGGTAATACAGTCTCCAAAATGCTTGAAAAGAAAATGTCAGCTTTAAATGCAAATAATGACACCTCGCACTGCTCTGTACACAAAGTATGAAAAAGTTATTAGCATGAAAAGATGGCAAAAAGAATATTCATTTATTTATTTATTTTTTTACAGAAGACTTTCTTTAAAAAATTTTTAAATGTATTAAAACCAATAAAACTTTTACTAATTTGGCACCCATAGAGACATGTCATTTGGAGAGCAAAGTGAAAGCATTGAAAACCGAGCCCACAAGAAAATGCCCCAAATGTGTGTTTTCACCAATTTCACTGTATCTGGAATTTTTTTCCACTTCTCATTCCCCGGCATGGAAATATTAAATACTGTCACTGGGACGTAGCGTTTGGTACGCAGAAAACAAGCCCCCACATTGCTCTTTACAAACAAAAAAAGTTATAGATTTTTGAAAGTAGGAGTGAAAAATAAAAACTCAAAAACAAAAAAGGTCATGAGTTAGATACACATATATCCACTATACACACACATAATGCATACACATACATGGTACAGCTTGCCCCACACACGCATACCCTTATAATTACAAATACACACAATTACTCACACACGCAGTACATATACCCCTTCACACAAACATGCCTTATACAGTATACACTCACCGGCCACTTTATTAGGTACACCTGTCCAACTGCTCGTTAACACTTAATTTCTAATCAGCCAATCACATGGCGTCAACTCAGTGCATTTAGGCATGTAGACATGGTCAAGACAATCTCCTGCAGTTCAAACCGAGCATCAGTATGGGGAAGAAAGGTGATTTGAGTGCCTTTGAACGTGGCATGGTTGTTGGTGCCAGAAGGGCTGGTCTGAGTATTTCAGAAACTGCTGATCTACTGGGATTTTCACGCACAACCATCTCTAGGGTTTACAGAGAATGGTCCGAAAAAGAAAAAACATCCAGTGAGCGGCAGTTCTGTGAGCGGAAATGCCTTGTTGATGCCAGAGGTCAGAGGAGAATGGGCAGACTGGTTCGAGCTGATAGAAAGGCAACAGTGACTCAAATCGCTACCCATTACAACCAAGGTAGGCAGAAGAGCATCTCTGAACGCACAGTACGTCGAACTTTGAGGCAGATGGGCTACAGCAGCAGAAGACCACACCGGGTGCCACTCCTTTCAGCTAAGAAAAGGAAACGGGCTACAATTTGCACAAGCTCATCGAAATTGGACAGTAGAAGATTGGAAAAACGTTGCCTGGTCTGATGAGTCTCGATTTCTGCTGCGACATTCGGATGGTAGGGTCAGAATTTGGCGTCAACAACATGAAAGCATGGATCCATCCTGCCTTGTATCAACGGTTCAGGCTGGTGGTGGTGGTGTCATGGTGTGGGGAATATTTTCTTGGCACTCTTTGGGCCCCTTGGTACCAATTGAGCATCGTTGCAACGCCACAGCCTACCTGAGTATTGTTGCTGACCATGTCCATCCCTTTATGACCACAATGTACCCAACATCTGATGGCTACTTTCAGCAGGATAATGCGCCATGTCATAAAGCTGGAATCATCTCAGACTGGTTTCTTGAACATGACAATGAGTTCACTGTACTCAAATGGCCTCCACAGTCACCAGATCTCAATCCAATAGAACATCTTTGGGATGTGGTGGAACGGGAGATTCGCATCATGGATGTGCAGCCGACAAATCTGCGGCACCTGTGTGATGCCATCGTGTCAATATGGACCAAAATCTCTGAGGAATGCTTCCAGCACCTTGTTGAATCTATGCCATGAAGAATTGCATTACAGGAACAGTAACACTTCCTCCCTTAGGTTTGTCTTCATTGAACATTGTGGACTTAACAGGCCCACAGCATGCAGCTCCAGAGAGGAGGGGCAGGAAGCGAAGCCTCAGTTTTAAGCAGAGGGAAAAGCTTCCTGTTTGCAGTAAGGTACATGTGTCACACCGGGTCTGCGGCTTCCACAGTTCATCTGCTTGTGTGCTGGGCTGCACTTAACTACTTCTTTCTGGGTGCAGCACACCGAAGAGCCGCAGGCCCTTCTCAATCAGTGGACCCGGTCACACGCTCTGCGACTGTGGTCGTTACGCCCCTGCCTTATAACTTTGAACCCTGTAACATGACCAGGTGAGATTGTTGATCATTAGGAAGGTCTAGTAGAAAAGACTAGCCCATGATGATTTATATCACTACACTGGGGCTCAGAGATGGATGTAGCTGAACACATCTATGTACATACCTGAAATACCACAGCCTCCATGCATATCACTGGGGGGAGGGGGAAGAGGGGCAAAAGGAACCATGGACTCCTGTCTCTGGTGTTGGCTTCGCCCCAGGGTCTAAGAGCATTATGACAATCAATTCATTGAATTAATTGCCCAGCATTAAATTGAAAAGTAGACCATTTGTTTTTTAACTAAAACCTCTTAACCTCTGACTAGTGTTACTACAGTTTATGTACTGTATTTTGGACTTCTTGTGATTTTATAAACTAAAAGCCTTAATAGGAAACATTTGGAAAAAAAGAGCTTTATTACAATGGTTCGATTGAGGAATGGACTACATTTTTAATTTCTTTTTAAAATATATTCCTATCCTATGTATGTAAGAGTATTTTGTTCTAGTAATAGAGTTTTTAGTTTTGTTTCTCATCTTCTAGCAGTAAGATTTCTATAAGGGATCTATATGCTGAAAAGGCTTCTTATACTCTCTATAAATACAACCCACAGGCCATGTCTATTTTCTCATGAAATAACTGACAACATTCCCCAGTAGTTTTGGCCAACAGCCACTATGTTAAGAGTACACTAAATAACTTGCTCATTTGATAAGCTAAATTTACACTTGTTTTATATATCAGAATTCTAAGCCTAATAAGGATAAGCAGTCCTTACATACCATTCTGACCAACGTAGTTCTAAAAGGTGATGATGTCAACTGTAATAAAAAGTTCAACTCTCAAAATTTTGCTTTTGGCTATTCAACAGCACTAGATGTCATATACTACTTTGGCAATAAAAGGTTATCTTAAAAGCCACTGAATAAACACACATGTTTTGGAAATGTACTTGGAAATGTACTTTACACTCCTTAAAGATGTGCTCAGAGTGCAGGGAGGAGTTTGAGATAGTGTAACATTCTGTAAAGCCAGATCACACAGGGACGAGGGTAGCCCCTCAGGTTTATTAGCATAATTGTAAAAGTTGATATTTAGAAGAAAGGAGGCCATGTATAACCAATATAAGAATATTACCACAGACACAGTGTTGTGTCTCTGGTTTATCATGCTTGATTTGCAACTAATAACTGACATAAATCCTATTGTACATTCCTCTATGAAGGGATGAAAAAATCCAACAAGAAACACTGAGTAAACAAGTTGAAAGAAAGTAATGAAAATAGAAATACTTTATTATAACAAAATATTATACTGGTTTTAACCCCTTAAGGACGCAGCCATTTTGTAGCTTAAGGCTCAGTCCCATTTTTTGGCTTCTGACCTGCGTCTCTTTATATGGTTATAACTTTTGAACACTGTTACTTATCTTAACGATTCTGAGATTTTTTTTTTTCCCCCACATGTTGTACTTCATTTTAGTGGTAAATTTTGGCTGATAAGTTTATTTACTAAAAAAAAGAAAAAAATATTATTTTTTAGAAAAATTTGGCATTTTCGAAATTCGAAATCATCGCGTTTTCAGGCAGATAGATTTACCACCTAAATAACTTGCCGAATAACATTTCCCATATGTCTACATTTTCATCATTTTAAATGTTTGCATAATTTATTTTGACGTCACGCGGCTTACAAATCGAATAGCGATTTTCCGTATTTTCAGAATTGACTATTTTGGGGATAAATACGGTTTGAAATTAAATTTTACATATTTAGCATTAAAACCCTCCTATATAATCAACCCATTTTCAAATCTGCCCCCCTCAAGCTATCAGAAACAGCTTTTAGGAAGATTGTTAACCCCTTGAGATCTTCATAGTAATTGAATCAAAATGGAGGTGAAATTTAGAATGGTCAAATTTTGTCAGTTATACGTTCATTTAGCCCTAAAATTTACAGATTTCCAAAAGATAAAAAACCCACCATACAATTTGTTCTACATTTTCTCCTGAGTGCAGAGACCCCCCACATGTGGTCGTTACTTGTGTTATGGGGGCACAGCGAGGCGCAGAAGGGAAGGAGCACCCTGCAGCTGCCAGGATTTTAGTTTCCTCATTGGCCCCTTTTGAAGGCTATAAAATTTTTGCTTTTTCGTTATTGGGGCCATGTGACGGCATTTTTTTGCGGGTTGTGATGCTTTTTCCAGTGTTACCATTTTGGGGTTGATATCACCTATTATTGAAAATTTAGGAACTTTTTTTGAGGTCAGGAGTAGAAAAGCATCAATTCTGTACTGGATTTTTTACTTTTTTTTTTGTTTTCGTGTTCACCGTATAGCCTGATAATCATGTTATCTTTATTCTGTGGGTCGAGACGATTACGGGGGTACCAGACATAAATATTATTTCTTATGTTGTACAAAATTTGCCAAATAAAACCCTAATGTGGGGGAAAATCTATCATTTTTGCATCGCCGTCTTCCAAGTGGCATAACATTGTTATGTTTTTGGCTACAGAGCTGGTTGATGGCTTTTTTTTGCGGGACATGTTGTACTTTGCAACAGTATCATTCTGGAGTACATATGTTATGTTTTTATATGACTTTTTATTGCATTTTTAGTGGGATTCATTAGGTAAAAATCATAATTTTTGGCAGATTGTTAAAGTTTTTTTTTTTTTTACGGCGTTCATCGTATGGGTTCAATAGTTATTTGGTTTTATTCTACGGATTGTTACAGACGCGGTGATACTATATATGTGGGGTTTGTGTTATGATTTAGACTTTTTTGAGCATTCTATGTCTCTTTATATGTTTTGGGGCTTATGGGCATTAGTTATTTTTTATTGAAAAACATTTTTTTTTTTACATTTTTTTACTTGATCCACCATGGGACATGAACAAGCAATGATCTGATTGCTTGTTCATGATAATACTCTGCAATACTTATGTATTGCAGGGTATTAGCAGTGTCAGCCTATGCACATGCATGCACACGTCACAGACGCCATCTTAAAGGCACTGCCTTCAGGCGTCTCTGGGGTCCCGATCGGACGGTTCGGCTTCTGTGCAGAGCTGAATTGGCATCGTCTCTGTGCAGTAGATGTACTGCGCTGAGCACTATTTGCAGGACTCGGCGCAGTACAGCTACGGCGCAGAGTGCTAAGGGGTTAAAATGATTTTGTCCCAGGTGGAACACAAGAAAATGTTACATGCCGGGCAGCAAATCAGAAATCACAAACATATTATTTTATACAAATGTGCATTGGCATCGGTAGCCATTTGTATGCGAAATTATCATGGGGGAATCCAAGTATTGTTGGACCTGGAAAAGTAATGCAAAACCATTATTGTAATAAAGACAATAACTCGCCCATGTTACTGATCACTGCTGCCCCAATACGCTTTTCAGCCTTCTTCTGGGGGTGGAGTCGTCAGAACGGCGGGCCACAATAAAAAATACCCAGTCAGCCAATGACAACATGGAACAATAATCATGTGATGAGCCCATTGGCGATCTATAACGTAGCACATGCGCAGTATGCATTTAGAGTACCGCAACATTAAAAATTGAGTGTAAGTGAGCACTTCCTAGTGCACAAATGCGCGGGTAACAACATAAATAACTTCCGGTATGTGCTATAACAATTAAGCCGGCGGACCTAGTTGCTAAGTAACAAAAGATAGTTTACAATGGTGAATATGGCTAGCAATTCATGTTGTCAATGGCCAATACATATATAAGGGTTATGATGATATATCAGCAATATAAAAACAATGTATCCATATGGAATACATAATATATACAGAACAGACCATATAAATAGAGCGAATCTAATAAAGTGCAATCCATAGGATAAAGTGCTATACATATGATCGTGTAATAATAATAATAATAATAATGAAAAATAACAGCATAAATTAATAACACTGTTGATTAAATGCAGCATATACTTGTTTATATGATAAAGTGCAGAAGAGAGGGAGGGAAGAGGAACGGTGGGTGGTATGAGGGAGAGTATGACAGTGAGGGGAGTGGAAGGAAGTGAAAACTAATGTAAATAAATTTAATTGGCTATTACATGATATACTCCTAGTAATACATAAAATCTGATCACCATGTTTGGAAAAAGTGCTGACCTATAAGAATGGTCTGTATTGGAAATTTCATATTAAGAAAAACATTTTAAACATTTAAAATCTAGTATGTATGTCTTATGTAAAGACTACATAAGTTTAGTGTATTTCATGTAATCATTGCGTTGATTTTAATTCATCTATCATATGTAATGAGAGGACAAGAATACTCTCCAGAATGTCAAATATTTCCTATCCCATAGACATACGAAATGGCAAGAACTGCCAGAAACAACATGTGGCTCTGAATCTACAGTAGATTCAACCTGTTGACTGCTGCGGTCAGCGTAACCACAGCATTTAAATGCCTTCAGGGGGTTTCTCCACTCAATCACGATACCCCAAGCTCCCCATGTGCCACTTTTGGGGGTTGCTAATCATTGATTGCCATGGCTGTCCATGGAATAGAGTAAAAATATATAATGTCATCAGGGGAAGTGGGCTGTAACTTCCTCTGGAGGACGTATATATTTTTGTGCATTTTTATTTATCAACATCTATAATTAAGAGTCGTATTAACTCAAAACGCATAAGACTTGTGGATCCTTTTTGTCCTTTGTTTGCTCATGTGTTTTTAAGAAGAATGAAATAAAGAGGTGACCATTTTTCTATTGAACGTGGTGGACATGCTGATCCGTATGTTCTAATTTATCTTCGTTTCCACGTGCTGTTAGTGCGCCAGCTCTAGGATCGTGTCTATTAACATTTTAAATACCAAATGTATATATATATATATTTTATTTTGTTTTAATAGGTTTTTAAGAATGAAAATCTTTTGTATGAAAACAAACTTTTCAATTTCACCACATTCTGACATCAATAACTTTCCATATGGAGCTGTGTAAGCTGTCATTTTTTTTTTGGCGTGACGAGCTAAAGTTTTCATTGCTACTGTTTTGGGGACTGTAACACCTGTTGAACACTTTTTATTAAATATTGCAAAATTGCAACACTTGGGCAGTATTTTCCATTACAGGAGTAATTGTTTTTTATTTTATGATGGCTCTGGACTAGATCTGAGGTGGAGATACCTAAAATGTTCATGGCAGTATATGGGGATTTTCATCCTCATGCATTACAATGTAATGAATGGGTTAAATCCAAACAGCCTCGAGTCTTCGGAAGACCCGAGGCTGTCATGGCAACCAATCGTCGCTCCCCGATGACGTCACGGGGAGCGACGATCTCCAACAAGATGGCGGCTCCCATGCACCGCCATCTTTTTGAAGCCGCCGGTGGTGATGTGCTGGTTCAGAACCGCGATCAGTGCTAGCTCCGATCACGGGTGTTACCGATTAGTCTTTGCTGTGATATGTAGCAAAGACTTACCAGCTATGGAGAGTGCTCAGCCCATGAGCCCTCTCCATGCACCCACAGCCGACCCGTGATGTGCTATTATGTCACGGGAGCTGGGGTTAAAGATAAGAATGTCATCTTTCAGATTGCATCAGGCCTCTGGTTCTATGAGCTACAAAACCAGAGTTCAACTAGTTCAAGAAATGAGAAACATGTTTTTCTCTTTTAATATCACACCAAAATAATCTTTCTAGTTACTATAGAATTGAAGATGGTTGGGGTGATGGGGTCCCTTTTAGGAGTTAATTGAAACCCATCTAATCAAGCATTCTTTCCCAATTACAAGATAAAAAATGATATAAAACTGTAGAAACTGTAATTATTTTACATGGAAAATAGAAATTGTAGAAAGTAACTATGTTACCAAAAGTAAACCTATATAAATAAGTGAGAATTCTCCAAGAATACGAAAAGAAATATAGAGGGAAAGAAAAGTCAAGGCTATGTTGAAATATATGGGGGACTGTTAACTAGAGAATAATGGTGGAAATACATATTCCCCAGAACTAACACTCTCCTACAAAAATAAATTCTCAGACAGCTAAGCTATGGCCCATGGAGTTAAAATCCACAAAACAGGCTCAAATAAAAATTTTTGTTGTTTTTGTTTATGTTCATTTTTATATTACAGGTGGTCCCCTACTTAAGGACACCCGACTTACATACGACCCCTAGTTAAAGACGGACCCCTCTGCCCCCTGGTGAAGCTCTCTGGATGTTACTTTAGTCCCAGACTTCAATGATCAGCTGTAAGATGTCTGTGAGCCATTGTTGAGACATGGTTGTATTTTTTTATTGCTGCAAAGAATTAGTCATGTACACTCACCGGCCACTTTATTAGGTACACCATGCTAGTAACGGGTTGGACCCCCTTTTGCCTTCAGAACTTCCTCAATTCTTCGTGGCATAGATTCAACAAGGTGCTGGAAGCATTCCTCAGAGATTTTTGTCCATATTGACATGATGGCATCACACAGTTGCCGCAGATTTGTCGGCTGCACATCCATGATGTGAATCTCCCGTTCCACCACATACCAAAGATGCTCTATTGGATTGAGATCTGGTGACTGTGGAGGCCATTTGAGTTCAGTGAACTCATTGTCATGTTCAAGAAATCAGTCTGAGATGATTCCAGCTTTATGACATGGTGCATTATCCTGCTGAAAGTAGCCATCAGATGTTGAGTACATTGTGGTCATAAAGGGATGGACATGGTCAGCAACAATACTCAAGTAGGTTGTGGTGTTGCAACAATGCTCAATTGGTACCAAGGGGCCCAAAGAGTGCCAAGAAAATATTCCCCACACCATGACACCACCACCACCAGCCTGAACCGTTGATACAAGGCAGGATGGATCCATGCTTTCATGTTGTTGACGCCAAATTCTGACCCTACCATCCGAATGTCGCAGCAGAAATCGAGACTCATCAGACCTGGCAATGTTTTTCCAATCTTCTACTGTCCAATTTCGATGAGCTTGTGCAAATTGTAGCCTCAGTTTCCTGTTCTTAGCTGAAAGGAGTGGCACCCGGTGTGGTCTTCTGCTGCTGTAGCCCATCTGCCTCAAAGTTCGACGTACTGTGCGTTCAGAGATGTTCTTCTGCCTACCTTGGTTGTAACGGGTGGCGATTTGAGTCACTGTTGCCTTTCTATCAGCTCGAACCAGTCTGCCCATTCTCCTCTGACCTCTGGCATCAACAAGGCATTTCCGCCCACAGAACTGCCGCTCACTGGATGTTTTTTCTTTTTCGGATCATTCTCTGTAAACCCTAGAGATGGTTGTGCGTGAAAATCCCAGTAGATCAGCAGTTTCTGAAATACTCAGACCAGCCCTTCTGGCACCAACAACCATGCCACGTTCAAAGGCACTCAAATCACCTTTCTTCCCCATACTGATGCTCGGTTTGAACTGCAGGAGATTGTCTTAACCATGTCTACATGCCTAAATGCACTGAGTTGCCGCCATGTGATTGGCTGATTAGAAATTAAGTGTTAACGAGCAGTTGGACAGGTGTACTTAATAAAGTGGCCGGTGAGTGTATTTCAGGTTGGAATTTCTAAAAGAATAACTGTATAAGCCAAGTGTAAAAACTCCAAGTGACAGTTTATTTATATCCATTATTGACAGTGGCTACATTCTTGTCTTTACATGGCTGAAAATACAGGCTTATATATTATTGACGGATATTCAAATTTAATTGCTAAGTAAAGTCTGATATTTGTGACTCAGCAAACTTCCAGTTGCAGCTGTAAATCATTTAGTTTAATACTGTAAAATACATATAGATTGATTGTATTATTTTAATTTAAATTGCAAGTGATTAATAGTGATTGATAGGATGCACTTGCACTCCAGAATCTTGTACTTGATACTTTGTCGATGTGTCTTGTAAAACAATTTGGTATTGAGCACAAATTGAAGATCTAAGGCATGAATGTTTACAGGAATTGGAATTAAATTTGGTTCTTCTCTGCCTCTGGTTTATTAATAGTTAACTTGCTGTGATTGACAAAATCTCTCTCCACTTCCATTGCAATCCTGTCACCTGTGGCAATAGATTCTTATATAAGGTCTGGTGGATCAGTACTCTTTGCCTGCTATAGTCCTGTACTTGGCTGTCTGAATTATTCTGTCATTCTGTTTTCTAGTATCTTTGACCCCTTGCCTGTATTCTTGACCATTTCATTGCCTAGTGATCTTTTTCTGTACTGCATTGTCATCATGGTGTTTTTTTTTACCCGTATTCGCAGAGCAAATCTATTTGTACTGTCTTATATGGTCTTGTCTTTTGTCTTCGTGTATGTGCTTTGGTGCAGGAAGAGGAATGTCAACTAGTTGTCTACCTACCACATAGCTGTTCTCTGACCCTGCATAAAGCTCTTCGTGTACTTATACTCCAATATGGTTCTTGGTTTACTGTGGGACACAATTACTTAAATTAGTTTCTTAAGGAGAGTGGTATACAAAGTGGACTTACTTGGAGCTACTTTTCAAAAATCCAATTTGACAATTTCCCCAAATTTATTTGGTGCAAATTTCACATTAACATACTTCTTGATATACAGCAGTCACTCAAAATTTGGATTGTCTGGTTTAACAGTAGGGAGACCTTGCAACTTATTGGTAAATTTCATGGGGTTGAAGCTGGAATCACCCCACTAAATTAATGACGCCAATAAGGTGAATGCAAAACACCAACTTGCTCAGGGTCTCTTCATGTTCAGGTTGTTTGATTTAACAGGAGAAGGATCATTCAACTCCTTGATACATTTCATTTGAAACTGGAATTCATCCTCCCAATCAATAGCACTAATAAAGTGAATGTGCCAAGTTGCTGGTGCTAAAGTGACTTCTGCACTCAGAAGTGACTGCTGCAGTTGTGGCATCAATGTTCTCCTCATCTTCATTGGTAGCAGCCAGGTCCACTTTGCCGGAAAACAATTGTCATCTGATGCCTGCCAAAAGGAGGCAGCCACATACCGCATTCCTTTTGAGGAGGCCTCTCTTTCAGTTGATAAACCTGTTTGGCAGGGGAAACTGGATATGGAGCCTTTGAGGGCTCAATTGGCAAAACACCAGGGCACAAAGTTAGACTGGCCCATCACCATTACCAGAATCAGCCGCTCGAGTACTATCCCTGTGCTGAAGCAGACTATGCAGCTATGTCTTTAAGACGCAAATGCATTGTCAGAGTGAGTGCAATGCGGCCAGGAGACTCCCCGACACACATCACACTTTGACCTCGGATGTGCGGCCACTTGACAATATCATAGCGTGGCTGCGCATCCTGTTCCCTTCTGTCTTGATGCAGCGTAGAGAAGACGGGAGAAAACGTGGGAGTCGACTGTCAAGAGTAAATGTTTTATTGTTTTTAACAGGCACAATTGAATATGGGGGCGGGCTAATTGATTATAAAAACCTTAGAAATTACAGCAACTAAGGGAAGACCTTAAAGGCATAGACTGTGATAATGTTCTCAAAGACAAAAGCACCCCCCCCAAAAAAAATGGGACTTTTTCTCATATATTCTGAAAAAGTCCTGTGAGAAACACATACCTTATGGGAAAAAGCATAAGAGGAACGAGGAAAAGCCAATGTGGCTAACTAATCTTGTAAGTAAAGCAATAAGCGAGAAATATAAGGCGTTTAAGGTGCTAAATTGTGAAGGTAGTGATGAGGCATTACAGGATTATAGAGACAAATATAAATCCTGTAAAAAGCAGATAAAGGCTGCAAAAATGGAGACTGAGAGAAAAATTGCCAGGGAGAGCAAAAATAATCCCAAATTATTTTTCAAGTATATAAACAATAAGAAACTAAAAACAGTGAGAGTGGGTCCCCTTAGAAATAACATGGGGGTCATGGTGGAAGGAGATGAGGAAAGGGCCAATATACTGAATGTCGCCTTCTCAACTGTCTTTACCAAGGAAAATCCCCTGGTGGAAGACACAATGAGGAATAATGTAAATTCTTTTTGGAATGTCAACAGTTTAACCCATGAAGAGGTACGGCGCCACCTCGCAACCACTAAGATAGATAAATCCCCGGGGCCAGATGGCATTCACCCCTGGGGTTCTGTATGAACTATGTACTGTGATAGACAAACCGTTATTTTTAATATTTGAAGATTCACTGAGGACTGGTTATGTTCCACAGGACTGGCGCATAGCAAATGTGGTACCAATATACAAAAAAGGATCAAATAGGGATCCTGAAAACTACAGACCCGTGAGTCTAACTTCTGTGGTGGGGAAAATATTTGAGGGGTTTGTTAGAGATGCTATCCTAGAGTATCTCACTGTGCACAACCTTATAACCCAGCGTCAGCATGGGTTTATGAGAGATCGGTCCTGTCAGATCTGATTGGTTTCTACGAGGAGGTAAGTTCAAGACAGGATCTAGGGGACACTGTGGATGTTGTATATCTGGACTTTTCAAAGGCATTTGACACAATTTAGACCCACACAAATGTCCTTAAAGGAGATGAGACCATAGAAGCAAGTGAATCATGCCGAGTTCCATAAGGCGTTGCTCTGACAAGACGGTGTAGTCCAAAATTTCATATACATCCAAAATAAAACTGAGCAAATGTGTTTTTTTTTTTTTACCAATTTCACTGCATTTGAATTTTTTTCTGGCTGGGGTACTTGGCATGGAATATTAAATACTTAAATACAGCTCTTTACATGCAAAAATAAAGCAGTTATAGATTTTTGAAGGTGGGGAGTGAAAAATGAAAAGAAAAAATGAAAAAGGGCCTCAGTGTTATTGTTTGTATAATGAAAAGTTATACAATTTTCCAATATACTTTCTGTGTCAATTCCTCATGGTTTTCTGCTTGCTCTTATTCTATAGAAAGCTTTTATGTTTACTTCCAGTGGACAGAAATCTGACCATGGTCACACAGATGCACGGCTCGTTATAACACACAGCTCTGATTACTCTCTATAATTCTCATGTACCGCACATCTGTGTAACTATGGTCAGATTTCTGGACAACAAGCAGAGATCTAGAAAACTTAGGAATTGATACAGAAAGTATATTGGAAAATTGTATAACTTTTCACTATACAAACAATAACATTTATAAAATGAGAATACCCCTTTAACCCCTTAAGGACTAAGCCTGTTTTGACATGTGACAATTTACCGTAATAGCTTTGGAAGCTTTTGAATTCATTTATGAAGACAACTGAAAAATAGCAAAAATAAGTTAAAAATGTAATCGTTTTAAACTTGGAACTCTTATAAGCAATAGTAAGGAAATTGAAGAGAAGGCACAGCAATTGCATCTATTGACATCATAGGGGTGGGTAGCTGCGGACTGTCTCTCCGCATGTCCTGAATTGTAATGTGGTGGTTCAGACTTTTCAGTTTCACACTCTGCCTCATGTTAGGCGTTATTTTAGAAAAACTTACTTTCCACGAATTGCTATAAAATTTGCATTTGTGACAAAGTTTTCCTGAAGTTGGAATTAAATTCAACTTTGTCTGATTTGCTTTGCTCATCTCTAATTGCACTGAATACGTTTTATGGAAGTCCAAGTTGTGTGATAGTAGCCTTCAGTTTGTCTGCATTGATGGGTCTGGTGTCATCTTCCTCTTGACAATACCCATAGATTCCTAGCTGGATCTTAAGCAGCTTGGATTATGTGTGTCTCTACTCTTCCTCTCAACTCTGGGCTTCTACAGGCACTTTTTAGAAAGATTTTTTAGTGTTAAAAAGTGTGTGTTATAATCTGTTATGGTATATATAGTATATATTATATGTGTAAAAGCTAAAAGTTGTTAGACACTATCTATACCATGTCCCAGTTTTATTTATGAACTTACATAAAATTAATATAACATAACCAGACAAAAAGCACCACAATTTCCCCTTCAGTAGTCAACCATGTTTTAATATTGTTACCAGAAAGAAATAACCACTTGTTCAATTCATAGACCATATTTAAATAAAAATATGTCATCTGTGGCGTGAAGCAGACTTTTTCCTCAATGTGTGGGTGGTCTCTCGTGATGGCTGATTGTAGAAGACAAACAAAAGTAAGTCATAAGCACCAATAAGGAGTAGAGAAATTGCTTAATAACTGATCAGTCCTTCTTTAAAAGGACAGATGTTGGGGAAAAGTGCAGAAATTACCTCCAACATGTAACTGAAGAAATGTGCCCAAAAGTCATATGCTACAAGTTAATGAGAAATGTAAAACAAATTTGGATAGGGGGGGGGGGTTGAGTTCAGTTCCATTTCTTAATAATGAAATCCAGAAATTCATTCAGTAGCCCTAAAAGGTTTCCATTACAAAACAATTTTTACACCACGTTCTAAACAAAAGGTCTTTCTAATAGAATATTGTCTAAAAGATTTTTAGTAAAATACTGTGTATGAGTACTCTGTTAGTTGTTCAGTTGCTGTGCTGAGTATTATTGAAAATTTACAAAACCATTCAAGAATTTTAGTGACCGTCTCTGACCGTCTCTGTCTCTGACCGTCTCTGTCTCTGACCGTCTCTGTCTCTGACCGTCTCTGTCTCTGACCGTCTCTGTCTCTGACCGTCTCTGTCTCTGACCGTCTCTGTCTCTGACCGTCTCTGTCTCTGACCGTCTCTGTCTCTGACCGTCTCTGTCTCCGACCGTCTCTGTCTCCGACCGTCTCTGTCTCCGACCGTCTCTGTCTCTGACAGTCTCTTTCTTGGAAAGCGTGGGGTGAAAATTTTGGCTCAAAACCTAGTGTATAACGTTCCCTGAGAGAGTGGCTGGACAAAATTTGGTGATTGAAAACGGACATGCATACATAAATACATACATACACATACATACCCTCAGCTTTATATATGTATAAATATATACTCTTTGCGAAATTAAACCCTCAAAGTTTTGTATTGCTGCTATTCAAAACCCATAAAATTTTTATTCATGCGACTTAGGGGTACATTTTTTTCATCATACCCATCCATCATAGTTAAAAGGCCTGAAAAAAGTTTTACTACGATGTCTGTCTCTATTGCAGTTCAGAGATTAGACTGGTGGGGCTAAAATAAATAACAAAAAATACATATTTAGTTTTGAATTCCTTTCAGCCAGTAATGCAGTAAAAATGTGAATAATTTATTTCTGCTATAAAATAATGAAATGTGTGAATACCCCCAACCACTGGCAGCAGCCATAACCTCAATGGGACTTATATCACTGTTATAGGCAGTTATGAAGTAGTATCTTTTGTAACAAGAGGTGGCATCAGTGAGGTTAACACACCCTATAAAAAAAAACTACAACATTGTTTCTCTATTTTTCAGAATTTTCATTATAAATGAAAATAATGAGGAAAATCCAACCAGATATGAGACTGACACATGTCCTTAACTTGAAATCTGTATCACTTCTTTATCTAGGAGCATAAAAAGAGCATTTATTAGAGCAATTTATCATGGCTTGCATACCAATTTTCTGGCATGCAAAGCATAAAAGTTTTATTTTCAGGCATAAGCTATGAAAATTGCGATTTTCTTTTTTTTTGCCCTTTTTGATTGCTGCTTCCCACCTTGTAATAATGCTGGTAATTCTGGCACCATCAGCACAGTGGACTAAAACCAGCACACAATGTGGTATATCATCCATTAGTTGGTCCTCATATTTGATTTTGGCATACCAACTTAATTTTTTGGTGCACAGACTTTCCTCCGATAAGCCATGCCCCTTTTCCCTGGGTCCAAATTTTTCTAAGAACTATCTTAAATCTCTTCAAACTGTAAAACCATTAATAAATTTGGGCAATGCATTTAAGAACTTTGTTTGCCAAATTATTCCACAATTCTTTAACCGTTTCACGCCACAGCCTTGTTTCCGTATTTTTTACTCTCTACCTTCAAAAATCTTTAACTTTTTAATTTTTCTGTGTACAAAGCTTTGTGGGGGCTTATTTTCTGGGTAAAAATTGTACTTCTCAGTGAGTATTTATTATTTCATGCTGTGTACTGGGAAGCTGGAAGAAAATTCCAAATGTAGCAAAATTGGCAAAAATGCATCTGCGTAACTTTCCTTATAAAACCTTATAGGCGGAGCTGGATTTTGACTGCCGTCGGCGACAGTCAATGGGTTGAGACCCGCATTTGGTGCTAGCATCGGTTGCGGGTGTTATTGGGGGATGTTTTACTGCCCTTGTCTCTTAGCTATAAGCTTAGCTTCGATGTAACAAATTTAGTTTGCTCTCTATTTGCTGGTACAATTTAGGATGCTCTGTGGGATTGTAATTCAAGGAGATACTTTCCATACATGATGAAACACTGATTTATTTTACTGAAAGTTTTGAGTGCAGAATGAGAGCAGGAGCAACATCTGCATGATGTTTAACCAACTTACCATTTCCTGTGTGGTTTTACTCTGAGAACTTTGGTTTACTTCTACAATCCAATAACATTCTGATAGGTTACCTGGATTTATATGCAATTTGACCTGGGTTACTTTTAGGGTAACTGCCCCCTTTCTTGTTGCCTCCATATCATCTCATGTTGTTAGTAAGTGCCCTCTTTTTTGCCCCAATTTGTACTTCTTCCTTAGTTAATGTCCCTTTTAAATACAGTCATATAACTATAATTCTAACTACATAGATACAGTACCATAACCAAGCTTACTGCATAAATAGAGACCAAGAACAAGATTAGTACATAGAAACAACAACAGAACCAAGCTTACTTCAAGCATATCTTACCAGAACTATACTGACTACCAGAGCACTGGAATGAAAATTACTACATAAGATACAGGACCAGAACACTATTACTACATAGGTACGATACATACTACACAGAAACAGAACCAAGACTGCTACATAGATACAGCAACAGAACCATAGTACCCAATGTAGTTACTGTGCCCCAACAGTAGCCAATATAGTCACATGAGCCACGCAGTTGCCAATATAGTCACAGTGCCCCCTGCAGAAGCCATTAGTCATATTGCCCCCATCAAAAGCCATTAGCCATATTGCCCACTAAAAGTAGCAATTAGTCATATTGCCCTCAACAGTAGCCATTTGTCATATTGCCAATCACAGTAGCTACTAATCGGGGTCAACCCACTCAATAGTAGCAGTGCCCCCATAGGCTAAGGAACCAAGACTGCTACATGGATACAGCAGTAGCCAATGTAGCCAATGTAGTCAGAGAACCCCCAAGTTGCCAATATAGTCCCAGTGCTCACTACAAAAGTCATTAGTCATATTGCTCCATCACACAGTAGCTACTAGTATCTGTCCCCCAGCCCACCAATACTAACATCAGAGGTTAAGGAAAACTAAAAAGAAAATACTCCCCTAATTTCCCTCCTCTTCACGGCTTCTATGTCCAATGCTTTTGTAAAGGCAACATGTGATGTCACATCTGCTGGTCAGGGCCACAGGCCTTAGCAGCTTTTATATAGTGCATGTGGATGGAAACTAAAAGGACCTGTGCACTACTACTACAGATGAAAGGTAGGATCGGGTCGAGTAGGTTCTCCTGGGCAGTGTGACAGCTGTGAGTCCCCCTGATCTAGCACACGGATCAGATGCAGGACATTGTAGTCTGACACTACTCCTGTGATGCAAATGACCTATCCCCTTAATCAGCAGGACCCATGGCTGTCAAACTGTTGTAGCTACTTAAGAACTATGACAGCTGCTGGCCCTCCTCTCCTGTGAGACCCAGTTGTTTTCCGGGTTCCGGTATCCCATTGAGAACACATTATAGGACGCAATGAGGCAGCAGATGTGAACTAACTGGTATTGGTATTTGTATTTGTGTTTCATTTCTCAGTTGCCTATGTGAACATGTACTTAACTTGCTGCTGTATTGGGACTCATTTGATCCAGTTCTGTCTGACTTCAATTGTCTGTCTGGTCATCTTTCCTGTGCACTCAGTCAGCATAGGTATTGTTGACCAGAAGTCCCTAACCAATAGGACTTGCAAGGTTTGTTAGGTAGGTGAAAGGGGTTGAGTATTTAGTGCCTTCTCTATTGTGACAGAAAAGCCAAACCTTTATCTAATCCTCTCCTTGTCCTGTCCAAAATGGACATTATTCTAAGTGTCCAGAGAAGTGAAGGGGTTGGCAGGCCTGGTTTCTGAGTTGGCTAACCAGGTCTATGCCAATGCATAACAGTCTGAAGCTGCTGCCGCTCCTCTTGTGGCCTAATAGCAAAAGGTGAAGATGTTGCTCCTGAATCATTTCCCAGGTGACTGTGAGAAATTTGAAACCTTCGAGGAATCATGTTTTCTGTACTTCAGAGTTAATCTGCTTACCTCCCAAGCCCAAATGGTAGCAGTAGTTGTCTATCTATTGCCAGGAGATACCCAGTCATGGTCCCTGAAACTTCCTTCTGTAACTGAGGAATGGTCATCCTGGGATAACCATCTCTGAATCTGAGCCTAGGCAACTGGAGACCATGGATGCGAAAGCCAGCAGGGAACATAATTTGAAGAATGCTTTGTGTCTTTACTGTGGAAAGTCAAGTTGTTTCCTGCAGAACTTTCCCACCAGACCCAGGTCATTACCAGGAAATCTACAGTGCCTGAATGGTAGTTGAGGTAGCCACTCAGACACCTATTTGTCTGTTCCTGATCTTTCTATTACCAGTCTGTTTGAATGCTAATAATAATTATGTGTCTGGACAGGCCATAATAGATTCTGTGTCACCAATTTTGTTGATTTTGCATTTGTCTCAGCTTTAGGCCCGAAGTTCTTCTTCGCCTTAATTCTAACAAACTTGGTAAAAACAATGAAGATGCAGTGGTGCCTCATAAATGGGGGTACTATGACATCTGTGCATAAGAATGCAGAATGTGGCTTAGGTTACATTGATGTTTTTGTGTTTCACTTGGCCGGTCCATTCAGCTGCTGGGGGAGGCCTCCAGGAACTGCTCTATTTATCTGCCCAGTTACAATACACCTTGCTGATTTTTACTAGTTTCCTTATATCTTTTTATATCGTTATATACACTTTTTATATTTCTCCCTAAGTATGCAACTAATTTAGGTGGGTGCTATGTGTGTTGCTTTGGAGGAACTATATATGATGAAAAAGGGGGTCTGTATACATTAATTTAGCAGGTAAAATACATATTTATTCAGGGTGTACAATATAATTTATTCAGGGGACACAGTATATGCTATATTATATTCTGGGGTCATGATGCATTAGTTTCTTTATTCAGGGATTTTACATGTACAAGAAGAACAGTGTTGTGCTATGAGAGGTAAATACAAAAAATAAAGGGAATACTAAAATAACCCATCCTAGATCTGAATGAATGAAATATGCTCATTGAATACTATGTGGCAGATTTACTTACCGGGCCCATTCGCGATCCAGCGCCGCGTTCTCTGCGCTGGATTCGGGTCCGGCCGGGATTTATGATGGTAGTTCCTCCGCCGTCCACTAGGTGGCGCTGCTGTGCTGAAGTCCGCTGGAATGCCTCGAAATACACCGGCCTATCCTGGATGAAGGTGAGTGAAATTTTCGCGACACAATTTTTTTTTTAAATGCGGCGGTTTTTCCGAATCCGTCCGGTTTTCGTTCGGCCATGCCCCCCCATTTCCGTCGCATGCATGCCAGCGCCGATGCGCCACAATCCGATCGTGTGCGACAAAATCCCGGGGCAATTCAGGTACAATCGGTGCAAATTGGAAATATTTGGGTAACACGTCGGGAAAACGCGAATCGGGCCCTTAGTAAACGACCCCCTATGTTCTGTACATAGTTGAATATGCGGACAACAGAATCACAAAAAAACATCAATGGAAATCAAATTTATTAACCAGTGGAGATCTGGATTTGGACACCCACAAAATTAAAGTGAAAAAACACACTGCAGGCTGATCTAACTTGTAATATCTGTAAAATGAGACTCATTGAGACTAAATGAGACTAAATGTTTCCTCCACATGCCTATATAACCTCCCTACAATTCCTTGGCATGCTCCTGATGAGGTTGCGGATGGTCTCCTGAAGGGTCTACCCCCAGCCCTGGACAAAAGCATCCACCAACTCAGGGACAGTCTGCGGTGCAACGTGACGGATGGAGTGAGACATGGTGTGCTCAATCAAATTCAGGTCTCGGGAACGAGAAGGCCAGTCCATAGCTTCCATGCCTTCACCAGCATATGGTCTCACAAGGGGTCTCATGTTGGTAATCTAATGGCAGTTAGGCTACCTCTGGTGAGCACATGGAGAGCTGTGCGGCCCTCCAAAGAAATGCCACCCCACACCACTGCCAAACCCTTCATGCTGAAGGATGAGAGCAGATCGCTCTTAAGAGTGTCTCCAGACTCTGTCACGTCTGTCACATGTGTCAGTGTGAACCTGCTTTCATCTTTCTTGCACAAAGGCGGAGGTAGCAGTCCTGCTACTGGGTTGTTGCCTTCCTAATGCCCTTTGCATGTCTCCTGGTGTACTGGTCTGTCTCCTGCTGATGAAAGTAAGGTTGACCAAAACTGTAATAGTCTATGGGTACAACCCCTTTAATTGATAGATATAGAAATATAAAACTTTCTAAATCTCTATTACTGATAATATTAGCTGGAAGTCTCCAGAAAATGAAGTGACCCTGATTTTGGCATAAAAATCTCTGATATATCATATTTCACAATATTTTGCATTCTTTATAGAACTGATGTGAAATGTGTCAATTTTATGGTCATCTAATAATATAAATCATAATGTAAGATTTTATGCATATAGCTTCATTATTGTCTATCATGAATGAAACTTCGTTGTTATATTGCTTGTACATCAAGCAATATTTTTCTTATGAGGTAAGTGATTTATTACTCATACAGTGAGTTTAGGTGATGCCATTACTATACACAGGAAGGTTTTTTATAATTTTTTAATTATTTTTGAATACAAGAATTCTAGTGTAGTCTCTGCAAAAACAAAACTGCTTTGTACTAAATGTATCCAAAAAGTTTGTGTGAAATTGACATGGGTTCTGGTAAAGCATGTGTGGGCTAAGCTGCACACACAAATAAACCCCCCCAATGTTTGGGGTTTTTATCAAAGTAAATTAATAAAAGATGTTGAGTAAGAGTAGAAAGTCCAATAAATCATTCATCGTTTGATACTGTCATATGTGCAGTTTAACCTTTGAATGCAGCAGCCCTTTTCCGTTTTTGCATAAGATAGTACTTCCTAATGGTACCAAATACAATGGAATCTTCATACAAGGTTAATGACCCTGTGACGTACATGCATGGTATGTATTGTGTAAAGGTTAAGGGGCAACAAGGGTTGGTTACATACAAAATGTGCAATTCTTTCACTATAACTTATCTTTGTGTAGTCTCTATACACATAGATTTGCTTTAAGAAAACTGATGCAAGAATAAATAAACGGAATAACCTGAAGACTATCTAGTATACATTTGCACTACATAACTTTTATCATTATTAATAAATCTCCCTTAAACATTGTGAGTTAGACACGTGCGTTTGTGGTGTAAACCAAAAACTAGGTGTGTAAAGTTTCTAAAGATGCACCAGGGTTATCATTCAGTTAGAACACATGAACAACCATTTAGAAACATAACCATGTTGCATCTATATTTGGTATGGAAATAGATCATATAGTGATTCACCGACCACCTAATATGTTGTGATAGAGCACAAGAAGTTATGTCTTGTTCAGGCTGGTGTACAGTGAAGAAACCTATACATCAATTGCTTTATTTTTCATTGTGTACAATAAAATATATATATTGCATACATTGCATAAAAAAATCTTAGGGATGTGGCCCTGATTTGTCAAAAAGTGATAATAGGAAAACTTTGCATGAAGGCCCATGGTGAAGCCTTGTTTATTAGCTCCCAGTGATGAGCTACAGATTCTACTGAATCTATGTCTACATATGGTAAGCTCCATAAAACTTCTCAGAGTATACATCAATCTAGTTTTTTAGCAAAACATTTTCAGACGGTAACAGTAATAACCACCAGAAAATATCTGCTTTCAATATGAATTTTGGTACAGATGAATCTCTACTTGCAGACTAAATCAAATCATACACGTGATTAAAAAAAAAAAACGTAAAAACATCAGCTGCAGAAACTCTTTGACTAAGACTTTCCCAATGTCCCACAGACAGCTGTATAGTCATGAGTTTATATTATGAGCTTTCCATTTATGCCTTCAATTTACTGGTAGGAAATCTAAATGTAGTGGTCTAACCAGATTGACAGACTGAATGCACTCAATGGGGCAGATTTATCAAGCTGTCTGAAGGTCAGAATATTCCAAGTTGCCCATGGCAACCAATCACAGCTCAGCTTTCATTTTATCAGTGCTCATGAATATTTTAAAGGGGAGCTGTGATTGGTTGCCATGGGCAACTAGAAATATTCTGACTTTCAGACAGCTTGATAAATATGCCCCAATATGCTTAATTAAACTAGAATTGGAATATTACAACTGAATGTAATGGACACTTACCACTAGCAGAAGGCAGTTTTGAGCTGAGCTCACATACAAAACACCAGCTTAATTCTGAAATTGTCCTCCTCCCTAAGGAGGTCATGGCTGTACGAGTAAACCTGAAACGGCTTCACTCACTCAAGACTTCGTCCAATGGGATGGGGAAGGAGAAGGACCGTGTTATTTGTACAGGAGATGTGCATAATTATGTTCCGACCAAGTGCCAAGCGTCCAAATTCATACAGCCTAGAGCTCCGGACCCGATTTTTAATATTTTTATAACTTTTATGGCAATGGCACAGTTTTTGAACTAAAGAAGAGAACAGACGATTTCAGAATGAAATTGACGTTATGCATGCTCAATAATGTTGTAGATAGGCGCTTTCTGCTAGTAATAGTATTCAATGTGGCTACTTGTGTACTATTACTATAGATAAAACAGTCTATATTTAAGATGAAGATGCTATTGTCACTGAGTATGATGTGGATGGGAGCCTTCCTTTGCGCCACACTTTGACTTTGGATGTGCGGCCACGTGATAACAAAGGTATTGTTAGTGGTGTATGTGGGTAAATATTACTAAGGCACCTTGTGTGGAACATATTAGTTATCCAGGTGATAAAATAGTATAACAAAAACACTGGAGATGAGGACATCTGGCTGAAACTGCAATGAATAATGGTGGAAAAAGGCATAAATGATAATTAATTAAAGCCTTCCCAACAATTTTATGCCCCGACATAACGTCACCCCTGCAGCCACCGTTTACAAACCAGGAGCCATACACTTGAAAAGATTAAAAGGAGATAGCTATTTCCTTATTGTGTATTTCACTTCCTCCTAGAAGTGAGGTGTCTAGTGAGGTGACTAGAAATTTGTGAAGAAAATCCTATTTGAAAAAAAATGAACCATAAGAAGTAATGTAAGTACCAGCAAAGTTGCTCAAGTAGGACAGGACACTGAAAATGTAAAGCTGTTACGCTCAAAAAGCAAACATTACCAAAAATAGAGATATAGTGAGCACACGTTACTAAAAAATGTATAAAGTTTATTAATTATGCTTAAAAATAGAACATCACACAAATATGGGTGGTTACATGCAAAGCCAACAAGGTGCACAATGAGGCGCACGGAGGGAGAGGTGCACAGCACCTCCCTGACACGTGTTTCGTCCACACAGGACTTTTGTCAAGGGGCCTAAGTCCTGTGTGACAAAGTCCTATGTGGACGAAACACGTGTCGGGGAGGTGCTGGGCAGCTCTCCCTCCAAGCACCTCACTACGTCCTACCTTTCAGGTATATACTGTGATTTGTCTCCTTGCGCTGTAATTACCCTCTTTGATTTGTTTAGGATGGATTGCATTTTAGGCTTTGCACTTTATGATATTATGGCTGTGATGATATATAAACAACCACACGTTCAGGTAGTTACACAACAGCCAATCTGACAAATATTTAGATATTGCAGAACATGTCAAGGTTGCCCACTCCCTCCACTTTTATTTAACTTGACAATTGATCCTCTGGCAACAAGAATTAGCCAAGATACTACTTAAGAACACTCGACTTACATATAACTCCTAGTTACAAACGGACCTCTGGATATTGGTAATTTATTGTACTTTAGTCCTAAACTACAATAAGCTGCTATAACAGTTATAAAATGTTTCTGTAATGAAGCTTTATTGTTAATATTGATTCTTCTGACAAACCCAACACTTTTAAAATTCAATTGTCACAGAGACCAAAAAAGTTCTGACTGGGATTACAATGATAAAATATACAGTTCCGACTTACATACAAATTCAATTTAAGAACAAACCTACAAACCCTATCTTGTATGTAACCCGGGGACTGCCTGTAAAATCAAAGGAATTGGTAGCAAGCCAGTAAAATTGCACTTTCTGCGATGATTTGGTATTGTTTTTGAAAAATTGTTTTTGAAGCTGTAATAATAAATGGGGCTTAAAATTGGTAACGGAAAGTTTTAAATATTTGTAAATACACCACAAAATTATATGGTTTGAATTATTTTCCAATAATACAATAATGTATAAGGAAGTTTGGGGAAAAAATTAATGATAATGGTAATATTCCTGAAAATCCTGAAAGTGTTACCCCTGTTATCAAAATATAAGCATGTCAATAAAATTTATTTGGAGAAATAATTTGGAGATTTATTTGGAGAAATAAAACACCCATGATTAAGATTTAGCAGAAACCTAAGAAAGAGGGAGACAATCTTTTTCTGACATAAGAGAATACAAATCGGCACATATAGCAAGACACAAAGGGTAAAAAACAAATAAAAATTTGCTAACAAACAACTAGATGAAAAACTAGTGGAGCTTTCTCAAGATGATAAATGTGATGGGAGGTAACCCATCAATGATGAATCTATGTGAGAGCATGGGATCCAATGGAGAGAGTATATTTCATATTTCATAGTTCTACGGTTGAAAAAAGACACTTGTCCATCAAGTTCAACCAAGGAAGGGAAGGGATTGGATGAGGAAGGGATTTAGGGGAAACAATTCTATATAACATAACCATCAATGTTATTTAGTTATTGAAAAGAACAATAACTCATAAATGGCAGAGAGATTCGGGTAGTGGGTTACCATCAGAAAATATGGAGTTTAGGCCAAAGCTAAATAATTGTCCAACACCTCTCATTGCAGATAGAAAATTCAACTTGATTTCATTCTTAAAATTCCATTAGTACAAGCTTACGATCTATGCATTTCAGCCAGTCAGGCTTTAGTCATGATCTGATTTCAACTGTTAATTAATTAATTAAAAAGACAAACTCCCTCCATATTTCCTATAACCTCACAGGAAAGGCTGAAGAAGGGATGGCACAGAAGGTAACAAAATCTGAAATTGCGGTATTATTACTATGTCATATTGGGCTTTTGATAAACCTTTTGAAGGAAACTTCTTGAATTATAATGTCCTAAATGTGGAACACAAATTGCTTATCTTCTACACTGTTTATGGCACTGTCCTGTCATCTTTAATATCTAGAAAATGTCATAAAAATGTTATATACTGAGAAGACCAATAGATCTTAAAATTTGGTTCTGTCTCTTCCATCATTATTTAAAGGACAATAGGTTTAACAGGGAATATTTGTTACATTTATTGATATTGGCAGTAAACAGTGATTATGCAAGAATGACTGTCTACACATCTTCCCACATTAATCAAGATAAGAAGGAAATAGAAGCATATTCTCTAAATGGAATGGGCTGATAGAAATAGAATTTATAAAAGAGATAATACAGATAGATGGAGTGTATATTACTCACCAATATTGAATACCATATATACTCGTGTATAAGCCAAGTTTTTCAGTACAAAAAATGTGTTGAAAAACAGCACCTCAGCTTATACTGGAGTCTATAAAAAAAATAAACTCCCGTACTCACCTTGCATTCAGCTCTTTTTCTGTAACAAAGTGGGCAGAGTCACGTCCATGCGCTTTGCCCACTGCCGGCGAGCATAGCGCATGGACACTTCTCTGCCCAATTACAGATGAAGACCTGAAAGGAAGAGGAGCAACTGGGAGACAAGGAGCTACGGGGAACATCATGCAGCGTTGGAAGGTGAGTATAGTGAGTATTTTTTTAATAAACACCCAGTGGCTGTGGGGCTATTCTTCAATAGGTGGCGGCTGGCTTCAGGGCTTTTCTATGTGGGGAGACTGGCTACAGGGCATTTCATAAGTGGGGGGGGGGGGCTGGCTGCAGGGCATTTCATTAATAGGGGGTTTGGCTGCTGGGAATTTCATTACTCAAGGATGCTATGACCAATGCATTTCCCCCCCTAGGCTTATACTCGAGTCTTCCTCCAGTTTTCCCAGTTATTTGTGGCAAAATTAGGGCCCTAGGTTTACACTCTGGTCAACTTATACTCAAGTATATACAGTAGATTTTTTTTTTCATGAGGACATGTATTTTAAAAAATTAAATAAACCTTGTTGAGTTTTGCCTCTGACGAATGCACACTCTATGACAGTGATGGCAAACCTTTTAGAGGTTGAGTGCCCAAACTGCAACCCAAAACCTGCATATTTTTTGCAAAGTGCCAACACAGCAATTCAAGCAGTAACTTATTACAATTTTCTTGGTCCCTGCTATACCACAGCTTTCAATCCGCCTAAGGGCATCAATATCTTTCTCAGAAGTAGAAGAGATTTGGATTGCCACTGGAGCTTCCCTTGACAGCCCCCTGAACAGGAAGATTCAGGGGTCACACAGAATGATAACCCGACCCTGTCCACACCTCCTCTCTCTTCCTGCAGTCTCAGGTAGACCAGAGGATCCCAATCTGGCAAACTCTGCCATGGGACACCCGTGCCATAGGTTCGCCACCACGGCTCTATGTGGGTTAACAACTGCAGTAACATGGGTCATAGCTATAATATCATAGGCCATAAAACAAGAATTCAACTTCTGCCCCTATTCTCTAATCCTACTGCTATAGCATGACTACCAAGGTACCTTTGAGATAAAGGTATCTCAAAATAGTGTCCACTCCCCAATCATAATTTGAAGACAACATTAAAAACAATCAATTACAATACCTATAGCTCCAGATCTGGGGTAGTTTGACATCAGGAAGGCAGATTGGTCACAGAGGTTTCTGATGGCAGTGTGAACAGAGCCTCATTACATGGTAGGAATTATTTAAGTACTAGTGATTAGCACTATTGGCTTATATCACCCGAGTTATGTGTTCTAATCCAACAAAGGGAAAGAGCAGCACCAGGTGGTGGAATCAGTGTATAACATCCAGTATCAGTTATATACGGGTATTTTTGTTGCATAGAAGTTTTTCATGAACTGTTAGTTTGATGTAAAATATTGTTTATCGTTAAAATTAATTCTGCTTAGAACTATAATTAAAAACCATTAGCTGAACTGGTTTATGTGGGTGCTGATTCTCCATAAGGAGAACACCATATAAGCATATATATAAGGTAGCAAATGTATCAAAGTCTTGCTTTGTGCGCCATTTTTATTGTCTTTTATGCTGATCAGATGTAACATAGTGTTTTTTCTTAATGGTACTTGTGTTGTTTGGTCTTTAAGTGAATTTGTTAGTTTTTTTAAGACAAAAGTCCACAAAGTTCTTCAAAAGTCAAAATCAGCTCTAAGCTTATTTGTAGTCTTGGGGCAGGGGCAGTCATGGATGTGCATCCACATTTGCAACTTTCTAATAAATGTCATACTTTTAATATCTTGATTCAAGTGATAACTCACAGAACACAGCAGAAGATTAGACAATTGGTGAACTTTGAAGGGAAACTGTCTTAGGCACAAAAAAAGTTGCAAAAGTGTACATGCATCATTAAAAATCAAATCAAAAAGGAGAAAAATAAACAAAAAGTTTGATAAATGTGGCCATGCAAAGGTCCTCTGGGAAAAGGTATGAAAATGTGTTATTTTTCCATAAGAGAAACAATAAATATTCTCTAAGCGGATTATGACACCTTGAAAACCTATTCTATATTTTCTTATAACTCTTCCTTGGTCGTGTGTTATGGAATTTACACACACTGTATAATGTAATAATGGTAACCTAATGCATCTATATAAACTAATGCACTTGTACAAAACCATTCAGGAGAGGACTGGAGACATATTTGTTGTTGAATGATCTTCTGTTATACCTTGAAGCTGAAAAGTCAAGCAGATGTTAAAAAGGTTGCATTGTTGTGATTGGCTCCCTATAGTAATATTTTATATAGCTGTATGTGACAAAACATGGAACTAGAAATCTAATCCCTGAGAACTGTGGACCATATTCCCACGAAGACAAGTTTCTTAAATGTACTCAGAGTAACAAAATAACACATTCCCTAATTCACTGTTATTAACAAAAATACAGCATTTCATAGATTTAAGTCCAATCTGTCTCTATCAGTCCTTGTCTACACAATTTTAGTTGCTCCTAGACATGACCCTGTAACTTCTGACTTAGGGTCGGGGAAGCCAACTTGGATTTCTGTGCAACTGCCGTGCTGCTGAGTTTCTCTCTCTGCTCCCTGCACTCTAGCCCTGCTCCCTGCAGTCCAGGATGGAGCTCACTCAATGATGCACACGGATACACAGACACTGAGTTCCTGCCGGCAGCAGCAGCATGGGGAGAACTACAAGCTACAGGCAGAAAAGTTCATTATCTGAGGAGTCACAGCAGATGTAGTGTGTTGTGGAATAGCAGTAGTGGCGTAACTAGGAGAAGCACACATTTATACACACATATAGAGCATATTTAAATCACATATATGTTATATACATGTTTTGCTTTACAATGCGCAACATGGGATGTATTTAATGGTGCACATCCTCCACTCTTTAGTATGTCAGGTAGGATGACGGGACCCCCTAACACTGTGGGCCCCATAGCGGCTGCTATGGCTGCCACCACTGTAATTATGCCCCTGCATAGCAGATATGTAGGGGAGCTGACTGCGTCATTGTGTGCAATAGGCATCTCATAGATTCCCTCACCTCATCTCTGTCTCATCTATCTTTCTATGTGTCAGATACTAGTATAATGTTCAGAAGCCAGATGAAAGTGTATATAAACCTTGTACCCTGACAATCTAACCACATTGTCAGCTCACAGAACTAGATGGATCATAATGTATCTTCTTAGAGAGTCCCCACCCACACCCTGGAATTTTGCACTGACCAACCTTGAGAGTGATAGGATCTAAAACAGTAGAAATATTGAGTAAAATTGTGAAGTAAAGGGTAAAAAAAATATCTTTATTGTGTAAATTTGTGAATTTTCTTCCATGGGAAAACTCCTTTAAAAAGTTGATTTTCATCATAAATAAAAAACCCTGAACAGACCACCTCTTTGAGAACACCACTTTGATTTCTAGAATCATTTTATATTATTCAATCTCTTAGTATCA
The DNA here is from genome assembly GCF_040894005.1 of Engystomops pustulosus. Taxonomy (NCBI): domain Eukaryota; kingdom Metazoa; phylum Chordata; class Amphibia; order Anura; family Leptodactylidae; genus Engystomops; species Engystomops pustulosus. Next base: position 82,221,949 of record NC_092415.1, on the reverse strand, counting down.
TAGTATATAATGGTGGAAAAAAAGACACGGGTCCATCAAGTTCAGCCTAGAAGAATTAAACAAATGTTTTTTCCCCATAACCTGTAATATTTTTGCTCTCCAGAAAGTCACATGTACATCGGTCATGACAACCGAGTTCCAGCAGAGAGTTCCATAGTCTCACTGCTGAATTTATCTTCATTAATAATCCCCATCACTCAGCCCCCGAGTCTTAGCGTATACAGTGGGTGAGTGAAAGGTATGAGTGTTATTTACTGTAATACTCATAGCTTAGTTGTTTGCACTATTAGTGACAGTAAACCTTTACTTGTTGTATCTTTTACTTGCTAATTTTTTTCTTGTGGGTGTTGTAGAAGAGGTCACTTTAATTTTGTTCAAATGATTGAGAAAACTTTCCTAAATAAACTTTTACAGTCAAATGCAGCTAATAGTTGAGTGAGCCTGGGGTTTCCCACCTTCATATATATTTTGCTTGTATTTTCACCTATGATGCACTGGAGGGCTCTAAACAGCACTATGGAAGACTTTGTACATGCAGCTGTGAAGCCGGGTTACCTCCTATAGTACACACCCCTATGATAATTTATTCCCCACAAAAAGGAAGTTCCCTTTTTTACATAGTAGTAGTAATACCTCAGTTTTCTGAAGAAAGAGTTCTTACTCTCTATTCACTTGGAGGAGAGGTAAGATATGCACCAACTCTCTCCTTAACACCTTGACCTAATTGAACATTTTTATGTATTGCTTTATGCTTTCATTGTAACTAGACAGTGGTAATATATTGTCATTTGTTATCAATGTCTTTTTTAATTCTTTTATTTAAAATCTAACCACTAATCTTGCTAATGAATTTTCATTATATTCAGAAATACCATACTGGATGCATATGTTTCGCCCATTAGGCTTTCAGCAAACTACAGTGTAGATCAAAGTTCCAAATGAGCTACACTGAGCAATAAAAGTAAAAGCTATATAAGTGATATGGATATTACCTTTAGGTTTACCTGGCAACAATGTGGTGTGGAGTCCGTTACATGCTATGCCATTCCTGGTGCTAACTCTGCTCTGTTGGAGAGTTACCGACAATTACAAAATTAATTTATTGAATCCATAAAATATCACTCTTATATATGATATATTGGGTATTTGTAAAATTTAATGAATAGCACAACTGATTGGTGCAAAACGTCTCTCACTTCTCGATGATGCTTGACCTCATGTGGCTACATTTAGTTAGTTAGGGTTGCACGATATACCTTTTCCATTTATGTGTTTTGGGCAGTGTAGCAAAATTATGAGATACCGTACTTCAAAATTTTTATCACAATTCAATTTAACAACTGAAGTAATGGTGGAGGTACAGTTAGTGGTTTTACAATGGTTTAATGTATTTACAGAATGTAATGGACTTTACCTAAAGCAGCAACAATTATTATGTAGACCTGTTGTATTGGTGCTTGACCACTTATAAGTCGTATAATTTTTTGATTTCCAGAAACATAAATGCATTATATTTGTATTACTTTACAAACCATGATCAAATCAAAAGAACAATGGTTTGGATTTACATGAAATAAAAAATGCTAAATTCTAAAAATATTAAGGACATATCACTATGTGCTATACTTTACATAATTTTTGATGGAAATGTAATATAAATGTAACTTGATACCTTTAAATACATGCAGTACATATCTACTGCTTTAAATAATGTGCTGTTTTAAGAAGAGAGATGTCATTCTCAGTAATATCAGCTGGGATCCTGTAGAGAAGTATTTAGTCTGAACACCTGTGGTCCATGTAGTCATCACCATAACACATTGGGGTGGGGGATATATATCACTATTTTTTTCAGCTTTTTGGCTGTGCTTTTTCAACTTTTCGGATACACCTTTGCAGACGCACTTCACTGCTGCATGCCTTTTTAGATGCAATGCACCGCTGTGTGTCTTTTCAGTGCTGTAATGTTATTTTTCCAACATAAAGTTGCGCCTAAAAAGTTGCACAGCAGCTGAGTGTGTTGCTTTGCTCAAAAGAACTTGATTTTCTCACCTACAGGGAACCATATGCACTGCAATAAATAAGACACCACCGAGGTCCCTCTTAGGTATATGTGCAGTGGAGAGGAATACTGGACATCTCAATTTAAGAAATTTAGGGAGTGGCCACATTGCAGCATTTGCATAAGGAGTCACTCAAGCGACAGATTTGATTCTTGTTTGCATATTTGGAGGGAGCTCTTTGTAATAGATACAGGGTCACATTAGCTCTTTGGTGTAGATAAGAAATCATGATAATAAATAATTTGTTCCATTTTGATATACGGAAGAAACATTTCTATGGTAGAGATGTTTAAGAATGGATAATTCAATATGTTGCCTTATTTCACTTCCATCCTATACAGAAAAGTCTACTTTCACTTTTCAACATGTGCTGATGTTTGTCTTGTCTACTGACAGTTATCTGTACTGCACATCGTTTATGCTCTTTATGCATCATTAATCCCATTACAACAGCAGTGATGTGTGAAGCATTTCTATACAGAAAAACAAAAGTCCTCTATATCTCTAGAGACTAGTGTACCGTTGCTTTCCATCAAATTTGATAGACCCGCAAGATGCTTGTGGTGCTTCACATCTGTTCAAGACTATATTTAACATGAGTTCTATTAGCCTTTAAAAATTCTAACTATGCTGTATACTACGTAGTACTAGTAGGGTGTCCAATTGGGATGAAGAAATAAAATCCTCCTTTATACACCCCTTTTTATGGATGTCATTATTTTGGTACGTATTGATTATTTGATCTTAAATCTGAGAAGATGTAATAGCCAGGTCGGTGATACGAGAAGAGGCAATCAGGGCATTTGCCCCGGGTGTTGACTATCAGAGGAGGTGCAGATTTCTGATGCATTGCGGGGTCAACAAATGCAATAATGTGCTGCCTCTTGTAGTACATGTTAGCAAACCAACAGGTCCATAGTAAGAGAGAAGTTGAAAATCATTTACAATTTCCTTATCTTGTCCATGGACTCTTCAGTACCACTTATCTTTTTCTTAATTGGTTCACAGTAATACTTTTATTTTCCAACTATCAATTTACTGTTCAAAGCCAATCCATAACTTACTAGTACTTTCTTTCTATCATGTGCAGTAATTTCCCTGATAACTCTGATATACATACAGTATATAGTATATATTCTCACTCACGTGGTGACTTTACTTCCAGTCACCAATGTGGTGACAAAAGAACATGAGACTTAGTCATTTCTCTTGGGACTTTGTCCTTAAACTTTAATGTCTTTGTCTAACATTTATTTCACTCTATATTGTTTGTAGTGATAGTACTTTAATGTGTTTATTATTAGGTTTAGAACAAAATAATAGAAAAAAGGAAACATCCTGGTGATAGTATTATTCAGTTAAAAGTAAACCTTGGAAAGGGAATACAGCTATTGACAGGCCCCATTGAGCCCTATTAACTGACACCCTTCTTTTATCTAAAAATTGTTTCCCTTACATTCACATAAATCAACTTTATGTTATATTACTGGAATCGGAGGGAGTATGTGCTGCTTGGTCAGCCCCTACCATCTACTCCTCCCCATGTCCCATGCCTCTTCTAATTATTCAGTACTTCATGTCATGTGACTAGGGTAATGTCATCTAAGGTCCTGTTACATCTGGCATGTGTAACCCATGTATATATCTGATCATGTGAAATTACAGCAAATCTCCATGGATTTCTATCCTCCCCATCATCCATGTAGATATGCTGTGATTTCATTTGATCAGATACTTACAAGGGGTAGACATTACAGATGTCACAGGACCTTAGATATCCGAGAAACAAAAGGGGCGGGACTAGCACTCCTTAAATATATATGGTCAGGGTCAAAAGTCATACACAAACAAACCAATAATATATTCAAAAGGAGAAATAAGTTTGCTTTAAGACCCTATAAGGTCTTATAGCATACTTCTTTCTCCTTTTGAATATATTACAGGACCTTAGATGACATCACCCTGGCAACATGACTTTAACCTCTTTCCGACATGTGACATAATAGTACGTCACACGCCGGGTGCAGGTGCATGGACAGGGCCTACGGGCTGAGCCCTTTCCATAGCCGGTAAGTCTTTGCTGCCTATTGCTGCCCCGTCTTATTCATTAGCAGTTTGGTTTCTGGACAGATCTTAGCAGTTTTTTCTTGATTTAAATGGTATCTGTTAGAAGTTCGGACCATGCCAAATTAAACTGCAGCAAATTACCGGCAGTAAACCCGAAAAGCTCTAAAATAATACATTTGTGCATGGGGTTAGTAGTAGCAGGACTGTGAACAAAATAATTTATATTATTTATATTACAGGATTAGTATGCCAGGTAAACGTCCTTACACTTCTGTGTATTATTATTCTGCAGTGAACTGCTCCACAAACTGTTTCCATCTGCTCCGAGGAAGGGCAGTTTCACACAGACCCTGCTGTGCCCTGTTTCATGAGTCAACCACTGTGCAGATGCATATATGAGTCTTGTACTGTGGTTAGTCCATGAAATAGGACACAGCACCATATGTTATTCATGGAATGACCATGGCCCTAAAAGTGGTAGCAGGCTTCTTGTTTAATACTGTAGCTATCAAATGGCAAGAGAGGAGGGATGTGGCTCACTGCTAAGAGCACAGCAGTTTCTGGCCTTGCCCCAATGCACTTGGAATAGCTACAGTCATGGGATATTTATCTTCTACAGAATAATATAGGTAATCATTGCTTAATAACACTTTCCACAGTTTTGTATGGTCAGAGAGATTGGCCCACATTTACTATTGTACATTTATGTGCACATTGCCTGTGTAGTATGCAGGGTGCCCCAGATTTATGATTTCTGGCAGCTGTCCTTTATGAATCTCATGAATTTGGTGAACTGTGCAACTCATTTCTGTTGGACCTTGCATGATAAATATGGCGCATGGTCCGATTGTGCACCGGAACACCCATTTAAGTGCAGAAATTTGTGTTGTGCAAATAATAGTGCAGCTGCGCCAAAAAGGGTCGCGTACGACACATATGGAGCACAGACACCTCTTAAATACATGTGCAAGCAGTTTGCACTAGAAAGAACGTGCAAAGTCTGACAGATCTGGCACAAGCACCTTGTAAATGTGGGCCATTATCTTGTATATTCCTTATGGAGGTCACATGAATGATAAGTCTTTTCAGTTTTTATTCAACTGGATTTTAATAATTTATTGGTGATTACTGCAAAATGGGTAATATAGTGTTATTTACTGATGGACTAACATTGGCATTTTACCAACACACTGATTAACAATTAATGAGACATTTTACCTTCATTACAATATTTTAATTGATAACCCTTTTTTTAATCATTCATAGTGAAAGTAAAGGAAGTGTATATTTGGTATGAACCAAGATAGAGAGACTGTGATGACACCAATAAGCTGTGGCAATGGTAAGCTAAGACAGTGGCTGATCGACCAAATTGACAGCAGAAAGTATCCTGGTTTAGTATGGGAGAATGAAGATCGGACGATCTTTCGCATTCCATGGAAACATGCAGGAAAACAGGATTACAATAGAGATGAAGATGCAGCCCTCTTTAAGGTACAGTTTCTAGATACCAAAATTAAATATTCACATAATTTATCCACAGAGACTCCAAAAACAAACATGATGAAACAAATGACTTGTTTGTGTCCAATTTTACTGCCATAAAAAGATCAAGATATATTGAGTAATCAGATATATAGAATAATCAAGATATATTTGAAAAACGACCTGGGAAAGGAAAATAAGTTTTGAATAGAAAAAGGAAAACATGCCTCTAGTGCCACTGGTTGGCCACTTTACCTCATGTTTTTTGTAATGTGTGTACGTCTGTGTGTGGGAGAATATTATCTAAATTCCCCAATACAAATCTAATATAAATTCTGTGTAAAGCCTTCTATAGAAAATGAAGCCTTCTGTCTTTTACCATATGAGCCAGATATTCCTGTCTATAAAATGTTGGCAGATGGAGGGTCATGTGATCTGTCCATGAACAATCGCTTTTTCAGGACCTTAGTCTTATATTCATTAATACTATTGTCAGGTTTCTGCGGTAGTGGACCCGCTGCACCACTGCGGACGATTACGTAAGCCGACACCTTGGAGCAGAGTCTACATCTAGCCACCATACTAGTATAACTTGTATTATACGGGCCACTGCTCGTTTTTGATTCATTTTAACCCTTTGATGTGGAGCTTTTGCAGCCATACTTAGCATCAAGACTGCATAGTCCACTACATTACTTTATTCCCCTGATGAGTGCGTCACATATTAGGGACTAACAGAGTCTGAAAGGGACAGTACTGGGACCGTCCTTGTCAGGGCGGGAGCAATATTGCGGGGTCAGGATACAAAGCGATCGTAGAGCTTAATAGGTCCTGCACCTCCGGACCAGTATCGCTCGACCAGGAGACGGTCATCGAAGACTGGTGAGATCCACCCTATTATTCCTTACTGTCCGGATTAATGTTGGTCCGTGGTTTGAGATGATGCACCGTGTCATATGCTATACAGGAATGCACTAAGACACGGTGCGGTATTACTGACGAGACTTATTGGAGGTCTGAACGAGCTCCCTTTCTGATGTGTTTTTTTTCTGACCCGGTGGTGGCCAAGGTGAGGTACAGAGTCATCAAGCAGAACCGTGGTTGGGGACAGGCAGGAGGTCGAGACAGGCAGCACAAGATCAACGTCAAAGGCATGGAATCGGGGTCACAACGGGAATTTACATAACGAGCACTAAGCATAAGGGACAAGCTTTTTCTGAGGCACAAGGCACAAAGATCCGGCAGGGGACACAGGAAAGGGCCGGGATTTAAACCGGAAGGGCAGGCGGCCAGTGCCAATTATTGGTGAGGAGATTGTTGATGGATCGTGGAGAGGGGTATTCATTATGAAAGCAAATATCACCTGCTCTCTGTGGGCAAATTAGCGTAACTGGAAGTATTCCAGCCAGGATAGCTGAGAGGGGCAAGAGGGCTGTATATGAGACCCTTGTGGAGAAGTCTGTTCCAGTTCTCAATGACCACTTGGGGGAGGTGTGTGTGTCGAGCTGTGGACTGCGTGTGTGCCTACCCAGGGCAGGTACTTCAATGTATGGCGAGTAAAATGTTTGTTCAAAGCTACCCAATGTTTCGAACCTCCACGAAAGTAGCAGCCCAATGGTATAACCGAATATCTGGAAAGCCAGCATCGCCTGAAGACTAAGGGTGAATGAGGATATGCCACCATATCCTACGTTTATTGGTGCCCCACACAAAGCACGTCATTGCCTGTCATATAGGGGAGAGAAGCTATGGGGGCACCCTGAACCACGTCCGAACAACAACAGTTTTTTTCTTATTGTTGCCGTTAAGATCTTTCAATGTACGTTCGAGCAGTGAGGCATAATTGAGAGAGAATGTCTCCTCAGTATAAGAGATTTGCAGACCGAGATATTTTATAGTGCCATTACACCATCGGAAAGGAGAAGTTGCGCTTCTTCGGGAGGGAGGGATTTGTTAAGGACTTCCAACTTGGAGTAGTTAATTTTCAAATTTAAATTTAGGGAGCAGGGACAGGAGGGTAATTTGAGGTTGGGAAATATATATGAACATCAGCATAGAGCACTGCCTTGTATTTAGCATCTTCAATGCATGGCCTATGAATGTTTTGGTTCTTTCGGTTTGCAAGAGCAAAGTGTTCCATCATGCTGGCGTAAAATAAAGGGGAAAAGGGCAGGGGCTTAACTAGGAGAGACAGGACTCCATTTCAGAGTTCTGAATGGGGCCCCACATTAAAATAATATACATATTTGTATACTAAAACATGTGAGTTGCAATCACACCCATTAATACATTCATATATTCACAGATTTATATACTTATATACGTACACATACAGTATAATCATACAGTACATACACACCACATATACATACACCCATGCAGCATTTACACATCACATATGCACAGATATATAGAGTATATACACATCACATACACACATGTAACAAATACATACAATGCCATATATAGACATACAGGATATCTGCTGCCAATACATACCCAAAACCCCAGATGTCAGGGCCCCCTCACACTGTGGGCCCCACAGTGGCTGCTGTGACTAATACTCCTATAGTTAAGCCCCTGGATAGGGGGAAACACTGTTTGGCACCATTTTGTAGTAATAATGGATCAGACAGGGAACTGCTAACTCAAATTTGCGCAGAGGGGTTTGTGTACAAAGCTGTGATTTTGCCAGAGATACTCAGACCTTTACCTACTTGCCTAAGAGTTGCAACCATAAATCCCCAGTGGACCCTATCAAAATGCCTTTTCAACATTAATTGATAAAGAGCATAGCAGTGATTTAGATGCCTTAACCCAGGAGATCAGCAAAGAATGTTTTGTTAAGATTATTCTGAGCCTCCCACCCAGGTACAAAGCCAACCTGGTCATGTATGACTAAAGGCAGACGTGGGCCCAACCTATTAGCCAATATCTTTTGAGTACAATTTAATATCCACTTTTAACAGATATATGGGCTGATAGCTAATGGGGCTTTAGGGTCTTAACCAGGTTGTGGTAACTAATGTGGGCCTCCAATGATTGGGGGGTGAATGGTGACACCATAGATATGGAGTTAAAAACCTTAGTGAGAAAAGGTGTGGGGTATTCCCTAGTTAACTTGCAAAATGCTGGAGTAAAACCTTCTGTTCCAGAACTTTTACCCAATGACATTTCCCTAATGGCATGATGCACCTCCCCTTGCTCTATAGGCTGCTCCAGATTATCTATAGATTCCCCTTTGATAATGAATAATGCCGTTTCAGATATGTAGCTGTGGATATGGTCCAGCACTGGTCGTTTGTCCATGTCAGCAAACTGTGAATGTATATAATATAGATCCTCATAATAGCTACGAAATGCATCTAAGATTTCCTGGGGGTTGTGTGTAAGCCATGGCGTAAACATAAAAGTACGGTGTGAATTCAGAAGCCGAGCTAGCAGCCTCCAACATATTCATATAAGTAATAGGAAAATTGTGTCTGGTGGTGGTAATGGGCTGGTCAAGGAGAATGTGTAATTCTTTCCTTTTTCCCATAAGCTCCACTAATGGATCTGGGGCTAGGGATGATTTAGGATACCAATTAAAGCCACTGATCCATCGTGAAATAAATTTGATCGTGTGCCATGCTGTATAAAAACTCCCTCTTGAGGGTTTCCCAGATTTTCATCAGAGTGAGCAGCCAGAACATGTTCCATAGAGGTTTTCAGCTATGGAACACAGGGGATCCTTTGATAAATTTATCGTTGAGTTGCCAATTCCAAGAGCCAAACCTTATGTTTATTGTAGCTTTTTCTTGCTATCTGCAGACAATGTGGAATTACATTGGGGGTCATGTATTCAGAAGCAGCAGCAGTCCTACCTGAGCACCAGGGCCTGTTTCCAATATGAAGAACCAGTATTATAAACGGCTGCCATTAGGAGTTTTCAGGGGCCCCTTGGAGGCAAATTTTTTGTCCCCTTCAACCCAATACACATTACACATTATTATTGTGCGCAATATCTCATACACACGTGGACAAAATTGTTGGCACCCCTTGTTTAATGAAAGAAAAACCCACAATCGTCACAGTAATAACTTGAATCTGACAAAAGTAAAAATAAATTACATTTCTGTGAAAATGAACAAATGAAAGGCAGACAATGCTTTTTAACCATGTTTCAACAGAATTTAAAAATAAAATTCATTAAACAGGCTTGAACAGAAATGATGGTACCCATGAAAAAAATTTTGAGCAAAGGCACATGTTAAATCAAGGTATGTCCAGTAATAACGGGTGTCTACAATCTAGTAATCAGTCAGTGGCCTGTATATAGGGCTACAGCTACACGCGTTAAAGTTAACGGTTATAAGACCATCTCCAAGCAGCTTGATGTTTCTGTGACTACAGTTGCACATATTATTCATAAATGTCATGGGACTGTAGCCAATGGGACTGTAGCCTGGATGTGGCCGCTGGAGAATTGATGACAAATGAAAGAGACGAATACTATGAATGGTAACAAAATAGCCCATAAAATGTAGCAGATTTTTAAAGGAACACTGTCCCTACTGTGAAACATGGAGGAGGCTCTGTTAAGTTCTGAGGCTGCTTTGCTGCGTCTGGCACAGGGTGTCTTGAATCTGTGCAGGATCCAATGATATCTCAAGACTATCAAGGGATTCGAGAGAGATATGTGCTGCCCAGTGTCAGAAAGGTTGGTCTCTGTCACAAGTCATAGGTCTTGCAACAAGTTAATAACCAAAAACACACAGCTAAAACACCCAAGAATGGCCAAGAGGAAAACATTGGAATATTCTGAAGTGGCCATCTATGAGCCCTGACCTAAATCCCATTGAGCATCTTTGGATGAAGCTGATACATACCATCTGGAAAAGGCCCCCACTCAACTCCCAGACAACTGGCACCGTTTGCTCTTGAGGAGAGGCAGAAGTCTCATTGACAGTTACAGAAATCATTCGATTACAGTGATTGATTCAAAAGGTTGTGCAACAAACTATTGAGTTAAGGGTATTATCATTTCTGTCCTGGCCTGGTTTTGTAAAACTGTGGTTGAAGAATGGTTGAAAAACAATGTATGGCTTTCATTTTGTTAATTTTCATAGAAATGTAATTTATTTTTGCTTTTGCCAGATTCAAGTTATTTCTGTGTTTTTTTTCTGTCATTAACAAAGGGTACCAACAATTTTGTCCACTAGTATGCAATGACAATACTGATCAGGCCAAAGCAGAAGGGGAGTCCTGCAACTTACAGGTGACAATTGTGCACTTTCAGTACAGAACTTTATGTCAACTTCTCCTTTTGACCCCCTGCAACACACTTCTACACTGTACCTCTAAAAATATTACAGTCACCTACTGTATAATGTCTCCTGGAAAACTACAATGTCATACACTGTGTACTTAATAAAATATACCCCTTACAACTGACCATTCTGTGCCCTGTGCATATATCAAATATACCCCTCACAACACAACTGACCATGCTGTTCTCCTGCATGTTTCAAAATACACTGTAACACCTCCATAAATTGTTTTAAATAGTATGCCCCCTGAATAAATTATATAGAGCTCTGTAATACATACACACAGTGGCTAGTAGAATATAATAATATACCATATATACTCGAGTGCAAGCCGACCTGAGTACCTAACTTTAACAAACTGGAAAAAACTATTGACTCATGTATAAGCATAGGGTGGGAAATGCATTGGTCCCAGCCTGCCCCTGGTATACAGCCAGCCAGTGCATGCCCCCAGTATATAGCCAGACGCCCCTTGTCCCCAGTATATAGCCTGCAGTCTCTGACCCTAATGTATAGCCTGAAGCCCCTGCCCCCAGTATATAGCCTGCAGCCCCCTGCCCCCCAGTATACAGCCTGCAGCCCCCTGTCCCCCAGTATACAGCCTGGAGCCCCCTGTTCCCCATTATACAGCCTGCAGCACTCTGTCCCCTAGTATACAGCCTGAAGTCCCCTGTCCCCTAGTATATAGTCTGCAGCCCCCTGTCCCCTAGTATACAGCCTGCAGCCTCCTGTCCCTAGTGTACATTCCCTCACCAATGCCAAGCCTATAAGAAAAAATAAGTGTACTCACCTTCCGACACCATCCCAATAAGTCCTTTTCTAGCCATCGATGTTCTGGCTCCCTCTCTCCGTGTGGTGCCGGTGCTTGAGCTGTGACGTCAGCAGCTCGCTGACATTCTAGTCTATTCACACACTAGAATTTCAGCGAGCCACTGACATCACAGTTCGAGTGACGGCACCGCATGGAGAGAGGGAGCCGGAGCCAGAACATCGAAGGCTAGAAAAGGACCTATTGGGTGGGCGTTGAAAGGTATATAGACTCAAGTATAAGCCGAGTTAGGGTTTTTTAGCACATTTTTGTGCTGAAAAACTCGGCTTATACTAGAGTATATACGGTAATATAAGAATATGCAGTGGGTTGCATAAGTATTCATTGAACTTTTCCTAATTTTTAAATATAAAAAACTGAAAAGTGTGGCTTACTTATGAATTCAGGCCATTTTTCAATTTTTTATTTTGCAAGAATTTGTAAAAGTATGTGTCATTTTCTGTAAGCTTCTAAAATACTTGCTACTACATGTTACTCTATCACATAAAATATGAATAAAATACAGTTCAGTTTGTGGCTGTAACATTGACAACTGAGAAAACTTATGTATGAATACTTTTGCAACCCACTTTATACAGATGTCTCTCAATTCATTAAATATATTCTGTCGTCCTGTAGAAATAAACACAAAGCTCTCCCCTGAGATATTTATATACATGATAAACAGAACCCTTCTTTGAATTAATTTGCCCTTTGGCACACTCTCCCAGCCACAGTGATCTTGGGGTTCTTTTTTTATCTCTCTCGCCAAGGCTCTTCTGCCACGATTGCTTAGTTTGGCTGGACAGCTAGGTTAATTAGTTGTAGTTGCCCCAAGCTTCTTCCGTTTAAGGATTATGGAGGCCACTATGCTCTTAGGAATTAATATGCTTGGCAATGATACTGTCAATGATGCAGCTGCAGTTTATTTATGCCCAGGAATCCCATCTTTGTTATCGGCTAAATGATAATTTGATCCAAGGGTGCCAAGTTCTAATAATTTATCTTAAAGTATTACAGAGCCCCTTTTTTTCTTTCACCTCCCACACTTCTGATCTGCCACTGATTGTCAGTCTTGAGAACTTTTTGGTGACTCATTTACCAGCAGAGGGCTGTCTCATTTTCCAAGTACTATGATATAAAGTTTTACTTTAGAATACATACACACTTATCAGATGCAGAAAAGTGCGGGGAGATGCTCAGAGTGTTGTTCTTCTTCCTGTATGCTCTACATTTCTTCCAGTTTAAACCTATTTTCACTTGAAAACCATGACCAACTTATAAGAAATATATTTAGTAGGAAAAAAGTTGTTGTTCTTGGAAGAGTGAAAAAACTGACACATGTAGAAAGAAAGGGATAATGGTTTCAAACTGTATATCTTACAGACATACACACAAACACACATTTTACAATGTAATGTGAAACTCAATATATTTGCAGTATTTTCCACTAACTTTCCCTGATACATTTTGAAACGGTCATATTAAAAGCAAATAACGGGCAAATTATATATTAAAGTATTTTAAAACAAAATGATGTAGGTTTGCTGTGCAAAAACCAGAAAGCTTATTTTAACTTATCTGGATGCCTACTGGTTAAACTGCAGTCCCAATGGCTTACAATCCTGTGAAACTAGAAGTTGTGACAATACCTTCATAATGCCCATTCCTGAGCCAATATCTGGCTGTTTATTCCTGGGGTCTGCAGATAGATGAGCATTTTACTTTACACTGGAGATTCTCTCTGAAGATTTTTTTTAGCATAAAGTGCTGAGGAAGCAGGTATAAGAGTGAGACAGTGTTACAATTTATAGAGCCTGTTCACAGTGGAGCTAGGGTAGCTCCCTCAGGTTTATTAGAATAATTACTGTAAAAGTTGATTTTAGAAGGAAAGAGGCTATGGATAACAAATATAAGAAAATTACATATCCAGTGCCTGGATTTATGAGTAAATGTCTGAGGGTTTATCATGCTTAATATTAAAGGGTTAATGAATGTTTCATGTTAGCATACTTATTGCAAATGTAGCCTGTACTTCACAATTCAGTGACTTCAAGGTTTTAAAGGGGTTGTCCAGTTGTTAAAAAATTCTAGGACCCGGGCTGGGGAGGGCTTGTTAAAAACATGAAACATGTACTCTCCTCATTTGGCACTCCCAGTGTATTGCGCCGCGGTTGTTCCCAGGTATGTTTACAGGGGCATGGAAACTCGGCTCCGACTACTTGACACACCCGTCCCATGTACCAGGTGGGCACACCCAGCTGCCCAGAAATAGTCGGAATGGAGCTTCCTTGCCCCTGTAAACATACACGGCACCAGACAAGGCGAGTACATGTTTATTTTTTTTAACAAGCCCTCCCCAACCAGGGACCAGATTTTTTTAACAACTGGAAAACCCCTTTAAACTTAATTTTCCAATTAGTTGAACTGCCAACAAATGTAATGTTTCGTGCTATAAATAACTAAAGCATAACAGAAGGTATAATAATTAGATACATTAAAATCTATGGGGAATGGAATGTAAATTTCAAAATCTTCCGTTCACCTTAAGTTTTTAGTTCCACAGGGTGTAACGGAAAGCCCCAATGCAGGTGTGAACTGGGCCTAACAAAGTTATGTAAGCAAAGGTGAAAGAAATTTAAAAAATATAACTTTTAATAGACCAATCTAAAATATAATAGAGGGATAGCCATCCGAATGATAGCATACAAAATCAAACCATATATCACATCAACATATCAATACACATCATAATAGAACCAGAATGAATCCAGATAAATGTGCAAAAATTCTTTTGGACCACAGTGCAGGTAATAAAAGAGTCAATCTTACCCATCTTCGTGGGGCAGGGGCACAAGGGCCAAAAGGTGGAGCCAATCAGGGATTCCAGGTCACCTAAATGTCCCTATGGCTAGTCTTGCCCTCAATCCCAAAAATAAATAGCTCCTGCCCTTACAAGGATAGTACGAGGAACTCACTAATGGTGCCTAAGGTCCCTAGGACGCCCTAACAAAATCAGATTCCAACTTGTTTTTGGGTCCACCTAGTAGTAGATCCCTCATGAGGGGTTATAAACATAAGGTACATGGAGGTCGCTAAGAGAGTGGACAGTGGTCCAAAAACTCACACAGTGGTGCATTTACAATTCTAACAAAGTTAGAATTAGTTAAGGTACATGTCCTTTAAGAGCAACCTTCAGTGCTGATCCAGAAGAATGCAAAAAAAAAGTCAGAAGGAATTCCCCCATATTAGAGATAATATTTTCCCAAATATGACAAGTAGAATAAGTATCAACACTCCACAATAGTGATTTTATAACTTTTAATAAGGGCATCCAGGCTCACTACAGTCTGTGGCAGTATCACTGATCTATCAGCAAATAAACCATGTATGCTACAGTAGTGAAACTTTCTATTCAGTAGATGTAGAGCAGGGCTGCACGAGTATCCAGCACCCTAGATGTACCAAAAACCACAGTAAAGAACAGTGACACCCCAGAAACCAAATACTGCTTTTCTACACTGTGCAGACTTCAAATACACTGCACAAACTAGACAATAATAATACTAGAGACCCCTCTTTTCCACCCAGAGCAGATGGTATGGTACTGGAGACCCCCCACATTTGACATTTAATACTGGAGAACCTCCTCCTAGACCAGTCATATAATACTGGAGACCCCCAAAGAGCAGATGTATAATATTGAAGACATCGTTTTTGCAGATGTATAGTACTGGAGAACCCAGAGCAGATGTATAATAATGGAGACCACAGAGCAGTCCATAATATGGGACTCCCTCCTTAAGGAGACATATAATACTGGAGACCCCCAATAGCTGTCGGCTAATACTGGAGATCCACAGTGCAGACTATGATGCAGGAGACACCAAGAACAGACAATAAACACCAAAAGAAATTACTCACCTCTTCTGGATATTTTTCCTTCTCTATAGTGGACTTTCTCTTCTCTCCAGCTCTGCTCTGGCTTCTGACACTGTTTGTATGCCCCAGCATTAGGATCCAGAGCAGTGGAGCACTCAGAGCAGCAGTTAACCTGAGAGTGGTTACTACAGAACATCTGATATCTACTCACCGTAGCTGTGTCCTCTCTTGCTCTGAATGCTACACTGCTCTACGTCCTGACGCTCGAACATAGAAATAGCATGAGAAGCCAGAGCAGAGGAGTGTCCAGAACCGGTGAGTAGTTGTCAAACGTAATTATCACTACCCGGCCTCCTACACAAATGAGAACTTCTACCAATGATGGAAGTGGTCACTGGTCTCTGCAGGCAGTAGAGTTTGAGCTGCAACCCGAGGCTGTCCTCTTGCCATTGTTACATGTCCAGGTGTAAAAAGATCATTAGAAAGATCTCTGTACTGTATTTTGTAATTGGATCACTGTGTGGATGTCTTTTTCCAGCATATGATTCATTTACTTGTTTTTGATTTTTTTTTATAACTAGTATTGTATTTATTGCATTTACAGGCATGGGCACTTTTTAAAGGCAAATACAGAGAGGGCCTTGACAAACCAGATCCTCCCACATGGAAGACAAGATTACGCTGTGCCTTAAACAAGAGTAATGACTTTGAAGAGTTAGTGGAGAGAAGTCAACTGGATATATCGGACCCTTATAAGGTGTATAAAATAGTGCCAGAAGGATCAAAAAAAGGTAAAAAATCCTGTTGCCTTTATGTTCCCTTTTTTATATGACAATGAGAAACTCTCCAAAAGACATTTGGTGGTTTCATTAATTTAAACTAAGTGAGAAGTAGGAAAGGTTTTGAAGGCTAACCACTTACAGTAATATGTTTTGTATACATGACACAGCAGATTTCCAGTGCAGAAAATTCACTCTGTGTGAGGGTCTTTGCACACATCTGAGTTCTCACCGGGGCCGTAGCCTGGGTTGTAGCACGCAGCCAGGTGGAGAAAGCTGGGTGGGCTAATCATCCCTCCTTTCTTTATAATGAGCTGGGCATCTGCACCACAAAGCCGGGCTGGTATAGGACCTGGCATATCTTTTGCGGGGCAGTCATACTGATCACACTGCAGTGAGATACATTTGCTCAACACACTGTGCCCTGCATAATGCACCTCTATGCAGTCATAACATAGTTGCAGTTTTTGCAGCTAGCTCCCAGGTGACATGGAGCCTGGAGGTCTGGAAAGTAAGAACTCTACTTAAGGAGACTTTACCATTAAAGGCTGTGTAGTCCGATTGATGCTGCACTTGGGGATTAAGGAGATGGGTAATTTCCAACATCCCCATAGTAGGGCATACACTTGGGCTGCAACTTCGTTCAATTAGTGATGAAGACCCACTTTTTTGTGGATGTCGTAGGTTAACAATGGATTGAAAAAAATTTTTGAGATTGAAATAGTTGAAAATTGATATTGTAAAACTACTACCTACAAAAGCCAGCTGTACATGTGAGGAAAACAAACCTGGGGTGGCAGCTAGGAATCGGGAGTCCCTCCCCTGGTTCCTAACAACTGCCCATCCGTGACATCACAGGGGAAGGAAATACAACGTGTGGGATGCACTATGAATCCAGAGGAGACAAGTGTTTGAATTTGAATTCCTACCCCCAGGACTTCAGGGGGGGCCTTGGCAAGAAGCCAATTACCTACGTAACATGACAAAAACCCATATGCTTTTGTCCTGTTACGGGCTTTTGGAACCTGTGATAGATGGAAAATAGTGCCTTGGTGACCGATTCCCTTTAAAGAGTAAATATACTGGATGTGCCTGTGCTTAATCACTTAGTCTCTCAAATGCAACCTAATAGACCTATGACAAACAGAGGAAACCACCATAATGATACAAACAACAGTACATTTATTAAGTAAATTTATATAGATATATAAATAAAACGTGTAGAAGATTAACAGGAAATACCACTATTGTTGGGACAGAAGGGCAGCTCACCCAATTATAACTTTCAAATTCTACAACAAAATACACTGCATACTAAAGTACAGGCCAAAGAGTGGCTCCCTGCAAAGTAAAAGGCAATGCTCAATATTATGTCAGAGGTCAGTACCTGCTGCAGGAGTAAGCCAAATTGCCCATTGTCTCGGTAACACACCTGTTTTGTCTGGTCTAATGTGCCACACTTATAAATCCCCATCAATGTCTGTTTCCCTCTCGACTGGAAAAACAAGAACCATTTTTATCATTATAGGACTGAAACAACTTGGCACAGAAGATAATCAGCTGATTGTGAATCATTCATTTGCTGTACCTCAAGCATATACTTCTATACAGCCACATGCTCAGGTTAGTAGCATAATGGAATAAGAGGTCCAAAGCCCAGGAACCCCCTCCAATGGCTGCCAATGTTTTAAGAAGCATTTCCTGCTCACTGCACTGCTGAGGGAGAAGGAGGAAAGGTGACTCTGCGTAACAGTCTGTAAATCAGTCTGTAGCCCCTCAGGCATTATTTTAAAAGTTGATTTTAGAAGGATGGAGGCCATGTAAATTTTTGTTTGTGAAGTAACTATGTATTTTATTTGTGTAATTTGTGTACTTGATATTTCAATTCTCTTAGCTGTCAGAATTATATGGTCCTTTGGCTTCTGGTTATATACAACAATATTTATATTCATTTGCAACAAGCAGAGATTCTGAAGGATGGGGACCCAGACTCTCAGCATCATATTTATCTTTAATGAGATCCTGCAGAGAGTCCAGCACAGTTTTGATGCTGGTAAATATGGCCAATATATGAACATATGTTCTGTATTTTATGGCCTGAAGATGGCCGCCTATGATATGGCAAAATCTTGATAAAAGTATAATTCTTGGTGAAACTTAATCTAAAGGGACACAAGGTCTACCAAAATGTCTGACTATTTTCTGACTTTAACTACAATACATAATCAGAATATGATACTTCTTTTTTAACAGGTACCACACTTCATGATGCCCCATGAACGAAGCTGGAGAGACTATGAACAACCTCATCCCGATCTCCCTTACCAGTGTGCAAGTGTCCCTTTTACAGCGAGAAGTCACCTGTGGCAAAACACACCCTGTGATAACAGTAAGAACAGTAGTGCACTACTTCTTAGTCATTCATTATGGTCATCAGAACCTGCTAGGAAATTCAGATCTACAGTACATGCTAAAAAGGATTCAGGCTTCATATACATTCTTCATGCAAAATAGCTGTCTTCAATTTATAGTATTTGATGTGCAGTATCAACTCATTATATATATATATATATATATATATATATATATATATATATATATATATATATATATATCAGACATTTCTGACTACTGTAGAGTTCATAGGAGAATTCTGTGGTTGAAAATAGAAACTTTACCAGGAAATCATTTCTTGTGGTTGCACGATGATTTCTTGGCTGGTACTTCCCTGTGACGTGGGCTGGCAGAAAGATAAAACATATGCTAAATATACAGCAGATAACAGAGAGTTTAAACTATGGACAAGGGTGAAGAGCATGGCCTAGGCCTAGAAGTATTAATAAGGATATGTTGACAAGTAATAGGTATTAATATAATATAAAATACACACATAGACTGGGTTAAAGGCAGAGGCATAACTAGAATTTATTGGTTCGATGCCTCCAATGTAATAATAATAATTCCTTTATTTATATAGCGCACACAGATTACGCAGCGTTGCACCAAGTTTGCCAAAATCGGTCCATGTCCCCAATAGGGCTCACAATCTAATCAACCTACCAGTATGTTTTGGAGTGTGGTAGGAAACCGGAGGACTCCAATGTGCAAATATAGAAGCTTCCACAGTGTACAGTTATCTCTCCCTTAAAGGGGTTATGCCATGAAACAATTGACTGCAAAAAGCTGTCAAAGAGGTTAAAATATTTCAAAAATCTATTTGTAATGGTTACCTGGAAGTAAAGATTCCTTTCTATTTGTTATTATGATGCTTGTTCAGCCTCTATTCTGCTCCACACAGAAGCAGATGTGGGAGGGGCCTAGCCAGGCACATGCACAGCACTGACAGAGGCAACTCACTGGCCTCACCTCAGCGCTACAGAGCGCTCAGCCTTCAGAGTCTCCTTCCACCCACTGTGCTCAAATAGTCCCTGCATTACTGATCCAATAAAAGTCCAATTGAAATGTGTCATACGCCCCATGTTAAAAGTGCACCAAAAAAAGTTGGTGCAGTCTGTCAAAGCAGTGCAGGGGGCACCAGATTCATGAAGAATGTGCGCCAGAAATCCTGAATCTGGCGCCCCCTGCACACTACACAGGACACTGCACATGGTACACATGCAGTATGTATTCTCACAGCATCATGGTCGGTCAGGCTGACATGCATGGATGCATAGATAAATAGGTGACAGCTTCTCACATGTTACTGATCTTTAGCTACTTCCCTGCTAGTCAGGGACAGGACTGCAGTGTAACATGGAGGGAGAGTGAATGGTGGAGAGTACAGGAGATGCATCAGGAGAGGTCAGAGCTCAGCCTGTTACTTGTGTGATCTCTGCAGCCTCCTGTGTGACCTGACTAATGGTGGAGGGAGGAGAGGGTTGCTGCATTGCTATGATCCATGTTAGGGGAGGGCAGCAGATAGTCATGTATGTCTGCAGTTACCTTGTATCTGCTGCTGGAAGCAACTGTGGAGCAGTGGAAA
This sequence comes from Engystomops pustulosus, assembly GCF_040894005.1. Classification (NCBI taxonomy): domain Eukaryota; kingdom Metazoa; phylum Chordata; class Amphibia; order Anura; family Leptodactylidae; genus Engystomops; species Engystomops pustulosus. The sequence goes on along the minus strand of NC_092415.1, from coordinate 82,201,574 downwards.
TCACCTCATTCACTGGTGTAGACGGCTGAGCTCTCTGCCCCCTCTCTCACTTTCTATTGGCTGCAGTGTGTCAGGTGATCTCTCAGTGTGGAGTGATCTGTAGTGCAGAGCAGCAGGTGGAATGTTTGTGCGCAGACTTGGCCAGATCAGCTGTTGCTCAGGACGGGACACAGCTACCACTATAGGGCGCCAGCAACCAGGACAAAGGGAGTTATCTCAGTAAGCCTGCAGATTTTGTAATAAGTGTAAATGGTGAAAGTACTTGTCACAATGCATTGGACCCAATTACAGCCATTTGCTATGGTGACACAACCCCTTTAAAATTAATTTAGTGCCCTAAGCCAACCCCTTAGTGTGCCCGCAAAAAAATTTACTCCCCTTTTTTTGGCCCTTAGAATACAGTCACACCAATGTGTGAAAACGGACGTATACATGAGTACCTTACGTCCCCATTTTTTTCAATGGGCAATGCGGTCTTCCATTAAATGGCCACATTGTGCACCATACTGTACCATTTTTGAGGCGTATAAAAATATAGAGCATGTCCTATTTTCTCATGTTTTTGCATCCCTACACCCTATAGAAGTCAATGGGAACGTATAAAATACTGGTTGCATACATTCTCCATACGGTTGTGCACCATATGCTTCGATATATACATACAGTATCCAAACCAGTGGGAGGCGCAATTTGTCAGCCGTCCATCATTTGCCAGCCCACCGTATTTTATATGGATATGGTACAGATACGTATATACGGACTCATATGGATTCAGACAGCACGGGAATACAGGACTGGAGAAATCCCACATTCGTTTGAAAGTATTCTTACATAGTATAATTCTACCTTTCCTTTAGCCTCAACTCCTATTCTCATCCCAGCATTTTGGCACCTCTTTGGAACTTATCATATTTCGTGAAGTAATTAACGCAATTTGGAGCTTTGGTACATGGGAAGGGAAGTTACACTTGATCAGTAAAAATGTTAGGTGTAAGTAAATTTAACCAGTGTCAGACAGCTTTTGTCCAGGCATAAAAGATGATGAGGTGCATTGGAAAGGCAAAGGATACACATGACTGGAGAACATCTCCCCTCATACACAAACATCACATAAAATATGGCTTAAATATACTAAGTCCATTAGTAACTTGCTGCACTACAAATTTAGCTACCAGTCCACTAATTGTTTCTTAGCCTACAATAAATTAAAAAATATCAAATCTTCAATTTCTTTGTTAGACTATAAAATCTGTCACTAAGATTGAGCGCCCAATATCCTGTATATGTCGCTTCCCCACTCAGGTCCGTCAAAGTTTACTTTCTTCTTCCTGGTGTATGTAAGTGCATTGTCTTGCGACACAATTTGAAAGTTAAAGTCGGATTGTCCGACAGCCCACCCTCCGATTTCTGTCGCATGAAAGCCAGTGCAGCTGCGGTAAAAACCGATTGCATGCCACACAATACCCAGTTAAATAAGTGCCTTTACGAAAACGCCTTAAAATCCGACAAAAGTGCTATCCGCATACCCTTAGTAAATAACCCCCTATTGGTTTATCTGGCGCAAGCTGGACATTAGCAAAGCAAACTGCACCAATATATTTGGGCCATTTTCTTCCCCTTTGACATTGTTAATACCAATTATATGTTGTGTTTTCTTTTGGACTTATGGATATGGATCCATATGGATATATGGATATAAATAAATAAAAGAACCAAAGAAATATCAAAGAAATCATCCCTCCTATGGCACTTAATAATCCAAGTTCTTTTTTTTGTGTAGATTTTATTGCTGCCAAATTGTCACTAATATAATATGTAGGTACATATAATCACTTAACTTGTACATGAATATTTAAGAAGGCTCCATTTTTATATTAGATAAAAAAAATAAATGCCCATAACATACCCAGACTCAACCAAACAACCAAGCCAAAAGAAAAAAAAGACACGGCAAGTAGTAAGTATCTATAATAAAGTGAGGTACATACAGTTCACCCACTTGCTTATTTACTTAAAAAGTTGGACTCGACAAATACATATTGTGGAGAAGCTATAATTAAAATAAAGTGTTTGTCCATAGTGCAAAGTTTTTTAATCACCCTTATAAACAAAAATACATTTGCGCTTCTTCCCTGTATAAAGGCAATTAGGTTACACAAACAATAAATGATGAGGTGTTCCAAATACTTTCAATGGTCTGGTATTTTAGAAATAATTTATTATACTAAGAAGCACATTCCAATAACACCTGTGAAACAATATTGGTATCCACCTCCCTAATATTGACTTCCTTTTAGGTCTTTTATAGCCAGTTATGCTACTTATTTAAATTATAGCCCAAATACTTTGGTATCAAAAAGTTTGTGAAGCAATTGATAAATAGATTGAACTACTGTGGTGCCTCAAGAAAAAGTGGGCACTTATTTTGTTTAGATTAGTCTAGGAAATACAAGTAAAGACTGTACATGTAATCTGTGTAAACCACAACACTATAGAAATATGTGCTACAGAAACCTGTGTGAGAAAGTTGTGCTCTTTACATTAAGTGCTTAAGTTCTTTTGATGCCATTTTCTCCTTTCACCAAATAATTAAAGTGTTAATTTAAAACATAGTAATGGATAACATGAATTGAGATTTTTTTTTTAATAGGTTATCAGGTAACAGGCTCTTTTTATGCTTGTCCACCATCAGAGTCACAAACTGCTGTGCTACCAATAGAACCAAGCTTACGTTCTGGGGAAGCCATCGCTTTATCAGGTAAGCTTACCAAAGCAACCAATGTAATGGACCCCCACCAATCAGCTTATCTCTATGTAGTTCTTGGTAAATGTCCCCCAGCTATTATTTAAGGGAATGTGAGCTGCACTGCAGTACCTCGAGAGGGCTGCTACATAATGTAAATGTAGCGAGTAGAGACCTAAGTAAAGGTCATCAATATGTAAAGATATTCTACAGTTTATACTGTTATAGAAACCCCTGTAAAGCAAGTTTGCTTTATTTTTCCATGTCTTTAGTGAAATTATATGTTACCCCTATTGTGTGTGTTTCCTTTTCTGAATTCCCCTATTCACATGAGGCCTCTAAATATGTCATAAAGGAGAACTAAACTAATGGTGTGTGGGTTGTGCAGGTGGTTCATGGAAGAACTTGTGCCATCCTACTTCTCTGCATGAGCATGAAAATCTATTGCTCATCCCAAGATTACATGTCAGTCAACCACTCGTGAGATAATTGATCACCTATAATAGGATAGACAGAAAGTGTAATTAAACTAATTGACTTTTCATTAACTTTAGAGTGTCGGCTTCATATCAGTTTATATTACCGAGATACCTTGGTTGGTGAAAGAACAACATCCAGTCCAGAAGGATGTAGAATTTCACATGGACAGTGCTTGGAAATAAGTCGCATGGATCAAATCTTGTTTCCTTACCCTGAGGATAACAGTCTGCGGAAAAATATTGAGAAACTACTGAGCCACTTGGAGCGGGGTGTAATTCTCTGGATGGCCCATGATGGAATATATGCAAAGAGACTGTGCCAGAGCAGAATTTACTGGGAAGGACCTTTATCCATGTACAGCGATCGCCCCAATAAGCTAGAACGAGATGTGCCTTGCAAGTTATTTGATACTCAGCAGTTTTTAACAGGTAAAATGCATTGGTATCACATAGTGAGTAATTTAATATAAAAGATTAAGGTAGTCAGCTCAGCTGTGATGCAGTTAAATGGTAGGGTGGATTGATCGAGCACAGGTTTCATCAGCTTCAACAGAGTATAGCATACAAACACGAACATCCGGCTCAAGAGTAGACTTCACTCCAAATTTTTAAAAAAATGCAAGTTTTCTTCTTCAAAAATGCATACAAGTCATAAAAGATGAACACGGATGGCAAAAAGAATCACGGTGAACGCCTACGCGTTTTGGATAACAAATATATACTTTTTCATGGCTTATTCAATTTTTTTGCCATGAATAAGGATATATTTGTTACCCGAAATGCATAGGCGTTCATTGTGACTCTTTTTGCAATCCATCTTTTATGACTTGTATGTATTTTTGAAGACTATAATAAAGAATATTTGATTTTTTTAAAATTTGGAGTGGAATCTACTCTTGAGTCAAAAAATTATGGTGGGATCCTAAAAATGCTTGTTCAATACCCGGGACCTCAGAGAATTAGCAAATTGAAGTTTCACAGACCTATGACATCATGTTGTCATGTGATCTAGTTGCTTCATTTTTTATATTAAAAGTTAGAAAAATTGCCTCAGTAGCTTAAATTTAACCAGATTAATCAAAGTGTTAAATGCTAACTGATATCTGGCATAGTTCAAGACTGTCTAGTCTAACTTTAAAGCTACAATTAGTTGGTGATTCGTTTACACTACAAAAAATGTGGGCAATTGTTGTCAGATTTTTTTCTTCACCTGTTTATTTTACTTGGCTATACTTTACAATGGGTGCATGTATAAAGACACATACTTTTTGATACCCCCCCTTAAACCAGTGCAGAGTAGATGATGAGGTGCAGGCCTTGTCTCGGCAGGCCTTGCTATAGGGCATTGGAGTCGACTGTAGCAAACTTTCACACCAGATTTATGGTAGAAAAGCTCATAAATCCTGATGAAGCTGATGGCCTTTCCCCTGCACTTGAAAAGTGGCATGGGCATCAAAAAAGCTTTATTGGTACAAAACTTTTTGGACAAAAGGAGGCTTAAAAGACACAAAACCGTAGATTGCAGCTTTTCTGCCAAAAATGTTTATACATAGCCCCTTATATATTACCTGAGATTTTTCATACTAGAGAATGTAGGTATTTTTAATAGCTTTGCACAGTAATGAGAATGGTTCTTTGAGATGCAGTGACACATTGGAGAAGCTAGGGGTTAGATTACACACATAATTTGATATTTTTTTTTTGGAGCCTCCTTTAAAAAACTGGCATCATTCCTCTTTTACGTGCTGCAGCTAGAGTGATATAAAGATATTGCATATTAAAATATTTAAAATAAAATGTCCATCTTACAGTATTTGATACATTAACTTATCTTTCATTGGTTGATATATATTTGCATTCATCAGAATTGCAGGCATTTGCTCACCATGGACGTCCAATTCCAAGATTTCAGATTGTTTTATGTTTTGGGGAAGAATTTCCAGACCCTCAGAGAGGAAGAAAACTAATTACAGCTCATGTAGGTGTTATTTTTTTAATAGTACTATGATTATTTTGTAGTAACGTTGAGTAAGTTTCAGGGCAAGTTCACTTATAAGTTATTTCATTTGTTTTTCGGCTTCAGTTATTGTGCACAAAGATCAGCTCTGTTGACTATACCGAGATAATGAAGGGACTGGCAAAGTGAATGAAAATCTTAATTTTCTCCTAGTAGGCGTACTGCACACTGGATCTTCTAAGAGGTTCCAGCCTCTTAGGGTATATGATGTGTAGTATGTTGCCAGAATGAAATGAGATTTCAAATGTAGTCTTTGCCAGCAGAGACTTAAAGGGGTTTTCCCACAAAGGCAAGTTATGCCCTATCCACGGGATAGGGCCTAACTTGCTGATCAGTGAGGGTATCAGTGCTCCTGAGAGAGACCCCACAGATCGCAAAAGTGAGGTGTCCGACCTACCCCTCTCTGCTCCTCAGACTCATGGAGCAGATGGCCGCGCATGACCGTTCTGCTCCATTAATCTCCATGGAGCCGACGAAGAACGGTGAGGAGCGGCGAGGGGTCGGTCGTTTTCGCATTCTGTGGGGGTCTCAGCACTGAGACCCCCACTGATCAACAAGTTATGCCCTATCCTGTGGATAGGGCCTAACTTGCCTAGGTGGGAAAACCCCTTTAAGTAAATGTGGTGGCCCAAGACAATGGGCATGTTAAATTCTCCCCAATGTTTAATGGAGAGATACCTGTTACAGCTTACAGGCTATGAGGATAAGGGGATGACACAAGCGGTATAAGAGCTTGTATAATGGTCCAGCCATTTTTTATAAGGATAAAATAATTTAACCCCTTAAAGGAAACCTACCATTTAGAATGCTAGGGGTAAGCTGTAAGTACCGAGCACCAGCTCAGGGTGAGCTGGTGCCGGTACTTACTTTCATTAGTGTTATAAACCGCGGTATCACGGTTTTAACACTTTTTAAACTTTAGAGCAGAAGAGGCTTCGGCGCGAAGCCCCTTCTGCTCTAAAGTTTAAAAAGTGTCAAAACCGCGATACCGCGGTTTATAACACTAACGAAAGTAAGTACCGGCACCAGCTCACCCTGAGATGGTGCTCGGTACTTACAGCTTACCCCTACCTTTCTAAATGGTAGGTTTCCTTTAAGGACGCAGGGTTTTTTTTGCTCATTTCTCGCTCTCCACGTTCAAAAATCCATAACTTTTACATTTTTACGTGTACAGACCTGTGTGAGGGCTTATTTTGTGCGTAACAAATTTTACTTTCCCGTAATGTTATTTATTTTAACATGCCGTGTACTGCAAAGCTGAAAAAAATTCCAAATGTGGAAAAATTGAAAAAAAAAACGCACGTGCGTCACGTTCTTGTGGGCTCAGTTTTTACGACTTTGACAGTGCGCTCCAAATAACACCTCAGCCTTATTCTTTGCTTTGGTGCGATTGCGGTGATACCAAATTTATATAGGTTTTATTGTGTTTTAATACATTTTCAAAAATTAAATGAATGTGTACAAAAAGGAAAAAAAATTTTTTGCCATCTTCTGAAGCTAATAACTTTTTCATACTTTGGCGCACGGAGCTGTGTGAGATGTCATTTTTTGCAAAATGAGCTTTCATTGCTGTGATTTTGAAGTCTGTGCGACATTTTGATCATTTTTTATTCCATTTTTTATGTGATCTAAAAAGGTGCAAAAGTCGCATTTTGGACATTTGGGCGCCATTTCCCGTCTCGGAGGTCACCGCCGGCTGTAACCGTTTTTATATTTTGATAGATCTGGCATTTTGGGACGCGGCGATACCTAATGTGTCTGTGATTTTTACTGTTTATTATGTTTTATATCAGTTCTAGCGAAAGGGGGGTGATTTGAATTTTTTATATTTTATAAATTTTTTTTATTTTTTAAACTTTTTTTAAACTTTTTTTTTCACTATATCTTAGACCATCTAGGGTACATTAACCCTAGATAGTCAGATCGTTCCTACGATATACTGCAATACTTCTGTATTGCAATATATGGCATTTTTGCAGCTCATTCATTACAATGAGCAACTGGCTCATTGTAACGAATCTGCAGAAGCCATTAAGCCTCGGGTCAAACGAAGACCCGAGGCTACCATGGCAACCAATTGCCGCCTCCCGATGACGTTCAGGGGCGCGGCGATCGGAATAAAGATGGCTTTGCCGGCGGCAATTGACGAGTTAATAGCCGCGATCGGTGCAAGCACCGACCGCGGTTATTAGAGGTTGGGGTTTGCTGCAATACGCAACAACCCCCACCCTCTGTATGAAGAGGACTCAGCCCGTGAGCCCTCTTCATACATTCCCTATACCTCTGCGCCGTAGAGCGTTAAGGGGTTAATGAATAAATTGTATATAACCAGTCATCACCCACCATGTTATATACAAAGTTCAAGGTGAAAGTTACTGCAGAGAAGCCGTGAACCTGGTATCTGGTGGTTGCTGGATAGCAGATGGGAGGAGGACACAGGATGGGTTAGTAACGTGAGAGTTGACATGTCATGCAGTAACTCAGTGTGATAGGCTTGTTAAAGAAATGGGTATTAAGAGCATGTTGTATGATTGTACTATGGTTCTATATTACAAAAATGTAAGACACAGCCATACCGCCCATTTTTTGCTGTGTAATGGGGTACACAACTTTTTTTGACAGAAGGACCATAAGACATCATAAAACATTTATTAATGTCCATAATGCTGCATGTTTGTCGTCAGTAATGACTCAATTCTCTTCAACACACAAACCAGGCTCTGTGTCCACATATTTCCAAGAATTACAAGAACGTTGCATGAACTTCTTGCTGTAGATCTTTTTACCAATGGGCATTTTGTCATTTTTTTGGTTTTCTAGGTTGAGCCTGTCTTTGCCAGACAACTCATTGGCTTTGCTGAACAAAATAGCAGTCATTTTATGAGAGGATATGAATATTCAGATCTTATTAGCAGCTCAGAAGATTATCATCGACCAATTCGTCATGTTCCACTTCAAGAATAAAGATGAAGGTGACTTTCCATTTAATGTATCATCACGTCAGCGTGGCACCGATGACAACAGTTACTGTACTATTGCTGAACTGTGGCTGCGGATGTTTGATTGACAAATAATAGAAAAAGGACTTTTTATTCTGTATTTTTAAAGTGAATTTGTCAATTGCTGTCAATCTAAAATGGTAAACTTCCTTAAAATAAGAGAATGTGCTTATTTTTTTGTAGATTATGTTTTAGTGATCTCGGGCCTCATGAATGTTAATGATTCTCTGCCTCACCAGGAATTAGTCTATGTGTGATTTGTTATTTTCATTGACTCATTTACTTCAATGGGTGCACAGACCACACACTGCTGACAAATATGTTAATATGAAACTATAATTGGATTTATTAAGTATTACCTTATATACTCGAGTATAAGCCTAGTTTTTCAGCACAAAATTTGTGCTCAAAAACCCTAACTCGGCTTATACTCGAGTCAACTAAAACATAAAGACAAAACTCACCTTTCTGACGTCACCCGTAGGTCCTCTTCTGTCTGAGACAGTCGAGGACCTACAGGGGACATTGGAAAGATGAGTACAGTGTTATTGTTTTCCTACTACAGGGGCTGGGCAGGCTGTATGCTACAGGGGCTGGGCAGGCTGTATGCTACAGGGGCTGGGCAGGCTGTATGCTACAGGGGCTTGCAGACTATATACTTTGAGGCTGTAACCAATGCATTTCCCACCCTCGGCTTATAATCGAGTCAATAGGTTTTCCCAGTTTTTTGTGTTGAAATAAGGGATCTCGGCTTATACTCGGGTCGGCTTATACTCGAGTATATTCGGTATTTAATAGAGTACTGGTTTATTTTTAGTTATGCCACTGATCCAAATTCATAATGTTTCATGAATGCAATTTTTTAAGTAAGTTGACACCTATAAATGCATATCATGGAGGAGGGGTAGAAAATAATGGATCTAAAGATATATGAATATCCACTTTTAATTAGCAGATTAAATAACAAAATATTTATGGATTTCTCTGATGGAACTTTTATTGATGAAACAACACATCAAAGAAACCCCTTGATGTTTGACCTTTAGCACAATGAAGCTATGTGGGGCAGGTGTGCACAAATTGGTGGTAAAGTTCATAGCTGTTTTAAACAAACTTTTGTTTGTTTTGGGAATACACATCTCACAGATGTAAATTTTGGGATATAATATCTCATGCATATCATTTATTTCTTATGCTTGTAATAACCAGTGTAGTATATTCCTATTTGTTCTGCTGTAAAATGTACTGCCAATTAGGAGTTAGTAAGGGAGACTGGCAGGGAGACATAGTGTAGCAGAAAAGATGAACTCATTTACTGTTGACTCGAAATATAGTGTTACAATGGGGCCTATCCAGACTAGAAACATTTCATGATATTACATGGCATTTAACTGCAGTCTGTGAATGGAAAACCAATCATATTTCAAAATGTATTCTTTTACTTTTGCGAAAAGTTGACAGTTCAATTAAAACTTCTGGGATAGTATCTGTTGATATTTATTGTGAGATTTATAAGGAAATGTTTTTGTGGCCTCCTAGGTCAAAACATTAAGTCGTCTTAGCCATGGCCACAACCTAAATGGTGCCTTTTAGCCAATCAAACTAAGAAGCACTTTTATTCATTTATATTATTTACACTTTGCATTTCAATAGGCAACATCTAATAGATGGTATTAATTAATGGTCCATTATAGGTAACCTATCATTGGGATTTAGGCCCACAAATCACCACCAACTTGATCACTATGATGTTGGCCTAATTCGAGAAGATTTAGCATCATTGAGAAAAAATACTCTTAAAATTGAATGCAAGGGCCAAAGAGTCACAGGGTAGAAGAATATAAAGGCAGGCTTTTCCTGAATAATGTTTTTAGGCTTTTCCTGAAAACATCATCATAAATTACCTTCAGCAGTTACCACACAGACTTACGATTATGCATCTGGACTAAATTATCATTTCGTAAACCAGGAGATAAGAGGCCAACATGACTCTCCTGTGCCCAGCAGGGTATTTGACCCCTTAACAACACATGATGTATTACCACGTCGGCTGCGGGTGTTTGGAGAGGGCTCGTGGGCTCAGCTTATCCCTGTGATAGTACTGATCCAAAGAATAAAGTAGACATATCATTTGGAGCGCACAGAGAAAGCGGTAAAATCCAAGCCCAGAAGAAAACGGTGCAAATGCATCTTCCCCCAAGTAGTACATTCACTATGACATCTCTAGTGAGTCTCACTTAGCACAGCCTAACTTCAGTTAATTGACCTATCAGATGACATAGAAGTCGAAGGAGACAGGAAGGGCGAGGAATAAGCAAGAGCCGAGTAAGAAACATAGGAATGGACAAAGGCTGAATAGGAGGGGTTTTTTTTAGATTAGATTTTTTTGTGTCATATAGGACTGTAATGCTTCTAAGTGAGAAGGTCAGTTCATCTTTACCAACCAGCTAAGACATATCTGTAAATTAGAAAAATCTGAAACTACTGCAAAATGTTTTACTGTGTCCTTATGTATACACACTGTAATATTGACACACTCTGTTAGTGGATTTCCAGCTTAAAATTCAAATTTTAATTATTATGTAAATTTTAAATGATACAACTTTCCAATACCCTAAATGTTTTAATTCTTCACTATTTTCAAAATATATGTGAAACAATTACAATTGTTTTCAGTGTTTCCAGACATATGTTAAAGAATACTGTCATCAAGGATGGCTTTACTGCTGTAGCTGAGATATACTGTAGCTCATAGAGTATTTTTCTGGGGTAGATAGAGGATATGTACGGCTTTGCAGTGTATGAATAAAAGCAAGTTTTCTCACAAAATGTGTTCATTTTTAAATGTGAAGTATTTTCTAAGGAGTACAAATGGCTGAGATTACACAATGAATGTATATGATATTGAGATTACAGATTTATCCTGAGAATAACCAATTATTTTTGTGTAAAATCAAAATGTGTTTTTTGTACAGTTTGTACATGAATAAAACTTTAAAGATATTCTGTCTCTAGTGTGTGCATATATTAGAAGAGGAGAAAATATTTAGCAGTGCATGGATAGTACAATATCATATATCATATCATGCGTGGCATCAGGGGTCACAGTGTGACATGTGCCGGGAAAAAAGGCTGTGTCACACAAATACACGTCAATGGCATTACATTGTGAGTTCCACTGTCACGGGGAGAAGAGAAGCGGAGGACACAGGAGCACTGCTATAGGTAAGTGAATTTTATTATTTTCATCTACTAGTCTAAATATATCTTAGAGGGCCACAGTTGTAAGGGACTACATATAATAAGGGACTCCATTGCAGGAATGTATATTAACAATTTCCCGATGCGGCCCGAGCCTTCTCCATAGCCGCTAAGTCTTTGCTGCATATTGCAGCAAAGGCTTACCGGTAACAATCGCGAAACCAATCGCGATTGTTTTCCCAACGATCGCTTCTGGCAATGGTGCTGGAGGCTTCAAAAAGATGGCGGCGTCATCAGGAAGTGGCGATCCGTCACCATGGTAGCCTCGGGTCTTCTGAATGGGGAGTAAAATCCACATAAACTGCCATACTGTAGTACAGTATCCACATCTAGGATTTAACCCCCAACACATCATGGTCACATTACACTTTATATGCACTAGCACTTTATATATGTATATATATCAGATAACGGATTGATTATTATACACTGCAAAAATATGAAATGATGTTGTATATATATATTTATTCATACGATATGATATGATTTAGTTATATGAAAAAATGAAATGTTTTTGAAAAAGTTGTGAGGTCATGTAACCCAATGTTTGGTGATCATGTGACTCAACTAAATGTGTATATATATCCACCATTTGCACTTGTCATTTGGCTTGAAAAAGTCTCACTCCGAGCCGAAACATTGCTGTATTGGGAGATGTAATAAAGAGGACTTTCTTTTGATTTTTACTGGAACCTTGGAGTGGTGCCTTTTTCCAATTATATGTAAGACTGTATAGATGAAATGATTAATTGGAAATGGTATATTATGAAATTAAAGGGAATGATTTACAATTTAATTTATTAGGTGCATCATGTTATTTACTGAGCGGTGTGCATGTAATATACTGAGGAGTCGCAATGTAATATTCGATTTATGGAGAGTGCACAGTATGGTTTTTGTTATGGGGGTATATTTGATATTTGTGTGGAACACAGTGTGGTCAGTTGTGTTGTGAGTGGTAAATATTATTTAGGAGCACAGTGTGGGACATTATTATCCAGGTGACATTATGCTGTAGTGACAGTGATATTTTTAGTTCCACAGTGTGGAGATGTGCCACACAGTGAAGAAGATATCTGGTGGAAAATTTTCATTGATAAGAAAAAAAAAGGGAAAAGTCATCCTGCAGCTCAGTACTCAAAGGCGAAGACATGTGAGGTACTGAATCGCACTTCGGAGTCTGATTTGTGTCAGTGCCAAGTCTTTTTATGTGGTGCAGAGAACGTAAGGAGGAGGTGAAGGGTTATAAGTTAGTTATTCTTATTGGTAAGTTAGTGCTAAGCACAATGCAGCCACTGTGAGTTCCTGTGAAAGAACGAATATTTCAAGGTAGCAGTATGGTGGGCCCCCAGAATCAATTTCTCTGTTGGGTCCCAGGCACTCCAGTCCGACCTTGGACTGGAGTATGGGCCCTAGGGTTGGAAATGCAGCTGCTACACTAAAATGTCCACCAGAGTGATTCTTAATTGGTCCAAGGATAACAAAATAACACATTCTCTATTTTACTATTATTACTATTTTATTTTATTTTACTATTATTATTTTAGCATTTTGTAGATATATTTCCAATCAGTCCAGCCTTTTGGTTGTACGTGGGTAAGACTGCAGATCTTCTGACTATGGTTGGATACTTCTCATGAATAGCTTTTCTTGTATGCATACTCAGACACAGGGACTTCCTGCCAGCAAGCTAGAGACAGGGACTTCCTGCCAGACTTTCTCTACAAGCTAGAGACAGATAAGGTCTCCATAGCAGTGCTGACTCTGTGTTTTATTGATGAGGTGAGTTAGCAGAGCTGAGTGTCATTGTGTTTTATATCCATCTCATGGATCACATAATCCCTAATCTCTGAACTGTTTTATCTCTCTTTTTCTTTTTTTTAAGTATTTTTTAATTTATTTTAACAAAACAATAGTTACATACAGTAATTTGTGTTGCAACCTAACACATACTTGATTGCATAGTGATCAATAAACATATATTTTACATTTTACATATTTAACATTACTACTGAGTTGATCACTTAGTCATACATTAGGTAGACATCTCTCTTTTTCTATGCGTCAGATGCTAGTAGAATGTTCTGAACCAAAATAAAACTGTAATTAAACCCTGTGACCTAATAATCTAAGCACATTGTCAGCACACAGTACCTCGCACAGAGGAATCAGGAAGTGTCTGCCTAGAGAGTCTTCGCCGCACTCTGGATTCTTACACTGACCTGTCTAGGGAGTGATATCACCAAAAGCAATAAAACTGACTAATATTGCAAAGTAAGGGGTTAAAAATGATCTTTTGTTGTGTAAACCTCACTAAGGGATTAACATTTTAGAACTTTCTTTCATGGGAAAACACCTTTAAGGTCCAACATAAAGTAGGAACTCTTAATAAAGGCAGTCTGTGCCTCTCCCAACTCTCCCCTCATATTGTGCCCCTTTTCACCTCTACATCATCTCCCCCTCATATTGTTACCTATCTCATCTCCTCCTCGTATTGTGGCCCCTCTGACCTCCCCTTCATTTTGTTGCCCTTCTCATATCTATCTCATATTGTGGTCCTCTTAAAGGGGTATTCCCACGAAGACAAGTTTCTAAGTCCAACCTGTCTCTATCAGTCTCCCCCATGCCACAGAATGTAAGGCAAAGAAACAAAAATGTAAGGAATGTAAGGAAGTGATGTGATAAGGAGTGGGTCGTGACTTTTTTATGTTTCATAAGTGCTCACTCATTCTTTATTTCAATGGTCTGATTGTACATCCAATGTACTTTATGGAACACGGGCATTAAATAAATTACATCTTTACTGTTACACTTATGTAATTCTCTAAAGTTGTGTGGGAGTTTGACTTTGATGCTACTTGTGAGGTTTTTCTAGGGAAAGTTGTTGTTTTGCAACAAATGCATTTGCCACACTGAAATAATCTTTGCATACTCAACCAACTGCCTGTTGTTTTCTTAGGCTTTTTGATTGTGGGTGCAATCTTTAGAAATAAGCTTGGGGCTTTGTTGTACAATAGGAGGTTTGTTGGGTAGAATAGTGTTCAGGTATTGGTCATTCAAAAGAAAATGCCAATGTTTTGAGAGAATGCGTTCCACCCGTTTGTGCTGTGTCTTAAATGGAAGACATATTTTGGTATTGTCAATGAAATCTGCTGTTGGAATATTGTTCTGTGGTATTGATGGTGTAATTTGCACCTTTCTATCTGGGTCTCTACACAGCCTACAATAAAGCTAGAGACCAAGATAGAAAGGTGCTAATTAAACCATCAATACCTTTGAACAATATTGTAAAACTCTCTCCTTTAGCAAAAAAAATTCTAAATTCTTTTATGAAATGGCTTGGCCTGGGGCAACCACCATATCGTCATGCTATATCCAGCACATATGTTGCTTTCCCCTGGCCGCTCATCGCTATATAATATAGGTTATACAATAGGTTACTATAGTATATAGGTTACTATAAGTTATAGAATGTAAACTATATATTTGATTGAAATTAGTTCTCAGATGATATTAACCCCTTACACGCCGTGGTCAAGTGCAAGTGTGTCCCACGTGGATCGGACCCCCCCGGTGTGCTTACCGGGGGATTCGATCCCTCCTGCCGCTGCCCCCGGGTCCGGCGAGTGACCCGAGGCTTCCAGCTCCTCTTCTCGCCGGGTTCTGCCTTCCTGGCAGGACCCGGCTGTATGTAACTGAGCATGCGCAAGTGTATTGCAGTGTAGAGGCTTGTCAAGCGAAAGGTGGAAAATGTATGAAAGTAAAAAAAAAAAAAAGAGTTAATCATTTTATAATAATAATTAAATAAATAAAATAAAGTCCCATAATCTCCTCAGTTACACATATAATGCAAATACAGTATATAAAACACAAAAACACATGAAGAAAGTACATATTTGGTATCACCGCGTCCGTATTAATCTGTACAATAAATCTAAACCAATATTGAACCCACTCAGTGAACGATGAAAAAAAAAACTACGAAAAACTTATATACAATTTTTCATCAAACACCATCACAAAAAATGTGATCAAAAAAAGCTACGTTCCCTAATATGATACGACTGAATAGAACAACTCTTTTCGCATAAAATAAGCCCTCAACCAGGGCTGACAACAGAAAAATACAGAAGTTATGGCCCTAAAAAGTTATCAATAGTAAAAACAATGCGATTTTCTCCAATATTGGTTTTGCTCAGTAAAATTGAGCAAAGATAAGAAAAACTATATAAATGAGGTATCACCGCAATCGTAGTGAACCAGATAAAATATTATTTTTACGTTACGGTGAGCGGGGAAAAAAAGTGCTAAAAATCCAAAATAAAAATTGATGATTTTGTTTGTGTCACCTGTGAAATAGTTAATAAAATCTCATGAATAAGCTATAGACCCCCAAAATGAATTATCTATACATTGTAACTCACCACGCAAATAATAAGCCCTCATATGTTCGCATTACCAAAAAAAATTAAAATTTATAGCTTGTACAATGTGACAATACAAATCTGCTGTACATGCCGCTGCTTTGATCCTATGCTCGGCCGTGCGCCCATACAGCAGTTTACCACCAAGTATTGGGTATCAGTACACTCGGGAGAAATTGGGCATTAGACGTTGCAGAGAGTTTCCTCATTTTATTTATTATGAAACTGTCAATTTTGGCCTAAATTAATGTATTTTCCAAAAAAATCCAAAAGTTTCTAAATCGCAGGTCCATATTGTTTTAACCCATGTGAAACACTTAAAGGGTTAATAGACTTAATAGAAGTTGTTTTACATACATTGAGGGGTGAAGTTTCTATAGTGGGGTAATTTATGGGGTTTTATTATCATATAGGCCTTACAAAGTCACTTGGAAGATGAGTTGTCCCTCAAAATGTGAGTTTTAGCAATTTTCATGAAAATGAGAAAAATCGCACCTAAAGTTCTGCACCTCATAACATCCTAGAAAAATGAAAGGACGCATAAAATATCATCTCAACATAAAGAAGACATTCCGTAAATGTTAATTCTCAAGCTTTTTGGGTAGTTTTATTTCCTGTCTGGAAAGCAGAACATTTCAAACTTGGAAAATGAAGAATTTTTAGAAACTTTTGCCAAATTTTCATTTTTTTTCAGAACGAAACACAAAAATTATCACTTAAATTTTACAACTAACATGAAGGACAATTTGTCATGAGAAAACATTCTCAAAATCACCTCGATGTGTTAAAGTGTTCCGAAGTTTTAACCAATTATCGTGAGACATGTCAGATTTGAAAAATCGAGTCTGGTCATTGAGCTGAAAACTAGTGTCGGTGATAAGGGGTTATATTAGACATCATACCTTTTTTCATTTGTTCCTGCGCTTGTCTGTCCATTTGTTTTTCTTCCAACTGCGGCAATATCCCAAACTGGTTTTCTACTATAGATCTACTATGACGTACAATTTTTCCTGAAGATAATCAGTACAGGTATATGGGAAAATAAAAAATATATAGGTTTTGAAAGATGAGGATCGAAAAATGTAACACAAAAACATAAAGGGGCTGCGTTGTTAATGTAAGGTAGATTTAAGAAGATAATTTTCACAATTCGACTCCAAAGATGGGTACCACAGAATGTATGACTCTCATGGCTCATCCTCATGACTAATTTCTGTTGTGGAGATCCGTAATATGGTGCAACTAGCTCAGGGCCTATACTGAACCTCCATTCATGTTACCTAAGGCTCTTAGTGAATGGGTTTAATGATGTGTTTCAGCTTTCTGCAGTGACACATTGGTTTCACATTACTTATGAATATGGAGCACAGAGAATAATTCACACTGTCATTTCCTTGCATTGTGGTGACTGTACACTGCATTTTTCCATATTCATAAGAGCAGGATTGTTTTTATTTAATCTAAGAGATCATCTTTTTTGAATTCATATAATGACTTTACCTACATCAGCTTATAATGTAGAGACCCAACCTGTGCACACAGAGGAAGGAAATAGGCTATAGAGGGAGGATTACCACATCAATCAGTGGGGTGGGTTGATAAAACATCAAAATGATAATGGGATTACCGGTAATCTATATCTAAGTGCAATACTCATGTAACTATATTCTGCCGCAATAATGCATTGATGTTAATATAAAGAGAGCCAAAGAATAGTAATATTATTTATCATCTTTATGAGAGCTAAAATGAAAAAAAAAAAAGATAACGGGAAAATACCTAGTGTAAAAAATCTACTTGGACATGAGCAATTACTTTTGAAGTTTATGGTTTTCTGAAGAAATGTAGTTATGAGTTACAAATGAATCACAGCCTGTACTGATAAAATGCTGTATACCATAAAAATGTTAAGGGGGTTGTCCCGGTTTTTACAAAACTTGACGGGGGCTATAAAAGCAATAACAAATATACTCACCTCCTCCGGTGATCCCATTCACCTGCAGTGCAACCTGTCACTGCCAGACCATGACCAGCAGCCTGGTTTGGCAGGTTTGGGTGATAATCCCTCTGTATGTTCTGGTTACCAAGTCAATTCCATAAAAAGTGGTGTAGTTTGCTTGTTACTTCGGTCGCTATGTTATTGTACATTGTTCCGACCATGGTTTGACTTTAAAAAAATCTACCATCAAAATCCATCATGATAAACCAGAGTCACTTACTCATAGATCAAGGCACCTTGACTGTGGTAATCTTCCTATATTTGTTATCCATGGCCTCTAAAACTAACTTTTATAATTATGCTAATGATTCTAAAGAATCTCTGGTGGGTGTTTCCAGAGCACCTCAGTGTTGTCTTTTCACTCATTACAATGAGCAGAGAAGGTCTCCCCTCCCCCTGCACTTCCTGCTGCTGCTAGATTACACAGGCAGAGGGAGAAAGCAATTGGAGGGGGAGAGATGTTCCGCTCATTGTAACAGCCTGTGATGCTGCAGCACTGAGGGGCTCCGGATACATACAACAGAGCTCCTCAGGCTCATAAGCATAATTTTAAAGGTTGATTTTAGAAGGAAGGAGGTCACTGAATGCCTGGATCTATGAGTAAATGTCCCTGGTTTATCATTCTTGATTTTCATGGTAGATTTCCTTTAAAGAATGGAGTGCTTCAGTGCCCTGTTTAAGTGGTTTTAGAGCTTAAATATGTAGTCCCATGAAATCCCAGCCGAACTTGAAGCTCGGAAACAGAATTTGGTGCCTTGGTGGTTGGAAAAGAAACTAAACGGATATGGGTGTTTTTTAAAATTTGAAATAGATCCATGAGCAGGGTGGAGGGTGAAGGGGGAACCAAACCTCACTGCCCATTTCCATGGGACAATGTTCTGCAGAGAGAAAGGTAAACTTTCATCTAACTTTTCTTGTTGTTTTATTATTTTTTTTTTTTAAATAATCGATTTTGATATCCCTAAGCCTCTCACACAAACCTACTGCCTGCTCCAGATTTAGGGGCCTAGGTCCTTTGATAAGGGACTCCAGTGGTGAAGCGGGGATATTCCTGAATTTTCTGATGAGTAGAGAGAGGTGGAGCTCTTTTTTTTGTGGTAAGTGGTTTTTTGATCCAATCCATATATGTACATCAAATATACAATCATCCACTTTGTATTGTGCTATAATTTGGAACATCCAAATTTGAATGTAATTTGTGCAACAAGGCGCCTAGCAAATGATATTTTTAAATAAGAGACTTACAATGATTAAGAGAAGCAAGCTTTTATTCCATGTTGTAAGTATTGTAGCATATTAGTTAAATAACAAGTAGTAGTAACTATCCTCTTTTAGTTATAGCAAGTAGCTTAGTTTTCATAACAAGATGTAATACAGACATAATCAAGAAAGGCTCCAGTGTTGCCCTGTATATGCGGAGACATATGCTTCCAGTGTATAAGCTTGTGGCTCATGTCTTCTTCTCATAGTTACAAGAGGACTGGAAGCAGACAAGTTGTAAATGCATACTGCTCTTAAATTCATTCAACAGCTGCTCTAGTAACCTGTGGGGAGAGACAGAAACACACTTTTAGGATATAAAACAAATAGAGGAATTAACACGAACCATTGCCGTATGTCATTTTTCAACTTTTCTTGCAGTATTGTTGCCTATTACTCTCACTACATAGCTTTTATTTTTAATGAATAAAGTGTAAGAAAGCTTACTGAGAAAAAGTGAGAAACCTCATTCACTAAGCACAAGCACACCAACTATCAGCGATGAGGTCATCATTGTTCTTATTCAATTCATTTCTCTCCACTTTTAGATTCTAAGCTCTCATAGGAGGATACTCCTTTCACTTGTGCCAGTTCAGTATAGTTGTGTGTCTTTTGTTGTGCTTGTTTTTATACAATGTATGTGAACCCCTTTTCAGATGTTAAGCACCATGATAATCTAATTTGAGGTGATTCATCTGCTAATGTCTGTTTACATGCCTAATACTACAACATGTGAAGTAAGTACTGTATTGAACAAGTCACCAAATTCTAGGAAGTATATATATTTCTAAGGGTGCTGTTGACATGAAATTCTCACCACATTTCACTAAAGGCATTGGCCTCTTTAACACAGTTACCCATACACAGTTTGATGTTCACCGACGGGAGCAATGGGTCACATGACCACAGACCATCAGGACTCCTGTGACATCCCGTTTCTTGCTGGCTTCTGGCTAGTGAAGAGGGCCATGAATTCTTTATCATGTCCACTCCAAGGTCAGTGGTGTGAGGGGTACAGGGCCGGCGCTATGGGTAGGCAAAGGTGGCAATTGCCCAGGGCCCCCTGAAAGGGGAGAATCTCTTCTTTCAAATGAATCTTGAATTGTGTTTCTAGGTGCTCTGGATCCAGAGATATTCAGGTTTAAAGTGAGAATATCAGGTGCCATTTATATATAAAAATCACTCCCGGCTGCCGTTTAACAGTTAATAGCTCCGTTTTCCTAAAACTTAGAAACACAAATTTAGATTCATATAAAAGAGGAGACTCTCGTCTTTCATAGAAAAAAAGAAGTGAGGTTCTATGTGTCACAGAGCCAGAGATACAGCCCCCTGAAGCGTACCCCCCCCCCTCCAGATTCTTCCATCAGGCTGCAGGGAGCATTTGCTGCACACAGGAGCTGCTGCTGCACCTCACAGATAATGGAAATATTCACCTTATATGTTACTACATTCTGAGAAGGAATAATATCAACTAATATTCATGTTATTAACCCTTCTCTGTGCAGAACTATCTAAGAACACACTTTCTCTCTTATTCCCTTTTACTTTGTGATAGTTTTTGTTGGGGGGGGGGGGGGAATTGACTGATACGATTAACATTCGATCCTCTTCGCCTAATGTGACTACACTGCGACCAGAACATGTCCATAAAGTTATATGTAACACCAAACACACACACATGTTCTGGAATAAAGTTTTTATTTCTCACCATCCTCCATTATTTACACCCATGTTATGACGTTCTGACTCTCGTTCTTATGAAGCGCGGAGGGTTCTGTTATTGTGCAGCTAATACAATGGCGCACATCTAAATGTGACTTATTATCTCATTAGCCTGGTTTATTGATATATAGTTATTTATTTGGGTGACCATTGTGTAAGGAATATACAATGATAGATCTGTGTGAATTTTCTGCAGTTCCCTTTGCTGCATATTTTGGTGAATACTGTATATTGGTGTGGGGTCTGTATGATCTCCTCACATCTTACTGTTTTAGGAAAGTAGATTTTCTTTATACAAGTATCTGGATTTGTACATATTTTAGAGGAAATTTTGAATGTTAATTGCCAAATGCATCGCCTGGTTGTCTGCTTTCAAAATTATATAGGTTTTATGGCGCCTTTACTTTTTATTCTGTTTTATTGATATATTTTGCAGGTTGTGACTGTCTAAAAATTTCTAGCTGAAAAGCAGATATTTAGTTATTACAGTGTTAATGATATTATGTGGATTTATTCATGTGAGCATATCAATATGAGACATTTGTGAACTCTACACATGTCCATCTATTACATTTAGGAGTTGTCAATGTAAATATTTTATGTTTGGATCAAATTTTTTGCCATCAGTCAAATTTTAAGAATTTTTTATAAAATGTTTCAGTTTGAATCAAAATTGCGCCTAAGTCTATAAACTGTTTGATGCAATTTTGAAAATGGGGCAAGTGTCTGCTTTCAGAAAATATTGGTCCCTCTCCACAATGGGCCTCACAGTTTAATCACGCAGACACAGAGAGAACATACAAAATCTTTGCAGATGTTGACCATCGCTGCAAGGCTGTAGTGCTAACCACTGAGCCACCATGCTGCCCATCAATCTTCCTATGATCTATCTCCTGTAAAATTCTCCAAAATTACAGTATGTTTTATCATACTAAAGGAGCCTCTTGCTGATTGTGACTGGTCATAAAATAGTTTTATTTTGGGGCCCCACTTTTTGTTTTGCCCAGGGCCCCACTTTGTCTAGAACCGGCCCTGGAGGGGTATACACATCCTAAAGGTTCCTTGGGATCCTTCTATGAGCACTGGGCTTTAGTTTCTTCTATAGGTTTTCTAATGGATTTAGGGGTGAATGGATGAATCATATAAGCATTCAAGTTTTATTTTCTCTATCTGAAACCAATTGACAGTCGCCTTATCTTTGTGTTTGGGAACATTGTCTTGCCGAAATATCCACCTTTATTTCATCTTCATCATCCTTGCAGATAACAGCAGATTATTATCAAGAATATCTCAGAACATTTGTCTTACTTATTTGTCTTACTACTGATATAATTTAGCTGGTGTCTATTATGGAAAACTATGGAATAATTTCTTTGAGAGTACAGATTGGAGAAATAAATTTACTTAGAAAATTGGTGACTACAGGCATCATTTAGCATGTTAAAGAGACTCAACTTAACAGATTTACCCTATTTAACTACTAGCATTCCCGATAGGGCACGGATCTTTGAAAAATATTTTCATGTGAAAATAAGCAGAGAAGATAACTAATTGGCCGAGATGAGTCAAGTTTAAAAGCTGTAGGAAGGGCGTCATTTAAGACATGATTATCTTTGGATGTACAATATACACTCACCGGCCACTTTATTAGGTACACCTGTCCAACTGCTCGTTAACACTTAATTTCTAATCAGCCAATCACATGGCGGCAACTCAGTGCATTTAGGCATGTAGACATGGTCAAGACAATCTCCTGCAGTTCAAACCGAGCATCAGTATGGGGAAGAAAGGTGATTTGAGTGCCTTTGAACGTGGCATGGTTGTTGGTGCCAGAAGGGCTGGTCTGAGTATTTCAGAAACTGCTGATCTACTTGGATTTTCACGCACAACCATCTCTAGGGTTTATAGAGAATGGTACGAAAAGGAAAAAACATCCAGTGAGCGGCAGTTCTGTGGGCGGAAATGCCTTGTTGATGCCAGAGGTCAGAGGAGAATGGGCAGACTGGTTCGAGCTGATAGAAAGGCAACAGTGACTCAAATCGCCACCCGTAACAACAAAGGTAGGCAGAAGAGCATCTCTGAACGCACAGTACGTCGAACTTTGAGGCAGATGGGCTACAGCAGCAGAAGACCACACCGGGTGCCACTCCTTTCAGCTAAGAACAGGAAACTGAGGCTCCAATTTGCACAAGCTCATCGAAATTGGACAGGAGAAGATTGAAAAAACGTTGCCTGGTCTAATGAGTCTCGATTTCTGCTGTGACATTTGGATGGTAGGGTCAGAATTTGGCGTTAACAACATGAAAGCATTTAGGCATGTAGCCATGGTAAAGACAATCTCCTGCAGTTCAAACCGAGCATCAGTATGGGGAAGAAAGGTGATTTGAGTGTCTTTGAACGTGGCATGGTTGTTGGTGCCAGAAGGGCTGGTCTGAGTATTTCAGAAACTGCTGATCTACTTGGATTTTCACGCACAACCATCTCTAGGGTGCGGCAGTTCTGTGTTGCCCTGTATCAATGGTTCAGGCTGGTGGTGGTGGTGTCATGGTGTGGGGAATATTTTCTTGGCACTCTTTGGGCCCCTTGGTACCAATTGAGCATCGTTGCAACGCCACAGCCTACCTGAGTATTGTTGCTGACCATGTCCATCCCTTTATGACCACAATGTACCCAACATCTGATGGCTACTTTCAGCAGGATAATGCGCCATGTCATAAAGCTGGAATCATCTCAGATTGGTTTCTTGAACATGACAATGAGTTCACTGTACTCAAATGGCCTCACAGTCACCAGATCTCAATCCAATAGAGCATCTTTGGGATGTGGTGGAACGGGAGAATCGCATCATGGATGTGCAGCCGACAAATCTGCGGCAACTGTGTGATGCCATCATGTCAATATGGACCAAAATCTCTGAGGAATGCTTCCAGCACCTTGTTGAATCTATGCCATGAAGAATTGAGGCAGTTCTGAAGGCAAAAGGGGGTCCAACCCGTTACTAGCATGGTGTACCTAATAAAGTGGCCGGTGAGTGTATGCTCTTGATGTCACATTAAAATCCAAGTCTTTGGTTCTGTAGGTTAAAGAATCACAAGCTGAAACATGAGATTTGGACTGTAAAAGAAATAGGTAGCACCCGATACGTAATTAGCATCTCTAGCAGCAACCACAAGCCTGGTGTGCTCTTTAATATGACACCAAAAACATAATATATACTATAGAACTGAAGACAGAAACTTCTAAAGTTATAGTCTCCCAGCAGCCTCTAAACTAGACTCATACCAGGCAAAATATGTCTCTTCTCCGGTAAACCAGTGAGATTTCACATGAAAGTGAGAATGAAAGAAAAAGTAATATCATACCCTACCTGAGGGTTTCGCTATTATAGTAAGGTAAAATCTGGTGACTAGTTCCATTTAAATGTTAAAATGTGACAATACAATTATAAAAACTGATTCCAATTCCAGTAGTGGAACCTTCAAAGAGTAGTGTATAAACAAATGCCCAAAAACCTCAATCAACTGAAGTAACATTGTAAATAAGAATGGGACAAAATTAATACAGACTGATGTGAACACAGGTTATTGCTGCTAAAGATGTTTAGTGTTTTTACAAGATAGTGACATATTGGGTGCTTAGTTTTTCTATTTTGGCCTAGCTTTTGTTACATACACAGTGAAATCAGTTGTATCATCTGAGGTTGTAGTCACAAGGACCTTCCAAGGGATGGATATTTTTTCATTTGTCAAAGTCTAAAATGATCAACCCTCTTTTCTTTGTACAAATAAATTAATGTCTTTTCTGAAAGAAATGGATAATTATGACACTGTGATGAGCTCTACAAGTTGTGATTTACTAATATAAAGCAAGGTGATGGTCTTTACTTACTTTTTGTCACTCCCGTTTGAAAGCTGGGGGATGGCCTCCAGGGCTTGGTCAAAGGTACCCCTGTAATATAAACAGAAATTATTTAGAATCTTGTCAGGCAGAAGGATGGGCATTAAAGAGAATTTGTGGTGCCTACACCTAGGTGTGGTTCCTTTCTCTGCATCCCCTTTAGTTACGCCCTTGGAAGAGAACGCTTACATCCACTGACAATAAAAAATGACTGCCTTGGGCTGCAAAGATGGACTGGAATAGGACCTGCTATAATTTGCAGGACAAGCAGTTGGTACGCTCATGGTGTGATGCATGAGCCACTAGAAAGTAATGGGGCTGTGAGTTTGCCGTTGAAACAACGGCCTGTCATGCCTGTCTGATGTTATCTTATGGCACGTGGCAATCTACGGCGGTACTTTAAGTAATGGATGGAACAGTTGGACACATGCTTGAATTGCTGCTCTATTCAATAGGTGGGTGCATATTTGAAAATGGGTTTATTTATAGGGGTTTCTAATATTATATATTTCAAATTTCATTAAAAACTATAATGATCCCCAAAAAAGTCAATTCAGCAATCTTCTTGAATATATAGAAAACCTGTCTGCCTGAAAACGAGATGATTTAGAATTTTGAAAATGGCAAATTTTTCAAAAAATTATTAATTTTTGAAAATTGTTTTATACATAAACTCAAAACTTGTCAGCCAAAATTTACCACTAAAATGAAGTTCAACGTGACGAAAAAACCCTCAAAATCACTTTGATAAGTAAAAGTGTTCAAAATGTATAACCATATAAAGCAACACATGTCCGAATACAAAAAATGGGGCTGAACCTTAAAGAGGTTTGCCAATGAAAGAAAATTCTCACAATTTAATCCCCTAGTGATGTTTATACAATAAAGATAATTTTTAACCCCTTACTTAACAATTTTACTCAGGTTTATTGCTGTTTTAGTTCCTATCTCTCTAACTCTCTGAGCAGTCACTTCATGATCCCTATAGTGCTGTGAGCTGACAATGTGCTTAGATTATCAGGGTGCAGGTTTATATACACTTTCATTTAGCTTCTCAACATTGACTAGTATCTGACACATAGAAAGAGAGATGAGACAGATCAGAGATGAGAGATGGTGAGATCCATGAGATACATATTATAACATACACTGTGAGCTATACTATATGCCTCCCTCCCATGGATAAAGACCTTATCTGATTTTAGCTTTTAGATTTATTCTCCTCCCAACCACAAAGTCATAAGATTTAGGGCTGTACCCATAGACAACTGAATTGTGTACACCAGGACTAATAGAGACAGGTCGGAATTATATCTGTGAAATATTGTATTTTTGTGAATAACAGTGAATTAGAGAATGTGTTATTTTGTTATTTTGAGTATATTTAAGAATCTTACCTTTGTGAATAACCCTTTAAGCTATAAACTGCTTTTAAATATTTTGGAATAGTCATGTGAGTATATGCCATCACTAAAGACACAGTTTAGCCGAAATGCATCATGTATACAGATAAAAAAGTAAATGTTCCACATTGTATTGCAGTGCTGAACACTTTCAAATGAGATCCTTTTTGGTGGAAGTGGTATTTTCCTATTCAGGAGCTAATATTTCTCGTTCACATGTTCACATTCTGGCAAGCTCCCCAACTATGATGGTCCAGCATACATAGTCAGATATCATCATATCAAGAGGGAAACTAATAGGAAGGCAATCATCAAAATGTTCAGGTAACCCACAAGATTTCAGGCAGCTCTAAACTAAATTTATATCTATCTTTACCAAGAGGAATTGTGCATTTCTGTAATGATAGGATATTTCTGAAAATATCATAGTGTGGGAGTGATCTCTTTTGATGTTAATTTTAGGATGTCTTAATGATAGACTTTATGTTGATTTCTACATAGATAGGCTTACTGTGAAGACCGTCAATCTTACCTGATCTCATCAGTCAGAAAAATAGATACGGCGTCTTTCAGTGCACAGATCTCTAGGCGTGCCTATGAAAAGAAACCAAACTTTTACACAACAACACAAACAGTTGTTTTAACAGATCAGTCCTTTACAATTCAGAGAAACAATTTAAAAAACTGTAATGCAGCGGTCCCCACCCACCCAGTGCTAGACCGCGGGTAAGAAACTAAAAAAAAAAAAAGCGAAAACAAAAAAAACCTTGGTACTTACCTCCGTCACTTCTCTTTTCCCTTAGGTCTCAGGCTTCTTCTCTTCGCAGTGCGGGAAGAGACATGTCTGTGTGCTCTGCTTGCACACACTCGCTAGCAGAAGGTGACACGGCCATGGCATAATGAGTGCGCAGAGAGCAGAGACCACTTTGCCCGCACTTCTAGGAAGCTGAGATTAGGCCGGAGCCGCGAGAGGAAGAAGCTGGAGGTAAGTATTCACTTTATTATTTTTAAGGGGGCTCAGCTGGGGATATTTCATGGGGGGAGGGGCTTTACTGGGGAGATTTTATTGGGGAGTCTCTGCTGTGGACATTTCATGTGTGCTGGAGACATTTCATGTGTGGGGTGCTCTGCTGTGTTCACTTCATTAATGGCAGGGGCTCTGCTCAGTTCATTTTGTTAATGAGGCGTGGCTGCTGCTGGAAATTTTATTAATGGGAGGGGGCTCTGTTGTGGGCATTTCATTAGTGGGTGGAGACTGCTGCTGGGCATTTCATTAGTGAGGGGAGGCTGCTGCAGACATTTAACTTAGTGACAAGGCATTTTAGCGAATATTCGTAAGAGGTGGTTTAACGGCCATAACTTTTTTTTTTGTGTGATACCTTAAAAATGTTTGAGGTGTTTTTTTCAAGACACATAGAGCTAAAGTTTAATTTTTTTTTTCATTTATATTCTTATTTGGGGTTAAAAGTGGAAAAAAAGTATTTTTTTTTTGTAATTTATAGTACTTTTTTTGTAGTTTTCAAATTAACTCAAAATTAGCATTATTAATGAATTCCCTATTTTGTTTTGGTCGTTTTGATATATAATGGGCGTCATTTTCTAAGGGCCCCATTCGCGTTTTCCCAGCATGTTACCCGAAGATTTGCGCCGATTTTCCCTGTATTGCTCCGGGATTTTGGCGCGCGCGATCAGATTGTGACGCATCGGCGCTGGCATGCACGCGACGGAAATCGGGGGGGCGTGGCCGAAAAAAACCTGGCAGATTCGGAAAAACAGCCGCATTTATAAAAAAAAGTGTCGCTGGACTCGCGCTTACCTTCACCAGGAATAGGCCGATAAACTTCAGTGCATTCCGGCGGTCCTCGGCGGACTTCAGCGCAGCAGCAACACCTGGTGGACGTCGGAGGAACTGCCTTAGTGAATCCCGGCCGGACCCGAATCCACCGCAGAGAACGCGCCGCTGGATCGCGAATGGACCGGGTAATAAATCTGCACCATTATCTATAACAGGGCAACTATGGCAGTGTGTAGTGGGTGATTTTTTATTTTATTTTATGGGGAAATGTCATTGTATTTCTTATGAATATTTTGTAATATTTTGTGTGTATGTGTGTCTTTACTTAATGTGTTCCCCATGAGGTCATAAAAAACCCCTGGGGGACATTTTCACATCTAAAGATGTCGCTGCACACTCCAAACCTGTGAAGAGTCCGAGAGGAGTAATTAAATTAAATTAACCCAAAGGATCAAGGCTTGTAAACCAAGCACACTGGTGTGTGACCCCCCCCCTGACAGGATCCACAGTTTTTTAAACTTCTTATGTCCTGTTTTTTTAATGGCTTTTATAATTATGCAAATTAGTCTCAGGGGATCTGGGAGTTAATGGAACCCTCAGGATTATTTGCATAATTTTAAAGCCTTTTTTTCTTAAAAAAAAGGGCATAAGAAGAGTGGATACTGCAAGAGGGCGCACACACCAGAATGTCAGTGTGCTTGGTTTACAATCCTTGATCCTGGTGGTAGATGTCCTTTAATGATGGGAGTCTGCTGCAGACATTTTAGTAAACAGTAGCGACTGCATTTACCACCCTAGCATTATACTAGAGTCTAAGTTTTCCCAGTAATTTTTTTGGTAAAATTAGGTGCCTTGGCTTATACTCAGGTCAGCTTACACTAAAGTATGTGCGGTTTGTATATATTTTTCCTCCCAGTGAAAAGGCCAATGACAAGGGGACATTCTAGGTGTTTGTGGGATGCTATAGAAAACGGGGGAATTATAATGTCCCCTTTTGTGTAGTCCCTTCTTGTCCCCAAGACATTAAGAAAACAGATACAGAAAAAGGAGCACCATAGAGTGGTGCTACAGAAAAGTGGCCAGCTTCAGGAAAGCGGGAATTTTAGATTGTAGGCTTTGGGAAATGGCACATTATATGGATTGTGGTTAGATATGGAGTATTTGCAAGGTTACCCCAATTTTTTTTTTTTGGATGCAGCCAGTCCCCGAATACAAAAAGGTTTGGGACCACTGCTCTAGTACACTGACTGCAATACGCTGATTATATAGTTTTAATTTGCTGCTATAAATACAAAAAGCCTGAATCCTTTACATTTATATTATAAATATTACATAATGTAGTCTCAAAGGCTAGTAAAAACACTCCAGCACAAAAACACATATGATTGCCAACAACACCAGGAAATTATTTTGCTTTCCTATTTTCTGAGCGTACACCATCTCAATATTTAGATCTTACGCTACATTTGCTTCCTCTATGCTATGCGATTAGTCCCATATTACCTCAGGACAGCATCACATGGACAGCTAGAGCCAATACGAAATCTGCCTATTGGAGAGACATTGCAGTTACCCACCCCTCTCCATATTCTCCCTTATATGCTAAAAGGCCATATATATATATCTATATAAAATCTATATGACATGAGCTTGACTATAATAACAATCTTTAATTATATAGCACCATCATATTCTGTAGCGCTATACAAATCATAAGGAACATATACAAATATAATACTACATTATGGACTACAAACAGTCATATGGAATAATAGCAGTGAGGGCCCTGCTTGCAAGAACTTACAGTCTATGAGGATGATGGGATGACACAGGAGGTATAAGAGCTTTTATAATGGTCCAGCCAAAATAGAAGTAATAATATTCACCTTTAGATTTAGCAGTTTTGCCACCCAGGTAGTATAGCTGCTTTAGTAATTATTTACACTTAAATAGAAACGAAGGTCAATGAAGCAGAAAGTAAAAGAACAGATGAGAAGATGACATTGGGGAAATCCTATTGAAGCACATGGAAATTTTTAGTTAAATAACTGCATATACTGTACCATTTTTCACCAGGCTATGTCTAAGGCTAAATTCACACTAACGTGTGCCCGCCGTACTGTAGCACACCTCGGCACCTGGGAGAGGAGGAGGGGATGAGCGCCACTCACTCCCACCCCTCCATAGAGAAACATGGGGCACGGAACGGTATTCTGGGGAAAAACAGGGCATGTCCTATCTTTTCCCCGGCTATGGAACGGTATGGTGCTGTACATGTTCCCGGCTATGGAACGGTATGGTGCTGTACATGTTCCCGGCTATGGAACGGTATGGTGCTGTACATGTTCCCGGCTATGGAACGGTATGGTGCTGTACATGTTCCCGGCTATGGAACGGTATGGTGCTGTACATGTGCAGCACCGTTGTGCTCCATACGGCGCCGTGCGCCCATTGATTGGTCTACGGGGTGCGTATATCTGCCCCCAAACGATCATGTAAATGAGGGCTAAGGCATAGAAACCTGCTACACAGTAATAAAAATTTGCCTTAATGTTATTAAAGTTATTGTATTATCTTTTGTATTGCTTGCAATAGCAGTGAACATGTTTGAGTTTTGTTTTACAGTTTTTCTCAGAAGCCAGCGATTGCTCTTTATGAAGTTATTATCTCAGAAAAAAAGAGTATAATGGAATTGACGTACTTGTAAAGCACCGTGCCTACTGAAGGATGACACACACTGCATGAGACGACAAAGCTCTTCTCCTACGGCTTCCACAACCCTTGACATTACTTGTGGGACCAGTTGTTTAGAAATGGAAAAGACCTGAAATATTAATGAGAAGTCAAACGAAAACGTGAAAAATGTAACCCAAATTCTGAGCCTCATATCATTCTAGTAAAATAATTGGATTCTTAAAAAAAAACATGGCAACATAAAGCAGACATTTGGGAATTGTAAATCATGAATTAATTTGGGTGCTATGACTATCTGCTTCAAATATAGAGAATGTAGACCTTTGAAAATGGAGAATTTATAGAAATTTTTAAACTAATTTGAAGTACAATTTGTCGCTAGGAAACAAAATTCCCTCGGATATGTTAAAGTGTTCCAAAGCTATAACCTCCTATAGTGACACAGGACATATTTGAAAAATGGGACTGTGTCCTAGAGGCCAAAATAGAAGTCCTGAAGGGGTTAAATCAACTCATATTACTTGTATTTGCACACAAGAAGTTCATAGGAGGAATAAAGCAAAAACTGATATAGATGAATAGAGACCTGATGCAACGGAAATAGTGTAATACAAATCCATTATCATACAGGACGGCTACAGTTTATTCTTTAGTATTGAGTTGAATGATGGACGGACATGAGCATTACAAGCTTACCTCTGCGTGTACAGCAATCATGCTCACTAGTGCTTCCTTTAAGTAATTTCGGACACCTAAGCATATATAAAAAAAGAAAAATACATGTATGGCTTGCACAAAATAAATTTTTCATTATTTTTCATTAACAAAGTACACAGGCTGAGCATGCATGCTTATGGTGGTTCAGTGTGACCATTTATAATATAGAATACTGATAGTAAAGTCATAGCAGTATAGAGTAGTCAGCTCTTGAATCTGCATGGTTGGTCTCTTAACATTTTTTACTACTTATGAAATTAAAGTAAATCTAGAGTAAGCTAGATGGTTGCTATAGATGACGCTGATGTGTGTTGTTATGTATTATAGTGACTAGTGCATTACAAACTGCATTATTAGCACAGTCACTTCTTTTTAGGTTATCTTGTTAGAAGCATAGGGAGAGATTTATCAGAGGTGTCTGAGGTAAAACTGTTCTAGTTGCTCATGGAAACCAATCAGAGCTCAGCTGTAATTTTATAAACAGGTGTGGAAAAATGAAACCTGAGCTTTGATTGGCTGCCATGGGCAACAAGAATAGTTGTGCTCTTAGATACTTCTGATAAATCTCACCTTATAGTTTCCAAAGTACATTGATCATAAGGTGTTCAATTACAGAGGTCACCACTGACCAGCTCTGAGGAAACCGAACAGGTAATATTCTAGCAGTGCCACTGCAATGGAGAGAATGTGGCAAACATGTCCCATTTAAAGAAACACAATATATCTTGTAATGTAGAGAGATGAGAGGTCCTCCAGAATAAGAAACATTCTTTGTGGCTAGTGTCCAGTTTATCCTTGTTAAATGTTTATGAAGTATATTGTTATATCATTCCTTATGTCTCTACAGCCAAATACATATTATCCAGCCAAAATTACTTAGATTGAATTGATTGAATGGGCTGTACCAAATGGACTTTCCAAGGGGAGAATAAATGAGTACCACTGCCAATAAGACTCCTGTCCCACAGGTAATGATGTGGTAGAAAACACTCCGACATTCCTGAAAAGGTAGCTTCACTGTCCTCCCGGGAGGCAGAAATGGCACCGACTGTAGCTGTCCATGTGATGTTGTACAGGAGAATCACAAAATTGATAACACATGGTACAGAGAGACAAGGTTTTGGCATGAGGGCACTGCCTGAGAAGTCCCCAAGTTTATTTTTGTGAGTAGTTATTGGGTTCAGCCCCTGGAGCTGGGAACTATGGATGGTTCAATACCATCAACACCAGTTCTCAGCCGGTCATTTCCCAGCTTGTAACCAAGCATTGTGCCTCCATTTTATGGAAGAAGTTCTTCAGTAAAGTAAGTTATCTGGTTTACCACACTTCCTCCTGCCTTCATCCATCCTTTTTTCTGTGTCCCAGCTGCAAAACACCGCACCAGCACATGCACCTAATTTTTGCCTTGGCTTTTTCTTCTTATTTATGACTTTTTGTTGTAAATGAATTTTAGCACCTTTTTTGCACCTAAAACAATCTCTCTTCAAAAATGGTCATGGTCAAGTTTTCTGCAGTGTTCCCAGAGTCATCCCCCCGATTCCAGTTGAAAAAAATTTGAAACTGTTTTAAAAGTTGCAAAATTTGGTGCAAATCCGCACCTTCCCCCCTTATCAGATGTAGGAAATAGCTTTTTTTCTGATTGCAGCAATAGATCATGTGACCATGATGACATCATCAAAGGTCCTGTTAGATCTTCAATGTATAACCCATGTATGTATGGGTTAGTGGGGGCAATAGCACTGGACCTGGACCAGAACAACGGGGGATGCACAGTGCCAGGAATGGAGCAGCACAGAATCAATGTGGTAAGGATGGCTTTTTAAATTATACTGTATACAGCAGTCAGAGCCACTTAAAATTTTATTTTGTTTGACTGGAAACACCCTTTTACCTAATAATTGAACCGTCTTTAACAAGTCACAAATTTAAGAGCTTGCCGACAGCTTCTGAGTAGCGTCAGAATATATTTTTCTAGTAAAATGCTAACAGAAAAAAAATGTGAATGTGGAAAATTTGGTTAAACAGATGCATTTCACAGAAGCAACATTTCACATTTCAGAAGTCCACATTAAAGTTTAAATAAGTAAAAATTCAGACCTCTAAGACAGGTGCAAAGAACAAAAAATCAACTAGTTGATATAGCATAAATTTGCACAATTTTCCATTAGTTTAATTAATACATTTAGTCCAAAATACTTATTTTCACTAAATGTGTTTATGCCATGAATAATTATATAATGACACTGCTCATTCAGAGAAACATTTATAGTACAGGCGGTCCCCTAGTTAAGAACACCTGACTTACATACGACCCCTAGTTACAAACGGACCTCTGGATATTGGTAATTTATTGTACTTTAGTCCTAGGCTACAATAATCAGCTGTAACAGTTATCACAGGTGTCTGTAATGAAGCTTTATTGTTAATCCTGATTCTTATGACAATCCAACATTTTTAACATCCAATTGTCACAGAGACAAAAAAAATTCTGTCTGGGGTTACAATGATAAAATATACAGTTCCGACTTACATACAAACGCAACTAAAGAACAAACCTACAGACCCTATCTTCTACGTAACCCGGGGACTGCCTGTATAAGGACATGTAGATGGGAGATTCTGAGAAGTAAATACAGAAAAACAAAGCACAAGGAAACGGAGCCGGCGCCAGAAGCTGCAGGTGTTGGCTGTATATTATAGCCGACACCCACCTCTTACACTGAACCTCCGATCGCCGGTGTTAACCCTTTACATGCCGCGGTGTGTAAAGGACACTTACTTGGGGGGGGGGAGGGAGTGTGTTCCGCTGCTCCGATCGCAGCCCCGAGGTCTGCCAGTGCCCCGGGGCTGCGTGATCCTCTTCCGGAGCTGGGTACTGACTTCTAGCAGGACCAGGCTATAACACACTGAGCATGCGCAGCTGCTCAATGTTTATGAAAAACACATTAATTTCGTCAAAAAAATTTTCATTTCAAAATGGCATCTGATTTTGTTTTAACCCCTGTAAAACTATTAAAGGGTTAACAAACTTCATAAAAAAAAAAAAGTTGTTTTACGTACGTTGAGGGGTGTAGTTTCTATAATGGGGTGATTTATGTGGTTTTACTTTTAATTAGGCCTCTCAAAGTTACTTGAAACCTGAGTAGGTCCCTCAATAGCAGGATTTTGCGTTTTTTATGAAAATGTGAAAAATCGCACCTAATCTTCAAAGCCTCATAACATCCTACAAAAATGAGTATGTATAAAAAAAACCATGTCCACATAAAGAAGACATTTGGTGAATGTTAGTTATTAGGTTTTTTGTTATGACCAAGTGTGTAAAAAGTTGAGAATTTTTCAAATTTTCACCAAATATCGGATTTTCTCATAAATAAATGCAAAACATACCACCAAAATTTTTCAACTAACATGAAGTACAATGTGTCGCAAGAAAACAATTTCAAAAGCACTTGGATATGTTAAAGCGTTCCGAAGTTATAACCACTTAGAGTAACACAGGGCAGATTTGAAAAAATGGGGCATGTGAGGAAGGTGAAAAGTGGCTGAAGGTGCACCAAAAGAAAAGTTGGTGCACACTTCCAAGCAGTGCAGGGTGCACCAGATTAATGAAGACCATGTGCCAGTATTCAATAATCGGGAGCGCGTTGCACATCTGTGAGGCAAACTACACATCATTATGGATCATTATGTTATGGAGGTGTTACTGCTAAGAGCACATGACTACTTCAATGCATCAATGGAAGAATGGATGGAGCCATGTGCCCTAAAATATTGAGTGACACCAGGACATTAAAAATGGGTCATGTATGGGTCTCCCAGCAATACAATGATCCACAACATACCGCCAATGCAACAAAGGAGTGGCTCAAAAAGAAGCTCATTAAAGGGGTTATCCGGGTTTTAAAAATTTCTTATGGCCGGGCTGGGGAGGGCTATTTAAACATAATAAACATGTACTTACCTCCTCCGGCGCCGCCGATGTCCCGCGCCACGGTCCCTTCAATCCGTGCCCCTGTTTGTTTTCCGGGGGCACGGAAGCCGTGCACAAGGAGCTTCCGGTCCGCGATGTGGCCGGCTCCTCCCATCCGTCCATATCTCTCAGCGTTGCAAGCGCTGAGAGATGGTGTCGGATGGGAGCTTCGGGCCGACCGGAAGCTCCCTGTGCGCCCTTGTAATGAAACCGGCTGCGGCGTGGGACATCGGCGGCACCGGACGAGGTAAGTACATGTTTATTATTTTTAAATAGCCCTCCCCAGCCCGGGCCTCAGTTATTTTTAAAACCCGGATAACCCCTTTAAAGTTAATTGAGTGGCCGAGCCCGTCTCCTGACCTTAAAGTACAACTGAAAATTTTGCACTCTGCACTAAGCAAAAATAAGCAATTCTCTAATCTGCAGGTGTTTAGCTGCTAGCAGAGGCTTTACCTTGCCTCTCTGGTTGCGCTACATTTGCCATGCTTCTTGTAACCGTGGAATCCATATAGGACGAGGGAAGACTTGTTGGGAGGAGCTGAAGTAGAGTAGTGAAAGGATCGTGAGTGATGTAACAAGCATGTGACCAAGGACGTAACGAACACAGTCGCAGGGGGTTTGATCGCACATATAAGAAGTGGTGGGCCCACGGCAGTTACTCCGGAGACATCCGCGGGCCCTTCATGCAGCGCACATGGATAGCACTACTGTGCTCTATGTCCGTGCCCTGCATGACAAGTGCTGCCAGGGGGCTCCGTCCCCTGTGTGCTTGCACAGGGCTCCTCGCTGTGTGTATCTGCTCCTGGCGCTGGCAACGCTATGATGTCACCACATCGCTGGCGAGGGGCGCCTTAGGGCAGGAGGAGAAGAGCAGTCAAGATGGCCGCTGCCTGCCGAGAGAGATCATCAGGGAAGAGGCAAGTACAGTTTATTTTTAACTATATCATGCACTGGCAATATGAATGGAGGCAAAATAGAGAGGGGCACTATGAAGGGACGTAAAACTAAAAAAAAGAGTGGGGATTATGAATGGGGGCAATATAGAGCGGGCCTTATGAATAGGGGCAATATAGAGGAAGCATTATTAATGGGGGCAATATAGAGGGAGCATTATGAATGGGGCAATATAGAGATGGCATTATGTATGGGGCAATATAGATGTGGCATTATGAATGTGGCAATACAGAGGGAGCATTATGAATGGGCCAATATAGAGGGGGCTTATGAACAGGGGCATTGTGAATGGGGCAATATAGAGGGAGAATAATGAATCGGGGCATTATGAATTGGGCAATATAGAGGGGGTATATGAATGGGGCAAAATAGAGAGAGCATTATGAATGGGGCAATATAGAGAGAGCATTATGAATGGGGCAAAGGAAGGGGGCATTAATTGAGAATGGGGCAAAAGAGAAGGCACTATGTATGGGCGCAATAGAAAGGGGGCATTAATTAATAATTGGAACAAAAAAGAGGAGGCATTATGAAGGGGCATTATAAATGGGGACAAAAAAAGGGGGCCTAAGAAACAGTAAAAATAAAAGTTAAAAACATATTACATTTTAAAAGCTGAAAAGTTCAAATCACCCCCCTTAGCTTAGAACTGATATAAAACTTAATAAACAGTAAAAATCGAGAACATGTTAGGCATCGCCGCATCTCAAAATGCCAGATCTAGCAAAATATTTTAGACCATTTTACATCACATTAAAAATGTAATAAAAAGTAATCAAAATGTCGCACAATATTGTGAGGGGGAGGAGGGGACAACAATGTGATAGGAACCTGTGGGGGACACAAGGTCGGGGGAAGATGAGGGGGACATACTCTATTCTCCACAAAAGTTGTGACATGGAGAATATGTCAAAACTTGTAGTGTAAAATCCAGCAAAAAAGCACACAAAACATAAATCTAATCATCTCCCGCATTTACAAGTGTTCACATATATACAGGCAGCCCCCGGGTTACTTCAAGGTAGGTTCTTTAGGTTTGTTCTTAAGTTGAATTTGTATGTAAGTCGGAACTGTATATTTTATAATTGTAACCACAGCCACATTCTTTTTTGGTCTCTTTTGTGACAATTGGATTTAAAAATGTTGGATTGTTATAAGAACCAGGATTAACAAATATGTTTAATTATAGACACCTTTGATATCTGTTACAGCTGTTTATTGTTGAACAAGGCTAAAGTAGAGAAAATTACAAACATCCAGAGGTCAGTTTGTAACTAGGAGTCATCTGTAAGTCGGGTGTTCTTAATTAGGGGACCGCCTGTAATGATATTTAATAATACATAAAGCATATAGCTGTTGTGGAGAATTCTCTGTGGTCTCATTAACAGTTAGAATTCCCTAACCTTTACCAGCAATGTATTCACCAGGTGGTCAGCGCTGATACCTGTTTGTCATGATGTCACGTCTGAGTGAAGTGTCCCCACCCACACATCCCAGTATCTGTACTTCGCCTACTTGTCTGTGTCAGGGCTGGGATTTCCCCCTGAAATTATATGAATAACAAGTTTACTGCTTGCTCCATTTCTCTGTTCCAGTAAACAGAAAGAAATTGCCAATCCAACAAGCAGAAAAGGAAGATGTAAATTGGCAAAAAATAAGAACAGATCAAAAAATACAATGTGACTCTTTCCTCCCATAATACAAAAGGAAACAGCAGTTGTGGCTAGGAAGTCGCATTCACTGCAAAACATTGATTCTTCGTTTGCCACAGTAAATGTCAATGCAAGACTCGATGATTTCATAAGTTACGGGACATTAGAGCATAGTCTACTTTCAGTAAATTGTTAAATATTTCTTTATTCGTGTATGGTGAAAGCCCAGACACAAAGTGGTTATTAGTAACAGAAGTGATTAGTGGTCTAAGTATGCACCCGCCACTTGTAGAAGGTTTTTTTTTTTACAGTAACAGCAGCTTTCGCTATGCAGAGCACAGATGACCTTAGCACAGAAAAAACTGAATGATACACACTGTAAGCAGCTATATTAGGCTTTACGAAGTTTTCAAAATTTTTTAAAAGCTTTAGAAAGACAGCACATGATACAAAAGGGGGGGGACATTGTAATATGATGGGACACATTTACTTATCTGTCCGTAAGAGTTCCCAAAATAATGCACTCTGCCGCGATTCACAGGTCTGCTCAGGTCCGACAGAGTTCACCTTCTTCTTCCTGGTGCATGTAAGTGCTTTGTCTTGCGACACAATTTGAAAGCTAAATACCGCGCTCAGTCAGAATTGGTCGGATCGCCACCCCGATTTCTGTCGCATGAAAGCCAGCACAGCAGCGCCACAATCCAATCGCGTGTGACAATCCCCTGTTAAATACCTGTCACAGCCGTGCAAAAGCCGAAAGCGTCGGAATGTGCGTCCGCGGAACCTTAGTAAATAAGCCCCAATATGTGTTTGTCCTGTGTAACTAGCAATACATAAAAACGCACATTGCTTTTAATAAGTAGTGACACGTGTTTTGGCTTTTAATATAATACTGATTTACAAGGTAAAATTCCTGTTCCTACAACACAAGCCTATAGGCATACACATTTATTTTTTCAAAAAGCATTTTACTCCATCCATTTGCAACAAGTTTCAAAACATAATGCAAACACATTGATAAACACATTTATCAATCTGTTTACAGCAGAATTCTGTCTTAATTTGCACCAAAATCTCACTCCACATTTATCAAAGGTTTCAGGCAATATTTAGACACTTTTGCCAATGATGCACCTCAAGGTAAGTGGCCTTGATAAAGGGGTGTGTCATCAGTTAAAAGGGTGTAGCCCATATTGCAACAAAAAATGTGACAAAAACTGTTGGTCTTTTGGCTAATTATTTAATATGTAAATCAGAACCATGGCGCACTATTGCCGATCTTGTGCATTCCTGCATTCATGGAATGCTAACAAAATTCAAGGCAGAGAACCTGGCTGTACTAGCCATAAGCGGTGCACATGCACGGTGCACTGTTGGGATTGGCCGGGGGCAAGCTTCACAGTGCCGGAATGCTAGGAGCACTGTGTGTGCATGATTGCCGGCTGCCTATCACTTGCAGCCAGAAGTACATACAATACTTGCACATGCGTGGTGAACCACTGAAAGTGGCCAGGGACGATAGTGGCGCACATGCTCAATTCTAGTGATATGGGCAATAAAAATATTTTTTGGGCCAAAGCACCAACGCATTGCAACCACAATCACATTATAACACAACAATTACAGTCGGCAATAAAGGTACTTATTGTGGGGTTTAGAAGTGACAGTTTCCCTTGGATGTTTAAAAAGCACAAACTTAAAAATGACAAAAAGTTTCATTCACGTTTCATTCATATTTAATGCTCAATTTTGGAAACAGTTTTGGAACGTGCCCACATATTTAACCACACTTCCTGTTTTTTAGCAGTAGTTTTACAAATTGCCTATTGGTGTGTGTGCTAAAATTAGAAACAAAAAAGCGATATAAATAAAGTCGGTACTTTTTGACGTGCAGAGCACATAGGTAAAGTCACTTTTTTTTCCAAAACATTATCATCATGTGCACCTTTTCCCACTGACTCCATTTATTGTAAAAGCTACCGATTTTAAGAAACAGAAGTGAACAGCTAAGCGTATGGTACACTGGAGAAGCATTTGATGCAGATAAGTCTGTAGATAAATTTTACTAAGGGACTAAAAATGAAGCCCTGATTTTCTTTCTTCTAACGCACTTCATACTGCACGATTACACATGCTCAACCCTTACTACAGACATCAGGGACCAAGAGACTATGAACATATTCATGTGTATTGTGCATACCATATTGGTCTTTGTGGTGAGATGGAAGATGATCCTTGGCCATTGGACATGGATAACAGTATTTCCGAAACTGAAGAACTTGTGAACTGTTTACATGCTTGTGTAGCGAGTAGAAATCTGAAACCGTTCCGACTACCCAACCGGAAATCTGCGGGCTACCAGTCTGTTTTTCATCTAGCCCTATTAATCTTCCAATAACTCAATGCAACGTTATTCGGACATAATTGTTCATGAGTTGTTTGCAAGGGGAAAGGGGATGCAATTATGGCTTCTAATAACTTAAAGGAGTTTCCTGGCCTCTTACTGATTTTTGAAACTTTTAACCTATCCTCAGCATTGCTTCCCAATAACAAATTATCAGGGATACACTATGTAAAGCCAGTTTTGCATTGAAAGCTATACACTGCATGGAACCGGAAGCAAAAGGCCATGTTCACTGTATGTACAGTAGAGAATCCCAGGCACTGACCAAGGCTGTTAGTGGCCAAACAATATTGCAGACACCCTCTGTATATAAAGAGAGAATACTACAGCCACTATGCCCAGGGGTCGCCACCAACCTAAATCTAGACCAGACTATAAGGCCACATCAGAGGTCATAAATGATTGTGTTTTTTTTTTACTGTACTTGGAGAACTTTGGATATGGTAGGTTTTTTATCAATGATTTGTGATTTGGAACCTTTGCCATGCAGAGAATATGCATGTAACACATGAGGAAATGTCTGCAGAGCTGCTGCAGATTTGTTGCAGAACCCAATACATGTTTCCTGAATCTAAACACTCAGCACAGTACACAGTATAAAAATGCTATGTTTTTACTAAATTACTTTTTATATAGATTTTATGCATAAACTGTAAAAGTTTAGCAAGAGCACATAGATATGGTTCAATCAGTAAAGAAAACAATGGTTTCTGGATCCTTTGGCCTGGAGAGTGTTCAGAAGAACAATGTCATACACTACATGCACAGGAACTTGAGGTTCACTTTAGCTAACCAGAATACTCTTATAAGCCTAAATTTACTTTACTCTAGAGAAGTGCAACTTTTGTGGTACAGAACAGTCACACTTTATAAAAATAAGTGCCTGGAGGTCAGCGGCATTTCTAATATGAGGTGAAAATACCATGGGAATGACTACTTCTATTGTACCACACAGATAATGGATATATTTAATTGGGCGTTGCTAGGGTGGTAAAAGATCCAGGGCATGGACCCCAATGCATCTGTATCGCACTTTCAGTAATGCCCACTCCTGTATATAACCCCCCACATTTGGTTGTGCCAATAACCACTTTACTGAGGGTATATATAGCTACAGACACACAGGAGAAATCCCTACTTGTTACATCCAGTGACTGCAGGTGACGTGTCCACTTTACCATTAGGCCCGGCATCACCATGCCTCCTCTTCAGCCACGTTTCTTTCCTGTGGAGTTCACTGCACAGACATCTTATGTTCTTCATTGTCCCGAAATCTTGGTTCTCTGAAGGTGCATTCACACGTTGCAGTTACAAATGAATCACAATCAGTTTTGAGGGGGTTTTAGGTGCAGTTTTGAT
Organism: Engystomops pustulosus; assembly: GCF_040894005.1. Taxonomy (NCBI): domain Eukaryota; kingdom Metazoa; phylum Chordata; class Amphibia; order Anura; family Leptodactylidae; genus Engystomops; species Engystomops pustulosus. Next base: position 82,159,825 of record NC_092415.1, on the reverse strand, counting down.
ATTTGAACAGGTGAACGACATTTGTGGAACAGGTTTCTCTTCAAAATCAAATTCACTCGGTTACTTCATGTCTTTCAGCTGTTAAATTAACAAAACTGCACCTAAAACCATCTCAAAACTAATTGTGATGCAGCTGATGCACCCTGAACGTGTTATCCTGCTGCTGTCCCTAACACGCTGCCAAAATACTGTAAGGCTGCGTTCACACTTTTGTCTTGCATTTAAACAAATATAAGACACTAGGTGCTTGTTATCGATCACATGCGTTTCACTGGAAACACTTGTGAGATCAAACCAAGGCCCGTCCCAGTGCCACGTGTGGACATGGCAAAAGAAATGTCCCCCACAGACCCCCAGTAATGTCCTCACACAGCCCCCAGTAATGTCACCCACACTCCCCCCCCCCCCCCCCGGTAATGTACTCCACACAAACCCCTGGTAATGTCCCCCACACAGACCCCTAATAATGTGCCCAAACAGCCCCCTGGTAATGTCCCCCACACAGCCGCCAGTAATGTTCCCCATCCACCCCAAGTAATGTCCCCCACATAGACCCCCAGTAATGTCCCCCACATAGCCCCCCCAGTAATGTCCCCCACATACTGTGGGTAGTAATATCCACCCGGAGGCTACAGGTCCTGCAGGAGAAAGCATCATCATGATCCTGAGGACACAGATCGGGATGAGAGAGTGGAGGAATGCCAGACAGCGAGACAAACTTCCTGCTGACCCGGGGAGATCCGGGGCTCTGGCCAAAAGGCGGGAAGTGGACTTTTATCTGCAGCCTGTCTTTAGCTGTCGGTATCTCTGTGGTGTCTGTAGATCACAGAGCCATATCTTTGATGAAATAAAAATCATGTGCTACAGAACAGAAGATAGGTACTTCTGTAGTGACAATAACCCTGCAAACACTAAACCTGACTAATCTCAAGTGAAAATAGGGTGAGAAGAGTCGTATTTGTCTGCTAGTGGTTTAGTGGGGTAAAAACTGGTGACAGGTTCTCTTTAATTGAATGCCTGTTTTTGTGTATATACAGTGTGTATACCCACTAGGGCCATTTACTGTTCTTCCAGACATTCTAAGCAGTTTATCATTATCCAGGTACTTCTCACTAGAATACATTTAGAAGTAGTAATTTTCTTACAGCTGGTTACAGTTCTGAAAGGGAGCTTTGGCTAATATCATGTGTTAAACTTTTTTGTTTTTAAAGACATTGCTGATTTCTAACCATTAACACTTTTACATGTAAAACCCAGTATCTGTGTAAGTCTGTACATAGCCTTTTATGAGAGCAGACATTTCCATTACTCACAATGATACCTTCTAAAAAGAAAATTCTCATAATGGGTTTTAGTTCATATGGTAATACAAATGTATAAATAACTGCATTATACATAATGCAGAATTTCCTTGTTTAATGTAAATCGATAGAATGTGTTACAGCATAAAATGCAAAGTAGGGCATCAACACACACACACACACATATATTATAATGCCTTTAAATTTTTCACTCTTTGTTTCATTGCAGCCAATTTGTAAGATTAAAAAAGATTTTTTTTTGCCAATTAATGTACACTCTACACCCCATCTTGACATTAGAAAACCAAAATGTAGATAGTTTTGCTAATTTATTAAACAAGAAAAACTGAAATACCACATACTCATAAGTATTCAGACCCTTTACTGTGACACTCATAATTAACACACTGCTGTCAATTTCCTTCTGATCCTCTTTGAGATGGTTCTACTGCTTCATTGGAGTTCAGCTCTGTTTAATTAAACTGATTAGACTTGATTAGGAAAGGCACACACCTGTCTATATAAGACCTCACAGCTCACAGTGCGTGTCATAGCACATGAGAATCATGAGGTCTAAGGAACTGCTCATGGAGCTCAGAGACAGAATTGTGGCAAGGCACAAATCTGGCCAAGGTTACCAAAGAATTTCTGCAGCAATCAAGGTTCCTAAGAGCAGAGTGGCCTACATAATCCTTTAACGGAAGAAGTTTGGGACAACCACAACTCTTCCTCAACCTGGCTGTCCAGCCAAACTAAGCAATTGTGGGAGAAGAGCCTTGATGAGAGAGAAAAAGAAGAACCCTAAGATCACTGTGGCTGAGCTCCAGAGATGCACTAGGGAGATGGGAGAGAGTTCCACAAAATCAGCAATCACTGCAGCCCTCCATCACTCGGGGCTTTATGGCAGAGTGTACCAATGGAAGCCTCTCATATGAAATATGACATATGAAAACCTGCATGCAGTTTGCATAAAAAACACATTAAGGACTCATGAGAAATAAGATTCTCTGGTCTGGTGAGATGAAGGTTGAACTTATTGGTGTTAATTCTAAGCAGTATGTGTGGAGAAAACCAGGCACTTGCCAAATACAATCCCAACAGTGAAACATGGTGGTGGCAACATCATGCTATGGGGGTGTTTTTCAGCTGCAGAGAGAGGACAACAAGTTGCAACTGAAGGAAAGAAGAATGCGGCCACGTACCAAGATATCAAAATCTCTTCCAGAGTGCTCTGGACCTCAGACTGGGCTGAATGTTCAGCTTCCAACAAGATGATGAAATAACAAAGCAGTGTCTTCAGAACAACTCTGTGACCATTCATGACTAGCCCAGCCAGAGCCCTGACCTCAACCCAATTGAGAATTGAAAATGGCTGTCCACCAACCTGAGCAAGACCAGCGTTATATTCCATGGTAAAGTTCAGACTGTAATCCTCCGCCTTTGCTGGGGAGCAGTGTATATAATTAATGAGGGTGCCCAGGGTGTATAATTATTACAGGACTCAGTATATATAATTCATTACGGTGCTCAGTGTGTATAGTTCATTAGGGGGAATGTCTCGGGGCTTGTGTACCTAATCATCTTCGAACATAGCCAAACCACAAAACTCTCAAAGAATCAGCCATACAGCTAAATGTGAATGTGGCCCCAATTAAAATTTTTCCCAAGGCCCCACTTTGCCTAAAACGGGCCCGGAATCTGTGGGAGAGGATCTGTAAGGAAGATTGGCAGAGGATCCCCAAATCCAGGGGTGTGAAACTAACACATTGTTGTCCATAAAGATGAAATCAGATCTCTGATTTCATCTTTATGGACAATGACTGGATTAATTAATGTTATTCAAGTAGCATGGTCTTCTCACTGTTCCATTCACAAAGTGTAGGGCAGGTACATATTGACTAGACTAACAACTGCCCTCACTGTAACTGTATTGCGCTCTCCTCAATGGCTCAGCTTCAACGGCCCAGAGGCCTACCAGTCCCATGTTGAGCATAAATGCTTCCTGGCAAATGCAAAACTATGCTAGCTGAGCCTGATGGTACCCGATGGTACAGGCCGTCTAAATTGCAGAAAATGCTGATGTCAATCAACATTGGGAGAGAAAAGAACCGGACCGCACATCCACACACTATTCAATGATCTATTGCTGGTAGGCTACATTTACAAAACAAACTCAAGGTCTTAGTTACATTTTGATCAAATTGTATGAGCCCATAACCACTATGCTATAGTGTGCAATGTTTGCTCATGTCAATGCTTTGGAATGGTCTGACATGACACTCATCATCTGGTTCCTCAGAGCATTGTTTACAATTAAGCAGTCATTAATGTGGGATGTGACTTAAGGACATCCACTTCTATGCTTTTCTGTGACTCTTACAGTCTCTGTGTTTCTCTGTTGCAACCTGCTGATGACACTTCTGTCTGAGAACAGAAGTACTGTTGTGAGGAACTGTTGTTAGTGGGTTACCCTTTTTATGGTATGCAGTTAAGTGTTAGGAACCAGGGGTAGGGGACCCACTGGACCATCGCGGACGATGACGTAAGCCGACAGCTGGGAGCGGTGTCTAAGTGCTACCCGGTTTTGACCAGAGCCCACCACAAAGCAGGTTGGACTTGCTGCGGTGTGGTACCACCATGTCGCTCCACAGGTGCGACTTTGTTCACGGTGGCGGCCAAGGTGAAGTACAGAGTCATAGAGCAGAAAAGTAGTAGGGGACAGGCAAGGGGTCAGGAAAGGCAGCACAGGATCATGGTCAGCAGTGGAGCAGAAGGTCAGGGTTGGTAACAGAAAGGCGGAGTCAGGAACGGAAACGAGGTCACAACAGGAATTCTAAACACAAGTGCAGGGCATAAGGAACAGCTTTCTTTAGGGCTTGAAGCACAAAAGTCTGGCAGGGGACACAGGAAAGAAGCGGGTATTTAACAGGAAACATAGTCCAATAATCGGCACGCTTGCAGGAGCACCTGTGACATTAAGCTCACCCAAAGAGAAAACCTTGCATCCCCTAATCAAAAAAAAAGCAACTCTGGAAATCAAGATCCAGCTATTCAAGAGCTGGGATACCCGCCTAATTAGAAATATCCCTTATTCGGGTCCCTACTCACTTCTTCACTAAGTAGGGAACTGCTTTGCTTGACAAGAAGTGAGTCTGGAGGTCATATAGATCTGTACATACTTTGCCAAAATGCAATCTCATCCCTTCTAAGGCCAGTTAACACACAAGCAAATGTGTCAAATTTGCTTTGAGTTCTGGACCGAATGACCGGCCCAAGCATTGAGCAGCCAGAACTAACCCAACATGTTGAGTTTAGGACCAGATACTCAGCGCTCGGGCCAGAGACATTCCGGAAAGCACATGCAGCTAGTGCTACTTATGAGACTCGCTCGTGTGAAACTGGCCTAATACTAGTTAACAATGCCTCAATAATACCTCTATACACATAGTACAGTACAGGCAGTCTCCGGGTTACATACAAGATAGGGTCTGTAGGTTTGTTCTTAAGTTGAATTTGTATGTAAGTCGGAACTGTATATTTCATTATTGTAATCCCATACAGAACTTTTTTGGTCTCTGTGACAATTGGATTTTAAAAATGTTGGGTTGTTATAAGAAACAAGATTAAGACTAATGCTTCATTACAGACACATTTGATAACTGTTATAGCTGTTTATTGTAACTTAGGACTAAAGTACAATAAATTACCAATATCCAGAGGTCCGTTTGTAACTAGGGGTCGTATGTAAGTCGAGTGTTCTTAAGTAGGGGACCGCCTGTAATTAATGTGATAAATACTACACTTCAGCTTGTATATCTTGTCCCCCATTGACATGTGAAATACAGCAGTGCAAGTGATAAGACAATAGATTGCATCAGAAGCACAGGCTTACAGGACGGCCGAGAGCTCCATATAGATAAATGCTCTGCTCACCCTAAGCGTTACTGTAATTTTCATTAAAGAGCTGAGATTTTATTCGGTTGTCATTAAATATTCATTAAAGAATAGTGTATAGTATAGGTTAAAACTTGAAAAAATAAGAGTTCAAAACACATCTGTGAATTACCTGTGGGAATAAGGCAGTCTTTCCAGTCGAAGTACCCAGCATAAATGCCAGGCTCCAGTGATCCAACTATGGGGTCTGCTTTAATCTCAATAAATTTTTCAAATAAATTTTGGTCCAGCTCCTTCAGAGATTCCATGCTGGTCTTTGAAAAGAACAACAAACAATTAATTCCCTTTTTATTTTTTGGGTTTCCTTTTAGAATATCATTTCAGTTTTACAGGCCTGTTGTCTGCATAGCAAATTGTTCTTCCTAGTGATGGCATTTAATATTCCATGCCATATAATAGAATGGAAGACAAAAATTCCAAATGCGGTGAATTCAAATTTTATTGTGAGCTCTGCTTTTACAGCTTTCACTGTGCTTTAAATGGAACCTCTTCTTTATTCTTTGGGTTAGTATGATCACAGGAATACCAAATATATATAGGCATTATTACGTCGTATCAGTTTTTTTTTATACTTCTGTGTATAAGTATCTGTAAGATCTAATTTTTGGGGGACGAGATGAAGTTTTCATTGCTACCATTTTGGGGGCTATATGACCTATTGATCACTTTTTGTTAAATGGTGAAAAAGTGTTGTTTCAGACATTTGGCCTCTATTTTTCGTTAAGGGATTCACCAACAGGAATAATTGGTTTTATATCTTGATAGGTTGGGACTTAGTTTATTTTGTTATGACTACTAGTAAAAAGGGGGTGATTTGAACTTTTAGGTTTTTTTTAAATATTATTTTTTACTATTTTACAGCCCCCTAGGATACATCAACCCTAGGGGTTCTAATAATTCCTACCATATACTGTAATACTACTGTATGGCAGTATTTGACAGTTTTGCTAGGCATCTGTAACAATGAGCCAATGGCACATTGTTACAGATCTGAATAAATGACAGGTCCTTTTAACTACCTCATGCAGTAAAGGAACGCTTAGCCGCTTCCTCCACTTTCTGTTGGTCTACTGAAACATTCAGATACCTGGGCACACGTATTTCTCCTAAATCTTCAGTCCTGTGTCTGCTCCATGCGACAAAATCAGTGGACTAATTAAAGGACCAGAAGCATTTTAATCATTTATTATATTGTTTGTCCACAACATTTTTCTGTTAAGGGGAGCTAAATTTTTAATTAAATATAAGCTTATATTTTAACGACTCATTTGAATATTAATTATGCTTTTTATTGGAATAACCCTTTAAGCAGTTTGAGTAAATCAGCTCTCTGTCTACTACAATACTAATAGCTGAGAGATAACCTGAGGAAGTGTCAAATGACTTGAATCTTTACAGATGCAGGCCCCAAGCACATGACCCTTACGGGACTTAGAGCTTCTAAGAACAGATGCCTTTTATTTTAAAATTCCAGAAAGGTGTGCATTTTTCCTCATGATTTTAAGTCAAACACAAGTAAAATAATTGATTTTTAATTAAACTTTTTAGATTTAACCTTTCATTTAAATGAAATAATTATACAATCCCAGCCAATGGCTGAATTCAGTACAAACTGAATTAAAGACATGACAGACAAAATTCAACAATTTCACAGTTAGACTATGCTGTAAAGAGGCATGAGTAAGGCCATGCACACAAACAAACATCTGTGGAAAAATATGACATCTTTGATCGCAGCCCTGATAGGTCATTAAAGATAACTAAAAGTACTAAGCTAACTTAAAACGTCACCCACTCTGACATTTTCATTCTTTGAAAAAAAAAAATCCCATCTATAACTCATAAAGGGGAACTAAAGTCACAGAGATTTAATTGATTCCATTTTTCTTTGATGATAACCATCTTAAGTGTAAAATGCTGACACGAAATACTGAGGGCAGGAAATGGATTACGGTAGTAGCGTTCACCTTGTTATTTGGAACTATCTACAGTATTAAGTGTGGGGATGAAGGACATAAGCATTTATATACTGCACTGCTAAATGGGCCAAATGCACTTACCGTACCTGGGCAAATTAAAGGTATATTTAAAGGCATATTCTCCTCTTGGGCATAACAATTGGGCACTTGATTAGCTATATGTACAATTCATGCACTGCCACTGCCTGCTACCTGCTTTAGCCTCGGGAATACCCCGCCAACTTAGAGAACAATCAGAAAAGAAGGAAGGGATGCATACTTATCCATGCTGTCCACTGTGCACAGATGTTGACTAAACACTGCATGTGTGGTCATATAAAAGTGCATAGGTGCAATACATCCTCAATGTGTGTATTAAGGTGCTGTGCAGAGTTGAAGGGAAGCAAGGGAAAAGTGCTCCAGGGCATGTTAATATAGACAGAGCCAGTGAGCTTGGAGGGGCTTTGGTGACGCCCCCAGAGCACTTTGAATAGTGCTCTTTGAATTTTTTTTTTTAATTTTATGAGTAAACAAAAGGAGTACAGCTACTATTAAACATATATTTCTATTTATGCTGTTGGGGTGAACCCAACAGTGTGAATAGTTAATAAAGTACAACAATATGTGTCAGATTTTATAAGCATAAAAGAGGCAGTAGACAAGTTTTCAGTTACAACTATGAGGAAAATGAATCTATAACTAGATATTGCTATTAGGCACCCTGCATACAAACATTTTATCCAACAGATAGCATACAGTCAAATGCAATTGAAAGTGCTCTTAGACCGCTGGTTTCCACTGTCCCATGTGTGCCTGAGCTACAGAGCAGGTTTGCTGTTACAGCAGTCTTTTCTACTGTTGCTTGCAGCCCCTGATATGCACACATTCCTTTTTACTACAGGTCAGCAAAAGAAACTTCTAGAGTGGCGATTCTTATTGGCCAAACCTGAAAACCTGCTCTACTAAGTATGTAGACCATCAACACTAAATACTCAACAGATACCATGACCACTGACATTGTACACAGGTTCTGAAAGAACTGTATAGGTGGCACCATAACAAACATGTCACTATTATATAAAGACACATTTTTTATTAAATGATTCTAATAGTAAACATTGTTTTGTGTGAAGTAAATATTTATTTATTGGAAAAGCCTCAATTCTATTTTGAAGAGGTATACGTGGGCTGTGTGAATAAAGCAGGCAATTCCCTAATTATTTGGTATATGACATTCACTAAAGTACACATGCTAATGTTATATTAATTAGGTCAATCTCAAAGTTAAAGGGATTTGTCAGTTATAGAAAATACTTTATATATGGCTGGGGGGTGGGGGGTTTTAAAAATAATAAAAAACTTATACTCACTTCTCTCCCCACTCCCATTCACTTGAGTCTCTGTTTGTATACAGAGGCCGGCAGGGCTGTCCAAACCACTGCCATATGCCTGTTACAGCATTAGTTAGGTGCGACAGGGGTCAGGATTGCATGACCAGTCTCGTTATAGAAACAGAGACAGTTATGGGCAGCACAAGTGAATGAGAGCATGGAGAGAAGTGAGTTTAAAGGGAACCTGTCACCAGGAGACCCATTTTTAGCACTCCCCCAGTCCCCACAGAGCATAGTACATACACTGCCAAAGTGTTTTTGTATAAAAAAAATTGGTTTTACAGAAAAAAAGATATGTTATATTGTACCTTTCATTAGCATCTGCTGTGTGACTAGGCAGTTGCCAAATGGGAGGGGCTGGAAAGGAGCAGTTCCCCCTCACCCTTGGGAAACATGTGACCTTTTCAAATATATGAAAACACCCATCACTGGGCTTAGCCCCCTGCTCCTCTACAGCCAATCCCGAGTGTGGGGAGTTATTCATGTATTTGAAAAGGTCACATGTTTATCAAAGGTGGAGGGGAACTGCTCCTTTCCAGCCCCTCCCATTTGGCAACTGCCTAGTCACACAGCAGATGCTAATGAAAGATACAATATAACATATCTTTTTTTCTGTAAAACCTATTTTTTATACAAAAACACTTTGGCAGTGTGTGTACTATGCTCTGTGGGGACTGGGGGAGTGCTAAAAATGGGTCTCCTGGTGACAGGTTCCCTTTAAGTCCTTTATTATTTTTCAAGTCCCCACAGCCATGTATAAAATGTTTTACATGCCTGGACAACCCTTTAATAGAAGTTTTGACATGATTACTACAACCCCTGCCAAAGTATTTTAAGGATACTATAATAAAGGGTGAGCAGTAGTTTAGATGGGACATACTTGGTGAAAACACATTTTATCCCTTTTTTAGGAATGAAAGGCAACCAAAAAACAATTCCTGCATTGCAAATTATCTTTTAATGGTTTTCGTTGTGCAGCATAACTAACATTATATTTTAATACTTTGAAGTTTAATGCACATAGCGATAGCAATTATGTACTGTACATTTACTTACATTGTATAATTTATTTATATGACAAATACATTTTTATACTTTTAAGTAACCCGACATACAAAGTCATTTATGCAATACTCTGCAAATCTTCTGCATTGCAGTACACTGGCATTGTAGCATACAGTGGGTGTGGAAAGTATTCAGATGCTTTTTAATAGTTTAGTTGGTAAGGTCAAAAAAGTTCTTTATTTTGCTCATTTATGTACACTCTGCACCCCATCTTGGCAGAAAAAACTGAAATGTAGAATTTTTTGCTAATTTATTAAAGAAGAAAAAATTGAAATATCACATGGTCACAATTATTCAGACCCTTTTTCTCAGTATTGAGTAGAAGCAGCTTTTGAGCTAGTACAGCAGTGGTTCTCAACCTGTGGGTCTCCTAAAGCCATTGGAGCCACAATTTTATAGCATTTTTTGGCACGCATACAATATTCTTGTACATGGTTTGGGGTCACCACAACATGAGGAACTGTATTGCGGGGTCACAGCATTAGAGAGGTTGAGAACCACTGTAGTACAGCCATGAGTCTGCTTGGAAATTATACAACAAGTTTCTCACACCTGGATTTGGGGATCCACTGCCATTTTTTTATTGCAGATCCTCCACAGTGTCCTCAGGTTGGGGAAGGGGTGAATGTTTCTGGACAGCCATTTCCGAGTCTCTCCACAGATGCTCAAATGTGTTTAGGTCAGGGCTCTGACTGGTCAAGAATGGTCCCAGAGTTGTTCTGAAACCACTGCAGTGTGCTTAGGGTCATTGTCTTGTTGGAAGGTGTACCATCAGCCCAATCTGAGGTCCAGAGCACAGTCGACCTGTCCCTACAGTTGAAAAACACCCCCCATAGCATAATGCTGCCACCACGTTTTATTGTTGGGATCGTTTTTGTCAGATAATGAGCAGTGCCTGGTTCACTCTTCATCTCATCAGGCCGGAGAATCTTATTCTCATAGTCTGAGAGTCCTTCATGTGTTTTTTTGCAAACTGTATGCAGGCTTTCATATGTCTTGCACTGAGGAGAGGCTTCCATTGCCATAAAGCCCCGACTGGTGGAGGGCTGGTCAGCCAGGTCGAGAAAGAGTCACCACTGGAGGCCACTGTGCACTTAGGAACTATGAATGTTGTAACCTTGGCCAGATTTGTGCCTTGCCACAATTCTTTCTCTGAGCTCCTTGGGCAGTTCCTTAGACCTCATGATTCTCATGCAGTCTGACATGCGGTCTTATATAGACAGCTGCATCCTTTTCCTAATCAAGTTCAATGAATTTAATTAAACAGCTGTACTCCAATGAAGGTGTAGAACCATCTCAAGGATAATCAGAAGAAAATGGACAGCATGCGAGTTAAATATGAGTGTTACAGCAAAGGGTCTGAATACTTATGACCTTGTGATATTTCAGTTTTTCTTGTTTAATAAATTAGCAAAAATATCTATATTTCAGTTTTTTTCTGTCAAAATGGGGTGCAAGGTGTACACAAAAAAAGACTTTCGGTACCCATTGTTTGCCTATTATGGCCTGTAACTGACAAGGCATCCTTTACATGACAGCACTGGGGCTTTGAGTTTTTAGGTTGTTCATTTCAGTGTCTGTTATTAACATTCAGAACACTGTTAGTGAATTACATTAACTTAAATGGATGTAAAACACTGATATAGTAAAAAAAAAAATTTAAGAAAGAAAAAAGAAAAAGGATACCTTTGTTATGTTCTCTATTCCTTGGAATCCATGTTTCTCAAAATGGTCAGCGATGTTCAGCAAAGTATGTCGTTCCAAATAATTGCAATTGCTCAGAACAATTAAAAGCTTTTTCTCCTGAAATGAGAACATAAAACAAAGTAGAAATAGCTTTATAATATTGTTAACAATGTACAGCATCATTTATATGAGAACTCAGAAAACAGCCATATAACCTTTCGTATAACCTATTAAAGGGAACCTGTCACCAGGAGACCCATTTTTAGCACTCCCCCAGTCCCCACAGAGCATAGTACATACACTGCCAAAGTGTTTTTGTATTAAAAATTGATTTTACAGAAAAAAAGATATGTTATATTGTACCTTTCATTAGCATCTGCTGTGTGACTAGGCAGTTGCCAAATGGGAGGGGCTGGAAAGGAGCAGTCCCCCCCACCTTTGGGGAACAGCTTCTCCATGTGACCTTTTCAAATATATGAAAACACCCATCACTGAGCTTAGCGACGCCCCCTGCTCCTCTACAGCCAATCCCAAGTGAGGGGAGTTATTCATATATTTGAAAAGGTCACATGTTTCCCGAGGGTGGGGGGGGCTGCTCCTTTCCAGCCCCTCCCAATTGGCAACTGCCTAGTCACACAGCAGATGCTAATGAAAGGTACAATATAACATATCTTTTTTTCTGTAAAACCTATTTTTTAATACAAAAACACTTTGGCAGTGTATGTACTATGCTCTGTGGGGACTGGGGGAGTGCTAAAAAAGGGTCTCCTGTTGACAGGTTCCCTTTAACACTTTCATTCATTTTGCTACCATAAGTACTTGTAATCACAAAATTACAAGGGAACAAATTTTGAAGTAATAAAATGGTGGGAGACACGGATTCTAGCTTCATTTAGACTCCATATGTAACAAGAGCTTAGTCTTTTTTTATCAGACTCCATACTAAAATAGATTAACTTATCTCCTATGATCATTCCTGAAAATAGGTTCTGCAGAATTTAAAGGAAACCTACCATTTGATTTGATGCGTTATGAAGCAAACATACCTTGAGACTTCTGTAGCTACAATGATGCAGGACCATATCTTGTTTAATCCCTGAGCTGACTGGTTTTGCTGCTAAAACAATTATAAAATTATGATAATGAAGCTGTGTCTCTCCTTTGCTTGGGCTCAGCGCTTTTCCTAGCACATTAGGCACTCCCCTTGAGAAAGCTACTAGCGAAACACGTGTCAGGGTTGCACAGTCTGTGCCTGTTCAATCGGTATGGTAACTATACTTTAGGGCAGGGGTCCCCAAACTACGGCCCGCGGGCCACATGCGGCCCGCTGACCGTTTCCATGCGGCCCCCGTCGCATCGGACCGCAGACTTCGGCAGTCGGGCAGGGGCCTCCGTCCTTCCGGACAGGAAGCTCCTGCCAGCCACAGTATAGTGCTCGATGCGGTCGGAATCGGCCGCTCGAGCACTACTACTGCAGGTGGAGCGATGTGGCCGGAAGACAACCCCGGCGCACATCGCTCCTTGAACCTGCATGCGCGGCCGCGTGATGACGTCATCACGCGGCCGCGCACCTTTTCCTGTCCGACAGCCGCATGAAGAAAGAGGACGCGGGAGCCAGAGGTAAGTATAGCATTTTTTAATAGAAGTTAAAACATTGTGCCGGTTGGGGGCCCTAATAATGAAACAATTCATGGTGGGTGGGGGGTCATATAACTAATGGTGGGTGGGGGGGAACATAAAATAATTAATGGTGGCCGGGGTGGGGGGGCATATAAAATAACTAATGGTGGGTGGGGGGGCATATAAAATAACTAATGGTTGGTGGGTGGGGGGCATATAAAATAACTAATGGTGGGTGGGGGGGCATATAAAATAACTAATGGTGGGTGGGGGGGACATATAAAATAACTAATGGTGGGTGGGGGGGGGGGCATATAAAATAACTAATGGTGGGTGGGGGGGCATATAAAATAACTAATGGTGGGTGGGGGGGCATATAAAATAACTAATGGTGGGTGGGGGGCATATAAAATAACTAATGGTGGGTGGGGGGGCATATAAAATAACTAATGGTGGGTGGGGGGGCATATAAAATAACTAATGGTGGGTGGGGGGGCACATAAAATAACTAATGTTGGGTGGGGGGCACATAAAATAACTAATGGTGGAGGGGCAGCATAGGAAATAATTAATTTTAAGGGACAGTCCAGTAATTAATAGGGGGGGGGCAGCATATTTAATAATTTATTGACCCAATTAATTAATTCAATATATAAAATAGTTCACAAGGGGGTGCAGCATATTAAATAATTAATTGGGGTGGGGGCAGTGTATTACAGATGCGGTCACATGTACCGCTTTTTATCCGGCCCTCCAACGGTCTGAGAGAGACAATGAACGGCCCCCTATGTAAAAAGTTTGGGGACCCCTGCTTTAGGGTCTTATTTTCTTTATTACTACAGGCTCTTTTATAATCCATGGTTTCCTATTTACATTGCTACCTTTTTGCTACTTTCTGTTCCATACCTGTATTTCATGTATCTCTTCAGGCTTTTTATTGCCTCTATAATTGTAAGGCACTCACTGTTTTTAACAATTGTTCCTATTGTTTTGTCTTCATATATTGGCTTTATATATGTGAAATAAAATTTATAGTCTTATATGTTGAAATTGTGCAAACATAATTCCATTTATATTTAATGGGTTGTCCAGGATTTGGGAAAAAGCTATATATGCCTGGAAGGAGGGCTATAAAAACAATAAACATCTTATACTCACCTCCTCCCTGCTCCCATTCACCTGCAGCAGAGTTTGTCACGATCTGTCTCTGCTTGTTTACAGAGGACATTGGTGCTGTCCCAACCACTGCGGTGCACCTGCTACAGCAGCAAACTAACGCTCCAGTAGGCACGTGGCTGTGGGTAGAATGGCACTGACGGCCTCTGTATACAAACAGAAGCAGGCCGTGGGAAAATAGCATTGCCAGAGGTGGCGAGTATAAGATAATTACTGTTTTTATTCTAACCCCCAGCCATACAGAGACAGTCCCCGACTTAAGGACACTCGACTTACAGATGGACCTCTCTGTCCACTGTGATCTCTGGTGAAGCTCTCTGGAAGCTTTACTTTACTCCCCGCCTGCAATGATCACCTGTATTGTGTCTGTAATGAAGTTTTATTTATAACCCTTTTTCCCATGACATGATAAAATTGTGAAAATCCAATTGTCATAGGGACAAAAAAATTTTGTCTGGAGCCAAAATTATAAAATACACCAGTTCCGACTTAGCATACATATTAAACTTAAGGGGGTTTTCCCCACAAGAAAACTCATATCTCAACCCCTTGTGATGTTTACATAATAAAGATCATTTTAACCCTTTTAACCAATTTGACTCCATTTTATTGGCTGGGGTGGGTGCCTCTAAGCAGACACATTATGATCCATCTAGTTCTGTGAGCTGACAGTGTGGTTAGATTATCAGGGTACAGGGTTTATCTACACTGTCATTTAGCTTCTGAACATTGTACTAGTATCTGACACATAGAAAGAGAGATGGGACAGATCAGAGATGACGAGATACATGAGATGCCTATTACACACGGTCAGATCTGCTACATTTCTGTTCTCCCTCCCCATACAAAGAACTTATCTGCGTGTAGCTTGCAGCTTCTCTCTCCACACAATGTGTTGTTTGCTGGCAGGAAATGAGTGAGTGTCTGTGAGCTCCGTCCTGAACTGCAGGTGGTGGGGCTGAGAAACTCAGCTCCAGGCTGTCACACAGAAATCCAAGAGAATGTCCCCAATCCCAAGTCAGAAGTTACAGGGTTGTGTCTAGGGGTAACTGGAATTTTGTACACCAGGACTGATAGAGACAGATTGTAGAAAGTGATAGAGAAAAGTGACGGGATCTAGAACTGCTCTATTTCAACAGCTTCTTGCTGTGGTTTTGCATTGGGTAAGAACAACAGGGGTAACACCTTTGAAGGACAAATGTAGAGATTATTGTATCCCGACACACTAAAAACTGCAAATAAATAACGTACGGATGATATTGTGGGCTCTTCATTAAGACTTCTGAATAAGTCAGGAGATGAAATATCCGCGGATACACTAAGAAATAAAAAAATATATATTAACAATCCATGAAAACAACAAGCACCAAATAACCCTCACTGCTTGGTTAGAAGGATCTCGTGACTATAATGCTGTTTTCTAAAACTTGTTTACAAGTAATTTGCAGGTTTATCACTAAAATACGCTGAATGCATTAAACTATGTCTATTTTACCTGGTATTCCGGAAAATTTACTTTTCTTTCTTTACTTTCCTAGTAGACACGTCAAACAGTTTAATGTGGTTACATACTAATGTGCTAACTCCTATCATGGTAACACAATGTATTTTGTGTGTGATGGGTTTATAGAAGTTTTGCACATAAATCACAATATTATGGTGGCTGTGGTTTTTACTAGAATTTGATAAATATAGCAGTATTTTCCAAGCTAATAATTGCTTGAATAGGATTTTTTCTACAGGTAATTAGCAATGCCTTATTACAGAGATTATGAAAAGAATAAATCCTTATAATGATGTATTTATAGATATTGGCTATAGCAGCGTAATCTAATCCATTTTATTATTCTACATTTTTATTTATATCTACAATGATTTCTTTCTGTTGGGATTAGATTAACTTTATTTATCCCAAAAGGGAAATTGTTTCGCAGTAATGTACATAGAAACACTCATAAGACACAATAAAAAACAACAACACATATTTTACATAATATTATAATAATAATTTGTAAAAATTGTTTAAAAAAACGGCAGATGGAAGAAAGAACATGCGATAACATTCCCTACAAGGCTTCACTTACATAAATCTTTTGCTAGGATAGTTTACTGTATGCTATACGTTTTATACCCACACACATATAATACTGAAAAAGGCTGAAGGTCAAGAGGTGAAATGTATATCTCTGTGCCTTGGTTACTAATCCACTGGAGTGCTGCTTGTTTTTTTTGAATATATAAACATATATTTTGTGCTGTACTGATGACACACTGCTCCTAATACTCTGTGCTGTACTGATGATACATTGCCCCTAATACTCTGTGCTGTACTGATGACACACTGCCTCTAATATTCTTTGCTGTACTGATTACACACTGCCCCTAATACTCTGTGCTGTACTGATGATACATTGCCCCTAATACTCTGTGCTGCACTGATTACATACTGCCCCTAATACTCTGTGCTGTACTGATGATACATTGCCCCTAATACTCTGTGCTGTACATTATGCATCTGTAGACCACAATAAGTACCGTATATACTTGTGTATACGCTTTTACCACAAAAACCTGGTTAAACCTATATTTTTTTTTACTTGAGTATAAGCCGAGTTTGGGTTTTCAGCATATTTTTTTGTGCAGAAAAACTAGGCTTATACTCGAGTATATATGGTAATATTCTCATGGTGGTACTTGACACCAGCTTTAAATAGTGTTGCACCATTGCATCAAAATAGCTTTGGGAATTGGGAACCATTAAAGTGCTTTTCGGAAATCTGCTTGGAACTTAAAAGTTAAATGAAAGCAGTAAATCAAGCAATGTTTAGTAACTTACTGCATTGTATCCACATCTCCTTCCGGTTTGTTACTGAGATACTCCAGGGTAGATATGAAAGCCTAGTTGTAACAAAATAAAAAAGGAGACTATATCTATTTATATCAATAAGAGGGAAGAAAATATACGAGCATAAACATAGAAAAATTAAACTTTTATTTCACAATGGAGCATCTTGCAGCACATAACCACTTATTCTTATTCTAAATGGGAGTAATGGATTAAATTAAAGGAGCTGGTCGTTTTACTAAGTTTTTTGTAATGTGGGGGCAGGGTATTAGGAAATTTACCAATATACATCTCTTAAATGTTCTGCACTGCTTCTTGAAATGTAAAGTCAAACCCCCATCTTCACAAATGTCTTTTACCTCATCATCTGACATTTACTTTCATAAAATGGTGGAGATGGATGGACAGTTTGAATTCTGTCTCATGACAGTCACTGTCAACGTGTATTGTAGACATCGGGTATCCTGTAACTCCATTTATCAATCAACTTCTTCTTCCAAAACTTATCCTTAGTCACTGCCCAAGCTTAATACAGTGGAGTGACAGTAATGAGACCAAGTACTATGATAAGGTCTTGGAAAGTTGGAGCATGACAGCTCATGAGGTAAAAGACATTTCCAAGCCAGGGGATTTGTTTAATTTAATAGATGTATATTGGTAAGTTTCTATTTTCCTGCCCCAACCCCCCCTACACATGTATGTTTTGTTTTAAAGAATAATTATATTACTGTACATGGTTAATGAGGAACAATATATACTGTATGTATGTTGGACATCACATTATACACTCGTTATGTGGTATTTCACTTGTAATTATTGGATATAAAGTACCGTATATACTTGAGTATAAGCCGACCCGAGCATAAGCCAAGACCCCTAATTTCAATACAAAAAAACCCTGGGAAAACCTATTGACTCGAGTATAAGCCGAGGGTGGGAAATGCATTGGTCACAGCCCCCTGGGGTATATAGCCTGCCAGCCCCTGTAGTATACAGCCTGCCCAGCCCCTGCAGTATTACAGCCTGCCCAGCCCCTGCAGTATTAAAGCCTGGCCAGCCCCTGCAGTATTAAAGCCTGCCCAGCCCCTGCAGTATTAAAGCCTGCCCAGCCCCTGCAGTATTAAAGCCTGCCCAGCCCCTGCAGTATTAAAGCCTGCCCAGCCCCTGCAGTATTAAAGCCTGCCCAGCCTCTGCAGTATTACAGCCTGCCCAGCCTCTGCAGTATTACAGCCTGCCCAGCCTCTGCAGTATTACAGCCTGCCCAGCCTCTGCAGTATTACCGCCTGCCCAGCCCCTGCAGTATTACCGCCTGCCCAGCCCCTGCAGTATTACAGCCTGCCCAGCCTCTGCAGTATTACAGCCTGCTTAGCCCCTGTAGTCGGAAAAAAAAATAACACTGTACTCACCTTTCCGACGCCACCCGGAAGTCTTTTTCTGTATCCGATGCGTGCCTCCTTGGGTCCTTCGGTCTTTTTCGGATTCTACCACGCCTCTTCGAGGCGTTATGCTCCTCTTTGGGTCATCACGCTCATCCGGCACACAGAATAACGTCAGCCACTTGCCAACGTCACTGTTTTTGAGCCACTGGCATCGCGAGGGGACCCGAAGAGGAGCAGAACTTCCCGAAGAGGAGCCGAAGAACCCAAAAAGTATCCAAAGGACCCGAGGCAGCACCGGAGCATCGAAACAGGCATAGGACATACGGGTGACGTCGGAAAGGTGATTTTTTATTTTTTTCTTGACTCGAGTATAAGCCGAATTAGGGTTTTTGAGCACAAATTTTGTGCTGAAAAACTCGGCTTATACTTGAGTATATACCTATCCAAGCATTTACCTGTTATAGTGTATTTGAATGTATTTTGAGATACCGAAAACAAGTACAATTACAAGCGGTCACTGACTTAAAGGGTGTCTGTCATCAGGTCTCTGTAACTAATTCTGTCATCACTACCTGTTGGCGCAGCTCACAAGGATTCCATCCAGGCCTTCATTTAGTTAATTTATACATTATTATGTAAATAAGCCTGGGCACATGGAGAGAAAAGTAATGTCACCCCTGTTACCCCTCCCTTCCACCCCATGCTCATGTCTGTGTGTAATGTATGGTAAAGTATTTCTAGTTCTTGTGCGAGAGACACAGACATCAGCTACACCAGTAGCGTATAGGAGTAACAGCAGGTCAGGCTGTTACAACTGCTACAGGATGCAGTAGTGTATCTCATACACACACAGGCTGCAGGCGGCGCCAGCACCAGGAGTGTCACATCATTATACAGGCTGTCAGTCATGTGAATAGGAGTATCTCATACACACACAGGCTTCAGGGGTGCCAGCACCAGGAAGCACATAGAGGAGCCAGCACCAGGAGTGTCACATCATCATATAGGCTGTCAGTCAAGCACTGGGTGTATGATTGTGCCTTACACTCATGAATAAGCTGGACAGCTTGAATATGATAATGGCTCATTGGACCCATCTCAGGTCATTTGCATACAGCTTTAGGACCCGATTGTTTAAATTTAAAGGCATGTAGAGGGACTATGTAGGCATATGGGCAATGCTTTCTAATGGCAGTTTATGAAAATATATTTAGTTTTGGGGGTTAATTTGCCTTACAGGTTCTCTTTAAGGACACCCGACTTACAGAAGTTACAGACGGACCTCTCTGCCGGACCTCTGGGGAAGCTCTCTGGATGCTTTAATTAAGTCCCTGGCTGCAATGATCAGCTGTAAGGTGTCTGTAATGAAGTTTTGTTGATAATCCTTGTTCCCAGCACAAAATTTTGAAAATCCAATTGTCATAGGGACAAATTTTTTTTGTCTGGAGTATTAATGATAAAATATACATTTCCAAATTACAAACAAATTCAATTTAAGAACATACCTAAAGCACCTATCTTATACGTAACCGAGGGTCTGTGAGTATACATGTTACAATCTTATATGTATTTATTTTGCAGGTTGCAAGGTACAAGGCATTAATGCTGGTACTGTGGTAAAAATTAGTTGTTATGGTGTGTCATCAATTTGTCATCTGTATGATCTAAAGTACTGTGATAAAAAAAAACACTTGAACAGACCTGGATAATATTAATGCAGAGAATGCACACATTGTCCTGTGTTTTCTGATGTTGAAAAATCTGTAAAAGAAAAAAAATTTTTTTAAGAAAACAACAAAGCAAACCATATAGAGCAGTGATGGCGAACCTTTTAGAGACAGAGTGCCCAAACTATAACCAAAATCCAATTATTTACCGTTAAGTGCCACCATTGCATTTTAAGCAGTAACTTACCCGCGAGCCCTCTCCATGCACCGAGACCCGGCGCATGCCGTACTAGTACGGCGCGCGTCGGGAAGGGGTTAATAAAAGCCCATAATGATAAAGCTAGGAAACACTGCAATGCCATTTCCCTCGGAACGCTGGAGCAAGCTTACAGTCCTCCCACACCGAGCTCATTTAAAAGTTAATTCTAGAAGGAAAGAGGTCATGGATTATAGGTGCAGACTGCGCATAAGTTTTGATTAATCTGGCGCACTCTGTACACTCCAAAGGCAAACTGCACATTGTATAGACTGCGCTACTTTTGATAAATGTGACCCATAGTCACTGAATGTGTTAGTGGATGAGGAAATTTACTAAACCTCATGTTTCACAGGTAGGTCTAAATCTGAAATTTGGTAAAGATCAACTTTCTTAAGAGGTGTAATAAATTAACATATTTGGTTCACAACAGCTTGTCCAAGAAAATAAAATCTGTCCTAGCGCTGCACTATAATTTACACCAATTGCACCTGCTATGGAAGACTAACTTTTAAAATTTTATAAAAAGGGTAAAAAATAGAATACAATATTAAAATATTATGCATCAAAATGTTTGCCTTTTTATGCCAAAAAACTGGCTAAAATTCATTAATAAATTTCTTTCAGCTTTGCCAAACAATGGGCATAGCCGTCTTCATTCATAGCAAGCTGCCACTACTATGAAGGTACAAGAGAGAATGCAGACACAAATGAGAACCTCCTGTGCTGGAATACTTACACTTGCTTCAGCAGGTTTACATTCTATAACTCCTTTCAGTGACTGCAGAGCCTGAGTAACACTCTGCTCAAACTGCGATGGCTAAAAAACAAGACAAACAAAAAAAAAGACCAAAAAAAAAAATTAAAAGTAGCTTCCATTAAACAATGCTGCATGCCTTGACCTCCAAATGTGGATGTGTTCCTCCTATCTATTTATACAGCATTTGTGAAGGGAACGTGTCGGCCTTCAAGAACCTTTTTCCTTTTTGTGTCGGGTTCTAAAGGCTCAAACTTTTTAAAATGTTTTCATGTATGTCGCTGGTTGAGGGATTGTTTTAAGAAAAACAAGTTGTAACTTTTGGTGGTGTACGTTTGTGGTGCTTATAGCTTATTGAATTAATTTTATGTTAACTTTCTGGAAAGGATAGAGACCCCAGTCCACTCACTCTGGCATATTAGATATTTTTAGTTAGAGGTAAAATCCAAGATGGCTTCCCCGACCCTAAGTCAGAAGTTACGGGGTCATGTCTAGGGGCAACTGAAATTGTGTACACCAGGACAGAAAGAGGTTGGACTTATGTCTGTAAAATGCTGTATTTTTGTTAATAACAGTGAATTAGAGAATGTCTTATTCTGTTATCCTGAGTACATTTAAGAAACTTGTCTTTTTGGGAATACCTCTTTAAGGCTTGATGTTCATTTACCGTATTTTTCGGACTATAAGGTGCACTATCAATAAATGCCTGCTAAAATCTCTAGGTTCATATATAAGGGGCACTGAATTACAAGGAGGAATGACCAGCGGGTGGCAGACCTGTGCAAATTTCAAGGCAGCTGTTGTCTGTACGTAGGGTTCATATATAAGGCGCACCTTTGATTTCTGAGAAAAATACGGTACTTATGCTTACTACTTGTCAATATCTGGAAAAATACAAAATTCAGCTTTTTTAATCAGGCAACTGAGCCTAGTAAAAGACTGTCAGATTACTGATAACATGGCTAATTTGTGGTGGCACTGGAAACTGGATCTCCACTGGTTTGAAATTGATAACCTGGTGACATTCCTAAGTCATAAGACAATAGTGTACATGATGTGTGGTGCAGAAATGACTATTAGATGTGTAAAACATTTACAAATAAACTTACCAAAGTTGTTAAACCCTCATTGTCGACTACCCAGTCTTCTTTGTCAGCTAATTTCTTGACCTCTAAAAACGCAATAATGGGCAAATTAACATTTAAGTCAGGAAGTCATAATGGCAGGCAAGACAACTGATGCTGCTGTGGCTTTCACACAAGTGGCAATATGGTGGGGCGTAGTCATTTAAGGAAAGACTACTAACTCCTGTAATGAGACATCAGAAGAGTCAGGGAAATGGAGCAGGTGACATCACTTAATAGGGTTTTGTCACACAATCCAACAGTAGACTAGAGTTTAGTGCTCCATTGTGACAAGCGACTATAATGGCAGAGCTCATCTACAATAAACATTGATAAAACAGAATAGATAAAAAGATGGGCTATGAAAATGGTGGACAATTTATCAGCAACGTTATCAGTAAAACATGCAAATATGCCCATCAACAGAGCTGTGAATGGACTCTTTTTCTTTGCTAAATCAGTACATTTTTATTGACCCCTTTTAAGGGCATATATGATATGTAACAATTATAAAAATTATGGGGGCAAACATGGATTGATGCATTTTGTTTTTTAGTTCTGGCTAGGACACTCATTTTACAGGAGAAGTATTATTTTATTTAATATTATTATGGTCTTACACCAGGAAATGCAGCTTTCTTATTTACTATGTCAGTACAGGCTGTCCCCAACATAATGACACCCCGAATTACAGACGACCCCAAGTTAAAAATGGACCTCTCTGCCCACTGTGACCCCTGGATATTGGTGATTTACTAAACTTTAGGCTGTAAGGTATCTACAATGAAAATATATTGTTCATCATTCTTTCCATGGCAACCCAACATTTTTGAAATCCAATTGTCACAGGGATAAAAAAAATAATTTGTCTGGTGTTACATTTATTAAATATACCTGTTTCAACAAATTCACACAAACCTGTAAATCTTGTACTGTACATAACCTTGGGACTCCCTGTACAAGCCTCACATTCCTACCATGTTTGAACATACTCTTTAAAAGCATAACCTATGAGGACTTCTCTGATATAAAAGGGAACCTGTCACCAGGAAAGCAATTTTTGCACCCTCCACCCAGTCCCCACTGAGCATACATACACATACACTGCCAAAAGAGTGCCAAAAGAATGCCAGGTGCTCTCTGTCTAGGCACCCAGAAACCTGGGAAACCGCTCCTCCATGTGTGCTTTTTAAATATATGAAAACGCCCATCACCCGGCTTAGTGACGCCCTGTTCCTCTATAGTCACTCCCAGGGGACATGTACCTAGTCACAGAGCACATGACATTGAAACTACTATATAACATATCTTTTTTTTCTGTAAAACCTATTTTTTATACAAAAACTCTTTGGCAGTGTCTGTTTCTAACTAACTGCTCCACAAACCTAAACTGCAAATCTGTATTCAAAACCATTAAAAGGAAAGGAATTTTTAGCAGGATGACTTCTCTTTTACCTTCGGCAGTATGCTGCAAAGTGACCTTAACACAAGTCTCCCGCAAATCCAAGATGAGGTCTTGTATAGACTGCAGGATATCGTTGGGGATCTCAAGAGAGGTAAGTGATTCGTACGTATGCCTAAACACACACAAATTATTAATAACAAAGGATTATATACCTACTGTATAGAATTAATACTACAAGGTCACTAAAAGGTGAAGATGTATGCTAATGTCAAACTGCTGCTTTTTTAAGGCTTATAAAACCTTTTTCTATATAGGTGTGTAATGTAACTGTAACATGCGCAGTAGATACAAGGCTTAACTTCAGAATACAAAAAATTATTCTGATATTTTATTTTTCATGAAAAAAACAGGGTGTTAAAAAGACTAACATGACATCATAACCTGCTTACCTCACGGTTTGAACAACATGAGCTAACCAAGGACCAGATAATTCGGCCTTAGATCCCCATCCTCCATAA
Source organism: Engystomops pustulosus (assembly GCF_040894005.1). NCBI lineage: Eukaryota > Metazoa > Chordata > Amphibia > Anura > Leptodactylidae > Engystomops > Engystomops pustulosus. The sequence goes on along the minus strand of NC_092415.1, from coordinate 82,135,723 downwards.
ATCATCACATCCTCTTGACTGAGTGTATTTGGGAGTAAAGCTCCACGAATGAGCTTCACCAAACACTGCATCACCTCCTGGATCATTTTCTTGGGCACACAGAAAATACATTGCAATAATTATTTAGTAAATCAAAATCAATCATACATGTCAGCAGATATTGCATCTTCATAATAAAATTGATTCTTCATGATACTGTAACTGTGGATATATGTGGGAGTGGGCATATAATCGGAAACCACCAGTTTTTCAGAATGGTTTTCTCGATATGTGGTCAGTGCATGGCCGAAACCTCAATGTCCGATAGAAGCGCATGTAGCACAGGACAGAGCTCTGTCCTGTGCTCCTTTGACCTTTATGGGATTTCTGGTCGGCTAACGGGATGTGGGAAACGTATGATCCCCTATTAGTCGAGGGTTCAACAGAAAAGACCCTAACAATATATTTATCCCCTATAAATATCATTAATGAAACAACAACCCTCTTTGAGAGGGACACTTGTTCTCAGCAATAAATACATTTATCCTTTCATTCAAATATTGGAATCAATTACACATATCATTACAGTCACAAATACTGAATGCAGTACTATTTGATACCCGCAATTTCTTAGTGCGTTATTCTTATTATTATATGTCAATGAATGTAATTTCATTTTGTAACCTAGAAAATTATTTTTGGAATGTTACTCGTTTTTTTTAAAAATATATATTTAAACTAGTGCATCTCCAAAAATATAATTACGGTATAAATAATGAATGTAGCAATACATGAATTTGGGAATTCATCTTTTAGTGAAATACATTACATCGCTATCATCACATATTTGCCTTACTTGAGCAGAAATCTTACCTTAAAATCATTTGGCTTTTGTTTTACATTTTTTCTGTATTTTTCCATTTGGCCAGATTTTTCTGCAGTCTAATACAAAATAAATTATAATTAATACTTTATATTTTAAAGTAAACTGTTGTAGGGTCACAAAGATGTCCTTCTATATTCTGGGAGACAAAGTGTTACATTATAACGGATCTTTGAACTCCTATACGGAGTCATGGAGAAGAATTAGTATTGGGACGTCCCCACCTCGTAGGCACAATACAGGGGGTCCCCTACTTGAGAACACCTGACTTTATATTTATATATATCACACATTGGAACACAAAATTACTTCCCTGAGGTGCGTTGTCCGACGAGGATGAAGTCTGCCGCGATTCACTAAGATCATGAGCCCGAGATCCTGCATGTGTCGCTTTCCCGCTGAGGTCCGCCGGAGTTTATCTTGCCCCCCATGCCCCCCCGATTTGTGTTGCATGAAAGTAGGCACGATTGCATCAAAAAACGATCACGTGCACCAAAAACCCCTGTTAAATGCGGCGCAAAATCGAAATAGTCGGGAAACCCGGTGGAAATGAGGTCCGCGGACCATTAGTATATGTGCCCCATTATAGTGCCCCAGTATTTTCCACTTTAAACAATCAGAGTTCCCTTAATATTTGAATAATCCTATTGATACTATGTTCACAATAAGATGAAATTAGTGAAAAAAACATGGCAAGTTTTTTTGGAGGTGCCATGTCTCAGTTGACCCTTCTCCTAAATGCTGCAAAGATGGCTTGCAATCCGAGAAGCCTTTAACTGAGACAACCTCTACAGAGATTAATCTGTGTCCTCGGGAATGTCGTCTAATTTTACAGAATATTTCTGCATAAAACCTTGAAAATACTTACTGCATGTATATACAACATATATCTAGTGACACCTAGTGATCAACGTTAACCATATTTTAAAAGTCTTCTTCTTGGGCCTGGGAAACATAATTTGCTGCATAGCTGTGAGAATGTAGCAGTATAGTACACTACGTAGCTACTCATAAAAACAGCAAAAATTATATTGTTTAGTCTTCAGCAATTCAAGTACAATTTTTTCTCTCTCAGCTCATCCTAAGTGCTGGCATACATGGAGACTGTTTATTAGTATGGAGCTTAATACGTTGTCCAATTAAAAGGAAACTAAAATTATTTTATAACTCTTACCCCAAACCCCTTTTCCGGTGTAGGCCATCAGTTCTGACTGCTGAAATTCCTTTTCTCCTGTTGTCCCATCAGTGATTGGCTGCAGCAGTGACCTGCAGGCATGCTGCAGCCAATCACTGATGGGACAACAGGAGAAAAGGAGCTTATGCAGTCAGAACTGATGGCCTATACCGGAAAAGGGGTTTGGGGTAAGAGTTATTAAAATAATTTTAGTTTCCTTTTAATTGGAAACGGGAAGTGCAGCAGCCAGAAACAGGCCATCAGAGCTAGAATTAGGGTGTAATATTGTGTTTTATTATTTTTAACACAAAGCCAATATAAATCTTTATTATTTTAAACTGGACAATATCTTTAAGGAACCCTACAGTGAGAAACATATTATCAAATAAAATGCTGAGTATGTAATAGTGGTCATGGATTGAGCCTTTTATTTGATAATATATGTAACAGTGGTCATGGATTGAGCATTTGCATAATTTATAAAAAAAAATGCCTTTTATTTAGTAAAAACCAGGGAATAAGAAGCTAAAAGAGAGCAGATCCTGCCAGAGGGGGCACACATCAGTATATCAGTGTGTTTGGTTTACAATCCTTCATACTGGTGGTAGATTAAAACAGCACAGCTAACTGCACCACATTGTACAGTATATTGACGGGCACCATAACGAACACCTGAGGGACCCCATTATATTAAAGTTTGTCCCTCACACAACAAATATAGTGGATTTGTATATAGTCTAGTTATAATTCAAATTTGATGTAAAGTAAGTGGATGGAAATTTCATGTAATAACATTGATGGTTATGTTATATAGAATTGTTTCCCCTAAATCCCTCCTCATCCAATCCCTTCCCTTCCTTGGTTGAACTTGATGGACATGTGTCTTTTCAACCGTATAAACTATGATGTATTGGTTTCATGTACAGATTTTAACATGCCAATATGACTAGACCTGGTATCTAATTATATTGCTATTAAAATGATGTATATGTAAATAATATTTTACCATGAAACACAGATCTATTAAATATATACCAGCCAGCATTACAAAGTAACCTAAAGCCAAAGAGACATTACTGCAGTGTGCATGTCTGTGCAAATATCTGTTAGAAAGTAAACACAGTGTGAAACTTGCCCAATTTTTCATATAAGATCACGATAGATGATTAGTGTAACCCTTTCCTGCACAGACATAACTAAACTATTCTGTGGTTAGCCTAACGGATTCACTTTTTGACTTCATAACTTAAAAAGGATGCGGCACAGAGACCAGTAACAACTGAAAACGGTTTGTAATTCTATAAAACTGCATATGCTGCATTTTTCACAGGAGAACTTGAAACTTTTGACATGGTTTAAAAAGCTGTTTTACTGTTGTCAAGGGCAACTAATAAAAGTAAAACATGAGAATCGTTGGGAGTCATTATTTAATGAAAAACCTAACTAGAAAGAGCCAATCAAGAAGCCACATTTTAAGAAAACACTTATAAAGTTAATGGTTACAGTGCTTTATAGTTCATACATACAAAAAACAATGAAAGGAAACCCGTCGGCAGAAATTGCCAAATACACTACTCATCTTTATGTTGTTAAGCATCTGAACATCTTTCTTATCATGAGTTTCTTTCATGGTCCAGTGAGGTGCCATGAACTATGAAATCAACTTAAAAGGAAGAATAAGAAAGGTGGTCATCTGCTTGATAATGAACTGGTAGTGGTTTATTAGGTAAATTTCTGCTGACAGGTCTCTAGTAACAGGATTTTAAAATTAAGTGAAGCAAAATGCAAAAAAAAAAGATTTTTGTTATACCTCGCTAAAAAGACTCCCATTTACATATGATATCCAAAGTTTCCAGAAATTTGGAAGTTGGGACACCACGACTTTTGTTAACTTCTCAACAAACTCGGCCTGTGGGGGTGTTTTATACTTCCAAGCTGAAAAAAGAGTGCATGTTAACAAGTTATCCACAGTCCTTTTGCAAAACTGCAGTAAAGGTATATTGCAAATTTACAAGTGTTGAATTCTGATTTCAGCACATATGTCATTGTTTGTGTAATGAAAAGTTATACAATTTTCCAATATACTTTCTGTATCAATTCCTTGAGTTTTCTATATATCTGTCATTCTATAAAAAAGCATCTTTATAGATGGACTGAAATCTGACCAGGGTCACACAGGAGCACAGTGCGTTATAGCCACAGAGAGTGATCAGAGCAGTGAGATATAACACATTGGGCAGCTGTGTGAATCACATGACCATGGACAGGTTTCTGACCTTAAATGCTTTCTGTAGAATCACAGCAGGCAGAGATCTAGAAAACCATGAGGAATTGAAACAGAATATATTGGAAATTTGTATACATTATACAAACGGTAATGTTTAATTGCTGAAATAGGTACATCCCTTTAAAGGACATCTGACATCAGTTTTACTGTTGGTAGATGTGTCCTACTAACAAGTTTCTGAAGAACTATGCTCCTCAGGTCTTCTTTTATATTAACTCTATATATGCCAGTATTGCAATGATATAGAGTAATAGAAATTATGCTAATCAATTTGAGGCGCTCTGGCTGCGTCATGAAAGAATTCTTATAGCTCTATATTTCTGCACTGGCGATGTATAGAGTTCTAATAAAAGAAGTCCTGTGGAGCATAGTTCCTACCATAAGTAAAACTAATGGTAGATGCTTTTTAAGTGTAATGGTTATCACCAATTATTCTTTAATACCAGCTTGTATTATTACTACTTATTATCTGTAGCAAATTGGAAGTAAATTGGTAAAAACATTGTTCTTAGTTTTTACAGTGTTCACCTTTATCTACAGTATAAATAACATGATAGGTTTATTATATGGGCAGTACAAACATTTTTGAGACTCCAAATTAAATTTTTAGACTTTTGCATGATGAAAACACTTTACAAAAATAAAACATGATTATAAAAACATGCTTACTATTATGACCATAATACTTTTATTTTTCTGTCTACACACTGCATTTTCTGCCTATCACTGCATTTCCTGATTTTTTTGTACTACATTTTGAGACATAGATCTAGCCTGCAACAAAAAAAAAAGTTTAAAAAAGTAGTCCAAGAAATCAGGCAGTGCAGTGCGGGGATGGCTCTTATATTCTGGGGCTGAGCATATGACAGAGATATGTATATTTTTGTCATGGTAGTTATATAGTAACTACCCATCATTACAGGCCACCGATAATTAAATAATAAATATAAGAAGATTATTACAGAAACATTGCCTGGATCTATTGGCGGGATTTATCATAAGTCTCTTGGAGCAGAACTCTTCTAAATGCCCTTGGCAAACCACTAGAGCTCTGCTTTCATTTTCCCACCTCTTTTTATAAAATTATCGTTGGTTTCCATGGGCAACTAGAACAGTTTTACCTCAGAAATCTGATAATAAATCTTCCCCTATGTGTTTATCATGCTTGATTTTAATATATAGATTTCCTTTAAAAAGGAAAAATACCACTTCCGTGGTAGTAATTCAAACTAAATATACTTACTTTCAACGTCTTCTCCGAGATCCCGGCACGTATATTTATTAGTTTTGACATGGGGCTCTTGGCTAACAATTATGCACTTCCGCAGCTTCTCTCCCTTGCTGGAACCTGGTGACACCACACAGGAGGCGTGCATAATTATTAGCTGAGAACAATGGACAGTGTGAGATACACAGAGCCCCTGATGCTAATAATTATGCACGCCTCCTGCATTACTAGTGGCCTGCATAATTATTAGCCAAGAGCCCCTGCGTGACGTAGACAAAGCACCTGAGGCTACATAAGATATTTTTAACACAGTCTTTTTTTTGCAGGTATCCCCACGTGTCAAGACTAATGAAGATACACGCCAATATCTGGGAGAAGACACTGACAGGTAAGTTCATTAACTTAAAATTTACTACCAAACAAGTGGTGTTTTCCTTTAAATTGATGTGATCTCAGGGATTTTAGATACCACATATTAAACGGAGCTTCATTATGTCTACATAGGTTACTTTGAGAACCAAGTACAAATACAATTCCGATAGAGTCTATACTTTTTGGCTGTGGAAATGATATATGATATTGTCCCTAAGTCACTTGTTATATCTACAGAGCACATATAAAAGTTGCTTTATGATTCCTTATGTAGCTTGTTTTGTCTCCTGCTCTTACAATCACTTCGTCCAGACTGGAAGCTGCTGCCTCTCTTCAATGATGCTGTCTGGCTGAGCCGGGTGATTGGGGATGGTCGTCCTTCACTGTCAACATCAAGCATTGGACTCTGAAGTATTGAGCTCCCTTATAAAGAGAAAAAAATGAACAATACTTTGGTAACTAGTGCTGAAAGTATTACAGGAGAGAAAAAAACATGACATTTACTTTTATTGCCTACAAGTTAGAATCTATTTGATAATATCTTACAAATTTAACAATTTTATATGCTTAACATGTTAAAAGAACAATGCCGTATAAAACACAAAAGACAACTGGATCTGTAATAAAATTCTTTTCAAATCAAAACCTATAATTGATTTTACATAAATGTCAATCTCCTACAACATTTAGGAACAATCCTTAAAAAAATATTTCAGTCTAAAAAATTTTATGTGTGTAAATGGTGTCACTAGAGGGCGACATAACACCAGTGTAAGGCAATGTAAGTTACAAAAATCTATTTTGATCAATTACAGGAAATGTATAATATGCACCTATTTCCTGCATTATGCAGTAAGTTATGGTTTTATATTACTTATTTAGAATGATATTTTGTTCTTCTCTGTGTACCTGTTCACAAAATAGTGGGGCTCATTTACTAAGGGTCTGAACGCTGCACTTACGTAGGGTTTCCTGAATATTTCTGCTTTGCGCCGAATTGCCCCAGGATTTTGGCACACGTGATCGGATTGTGGTGCATTGGTGCCGGCTTTCACGCGACAGAAATGGGGGGGCGTGGTAGTCGGAAAACCCGATGGATTCATAAAAACCGCGGGATTAAAAAAAAAAAAACTGTGAAATTGTGTCGCAAAAATAGCACTCACATACACCGGAACGAAGGAGGGGAATTCAAGCGAAATCCGGCGGACTTCAGCGCAGCAGCGACACCTGGTGGACATCGGGCGCACGACCTTAGTGAATCCCGGCACAACCCGAATCAGCGTCGGAGAACGCGCCGCTGGATTGCGATTGGACCGGGTAAGTAAATCTGACCCAGTATGTTACACATTATTATTATTGTTTTCATAGAGCACCATTAATTCCATAGTGCTGTACAAGCGATAGGGGATTGACATACATTACATTAAGACACGTACAAATACAAACTATTTTGTGATCTGGAACAAGTAGAAGGAGGGCTGTGAGGGCTCACAATCTACATGGGAGGGTAGATGGAGACACGAGGCGAGGGAGCAGAGCAGTTATTGCGTGTTGTATGTGATCCTGAACAGGTGGGTTTTCAGGTTACATTTGAAGGCTTGGAAAGTTTGGGAATGTTGTACAGATTTTGGTAGAGAGTTCCAGAGTATGGAAGATGCACGGCAGGAGTCCCGTAGTACGGTGCAGCACACCTGCGGCACCGTGCCATTCCGTTGCCGTGAAAAGATAGGACATGTCCTATCTTTTCTCGGCATACAGCACAGTGTGCCATGTTGCTCTATGGAGAGGGGTGGGGGTGAGCATCGCTGCTCCTTTCCCCAGCGCAGACGTGTCAATGCACTCGTCAGTGTGAATTCAGCCGATTTCTCCAGTCCTGTATTTCCATGCTGTATGGAATCCGTATATATGTGACAATTTTCATCCGTACGTGCACGTATGTCATCCGTATAAAATACGGTGGGCTGGCAAAAGATGGACGGCTGACTGAAAGTACCTCTTATTGGTTCTGGATACTGCACGTATATATACGGCAGTATACAGTGCATGACTGTATGCAGCCCATATTTTATACGTTCCCATAGACCTCTATGGGCCGCATGAAACGGAAATACATGAGAAATAGGACATGCTCTAAATTTTTGGTTTAAATGGTTGGCTGTTTTGCCCATTAAAATGAATGGGACGGAATCAGTCTAGTGGGGCTGTGTTCAAGGCCCCCCCCCCCCCATTTTACAATCAAAAGAGGGGCCCTAGGGGCTCACAGTACCAACTAAATAAACACATTCCCTGGCCCTATAAGAGTAAAAAAAAAATATATATATACTTATATATACTTATAAGTTTCGGCTTCTTCTCCCCGGCTCAGCTTCTTTCCGGCCTGGGCGCATCTCTATGATGTGGTGGCTCTTACACTTTGACATCCCGCGGCCACGACACAGCTGCCTCAAGGTGTATGCGCCCGGCCCGGTAGAGGCTGGGATTGGGGGGAAGAAGCCGAAAGGCGCATATAGATTTTATTTTCTTCAAGAGGAGGGGGTTGGCATCTGACAGGACATTTTATTAAAGGGGGGTGGTATCTGGCAGGACATTTTATTAAAGGGGGGTGCCATCTGGCAGGACATTTCATTAAAGGGGGGCTTCTGACAGGACATTTCATTAAAGGGGGGCAACGGAAAGGACATTTTATTAAAGGGGGGGGCGTCTGGCAGGACATTTCATTGAAGGGGGGGCGTCTGGCAGGACATTTCATTGAAGGGATGAGTCTGGCAGGACATTTCATTGAAGGGATGAGTCTGGCAGGACATTTCATTGAAGGGGGGCATCTGGCAGGACATTTTGTGAAAGGGGAGCCTCTTGCAGGACATTTCATTGAAGGGGTGCGTCTGGAAGGACATTTCATTGAAGGGGGGCTTCTGGCAGGACATTTCATGAAAGGGGAGCATCTGGAAGGACATTTCGTTGAAGGGGAGCGTCTGGAAGGACATTTCGTTAAAGGGGAGCGTCTGGAAGGACATTTCGTTAAAGGGGAGCGTCTGGAAGGACATTTCGTTAAAGGGGAGCGTCTGGAAGGACATTTCGTTAAAGGGGAGCGTCTGGAAGGACATTTCGTTAAAGGGGAGCGTCTGGAAGGACATTTCGTTAAAGGGGAGCGTCTGGAAGGACATTTCGTTAAAGGGGAGCGTCTGGAAGGACATTTCGTTAAAGGGGAGCGTCTGGAAGGACATTTCGTTAAAGGGGAGCGTCTGGAAGGACATTTCGTTAAAGGGGAGCGTCTGGAAGGACATTTCGTTAAAGGGGAGCGTCTGGAAGGACATTTCGTTAAAGGGGAGCGTCTGGAAGGACATTTCGTTAAAGGGGAGCGTCTGGAAGGACATTTCGTTAAAGGGGAGCGTCTGGAAGGACATTTCGTTAAAGGGGAGCGTCTGGAAGGACATTTCGTTAAAGGGGAGCGTCTGAAAGGACATTTAGTCAAAGAGGGGCGCCTGGCAGGGCATTTAGTTAAAGAGGGAAATCTGGCAAGACATTTCGTTAAAGGGGGGTGTCTGGCAGGACATTTTGTTAAAGGGGGGCGTCTGGCAGGACATTTTGTTAAAGGGGGGCGTCTGGCAGGACATTTTGTTAAAGAGGGGCGTCTGGCAGGATATTTTGTTAAAGGGGGGCGTCTGGCAGGACATTTTGTTAAAGGGGAGCGTCTGGCAGGACATTTTGTTAAAGGGGGGCGTCTGGCAGGAAATTTTGTTAATGGGGGCGTCTGGCAGGACATTTCGTTAAAGGGGGGAAATCTGGCAGGACATTTTGTTAAAGGGGGGCGTCTGGCAGGACATTTTGTTAAAGGGGGGCGTCTGGCAGGAAATTTTGTTAAAGGAAGGTGTCTGGCAGGACATTTCGTTAAAGGGGGATGTCTGGCAGGACATTTAGCTAAAGGGGTTGTCCGAGTTTTTGAAAAAAAGCTAAAAGTGGCCGGGACAGGGCTGCTTAAAAAAAATAAAGATGTACTTACCTCCCGGTGCCCTCCCCTATCCAGCTTCCGGCCGGCTGTGGCCGGGCACGCCTATCCGTCCCTATACACAACATTGTGTATGGGGGCCGGAAGGTTGTCGGGTCCGGCCGGAACGGAGTCCAGCGCTGCTCCGGCGGCCATGTTTGTTTACATGGCGCCCGGACCGGAGTGACAGCAGCGCTGGATACGGGAGGGCACCGGGAGGTAAGTACATCTTTATTTTTTTTAAGCAGCCCTGTCCCGGCCACTTTTATCTATTTTTCAAAAACTCGGACAACCCCTTTAAAGGGGGGGGGGGGCGCGTCTGGCAGGACATTTAGTTAAAGGGCCATAGGGCCGGACATTTAGTTAAAGGGCATCTGGCAGGACAATTGGTTAAAGGGGGGTGTCTGGAAGGACATTTCGTTAGAGGGGAGCGTCTGGCAGGCCAATTTTATTAAATAGCATAAACTAGTAATTCTGTAGACTCCAGGTTCAGGAAGGATCTGATGCAAGATATGTTTTTGAGACAAAGGGTTGTAGTAAGGGACTGCACGTGAGATTAAAGCATAAGGTGGAGTAAAGATGATTCCAAGGTAACAGACTATGTGGACTGGTGAGAGGGATGGAATAGGTGGAGGAAAGATTATTAATGCTGCTTTGTCCATGTTGAGTCTTATAAAATGGCTTTTATTATAAAATAAAAAGAGAATACTGTCTAGTATGGAATTCTGGCTAGAAGAGAGGAGATATCTGGGCAATAGATATAGATCTGTGTGTCATGTGCATAGGAGTGGTGTTGAAAGCCATGAGCTGTCCTAGGCCACATGTGTAAATGGAGAAGAGAAGGGGTCCTGGGACAGAGCATTGAGGGACACCAACAGAGAGGGGATGGGGTGAAAGGATGGTATGAGTGTGCTAGACACTGAACATCCGGTTGGAAAGGTATGAAGAGATCCATGAAAGGGTCAGTGATACCAAGAGAACAAAGCATTTTCAGCAGGAGAGAATATTCAACAGTTTCGAAGGCAGAATACAGATCAAGAAGGAGAGCAGAGCTGTCATGTTTTGTTTTGGCAGACAGTAAGTTGTTGGAGGTTTTGGTTAAGGCAGTCTTAATTTGGGTCAGAAACCAGATTGTAGTTTGTCGAAGAGTGAGTTGAAGGAATGGTGGTATAATAGTTTCAGATGGACATAATGTTCAAGGAGTTTTGAAGAATATGGAAGTAGTGAGATAGGGGAATAGTTCAGCAGAGATGATGGTTCCAGAAATGGATGGGTCCAGTACTAGAACGGTTGGATAGGTAACAGAGGAGAGAAAGTGAAGAAGCCAGCTATTAAAGTGATCGATAAAAGCAGTGGCAGGATCTGAATGTCAGTAGATGACAACCACTTGTAGGTTACATGGAGCATAGACGCGAATGCAGTGAGTTTAGAAAAATGTAAAAGTGAGAGAGGGTGAAGGTGGGATTGGGCTGAAGGAGCAGTGATCTGACAGGAGGATGACAACTCCTCCATCAGGTTTATTGCAGGGCAGGAGGTTGGAGTAAAGCGGAGACCACCATAACAGAGTGATGAATAGGTTGTGAATATCAGGGATATCTATACTGCTCCAAAGAGAGAAGGAGGAGGAGAAGGTTGTAAGGGGGTCAGATAGGTATATTGTAATAATTACAGGATTTAGAGTAGGTATGTCGTAGTGAGGAGTAATTAGTATTTTTAGTTAGACAAGTACTTATAGAAATTTACAATTTCATCTATCAGTACAATTGAATTTGTCAGTAAACAGGGATAGATAAAAACTGCCATGAGTGCTAGGTGGTATGACAATTTTGCCAACCCTCCCAGGCGTTTTATAATTTTTGTTACAGCCAAGATATGGTACTAGAGCCAATCTTACGTTATAAATAAACACTAACACGCTGCAGTTTAAGAACCTTTGAGTGTATCATAGTTTTTGGTTGGTTTAGTTGGCTATGGGCCCTCTAGAAGGCCTGGGCCCAGAGTGGCAGCTATTTTATTATATTATAATTGGCAGTACGGTGTAACCCCCAGATCTCTGTTAATACAGTACCAGGAGGAATAACAGAAGGGTCACATATTATACAGTTCTATGTTGTTTTAGAATTGTTATTTCATGTGCAGTATAACAGTCATGTCAAGGCCATTTGGAAAGAAAAGCAGGAATCAGATTTTTCCCAACCACTGGAAGGAAGATCACTATTTATAGTGCCCACACAATACAGCTATTCAAAACTCCAAAGTGTTAATGAGAGGATCATAGCAGGACATCATTATGTATTCACAGTCCTCAATAACAGCAACAACTACAGCAGCTTTGGATAATTTCTCAGTATTCTCTTTCAGGGCTGAGTGACCTATAATAAATAGCAACTAAAAGCTTGTGATGATCACAGAAATATATAAATATACTAATATATACGGCAAGTCACACATATATAAAAGCTATAAATAAATTGGGAATATCTAGAGGCAAACTAGCCAAAGAAACACCTAGTATCCACCTTAAATAATTAGAGAAGGAGGTACTCTTCAGGCCCTCATACTTTCAGATACTGGAAGTGTCCTATATAAAGACAGGCAGTCTGCAGAGTCAGATATCAATGCAGACGAAAATGTGCATCCTCTTCATGGAAGTGTTTCATACTGAGCTTTCTCACAACCTACAATAGTGAGAGCGAATTCAGATCCGTAGCCTCTGGGCTTTCTGGGGCCTGTCAGACTTCCTTACCACCCTTAAATACCTTTGAACACTTTTTCCTGCTCACAGCGGGTCCTTGTCCTGTGCTGCGGCCTGACCACCCACTGTTGCTTGTTGACCAAACATGTAGTACGGATACAACTATGGTATAGGATTCCTTCACTACGTAATTTGCACACATATTTTACTCATCTGGAGATAAGAAAACAGGGCCGCAGAACAAGACGGTCTAAAATTATACTTATGTCAACAATGAGAAATGATATTTGAATTTTCTCCCGGGCCTAGAAGTTCTGTCATTGTCAGTTCAGACTAGAGAGAAAATCCTCTGAGCTGGAGATAGATTGAAAATGTTGGTTTAGTTGTGGTAGTACAGTAGAACCCCTTATAATTTATCTCATTTGGTAAATCGTACAATGTGGCCAAGACAGCCTCATCATTATGGAGATCAAATACTGTAGAAAGATAGAGTTCATTATTGTAAAGTTCACAGGACAGACCCACAACCTTGTACCATCTCTCTGAAGTGTACAACACTGCCAGAGATCTCTGCCTACCCCCAAGGCAGTAATGGTGAACCTTTTGGAGACAGAGTGGCCAAACTACAACCAAAATCCACTTATTTACCGTGAAGTACATGGCATTTTTAGCAGTAACTTATTGCTACCTGTTCATCACATCTTTCAATTGTATCGCCCCCCTGAGGCAACCAATACAGTTGAAAGAAGGAGAGCAAATTCAGACTCTCTTTGTAGCTTCTCTCCAGGGTCTCTCTGTAGAGGAAAAATGGTTGGTCCAGCAGGATGACCTCCAAAGATTGCAGTTCTGTCAATAGCGCTGAGAGCAGCATCTCTTAAGTTACCTGGGACTTGGTGGATTTGGTCCTATTTAAAGAACTCTGGGGTGATGGCCTGGGTGCCCACAGAAATGGCTGCGTGTGCCACCTCTGGCACCCGTGCCATAGGTTTGCCACCACTGCCCTAAGGCTTTATGCACACAAAGAGAAAACAATGGATACACGGTCCGTTATTTGTTGCCTGTGTGTCATCAGTGTGTGAGTGGACCTCACCTGCAATAACGGCCTGAGCCACAAACAAAGTAATGGATAAGAGTTTTGCAGCTCGGGCAGTTGGCTCATAGATGGGGTCATGGAGACCATAGCCATGTGTGTGAGCCTATAAGAATGAATTTATTTGCTCTCTGCTGAAATAATGGGTAGAATAATGTACAGACAGAAAAAAACCTTCAGCTTTTTTATTTTTTGTGGTGAACTTGATGAATAAAAAAAAACCATATCCTTCCTTTAAAGCTGTTGGACAAGTTGTTCCCTCTATAACCTGCTGTTCGGTGGGTGCCCCAGTAAGGGGACCCCACGGTAACAACAAAATGGGACTCATTTACTAAGGTTCCGAATCGCGGTTTTCTGCCGGGTTTCCTGAATTTTTCCGATTTGTGGCGAATTGCCCCGGGATTTTGGCGCACGCGATCGGATTGTGACGCATCGGCACCGGCTTTCACGTGACAGAATTCGGTGGCATGGCTGTTGGAAAATTTAAGAAAAAAAAATTGTGTCGCAAGAATATCACTCACATACACCGGAATGAAGCAGGTGAACTCCGGCAAACCTCGGCGCAGCAGCGACACCTGGTGGACATCGGGCGCACGACCTTAGTGAGTCGCCGGAAGAACCGAATCCTCGTCGGAGAAAGCGACACTGGATTTGCGACAGGACCGGGAAAGTAAATGTGCCCCAATGGGTTCGTTATGCACTTAATTAACGGAGCGGTTGGTTGGACAAATAGAAAAGGTGTCCCTATCGTCTGCCGAGATGATTCGTGTTCGTTTTTAGAAGAGTGTTTGGGTGCCACTCTCAACTGCAGAATGATGGAGAAGTGACCTGCACTCAGTGTTATAAATATTTTCAACATAATTGCCTAACATATGTTTCCCATTCTGGAGTTTATGATACATACCATGTTCTTACAGTAAGCAGTCTATATTAAATTCTATAAAGAAAAATTTCATAAATACTTAACAAGCATAAAACAAGTAAAAAATATTTTAACCATAAGTACATGTTATGATCAGAACAGCAGCCAAACTGACGCACACTTAAAATAGTAATATCTATTAAAAAAAAAAGAAAAAAAAGCATAATCTGAAAGTAATGATAAGTGCATCAAATCTTTTCTTTTTTGCGGCTTCCACAATTACATTTTAATTTGCGTTCTCCTATTAATGCTAAGCAAAGCTCACACTGTCAGGAGAATAATTTCACCGAGCCTCGGGGATGTGGTTTAGACATGAAATGGCTCTCAGCTGGAAGAAGCCTTTTTCCAGATGTACAGTAAGTGAGGGCAAATAAAGGGGGCCAGCTGCTGGGATAACAAGACTCCTCTGACAGCCTATTCAATGCAATAATAAGGATGTAGTATGGGGTGCGCATGTAATGTGCTATCAAGTAAAAAAATAAAAACATTTGATTACTTTTACCTTTTTTTTTTATATGTTACCATAAAATTTTACAGGAGAACATTCATGCGGGATGTATACATACAAAATATAAGGGACCGAATACACTAGCATTATCGCTTCTTTCCTCCACCCCTACCATCAGCTGCCTGAAGAGGACAGATTTCCTTCACTTTTTGAACCATACATTTTCTATTGGTGGTATCTGGTTTCTGATCCATCCAAATCATGTTCAGAAAAAAACAAACACAAGCTCTATAAAAAAAAATTAAAAGTCTTAAAAATTCCCCTTTGCCATATAGTTTCCACCCTGCGTGTGCTGACTGACCTTTCTCTTGGCAAGAGGCATTTTTCACCTTTCATAATATTGAAGACTTGGGTGATGGCACACGTGGCATTTTTGGCCCGTTTTTAAGCAGTCCTTCAAAAAACGCATGCGTTAAAAAGCATTTATGACCAGTCTCAATTAAGATAATTGGTCAAACCTGTTAAAAAACTAATGCAGTTTTCCAAAAACTGCATGTGTTTTTAAAAAATGCATGCATTTTTTAACGCATGCGGTTTTTGACGGACTACTTAAAAAACGGGCCAAAAACGCCACGTGTGCCATCACCCTGATACATATGGTGGGGACTAATAATCACAACCACGCCATCTAGCTGCCCCAAACGCATAGAGAATGGAGCCACTATCCAGCTCCTTTCTTTGTGTAATGGTTGGTCCCGGTACAGCAGATCAGCTGCTGTTAAAATGAATACAAGATAAACTGCAATTCCTGGTCCATGGTCATGTGATGTCATACAGGTGCACGACCCGTTATATCACACAGCTCCCCCTCTCTCTGTGACTCAAATGAGACATCACATGACCATGGGTCAGTGTTTATCCACAGGATGTAAACCTAGAAATTTCCTGTACAATAAGAAATGTAGAGGAACATTTACACAGAAAGTACATTGGAAAATTGTATAACTTTTCATTACATTTCATACACTTTTCATATAATCATTTGCTGAAAGTGGATAACCCCTTAAATCCTTGACCGGGCACATTCAAAACTGCAAAACTAAAGGAGACAACATGAACTTTAGTTAACAGCTCTGATTAAGAATCCTTTCTTTTGTGACATAATCTGCCGTCCTTAAAGATCAGGCAGAAAACATAACCAGCAGGTACATTATATTAAATCTTATCAGCCGCTTCATCAATGTGTAACACTATGAGGTTACTAGAACTGTTTTCAAACTACAAGATTGTTCCAAATCCTGCTGGCGTATGTTAGTAGGGGGTTAAGAGGTAGCCTTTTTCCTGCCAGCAACCTTGGACTACTTTTAGATCTGGATCAAAAGGTACAGAAGGAAATTGCTGCAGGGAGAAAAAATACACACCAACACTATAGTGGTGCATATCAGTTCTATACTGGCGCATATCAATACTATACTGACGCAGATCAATACTATACTGGCGCATATCAGTTCTATACTGGCGCATATCAGTTCTATACTGGCGCATATCAGTTCTATACTGGTGCATATCAATACTATACTGGCGCATATCAGTTCTATACTGGTGCATATCAATACTATACTGGCGCATATCAGTTCTATACTGGCACATATCAATACTATACTGGCACACATGAATGGCATGTATCAGTTCTACACTGGCACATATCAGTTCTACAGTATATTGTCTTCACTATTTTTTAAAGAAAAAGACCACAGAAAAAAGGAAACCAGACCCCCCCCCCCCCCGTCATAGTTTCAGCTTTAGTTGACTACATGCTAATAATGGTTTTAGAATTTTTTTTTTTAAATTAGCCGATTTTCACTTCTCTAAAACTACAACACTGTAAAGACATGTGCTTGTCTGCAGCAGTTCAGAGTCTGGGACTTCAGCTAAGTAATTTCTGCTATGTCCAGGGTATGATGATACATATCAATAGTGCACAGTGGCCAAGAAGGTGGCAGGCACCTGCAAGCCATCTCTGAGTGTTGTGGGAGATTACAGCTCCGTGGACAGTGGGCTATAGTGCTCTTTCTCAAATACATTTCTGTACTAAAGATGTCTATTAAAGCCGAATTCTAGTGAATGAAAATTCTATGATAAGGGGGCTGTACAGAGGATCACTAAAATAATAGTTTCTTTTCTTTCTCCTCCACCTTCGGCGCTGGAATTCTTGGGAGCCCCTTGAAATGGACCGAAAAAAGGACTACTCAAAAAGTTCGCTCAATATCTTGGCATCATACATTTAACCCTGTCTCAGTGTGTTGATAATAATGTTACATGTTTATTTTTTGTGTATATAATAATAGCATAAAAAGAACTTAGAATTTATCAACCAAAAGGAAACATATTGTACTATGCTGCCTACAAGATAGGACAGCTTCGCCCCAGAAGCATGTACCATCCACTACCTTCTACCGTTAAAGGTTTTCAATTTCAAACATATTTTGGATTCTGTTAAGTTTACAAAGAGAAACATGAAAACAAACACACGAGTGAAATCGATTCCTCATTTTAATCAAACAGTCAAGACTCCCCTTTAAATAATTACACTTTAAGTGGTTTCTTTCTCCACTTCAGCCCAAGCTTGCAACTATCATCTTGATTGTACTTTTGTTTGTTTGAACAGAGCAGTTTCTAAACTCTCCTACTCTTTGTTCTCTGTTCCAGACCACCATAGGTTTTTCTGTAATTTGGGGAGTCCCACCCAGCCCATGGACACACACAGACTGTAAAATGGTTCTTTTACTGCAGCTCCACGAGCCAATTTCAGCACTGTCTGGGATCCGCTCTTAGATATAACCTCTGCTATTCATCACCGGGCTGTCCAATAAAAGGAGGAGGATAAAGATAAGAAATGTTTTTGTAAATGACATGTCCATGTCCATAAGCAGCGTCTGACACAAGCTCCTTAGCAATGCCTGCCAGGACGGGCTGACAGCAGGGATTTACTGGATTTACTGCAGGTTAAGTTGTCCTACTCTCTTAGTGACCTCTTGAAATTTACTATTGTGTAGGTCTAGCATAAAAATAGAATATCTCGTAACACCATGGGAGGTTATGGTGCTGTGACATTATGGCTACACTGTACAGTATACATTATGGCTATGCTGTACAATATCATATAGTGCAAATACATATTTGTGTGTTTATGCAAAACCTTTTTTCATTTCGGTTTTGCCAATGACAAATCATTTTCAATGTTCATTCTTAAAGGGGTTTTCCGAGAGTTTGAAAAAATTTGTAGCCGGGCTTGGACGGCCTTTTAAAAAAATTAACGTGAACTCACCTCCTCCATCATTCCTGATGTCCCGCGCCTTGGCCCATCTGATAAGTGCCCCTGTCTGTTTACAAAGGCATGGAAGCTGCAATCGGGGAGCTTCGGCCGGCTACACCCACCCGTCTACATATCACAGCACTGAAAGATAGGGATGGGAGGGCGAGGCCAGCCACCTTGATTGCCCAGAAACTCCCAGGGCATCTGTGCCCCTGTAATTAACAAGGCACGGGTCAGACGGACTGCGGCGTGGGACATCAGGAGCGATGGAGGACGTGAATACATGTTTATGTTTTTAAAAAAACCTGTCCCAGTCTGGCTACTAATTTTTTCAAACTCTCGGACATCGCCTTTAATATTTCCTAGCAGCAGATTGTAACAGTTATTGGTCTGAAAAATCTGTTTCAAAGACAAGGTGGTCTGTGTAAGATTACCAGAAAAAACCCTCTGTGCTGAGGAAGTAGGGGAAGGGTGAGACAATGTAACAGCCTGTGAAGCCAGAACACAGAGGGGTGAGGGTAGCTCCTAAATCATTAGCATAATATTAAAAGTTAATTTTAGAAGGAAGGAGGCCATGGATAATAAATATAGGAATATTACCTCAGTCATGGTGCCTGAATGTATGAGTAAGTGCCTCTGGTTTATCATGCTTGATATTTAAAGATTTTCCTTTCAGATCGCCTCAGGTAGATAAAAAAGGTGTGAATTGGGTCTTTATTTGCAGCTCACATTTCCAAGTATGGGGCAGATTTACTTACCCAGTCCATTCGCGATCCAGCGGCGCGTTCTCTGCGCTGGATTCGGGTCCGGCCGGGATTTATTAAGGTAGTTCCTCCGCCGTCCACCAGGTGGCGCTGCTGCGCTGAAAAGCATTGGAACGCGCTGGAGTTCCCCGGCTCGGGCCGAGTGAAGGTAAGTGCAAGCTCCGCGACACATTTTCCGTTTTTAAATGCGGCGATTTTTCCGAATACGTCGGGTTTTCGTTTGGCCACGCCCCCCGATTTCCGTTGCGCGCATGCCGGCGCCGATGCGCCACAATCCGATCGCGTGTGCCAAAATCCCGGGGCAATTCAGGGGAAATCGGCGCAAATCGGAAATATTCGGGTAACACGTCGGGGAAACGCGAATCGGGCCCTTAGTAAATGACCCCCTATGTCTTTAACTGCTTGTATTACAGGTTATGTAACTCACGACCACAAGCCTGATGCCATCTGAAAAATTTGATTCTTATATATTACACCAAAAGCAGGGTTCTAGATTCTATAGAACCAAAGAAATGTCCGTGACACTCCCCTTGCAGCTCTAAACTTGACTCATATGAGGCAAAATAAGACTGTTCTCTGCTCATTTTCTCATTACAATGGAGGAGATTTTTTTATGGTTAACAGCCAAGATTTCACATTAAAAGCCACAACTTTTTTATTTCTCCATTTACAGAGCTGTTTGAGGTCTTGTTATCTGATAAATTGTACTTATGTCAGTATTTAATATTCCACGGAATATTCTGTAAAGCTGGGAAAAAATTCCAAATGAGGAGAAACGAACAAATAAACACAATTGCAGCATTTTCTTCACCATATTCTGAAGCCAATAACATTTTTTCAATGTACTGACCTGTGTAAGGTGTCAATTTTTTAAGCCAGTGTTTTCATTTACATCAATTTTGGACTTATATGACCCTTTGATCACTTTGTATTTAAATATTATTTATGGAAAAATGGCTGAAAAAAACATTGATTCACAGTATGGTATAATCATTTTCATAATTAGATAAATTGAGCATTTTGGGACAGGGGGTTATCTAACATGTTTATGATTTTTTTGCTTGTTTTGTTAATTTTGG
Source organism: Engystomops pustulosus (assembly GCF_040894005.1). Classification (NCBI taxonomy): domain Eukaryota; kingdom Metazoa; phylum Chordata; class Amphibia; order Anura; family Leptodactylidae; genus Engystomops; species Engystomops pustulosus. The sequence continues at coordinate 82,115,501 of NC_092415.1, read as the reverse complement.
TATGTATTCTAGGGAAAGTGGGGTGAACTTTAAAATTTTTCATATTATTTACCGTACATTTTTGTTTTCACTAATATTTCAGTACTGCAATATATTGTGTATATACTGCTCATCTGTAACAGTGTGCCCCCTTACCCGAAGGGGCTAGTAGTTTTACAGGGTAAGATCTGGTGAAAAATTTCCTTTAAGATTATTTGATCACACATACATAATGGAAAGATATCTTATATGATACTTTATGTAGAGCTTATTTTACGTGTTAACGGTAAAAACGAATCTATAGTAGACTGCATTTAATTTCTCCAAATTGAAGTATAATTTAGATTCCCTTCTTTAACATAAACATGGATAACACAGACATTCTCCACAGTCTCCAATTGTAGAATAAACACTGTCATTAAAAAGTAAAAGAACAGAACTTGTACCCTGGTATCTGCAAGTGTTTTACTGGGAAAAGGAGATGGGTTAATGAGTGTTTCCACATTATCATAGCCATGCTTGCCTTTTAGTTCTTTCACGTAGCCGTCCTTACAGCTGTGCATGAGCTGTAGAATCCATTTGTGCTGCGCTCCAATACACTGCCAAGCCGGGTCACCCGGAGCGTGGAGTTCGGAAAGATATCTGCAAGAAAAGAATCAGAGGTCAAAGATCAGCCACTGACGACAAACAAAGCTCTGCAGAAATAAGCACCACACTGACAGCATTTATTCTGCTCTTCTTTGCTATATCCCAAGACATTTATGTAATGCATCCATACAACTTTGTGGTTAGCTGAAAAACCATCTCCATACCTCTCCATCTATTCCAAATCACAAAAGTAACTTTTAAGATGTTGTGTCATCCATAACATTGTGAGTGGTCCACCAGCTGCCCCACCATCCCTTGGCACAGCACCATGCCACTGGGATTTACAGATTTCGATTTTAAGTTGATCAGGCAGTCTCTTAGAAGTATAGTACAGGACTTCTATAAGGACTTCTTGGACTTCATGATGGAGCTGTACTCAACAGCAAATAACCTAGCACCTAGTCGCTAAAATTGTTGATAGTTAATTTAAAACCCATTGCAGTCAGCAGTACCAGCTTATATTCTGTAAAAAAGAACCATGCAAAACAATGTATTAAGAGAAACAAAGAATAAAGAAGATGTGGTCCACCTGTACTTACCTAATGTAGCGTTTTTGGTCATGTAGAGTCGAAGGAGTTTCCAAAAGTTTATCCAAAAGTAATTTCCTCAGTGCTTCAATCCTAGTTTCTACTTCAGCATAAACTAGAGAACAACAAAAGATATCAGTAGTAGATAATAGTTAGAGCTAAATAAGCAGGCAAATACATTGTAACTGGCTTGTATTGTTCCTCCACAGATAGTTTAACTTGAGATGATTTTTTCCCCCAGAATTAAAGTGCTGTGTTGAGTTATCACGTAAAAAAAAGTTTGAAAATCACTTCCCTATGCCATAGCACATGTTTTAACCCATTTCTGAAAAATAATTACCTGTTCCAATGACCCCTTTCTATTTTCTGCAGTGGTTCTTTATATGCTGGGTTCACAATTACCCTAAAACTTTGCATAGAAGGTTGTGTTTAGTGAGATTCTCCTTCCTCTCAGTTCTTGAAGTGCAGTCCAGTCAATAAAGAAATACACATCTCTCTACAAGCTTCTCTTTACCAGTTCCATAACCTGCTACAGCTAAAGAACATATCAGCTGCCTGTTCTACCTCTTTGCACATTGAGATCTTTTAATCTTACTCCTTTCTCCCCACCCTGCTTTATAATGTAACTAGCCACAAGACAAAGCTGACACGACTCTTACTCTAGTTACCCCTCCAGTGTGTGTCCGCAGCCATCTGATGGAGGCACTGCCCAATAATGGTTCAATTACCTGACATGGCACTTACTGTACTAAATGTATCCACTGACTAATACCGTGGATATGGAAAGTATTCATGCTATTTTAAATTTTTCACTCTTTGTTTAATTGCAGCCGATTGGTAAGATAAAAAAAATGTCCTTTTTTTGCTCATTGATGAACACTCTACACCCCATTTTGTAGATATTTTTGGTGATTAAACATGAAAAAGTAAAATATCATATGGTTATCAGTATTCAGCCCCCTAAAAAAAATATCAACATTTCTGTTTTTTTTCTGTCAAGAGTGTACATTGATGAGCATGCATTTCTATGGAGAGGAGAGGAGTCACCCCTGCTCCTCTTCAGTGCGCTGGACGTACTCCTGTGTGGATAGCATTCGTTTGTGTAAATGCAGACAAGGTGTGAGTGTATTTATTCTTGACAAGCGTTATTTGAGGTTAAAATTAGAAACAAAAGCCGTATTTCTCACCTTTCTTAAACACCTCTACTTCAGTTTTCCCAAACAAGGATTTTGCCTTTTCATAGTCATTAATAACCACATCATAATCACCCTTAAAAAAAGATTAAAAATTATCAAATGTGATAGCTAAACATACCTATTCCCATGTGGTCTGTTTTCATACATAGGACATATAATCTGTAGATTTCCCCGTTCTCTTTCATTCCCGCACCAATCATTTCTGGCCTGGCCATAACAATCAGCGGCCACTCAGTCCACCTTTCTTTTCTCTTCCTCCTTCCCAGGACTCAAGGTATTTTTTACATTTAAAATTTTACCAGGATTTTGATCCCTATTATCCAGAATAGCTTCAGCACCACAATGATGTCCTTCAATTAAAGTTTTATGCAGAAATGTATCTATGAACACTGCATTAAAATGACACAGGAGCGGAGTCATACTAGGAAGTCTGCCTCCTCACGTGGGGTATTAAATATACTTTTTAGCAATCTCTCTTTTACGTTAAAATGTGCCTAATTACCTTTAAAAAGAATTGCGTTGAAAGTCATAAAACTGGTGAGTTTTAGCGTCACAGATTGAATTCTAGAATTTTAATTCATACCCTACCTGAAGGGTATGAGTTAAGTGGTATAAAATCTTTAAGAGAAGCCTTGAGAATGCTGTAGCAACACTGATGCAGAAGCATATCTTGTTTAATCCCTGAGTTGAGTGGTTTTGATAAAAAAGCAATTATAATATTCAGGATCTTGGGAAAACTAGATTGCCATTAGCCTACATGTTACCTGGAGCTGTCTTCACTGTAAAGAGCGGACTAATCAACCTGAACTGGATCACTTATACATAGCAGCTGGGGGATGGTGCAGTGATTGGTTACTTTTGCCTGTCAGGCACAACACAGTGATTACATAATTTCATTATCATAATTTTATAATAGTTTTTTCAGCAAAACCACTCAGCTCACAGATTAAACAATATATGTTTCTGCATAAGTGTAGCTACATCATTCTTAAGGTATGTTTGTTTCATAATGCATGAAATCAAATTGTAGATTTTTTTTATAAAGTTGTTTTTCTGTATATCTTTCATGTACATGAAGTTCTATATACATAGCTGTAGCTGAGCAAGACCCGAGCCTTATAGCAAGAAACAATAGAGCTTTAATAATATATACATCTTGTAGTCTGTTAAATAAACTCACCTTCTGAATATTTCTCTCAATGTTGAGGGGAAGATTGAATAAAAACTTGAATCTCTGAAGAACGTTCAGAGCATTTCGTGTAGAGTCGGCTTTATCTTTCCTCCCCAGAACTTCTTGAAACAGAGTATCTGCTGTGGTACTTGCACCTGACAAGAGAAAGCAGGCTCCTGGATACCGCTGTAAAGTCAAGAACCGATCTCTACATTCCCTCCAAAAACTTATTAAGACACAGTTGACTAATGACAAATGACCCACGGCCAGAGATATTTTTATTCTTTTCAGTGGTGCATTACAAAGATAACAATCCACCATTCAGATGTGTAGCACACAGCCTCTGCACAATGTTACAACGCCGCCATTGTGATCACCTTATACAGGAGGCCATTTATGTATAAAGATATATATAGCTTGTAAATAGCACATATTTCTCTACCCGTGAATTATCCTAATTATTCCTTTAGCTCAAAGAAAATATAAGGAATAACTGGAAACATTTTGATGGCTGCCAGCAGAACGTCTCTACATTATCTGGTCTAGTGACCATACTTTAAGCAAAGATGAAGAAATTACATCAGTCTCTCTGGGTGGCTTGCGTGCCATATACTCTCCTCAGCACTGTGGGTGGCCCGAGCGCTGAAACACACGGGCTAAAATAATTGTCTAATACAAATACAAAGTTAAAACTCTGCAGGAACCTTTAGCTCTGAAATAAAAATCTTCATTCACACAAAGCTAATGTTTCCTTTCACAGGTAGAGATAGTGGCGAGTTTAGAAAAAAAAGAAAATAAAGAAAAAAAAGTATTATTCCAGAAAATAAAAGCCTGTTACATTTATTTACCAAATCACAGCCAAGAGATATTGGACCTTGAAGTAAGATTTTTCCAGACAAGTTGTATATTCCTAGATTTCTTAAAGTAAAAATGCACCATTTCTCTAATCCTAAATTCTGTAATCCAATCAGGCATGTAATGAGATTCTTCAGGCTTTGTAAAGTAATACGGAACCAATTTATGTAATATTTACCCCTGCGCTAATCCTTCAAGAGGTTTTAAAGGAAATCTACCATTAGATTTTATGCATTGTGAACCAAACATACCTTGAGAATGCTGTAATGACACTGATGCAGAAACATATCTTGTTTAATCCCTGAAATGAGTGGTTTTGCTAAAAAAAACAATAATAAAATTCTGATAATGAGGTTCTTACCCCAATTATGCACTGCTCCAGCATGAATAAGGCTGACTCCTCCCATCCCCCATAAGCCTTCCCAAGAGCCTGTGACATCATCCAGCTTTCTCAGTATCCTGTAGATCATTATGTTGCAATGTCATTGCAGAAAGCTGTCATTGGGAAAGCTGGGTGAAGGTTGCTTGCCCTACATAAACTCTTTAATTCTACAAACATTGAATTGCTTGCACCGTCGTCCAGGCAGGACTTATCGAGCTGGATGACTCACAGCAGTTAGGGAATGGTGCAGCAATTGATTACTTCTGACTGTCAGGGACAACACAGTAGGATACTAGGAGAGCGCCCAGGGCCCTGTGTGACAGGCACAGGAACCGCAGAGCCTCATTATCATAATTTTATAATTGTTTTTTCAGCAAAACTGCTCGGTTCAGGGACTAAAAAAGATATGATTCTGCATCAGTGTAGCTACAGCATTCTCAAGGTATGTTTGTTTCTTGATGCATAAAATCAAATGGTAGATTTCCTTTAAGGGTACTGTACATATGGCGTCTTCACAGCAGTTTCACAACAGTTACACATGTAAAGCTGTTTCTACATGAACTGTAAAACATATAACTTAATACTTTAGCCTTGATTGAACTGTGCAAGGACTAGTTTTTGTGTGACTAATGTTGGAACTTATATATATATATATATATATATATATATATGCATTATATTTTTAACCTTTTTTAAAATGACATTTTATGTTTATTTCATTATATGTTAGTGATTCAAATTATATGTGTCCTTTTCTCCATGTACTTTTAGATAAATGCGGGAAAAGGATTTATTTTCAGTGCTTTTTACCTTTTTGTCTTCTTTTAATGACATTGGGGCTTTTCAATCTAAATCTAATTGAACACTATATAAATACTATTACAGGCAGTCCCTGGATAGGTTTTTTGGTTTTGTACTTAAGTTGAATTTGTATATAAGTCAGAATACAGTATTTTATTGTATACAGTATTTTATAATTGTAGCTCCAGACAAATTTTTTTTTGTCCCAGTGTCAATTGGATTTTCAAATTTTTGTGGTGTAATGGGACCAAGGATTATCAAAAAAACTTCATTACAGACACCTTACAGCTGATAATTGCAGCCTGGGAGTAAAGTAAAGCATCCAGAGAGCTTCACCAGAGGTCACAGAGGGCAGAGGGGTCTGTCTGTAACTAGGGGTCGTCTGTAAGCCAGGTGTCCTTAAGTAGGGGGCCGTCTGTGTATACTGAAAAAATTATGTAATGCATTGCATAAGGAAATGAGGGCATACCCTGACATAGGGATCCCTGGTAGGAGGGAGTGGCATTGCAACCAGGGCATCAAAATACATGGCAGGGATGTGAGACAGTTATGTAAATAAACTTGTAAAAAAATTAATTAAAACAGATGTTAATAATAAACTTTGCAATATAAGCAGTAAGTATAAATACACAGATACACATACAGCTGATAGGTAAGAAGCTGACAAGGTTTCTACAGACTGAAAACCTTGATAGAGTTGGCTTAAAAGGAGTAAGAGTATACAGTACTACAAGGTACTGTTTAGGGTGTGTCCAAACATTCAGTTTTTCAGATGCAGTTTCGATGTCCAAACCAGGAGTGTAGTGAAAAAGGAGGAGGAGCAGCTTCTCTCTATGCTATTTTTTACCAGCTTTTGGCTTCAAACTTGGTGACAGTTTCCCTTTAAATTCTAAATGATATGACCCATCCTTGTGATAGGATATTAGATCTGTGCTGGCACAATTCTTGGAGCCCCTGTTAATTATTTAGTTAAACGTTCCTCTACATATTTTAAGCAGCAGATTGTGAGGGGCTCTGCCTAGGCTCCCCTACTGATCATCTGATTGCAGGGCCTGCTATTGGCTACACAGCGTACCAGCCCTTATGTCAGTGTTGGCACAGCAATCTTACTATAATGCTCTCCCATTATTGTGAACAGATAAATTACTCTTGCATTGGTTTTCCAGCAATCCTATATGAGAGCTCAACAAAGTGAAATATTGACACACAACACTGATAATTTGGAGCAAAAGCATTAAGACAGTACAAAGCATGTATTGATTTAGCTCAGAGAAGTTCCTCTTGACAGAATGTTGTATTACCAAACAGCTGTGAGATGCAAGTAGAAAGCCTTTGGATGTAGACAAAAATATTTCTACTCAATGACAGCAAGTTAATACAAATACAGTATATGAGAAATATATGATCTATACAAGATGCAGGTGCCATTCTGAGACTTTAGTAAGTCAATGACTGAGGCCAGAAGGAAAAAAGCCAAACAAACATAGGAAGTTATCCAAGTGGAAAAAAAGTGTTCTGTTATTTCTACATATTTTGGCAAAAATACAACATAAAAACTAGTGCTGCTTTCATGACATGGTAACTGTAAAGGGACACTCCTTCATGGGATCCTGCATTTTTTGTATAATGGGTTTGAATCACTCCTTTCTACGTGAAAAAGGCGAAATGTTTGCAGGAGAGAAATTAAAGGAAGCAGTTTAGCTGTTAAGAGATGTTTGCTAGGGAACAGAGAACTTACTTTTCAGAACTTTCTCCAATTTTTGCGTCATTGACCCTTCTACTTTTTCCGTGCCATCCGTCTCCAGTTTTTGATGGATTGCTGGAAAACACATGATCATTACAGGGTGGTTACTACGCTTTTTAAGCAAGGAAAGTAGACTTCTGCTACAATAAACACATCCCAAATTAAACCTACAAGTTTTCAGAATCCAGCACTTTCATTTGGTAGTGAATGAAGGTAGTGTACAGAAAAAACAATGCTGAAAAATGGATATGCTTATTGCCACTTGATTTTACAATAAAGTCACAAGGCATCATGAGTGGTACTTCCTAGGGGTAAAATAAATAGTAGTATAAATATAGAGAACATTGGGCGAGATTTATCAAGCTGCCTGCATCAGAATTCTGGTGTCATTTTCACCCACAAAACTCTCTCGCACCGGAGTATATGGCGCACCATCAATAAATGCCTGCTAAAACGTCTAGGTTCATATATAAGGCGCACCGGATTATAAGGTGCACCTTTGATTTCAGAGAAAATCATAGGATTTTTGTGCGCCTTATAGTCCCAAAAATGCGGTAATAGATGGTGCGAAGTACATCTCGGCAGTCTTATACTATTACAGATTTATCATCCAACAACAGATGCAGTGATAAATCCAGCACAGAAGGACTGTCTAGTTCTACTCTGCACTGGTCACACATTATATATATTTCGAAGGAAATTTATTAAAGTATTCTACAAGAAACTATTGTGATAAGCAAAGATATGCCAGACAAAGGACAAAGGATCCAAAAAACATGGGCATCAATGTGAAGTTGCTTTTGCAATTATGACGTATATAGCCCATTGACAGCCATGAAGCGCCTAAGCTTTTACATTTGACAGCAATTTGGAGCTAAGCTGATGTCTGTTTCCAAGGCCAACCAACCAACTATGTATATAGATTAACAAAAACATGAAAATTAGAAGAGCCAAAGCAGAGTACAAACTCTTCAAATAACCTTAAAGGAAATCTACCATCAAAACCAAGCATGGATAAACCTGGGGGAACCTACTAGTTCCAGGCACCAGGACTATGGTAATCTTCTGACTGATAGCCTTTCTGACTCCTTTTTGTCCATGGTTTACAATGCTTGATTTTGATGCTATATTTTCTTTCAAATGTAAAAAGAAAAAATAGAAACTATATCACTATGATTTGTTTGGGTTGTAGGTCTTCTAAAACACACATTTCTATAGGGTTACTTCAAACCAACTGAGTGCAAACAATATCTATACCATCTTATTTTCCTTTACATGTATCAGTAAAGCTCAATGAATGAGCACATGCAAACATGACATTGGGCTACAAATAAAAATTCAATCCTCACATTTTTCTCTAAAGGAAACCTACCCTTTGATTTCATGCATTATGAAGCATACTTTAAGAATGCTATAGCAAGACTGATGCAGAAGCATATCTTGTTTAATCTTGTTAAAATGGTTTAATCCCTGAGCTGAGTGGTTTTGCTGAAAAAACAATTCTAACATTCAGGACCTTGGGAAAGCTGGATTGCATTCATCCTGCCGCATTACGTGAGCTTCCTGAACAGTCCAGAGAGGACTAATCAACCTGAGCTGGATCACTCATATACAGCAGTTGGGGGATGGTACAGCAATCTATTACTTTTGCCTGTCAAGCACAACACAGCGATTACATCATTCTCTTAATGTGAGAGAAGTGCTGAGCCCGGCACTAAAGGGACAGAGGCTCGTTATCATAATTTTATAATTGTTTTTCAGGAAAACCACTCGGCTCAGGGATTAAACCATTTTCTTTCTTCATTTAAAACACCATTGAATGCAAAAAGTCATCTAATTTTCAAATCCACATCAAAATTTGTGTAAAATCCTGGCTTGTGAGCAGACCCCTAGGCAAGATATTTGTACTACCTAGATACTTTTCACTTCCACATTGTACTGCTAACAGCTCTGTTAACAGCAAAACAGCTGAATTTACCCCTTAGAGTGAAATGGAGAACAAAACATCCTATAACCATACTATAACTAAAATGCACAAATAGTCTGCCAAAATGTTAACCAAGGTAAAGAACCAAATAAAAATTACCCCTTCTACAGACCACCCACTGTAGAGTTATAAAGAAAAGAAAATCCAGATACCCCCTTTATAGTAAAATAATTAATATGTCAAATTCAGATTTTCCTGAATCTCTTGCATCCGAATTTGAAATAGTCAAACAAGCAATTATATAATCCTACTGAAGTCTGTAGTGTATTTCGTTCTAGAGGAACTGATAGAAAAATAAATGGCTCAGCATCGACATATGGCAGTAATGTGGCGGCTAATTAAACTTTCCTGTTTTCTAGTAGAGAAGGGCGATATTAGAAGTACAGTTGTTGACACTACAAAAGCAATGTAAAGAGTGGCTGTCATACAGTGAGCCTATTGACTAGTCTAATGCAGAAATAACTACTAACAAGATTTTATCCTGAAACCATAGCGAGTGGTACAGTCTATATATTACAAGATCAGCTATTTTCTTCTAGAAAAGGAATTATATCCCTACTGTATGAAAGAATTTGTACAATATTATTCCAAATTTAAAATCCAGTCACTTCAATAACAATTTTAGTCACAGAAAAAAAAGTGTCAGAGGTACACAATATGGACAAAAGTAGTGCAAATTTTATACCACAGGATAGGGCACATGTGCCAGCCAGGGACCGAAAGGGGTCTGACTGCCAAGAACATCGGGCAGCCCCTGGGCACTTGGCAGACATCGGGGCTGCCCGGAAGTGGATCGGACCCTCAAGTAAGCGCCACGGGGATCCGATCCATAGGAGGAAGACCCTTACACGCCGCTGTCATGCTTGATGGCGTGTGAGGGGTTAACACTCGCGATCGGAGCCGGCTCTGATCGTGGGTGTTAGAGCACGGTGTCAGCTGTAATATACAGCTGACAGCCGCTGCTTCTGGTGCTGGCTCCATTTGTGAGCCGGTGCCAGAAGCAGGATGTTACAAAACCCCCCTGTGCGGGAAGTATCTTCCCGCAGAGACGTACTATAACGTCCAGGTGCACGTAGGGGTTAAAAGGTCCCTTAGTTTGGTTCAGTAGGTGGCAATCATGGGGAAGACTACCTATCTGACAGATGTCCAGAAGGCAGTAATGGACACACTGCACAAAGAGTAATCCACAAAAGGTCATTGCTGGCTGTTCACAGAGTTCTGTATTCTAATTGAAAGTCGAGTGGAAGGAATAAAGTGTGGTAGAAAAAAATACACAAGCAACCAGGATAACCGTAGCTTTGATAGCATTGTTAAGAAAAGGCTATTCAAAAGTTTGGTGGAGATTCACCATATGGACTGGACTGCTGGTGTCACTGCTTCAAGAGCCACCACACACAGACATATCCAGGACATAGGATACAAGTGTCCATCTCCCATGTGTCAAGCCATTACTGACCAATAAACAGCAGAAGTGTCTTACCTGCGCCTAGTCAAAGTGCATTTACATACTTTTCATTTTGCCAACATTTCTGTGTACAGCTATATATATAATATTAAAATTTTCTGAGATAATGACTTTTGATTTCCTTGGATGTAAGCCATAATCATTAACATTAACTTAAATAAACACTTGAAAAAGTTCACTCTGTTTGTTATGACTCTATATAATATAGGAGTTTCACTTTTATGAATTGAATTACAAAAAAAAGTAATTTTTTGCTGATATTCTAATTTATTGTGAAGCACTTGTATGTTGTTTTACAGGTGGTGACCATAAGGTGGCCTGGTCAAAGAGAGTGTCGGGGATAGTCGAACATTACAATATTCGGCATTCTCTGTGTATGTATACAGTTCTCTGTAACAGGGATATAGTGCAAAATCCAGCTCACGTCAAACCAAAACAGAATGTCCAGTAAGGCACTGGCCAACTCTGTATATGGGAAAATATAATCAACATAGAGTAGTTCAAGGTCCAGGTGAATTGTAGGTAATTCCTTCTTTATTCTAGCAATATAAAAACTAGTGACAATCATGTCCAATCATGAATAGATATTTTATCAATACAAAACCCCTATTATATATAACCAGCAGTAACTAGGTGCATCAGTGGATCCATAAGCCACCATTTTTTAAAAAAAAGTTGTGATGTAAAATGAAATCTTGGTTGGAAAGGGCAGATTTTTACATGAAGATGCCTCATAATTTTCTAGTACGACTATGGAGGAGATTTATCATCACGTTTCTGAGGTAAAACTTTTCTAGTTGCCCATGAAAACCAAAGCTCAGCTTTAATTTTATAAACAACTTTGGGAAAATGAAAGCTGAGTTCTGAATGGTTGCCACAGGCAACTCGAAAAGTTCTGCTCTAAGAGACTCATGATAAATCTCCTTCACAGTGTGCAAGTCATTCAAATGGTTAAACATTGGATACATGTCACCAGTTATCAAGATCTGCCAGTCTAGAGCCATCATTGTGTCAGCCAATGTACACATACTGCCACTTCTAAATAAGCTTTATATTACTGTTCTTATTATCACATTACATATTCTAGTTTAAAGTTACATACATTCCTGAACAACTGCTAAGACCCAACATGCAGTCATATTAAGAATTAAAAATTAAGCTTCTTGAACATTTTAAGATAAAGAGATGTAAAAATATGGCTACCAACTAATTTGATAATATCAAATATACAAAAGTAGGTCGATCATCTGATCAAAAAGCGTCTGCAATCTGCCATGAGAAGGAGTAACCACCTAATGTACCATGATCCATTGATTCTTTCTGTCTGTCATAACTGGTGACTCCTGGACAGAAAATAAACCTCTGCCTTATCCTGGTTACAATCATCTGGAGAAACAACTTCCAGGCTTGTAATGAAGTAGTCGCTTGTGTCCAGAAATTTAGAAATGTTTACACAGAATGTAAGAGGTCAAGCTGGTCAGAGCTGGTTTAATTTCCCGCCAAACAACATGGCCTTATCAGATTTAACTAGTCTCCTGGCCTGCAAGCTGCCTTGTCAATCTGATGTCAGTGACACTACTAAGGGGGGTATAAATGGTGTCTGTAAGTTATATGTTACTTCTGTTATCTCAGGGCTTCTGCTAGTCTGTGTTATTAGCGTACAACACCTGCTTTTATTATATATATGATGGAACCAAATTGGCAAGCAAAAAGTCTATAGGAATTTTATTACATTTATTATTACAAAATGTCCTCCCCCCCCCTCCCTTTCCTCCTGCTTTTAGAAGTTTGTGTAAGGTTGGTTGCCCACAACCAAGTTTAGCCTGTGAAATGGGGAGATTTCCCAGACCGGATCTCAAATCACTTCAGTCCAGTGGTCCCAGGTTTGCTCCGTGTAATTTCTCCAGCGAGTATCTGTGAACTTATGGACTCTTTACAGACAGTCCCTGGATAGACTTCTCTTCTAAGCAAGCTGAATTTTGCAGCAAAATATTAGGTATGGGGGTGGTTAATCTTTATACTTCTGTGATCTATGTGATGTATATAAAAGTGAAAAGGCTTTCAAAAACACTGCTCACTACAGGAAAAAGAAGAAGCTGAGAAATTGGACAAAGAAGTGTTCTACTTTACTGTACTTATCATGCATACTTACCATAATCACCAGCACTAAAAAAATTCTAAATTCTAAATAAATTCTACTAGAAAATGTTATTGTTGTAAACCACTGTAAGAAAATTTAACAAGACATGATTATATCCAGTATTTCAGTTAACATTTTACCTGCTAATGCATCCTGTGCTTCAAAAAATGTACTTAGTCCTCCTTTCACATAAGCAACGTTTCCTTCGTTTTTCTTACTTGCTTGCTTTTTTAGGTTATTGGCCGCTATTTTGAGTTGTTCAAAGCTGAATTCACACATAAAAAAGTAAATAATGTTAATTTAAGACTCATCGTCATTTCTAATACCAAGCTATACAACTTATCACAAGAACAGCTGGGGGTCTTGGAAGTAAACTATTTTTAAAGGGAATATGCCAATTTTACCTACAATTTACCTTCAATGCACAAAGAATAAATGCACCTGGTAATTTATAATATCTTTATTAATCCACTTTGTTATTCCTGGGCTATACAACTGGTATAGTTGATTGACTATAGTGTAACATTATTATTATTATTATTTAATACCTATTTACCCAATAATAGTCAATATATTTTGTCTAAATAGACAAAAAAACACCTAAACACATAAAACCCCATCAAGAATCTTCCCTATGTCACTACAAGTGCTTAGAGCTATAAGATATCCATGGGATTAGTTTGTTTCCTCATGACTTATTGTACTTCAAATTAGTTTTGAATGATATATTTTGTGTTTAGTTATTAAAAAGACGGAAATTTAGGAAAAAAATTGAAAAAAAATTCTTTATTTTCAAAGTTCTAAATTCTCTACTTTTGAAGCAGATTATTACAGCACCCAAATTAATTCATAACTTACATTTCCCAAATGTCTGCTTTGTGTTGGCATGGTTTTTTAAAGATTTTATTAGAATGTTATGAGTTTCAGAATTTGGGTATCATTTTTTTACATTTTCATATCGCCAAAACCTATAATTATAGGGACCTTCTCAGCTTTCCATTGTGAGAGGCGTAAATAATAGCAAGACTTGAAAATGACCCCATTATGGAAACTACACCCCTCAACGTATGAAAAAGCATTTTTTAGGGTTTAAAACAAAATGGAGGTGTGGTCTACAAATTGTAATATTTTTGGACAATACGTTCAATTTGGGTGGAAATTTTAATTTTAGGGCATCTATAGCCAATTTCCGTATATACTCGAGTATAAGCCAACCCGAGTATAAGCCGAGACCCCTAATTTTACCACCAAAAACTGGGAAAACCTATTGACTCGAGTATAAGCCGAGGGTGGGAAATGGATTGGTCACTGACCCCACCCCTGGTATATAGCCAGCCAGCCCCCTATAGTATAAAGCCTGCCCCCAGTAGTATACAGCGCTGCCCAGCCTGCCCCCAGTAGTATACAGCGCTGCCCAGCCTGCCCCCAGTAGTATACAGCGCTGCCCAGCCTGCCCCCAGTAGTATACAGCGCTGCCCAGCCTGCCCCCAGTAGTATACAGCGCTGCCCAGCCTGCCCCCAGTAGTATACAGCGCTGCCCAGCCTGCCCCCAGTAGTATACAGCGCTGCCCAGCCTGCCCCCAGTAGTATACAGCGCTGCCCAGCCTGCCCCCAGTAGTATACAGCGCTGCCCAGCCTGCCCCCAGTAGTATACAGCGCTGCCCAGCCTGCCCCCAGTAGTATACAGCGCTGCCCAGCCTTAAAAAAAATAATAAACTTATATACTCACCCTCCGGTGGCCCCGATCTGCAGCGCTGCTCCCCCGATGTCCGCGCGGGTCCTCTTCTGGCTTCCGCGCCGGCTTCTGTACATCGCGCTGGGCGCCGCCATTGCTCTCTCCCAGCGCGATGTACAGAGGACAAAAGAAGGGCGCGGAAGCCAGAAGAGGACCTCGGGGGAGCAGCGCTGCAGATCGGGGCCACTTATTTTTTAAGTATTTTTTAAGTGTTGTATTTTAACTTGTGACTCGTGTATAAGCCAAGGGGCCGTTTTTTTAAGAACATTTTTTGTGCTGAAAAACTCGGCTTATACACAAGTATATATGGTAATGAGATTTTATTAACTCTTTGTTGGTGGAGGAAATAAAAATCATAAATTTTTGGGAAGATTTCTTAAGGTTTTTATTTTGGCCGTTGAACATACCATAAAAATAGTATATTATTTTTATTCTATGGGTTGCCATGATTACAAAAATACCTCATTTATATGAATTTTTTTTAATTTGAAGAAAATCTTGTTCTGTTTAGCATCACCATCTTTTCAGATGTATAACTTTTTTAATTTTTGGCTGACGAATCTGGTTAAGTGCTTATTTTTTGAGAGAAGAGTTGTTCTTTTTAGTGGTCTAATTTTAGAGTGTGTTATTTTTTAAAATCGCTTTTTAGAGCATTTTTTAAGGGTATTAATTAAAAATTATCTTTTTCTGAACTTTTTTTTTTTGCGGTATTCACTGGGCGGGTCCAATAACGATGCATCAATACCAAATATGTGGGGTTTTTGTGTATTTGTGTTTTGGATTTATTCTTTACACTCTGGAGTCATGCTCGAGTGTCAGAGCGTGGTGTCAGCTGTAATATACAGCTGATACCTGCTGCTTTTGCTGCCGGCTCCGTTTGTGAGCTGGAGCCAGAAGCTAAATGTAATAACGTCCTGGTCTGGGAAGTATCTTCCTGCAAGGATGTACTATTAGGCGCTGGTTTGCATAGGGGTTAAATAAAATCGACCATCAAAATCAAGCATGATAAATCAGGGCAGCATGACTGTGGTAACCTTCTTATTTTTGTTATCCATGACCTCCTCCCTCCTAAAATCAACTTTTGAAACTATGCTAATGAGCCATAAAGGACTCCTTGGGCGGCCCCCATAGCCCTGTGTGCTGCAGCTTCACAGGCTGCTAGACTGTCTCACTCTCCCCCTAGCCACTTCTCCCCTCCCTCTACCTGATGTTATCTCACAGCAGCAGAGGAAATTTCTCCAAACAGTACTCCTTCCCTGTAATAGTCAGTGAATCTGTAGCAAGGAGTGCTCTTGTTGATTGCAGAACGAAGGAGGCCATGTATAACAAATATTGTAAGATTACCACAGACATAGGATTTATGAATAAGTGTCACTGGTTTAACATCCTTCATTTGGATGGTAGATTTCCTTTAACAGCAAGCATGTGCACATTCGTTATAAGCAATACAAATATTAACAAAAAACCCCAAACAAATCAAAGACAATGCCAACACTTAAGGACCTAAAAACTTGTTTCCATAGTCTGCACCGTCTGCTTAATCAGGAAAGACGACATTTCCTTCAAGGAAAAAACATAGGCAAGCAATGCAAAACCAAGTGCCCAAAATACCTTCAAGATCACGTTTTCACAGGTTAAACACAGGCCAAGAGAGTGAAAAGGTAGCATGAAACAGATGTTAAAGTAAAACAAATCTACTGTTTGACAATATATATTCTATTTATACTGGTTGCAATGTGACTTTTAATACTTTGGGGAATACAGCTTTATATTTTTCTAATGTTTTTGTTATGTAATATCTTTAGAAACATTTCTACTACCTTCCTACTGTTTCTTGGTAAATAGTAAAAAAAAATATCAAAACAGCACCTACATCCAAAATGGTAAAGAGAAGCTTAACAGGGATTTAAAAAGGCCACATCACAATCACCAAGGAGTTCTACAATTTTTTAAATTTTCCTGCCCATTTAATAAAATGTATAAGAAATACTGGCTGTTCTGCATATTTAAAGGAAAATCTACCATAAAAATCAAATGTGATAAACCATGGACACCGAGACTGTTGTAATCTTTTTAGATTTGCTATCCATGGCCTACTTCCTTTGACCAACTTTTATACTGTCTCACACTTCAGAAATCCCCCCTCACACTTTGTGCTGCTGCCATGAGATTACAGCGGAAGAGCAAGGGGGTAAAAGTGCTAAGGGAGCAGAGGGGCATGGAGGCCTTGTGGCTCATTAGATTAATTATAAAAGTTGAATTTAAAAGGAAGGAGTCCATGAATAACAAATATAAGAAGATTAATACAGGCATGGTGCCTAGATCTAGGGAGTAATTATCATGATGGATTTTAATGACAGATTTCCTTTAAAGTGGACTAAAAGGGAAAATTTGTCCAAAGCATCAAAAAAGTTAAAAAGTTGGGATCAGCTTTAAATCTATTCTTGGGTGATGAAGGGTGTGAGCCCCTTACCTTGCAGTAGAGTGATTTTCTATCAGATACCATGTAGAAGAAAACTTCTCACTATTGAAGTCCCCACTTTTTCCAGGAAACATCATCTCAATGTCAGAGTGTGGAACCTTCCCTCTGTAACAGCACAAACAAGAGAATTGTAAAGAGAATGAAATTCGGTGCCAAGACCCAGGACATAAAAGAAATAGACATTAATATAAATTTCAAGCACTATATGTAAAGTGTCAAACTTTTCAAACAATAAACAGTTGTTAAGACAATTATAATTTATCAGGTCAATTTTCTTAGGATATGCTTTATGTCAAGTAAAATATTGGTACACTAAAAGTATTTATAGGTCGGCTATGATCACATATATTTTCCCTTCTGCAGGGGAGAAAATCCACCACATAAATTAAAGTCCTGCTGCAGAATTTCTTGTAGTCTTCTATGAAACATATTAAAACATTTTTTAGCCTTGTAACAGCATAAGTCAGTGGTGGCAAACCTATGGCACGGGTGCCAGAGGTGGCACTCAGAGTCCTTTCTGCGGGCATCCTGTGGTCCAATACATCCCAGGACGTGCCAAGCTCAGCGCTATTTTAAAGCAACATCCTTGACTGCCAGGACTACAGGAGAAAGAACGTATGGACAGAGATGGATTGTCATTGAAGCTCCTGCTCTGGGTCCCCTGATTCTTCCTCTTCAGGGGACCCTGGAGGGAAGCTACAATTCAAATTTTTCCATCATCTTTCTATTGTATTGGTGAACTCAGGACGCCAATACAATTAAAACCCGTGATACAGCTGGGATCAATAAGTTACTGCTTAAATTGTCATGTTGGCACTTTACGACATATAAGTGGATTTTGGTTTTAGCTTGGGCACTTTGTCTCCAAAAGGTTCGCCATCACTGGCATAAGTGTATTTTGAGGTCACAGAGAATATCCGATACATGGGGGAGATTTATCATTAGGCAGGGTTTTGAGCAGTTGTCTATGAGTTAGACTGGCAGGTTTCCACCAGTCGGATTTATAGTCTGGTGTATGTGCAGTGTTAAATGCCTTCTGATGTGACTATCAGCTTTGTGTGCTCTATGCGAATAGACTGCACTTTTCCCACCTATGTTTAACATCTGCTCAATTTCTGCCTTTTTGCAATGTTTTTGCACAGGAAATTCTCGGATACCTCAAACATAAAATTGAGCAAAAACTTTAAAATTGCAAAAAAATTCAAAATTGAGCAAAATCGTCAAAATTATGCAAGTTTGAGATAAATCTCCCCTCTGTAGTAGCAATGGACCCACATACACCACCTCCTATGTGGTGTAGTTTTGCGATTAAATTTGAGTTCTTTTGAAAATTCTCAGTTGATAAATGTGGTGTTGCACACTCTGTGGTGCTTTTTTCAGCCATTGGAGTCCATCGTAACCTAGACAGAAACAAGATTGGCTACAACCAGCAACTTGTCTGCACATCACCTGTGCAGCCCACGGATTGTAATAGGCATGATGTAATGCTTCACCTGTCCAGATGAACCCTCCACTTTCTTGATATATAAGGTGAAGTCTGCTGTCTTTTACCTCATCAGCCAGACATTCCTAACCATAAAATGGCTGCAGATGGAGGGTCATGTGATCTGTCCATGAACAATTACCCTGCCAGGACCTTAATCTTATATTCATGACATAAGGTCCTGGCAGTGTGATTGTTAATGGACCCTCCATCAGCAGCCATTTTAAGGACAACAATGTCTGGAGGCTTCTTTTTACAAATGGAGAAAGCAGTGCAGAACTCTTTGTAAATGTATACAGGCAGTCCCTGGGTTACATACAAGATAGGGTCTGTAGGTTTGTTCTTAAGTTGAGTTTGCATGTAAGTCGAAACTATATATTTTATCATTGTAATCCCAGACAGAACTTTTTTGGTCTCTGTGACAATTGGATTTTAAAAATGTTGGGTTGTCATGAGAATCAGGATTAACACTAAAGCTTCATTACAGACACATTTGATAACTGTTACAGCTGTTTATTGTAGTCTAGGACTAAAGCACAATAAATTACCAATATCCAGAGATCCGTTTGTAACTATGGGTCATATGTAAGTCGAGTGTTCTTAAGTAGGGGACCGCCTGTATTAGTAAATTACCCAATATCCTGCCTGCAAAATAAATAACTCATAAGCGTTTACTGTGTTATTAGACATATATTTAAGCCAGAAAATCATTACTGCTTGTTTTCTGAGCTTAAATAGCCAATTAAAGAAATTCTAGTAATCTCACATCATGCATTAAATAAGGGAAAGCTTCAACCTACAGATCAGACCATAACTGAGACCGCTGACTTCCCAAGACCAGGCTATGTGAACTATGAAGATCTCCCCAGACTGTGGCAGTTTTCTATGTTTTATAAATTTTTTTCACCTATTTTAATAATCCTTTTTTTAATTTCATTTCTAAACTGAGATACCAGTTAGCAAGGAGCACATTATTACGCGTTTCCCACTTTTCTTGTATACAGATCACATATAGCAGTGATCTTATGGTCTCCTCTCAGCTGTCTTTTTACTAAACTGAATAATCCCAAATTTTGTAATCTGTCATAGTATTCTAACCCCCCATTCCCTTAATAATGGTTGCTCTTCGCTGCACCCATTCCAGTTGTACTATGTCCTTCCTATATGTGTGGTCTGACTAGTGATTTGTATGAAGGCAAAACTATGTCTTTAGCATGAGAATCTATTCCTCTCTTATGGGAAACATCCCATAATTGTATTTGCTTTAGCAGCAGCTTCCTGGCTCTAGTCACCAAAATTAAGTTTACCATCCACCAATACCCCCAGCTGCAGTTTTACCAAGTAATTGACTGCTGAGAACATACTTGTACTTTTTGTTCCCATGGACCGATTCCTCATAAACCCATGCTGATGGTGGGTTATAAGGTTATGTACAGCGAGATACTCCAGGATAGCATCTCTAACAAACCCCTCAAATATTTTCCCCACAACAGAAGTTAGACTCGCAGGTCTGTAGTTTCCAGGATCGCTTTTTGATACTTTTTGGAATATTGGCACCACATTTGCTATAAGCCAGTCCTATGGAACCTGTCCTCAAGGAGTTTTCAAACTAACAATTCCTTGAGTTCTGTTCATGCAGTAACCGGGGGTGTATGCCATCTGGCCTCGGTGATTTGTCTATTTTAGTGGCTGTAAGACGGCGCTGTACCTCTACCTGGGTTAAACTGTGACATACCAAAATCCTCACCATGTCTTCCACCGTGTGATTTTCCTAGGTAAAGACAGTTGAGAAGGTGACATTCAATAGATCAGCCCTTTACTCATCTGCCTCCACTATGACCCCCAGGTTATTCTGGGTCCACAATCTCCATTTTTAGTTTCTTATCATTTGTATACTTAAAAAATAATTTGGGATTATTTTTACTCTTCTTGGCAATATGTCTTTCAGTCTCTATTTTTGCTGCCTTTATCGATTTTTTTTAGAGAATTTATTTATCTCTCTATAATCATGTAATGCCTCATTGCTACCTTAAAGTTTTAGCACCTTATAGCTCTCCTTACAGTACTAGTTAACCACATTGGCTTTTTCTTGTTTCTCTTATGCTTATACATCCCTTCCCCACCGATGTCAGCTCACCAGACTTTGTTGGAGAGAGGAGCTGTACAAAAGCACAAAGGTGGGGGCCAAGAGCTTAGCAGTCTGCAGCACAGACAAGGCACATGTTTTTGAAATGCATCCAAACGAAAGTCAAACCCCTAGGACTACACAGAGGATTCAGTCAGGGTGCAAAGTAAGTTATACCACACAATTATATAGTAATGCAAATGCTTAGAGAAAGCAGAAAGGCATATTTGCAATGCAGGTGTAATGGCTTTTTATGCAACCTGTCTTTAGTGAAAACGAGGTCCATGGAGACAGGTTCCCTTTTATCTCCTTAATCCTAAGTCCCACTTTGGACACTCCACACACTTAAGATCAATGCACACTTGCTTTTCTGTTTACTATTTAATAGGTTCGATGCCAAAATAAGCTGCATTCACTGCAACAAAGATCTGGCTGCAAAACCACCAGACAAACTGACCAGAGAAGTATATAAAGGCTTCTAATCAGATAACCACACATTGCTATTAATTAGGGAGCACCTTTGCTATCCTGTCTAGATAAGCAAGGTGAATGTCTCAGAGACTTATCCAATAAATATACTGGGACCTGGAGTTGCAGCTGTGAGGTGCAGGAATCAGCTGCAGCAGGCAGCCAGGACAAAGGCAGAGGGGAGAAAAGTCCCCTGAAAATTTATGAACAGGGGAGGTTTTTTAAAAGGAGTAGAACTGTCTCAGCAGCCGTCTATGAAACTTGTACAGGCGTTAACACAACCTCTGAGTCATTAATGTAAAAATATCTGTGAGGGAAGGGGGAGGTATATGAAAATAATCTTTATTTTGAAATCATTTGATATAGAAAGACATTTAAATACTGACAATTTGAGAAGAGATGTTATATAACAGAACTGCTGACGTCAGACGACAATTTGCTGGAATTCTCCCTTTGCTTCCATTCCAGTAAATTAGATTAAAGAATTTGTGCATTACCCGCAGACAAGTGAACTCAAGTTTCTATGCTTCCCATGCAGCCTTGGGAATTGCAACGGGAGAAAAGTAACCCGGATTACAGCAGAGATCTGTCTGGCTGAGATCATACACTGGAGATCAGGCCTCCCACATATACATGTTTTCATAGCTCACTGCTGACATGTTCTTCATTGAGAACTTTACCACTCAGGAAAGAAAGGATATGCTACAAGGGGCAAATCTTAAGGGACCAAAGTGGCCAAATCGTATAATGAATAAAGACAAAACAGGAATCATATTAACTCCTAAAACTAAGAAAGAGCCTGCAAGTAACAAGAGAGTAAGGGTCAGCTAGTGGTTGACTTTTTATAGAAGGAAAGCAGGTTCACTTTTCTTGTAGTCCGTCACTCATCATCTGCATTCATTGATGGGAACTACAGATGTCTTTGACTATAGTTCTGATATATATCTCTCCTGCCTGTCTCCATGTGTCAATGTATTGTCCTGCCATAGGGTACGATCACTGGGTTTGTGCCAGGGCTTATATTCTATATTTCTTATTAGCGAATAATAAAAGTTCCCTTAGTCTACATTCACACGATGTATGGCCGCCGTACAGTAGTACACTGGGGAGAGGAGCGGCGCTCACCCCCGCCCCTCTCCATACAGTAACATAGGGCCCAGCGCCGCATTCCGTCAAAAGATAGGACATGTCCTGTCTTTCTACGGGCTACAGAACGGTAGAACACGTGCGGCACCCTGCTGCTCCCCTACAATCACCCATATTTAGGAAAATGAAGCTTTATTTGAGCTTCGGTGTAATAGATGATTTACTGTCTTGGCAAATAGTAGAAAATGAATCAGTGAGTGCTTAAATCACAGCACAAGGCCGTAAACTTGTCAGAGCATAGTAAACCATTTAAACCAGGCGGAATAAAAGTGATACAAAAGTTTAGCATTTGACACTTCTCGGTGTAACAAGGATGATGTAGACTTGGCTGAAGTTCCTAGAATATCATAACTTAAAGGGGTTACCTGTTAGTACAATTATCAAGCTTCAAGGGGTATTTGAAATTCCTTTTTACAAGTTCACTTAATGTACTTTAGATGCTGTGTGCCTGACAAGAGGAGGTAATGCAGCTTAGTGGAAAGGTATAAATGGCTTAGAGAGAGAGAGATATAGATGTGGCTTAAAATGTTACACATTGAGTAAACATTATGATTATTATGAATAAAAATAAATTGCCACAAAAAGAAAATATGTAGAGTACAAATGACTCAACGTGTCACACATCCTTAACGAGTATATAGTAAAGAGGAAAAGGTGGGATGTGTATAAGGACAACTTAGAAATATATAGTGAAATGTATCAATTTATTTATGCAAAAACACTAAACACTGACATTTAAAAGCATTTAAAATGAGCACTACAAAAGTAAAGTGCTATCCACAGTGCATGACAATAACATGTCCTGTTCCCCCCCTTTCTGAAGATAATGGTGTATCTCAACTTGGTGTTGGTATGTGAAATGGTGTAATCACTGATAGACTGTGCATTGGTTGCCAATGTGGTACAGGTATAAACAGTGGCCCACAATCAATATACAGAATGACACAATAGATGAAACAGTCAATGCAATAGGGCAGTGATGGCGAACCTTTTAGAGCCTGAGTGCCCAAACTTCAACCAAAAGCCACTTATTTATTGCAAAGTGCCACCACAGCAATATAAGCAGTAATGTATTTCTCCTTGTTCTTTGACAACTTTCAATTGTTCAGACTCCTAAAGACACCAATGCAGTTGAATAGAGGAGGGCAAATTCGCCTATCATTGTAGGAAGATTCTGCAGGATGATTCTTTGAGTCCTGTCTGGTGAACATGCTGGGGTGATGGCCTGGGTGCCCACAGAGAGGGCTCCGAGTGCCGCCTCTGGCACTAGTGCCATAGGTTCGCCATCACTGCAATAGGGTCTAATTGTGAATAAAGAAAGGTTGATATCACCAAGTTGTAAGATGGGGGAGATCACGCGCCCCACGCGTTCCGCCTACGTTGTGGCTTCCTCAGGGGTCTCTGAGGACCCCTGAGGAAGCCACAACGTAGGCGGAACGCGTGGGGCGCGTGATCTCCCCCATCTTACAACTTGGTGATATCAACCTTTCTTTATTCACAATTAGACCCTATTGCATTGACTGTTTCATCTATTGTGTCATTCTGTATATTGATTGTGGGCCACTGTTTATACCTGTACCACATTGGCAACCAATGCACAGTCTATCAGTGATTACACCATTTCACATACCAACACCAAGTTGAGATACACCATTATCTTCAGAAGGGGGGGAACAGGACATGTTATTGTCATGCACTGTGGATAGCACTTTACTTTTGTAGTGCTCATTTTAAATGCTTTTAAATGTCAGTGTTTAGTGTTTTTGCATAAATAAATTGATACATTTCACTATATATTTCTAAGTTGTCCTTATACACATCCCACCTTTTCCTCTTTACTACAAAAAGAAAATACCAACAGGCGTTGCAAAGTCTGAAAAAGTGTCCAAATATGCCCCAAATTTATTATCTAGGATCTGACACTATGATGTGGTTATATAGTTTAAGTTTCTGCTATCTAAATATTACACGGGATTCATAAGTCCTACTGTTAACACAAGCAGTGCCACACATAGGTACACAGACTCAGGTAGACATACAGAAAAAGAACACTTACTCTTCATCTTTTTATTAAATATATAATGAATGAATAAATACCATATACCGTATATACTCGAGTATAAGCCGACCCGAGTATAAGCTGAGACCCCTAATTTTACCACAAAAAATGGGAAAACCTATTGACTCGAGTATAAGCTGAGGGTGTAGTATACAGCCAGCTAGCCCCCTGTAGTATACAGCCTGTCCCAAGTAGTATACAATCAGCCTGCCCCCATGAAGTATACAGCCTGCCCCCATGAAGTATACAGCCTGCCCCCATGAAGTATACAGCCTGCCCCCATGAAGTATACAGCCTTCCCCCATGAAGTATACAGCCTGCCCCCATGAGGTATACAGCCTGCCCCCATGAGGTATACAGCCTGCCCCCATGAGGTATACAGCCTGCCCCCATGAAGTATACAGCCTGCCCCCATGAAGTATACAGCCTGCCCCAATGAAGTATACAGCCAGCCCCCATGAAGTATACAGCCTGCCCCCATGAAGTATACAGCCTGCCCCAAAAAGTATACAGCCTGCCCTCAGTATAATAAAAAAATAAACTTAATACTCACCCTCCGACGATACTCACCTTTGATTTGAAGTGGCGGCTCCCGGTCCTCGGCGGCGGCTCCTGGTCCTGGGCGGCGGCTCCCGGTCCTCGGCGGCAGCTCCCGATCCTCTGCGGCGGCTTCTCTCTTCGATCTTCACGTGCCGGCAGTCGCGTCTATGCGACTTGCCAGCGGGCGCACAGTGCGATGCGGCGGTGTCGCCGCTGATGACGTCATCAGAGGCGACAACGCTACATCATATTGTGCGCCCGCCGGCAAGTCGCATAGACGGGACTGCCGGCACGTGAAGATCGAAGAGAGAAGCCGCCGCAGAGGATCGGGAGCTGGAGGGTGAGTATTAATTTTTTTTTTTTATTAACTCATGTTTTTTTTTTTATTAACTCGTGTATAAGCCGAGATTAGGTTTTTCAGCACATTTTTTGTGCTGAAAAACTCGGCTTATACACGAGTAGTAAATTGGAATAGTAAAAACTGTTTTAAAAAATTATAAACGCTAAGTTTTTATTTTTTTTCCATAAGATATGCCTTATCTTTTGGGGGACAGTATGGAGATTTTAGTTTCATCTTTGGGTATATGAGATGTATTTTATGTCTGCCCTGGGGGTCCCCATTATTACAGGTGCGCTCTTTGGACCTCCAGTATTCTAGGCAAGCTTCGTTCTAAAGGTCATCAGCATTATATGTCTGCTCTGGGGTCTCCAGTATTATTAAAATAAATCAACCACTTCGAAAACATAAGAAAACCTACTAATACTCACATCCGCTCATCTTCATCTCACGTGACGAAACATCTCGGACGAGACCCATGCTCCGAGCATAGGAAAGAGAGGTGGCGAAGACATGCATAATTAGCAGCCAGGAGCACTGGACATCCTGTGCCCGCGTTCTGTGCTACCAATTATAACTTTGTTTTCTAGGTGATCCCGGTGTGTCAAAATTAGCATCAGTCAGCGCCGGGATCAAGGTGAAAAAGAGCAGGGGTGAGTATTAATAATTTTTTTTATGTTTTCAAAGTGGTTGATTTCATTTAAAGCCTGCTCTGCTGGGTCTCCATTATTAGCATCTGCTCCGGATGATCTCCAGTATTATCATCATCTGGTCTGTACACTATATTTATAGTCTCCTCTGTAATAGTTATAGTACAAATGCAGTATCTGCAGTATTTTGTGCTGTACTGTGCTTGTTGGTAATTCTAGTGTACAAGTCACTGATGCTGCCCCTTGAAGTTGAGCGATTTGACAGTGCGGCATTCAGACAAAGTTTGTGCACCCCAAGTATAATAGGCCTTTCATATACACTGCTTGCTGCAAAAGCAAGGAGAAAAAAATACAACAGGATTATTTTTACCTTAACGGGCATCCACCACCATGATGAAGGATTGTATGCAAATGAGCCTGAGGGGCTCCAGGCCCAATAGGTGTTAATGGAGCATGGAGCCTCTCAGGCTCAATTGCATACAGTCCTTCATCCTGGAGGTAGATGCCCTTTAACACAGTATATAGCTTGGTACAATGCATTTCTGAAATAAAAAATTTCAAAGGTTTAGTTTCATGTTAAATAACATAGCATGCCTATATGTTCAACAAATTTTGCAGTGTCTGTACGTAAGGATCGCCATGCTGTGACTTCTGACATTCATATTCCAGAATCTCTCATATCAGCAGTCTCTGACAATAAATTTACAGTTGTCTCAGAGCTGATGGGACAAGACTTTGATCTTGTGACTCACTGCTACCATCCTCAGTAGGATTTTTCCA
The DNA here is from genome assembly GCF_040894005.1 of Engystomops pustulosus. Taxonomy (NCBI): domain Eukaryota; kingdom Metazoa; phylum Chordata; class Amphibia; order Anura; family Leptodactylidae; genus Engystomops; species Engystomops pustulosus. The sequence continues at coordinate 82,088,801 of NC_092415.1, read as the reverse complement.
TCTTAAAAGCAAGACAGAATTCTTGGGAATTTCATAGGAAAGGAGGATGATGAGAGCCAAAGTGGAGAAGGATTCACTTTGTTTCAGTAAGATATATTACAAAGTTTCCCTTTAGTAGTCATTGATGCAAAATTTGTTTAAAGATCATTTAAGTGTTTAAATTGTCACAAGGGATTTTCTGGGCCTTTAGGAGTTGACACCCAGCACCCCATTCAATCAGCTGCAGCAAATCCAAACTCCAGCACAGCAATTGACAGAAGTGGTCCTGGCTCACTGATAACTATGTGCATGCTGTATCAAATGCTTCTATAAGAGCTGCACCTGCAGTGCTGCCATCCACCAACATAGCTACAAACGCTATAGCAAAGCTATTTGCTTACTGCTGTGACAATTGCTGGTAATCACACACCCGCCAATAGGTCATTAGTTGCACACTAGTCGAGGGAACACCCTTTGAGAACATGTTCTTCCATTCCAGCCTCTCAATTCTGCTGCAGACTTGCACCATTACCCTGTGATGCACAGGGTAAAAAAATTGCAACATTTAAGCAGATCTGATTCAGTGAAATTTGCACGTAGCCTAATATACCAACGTGTCACATTGTAGAAATGCTCCAGTAGGTGGCAATATCATACCAAGAAACAGGGAAAAGCTGAGCCGTGGGAAGATCTACTTTTGACTATAAGTGGGTGGCTGAAAAATGACTTGGAACCTCATTTACTTTTCAGAATTCATTTTTATTACTGGGTCTGATCTCTGGTATTGACCCGGCACAACATACACAACAACAAACACTGCTTTGAATTCTGACCAAGTGTATGGAGAGCACTGCTTTGGATCCGAGTGTAAGCATCTCCATAATTTGGCGGAAGAAAAAATAAAACATGTGCACAGAGTCTGCAGTTGCAAGGCACAGCTGTTTAACTGCGCACATTATTTCCAAAAAAAAAGACGAGTAGAATGTGGGATCCTATTGTTCCCAAACACACAATCGTAATGCAGAAAGATAGAAAGATTAAATCTGATTCATTGGAGAGTAGCATATAACATGTTCACCAATAATATGTATTCCATTGACCATTATATATCAGCACTTTTTCCAGTGTTCATTTATAGAGCCTCTGTTTCTGACAGCTTGAAATACATTCAATAGATTTTTTGATGAAAGTGTGGATTTGTTTGGCTTAGTTCACACTACCATCAGTTTATTTACCTCATTTACCTTATTTTTATCATCCGTTTCTTTTTTAACTATGGTAAGTTTCTGTTAATACCTTAGTGTTTAATTGTTAAAATGACATTTTGCTTTCAGTTAATGCCAGTTTTAATGCCAATGCTTACACCCCTATAAACCAGATGTTCCTTACACACATAAGCCATACAAACGTCTACATTTCTTTCTATATTCTCTGTTCTATTTATCACAAACTTACCTATGTATCATGTATTTATCTACAGTATATATTTTTTTATTTTTTTATTTTATTATTTTTTTTTACATTTTATAAAACTTTTTTTCTAAATATCCATTATGCATGCATTATTTCATACAGTAAAAAAAAAAAAAGTACTGCGACCACTGTATTTTTTTCCGTCAAAAACACATGTATAACAAATGCCTGCATAACTGACTAATGCATGACATGAAATTTACATTGATGTCAAAAGGATTTTTAACTGATGCGTTAAACCTCCATTCTTTAGTGTTCTATTATAAGTTACTGGTGTTTCATACACCATTCTTTGTCAAGAGATTATAAACTAATTAATAAGATTATTAATAATAATTAATTTAGTTCGATCTTTGGATCTATTGCCTTCTGTGTGCCACAATGTTAAAGATAGAAGCTGGCACAAACCCTACCCACTTCAGAAAGTGCAGAAGACAGCATGAAATAGCAGAAAGTCTTGATAACTTCCTCAATATACCTACTGTACATGTTTCAAGCTGTTAGTCACTTTGTTCATATTTGTAAATTTTCCAAATGTATCCAAAAGAAATGTCAACATTTGAATAATTCCAAAAAATGGTTACAATGACAACAATAGGGTGCAATCAAATGATTAATAATGAAAAAAACATGTCCTTATTAAAAGAAATATGCCAAGAAAATGATTATTTATTTTTTAAACGAGATCTACCTCCAGCGACTGTATAAAAAAGCACACTTACATGCTGGTGTGTATCCCTCTTTCTTTTCTTTTAACTTCTTACGCCCTTCCTTGCACGTAAAAAATATATGCAAATTAGCCTTGGGGGCTCCTGGCTCTATTAACGGCAATGGAGCCCGGAGCCCCTCAGGCTCATTTACATAATTGCATACCCTTTTTTTTTTTTAAAAACAAGAGCATACAAACCTAAAAGAAGAGCAGATACTGCAAGAGGGGTCACACATCAACATTTAAGTGTTCTTGGTTTACAATCCTTAATCCTGATTTCCTTTATGCAAATAGTATATTAATAGGTAAAATGAGGGATTTGGGAATAATTATATGAATTTATAATGCTGAGCGATGAGAGCTGTGGCTGCTCTTACAGTCTGGAAGACTGTCTAAAAAAAAAAAGCACCAAGTGGACAAATTAAAACAATAAAACACTGCTGAGAACTGCACTGCGAAGAGTTAAGGTTGAGATCCCCAGACTTGGGCCACCCAGCTAGTCTGCAATTGCACTGTCCTGCATTCCCAATGGATTTCCTATCAGTCAGTTTTGGGACGTTTTATATAAACATTCCCCTTGAAATGACTGAAGGCTCCTTTACCTTCATGCGGGGAGTTTCCTTGGCTTTCATTTCAAGACATTCATCAGAAGAATATCTGTAGATTTGATTTCGCTTTCCCTCATTGGGGAGAAACCGCATTGTTTCTGTTCATCAGTTTCAAAGCGAAAGACAAGGAAATAGATTTTCTGAATGCGATCCTATTCATTTCGGCATACGCAAAATCAAAAAGGGATTAAGAGTTTGCTTTATGTATACAATGTAAGTTCTAAATATGACTGGAGTAATCCGAGTCACGTCTTGGAAGCAGAAGGTGATTGGAAAGCATTGGTGTGCCAAGTGTGCAATCAGTAATACGCACAATCTGGATTTTCACTAAATCCGACTTTTCTTTTATTTATATATGTACAGCAATGCAAAAAATAATATCTTTCCTAATAATGTAAAAATCTATAGAAGTTGTAAGCGTGGCAGTAGCATAAAACATCAGGATATTACATAAGTAATGTAGGACACTACATAAAGACTTCATGGAAAACTCAACTTTTGGAAAAAAGTATTTATTTTTCCCTTGAATATTGTAGAGGCGGTCCCCTACTTAAGGACTCCCGAATTACAGACTTACAGACGACCCCTAGTTAAAGACGGACCACTCTGCTGCCCTGTGACCTCTGGTGAAGCTCTCTGGATGCTTTACTATACACCCAGACTGCAATGATCAGCTGTAAAGTGTCTGTAATGAAGCTTTATTGATAATCCTTGGTCCCGTTACAGCAAAGCATTTTAAAAAGCAGATTGTCACTGGGGGAAATTTTTTTTTTTTTGTCTGGATCTACAATAATAAAATATACAGATTCAAGCTTTTTAGTAGACTTGGATCCAGCTACAGGATTTGGACATCAATGCTTGAAAGTTTAAAACTTCATGCTTTTATTAACGGACCTTGGTCACGAATACAAAAAGAATCATTATACAGCCATGAGGAAGGACGCATAGTGCGTTTGAAACGCGTTGCTGATGTATATACCTTTTAAACTGTTACGCTGAAAGAGATTCTTTTTGTATTCGTGACCAAGGTCCGTTAATAAAAGCATGAAGTTTTAAACTTTCAAGCATTGATGTCCAAATCCTGTAGCTGGATCCAAGTCTACTAAAAAGCATGCAGCAAATCCTCCTGGTCCAGGAGGGGATTTTCAGCACGGAAAAGACATCTACATGCAACACTCGGTGAGCAGATTTTGTACTTCATATACAGATTCAACTTGCCTACAAATTCAACTTAAGAACAAACCTATGGACCCTATCTTGTATGTAACCCGGGGACTGGCTGTATATAGTCACAAAAGTTTGCAATAATTTACCAAAGTTGCTTTGTTCTCATTTAGCCGTTCCATTTACATCCAAAGTGAAAGTAAAGTTCCTTTGGACCATCAGAAAGTGTTTTTCGTACAAACAGCAAACGATAAGGAGCAGATCATATAAAAATATGGAAAAACTACTATTTACTATTAAATAATAAATATTTAAAATGGATTCTCAATATTTTATGTGCAATAAAACACAAAATAGAAATGGAGTTGTAGCTACCTGTTGCTCATAAGCTGTAAACTTTTAATTCTATGCCTCCTGACACATGGATGAAGAAAAACCCTTTCATTAAACAATATGCAAGTCGTATGGAATGGCAAACTGTCCTGGAGAATCCAAATATTATCTTACTTCAAGGAGATCTACCACCAGGATCAAGTAACTGTAGACCAAGAACTCAGACATACTGGTGTGTGCCCCCTCTGGCAGGATCAGCTCTTTTTTTAGCTTCTTATTTCCTTGTTCAATTAGCAGCTATAGAGCCCGAAGCCACTCACACTCATTTGCATATTTTCAAAGCCTTTTTTGGTAAAAATTAGGGCATAAGAAGCTAAAAGAAGAGTGGATCCTGGTCAAGAAGCGGATTTTGTCCATATGATTTGGACATGTGTGAAGATAAAGACATTTCTGTCGAGATTTTCCATTGCATTGGGGAGGTGTTAGGAATAAAGGTTCTACCATCTATTGAAATATTTTTGGTTTATTGGATTCTAAAGATACCAAGGATGAGTAATTTTTGTTAATATTAAAGGACGCCTGTCATCAGGCCTGTGTCACTATTTCTGTAACTACTACCTGTTGGAGCAGCTCACAAGGATTCCATCCCAGCCTTTATCTAGTTATTTCATACATTAATCATTATAAAATCATCTTTTCTTTATGATGTAAATGAGGCTGGTCACATGGTCAGAGGCAGTGATGTCACTCCTGTTACCACTCTCCTCTCCTCCCCCTGCCCATGTCTGTGTGTAATGTATAGTAAAGCATTGTTAGTGTCTGTGCTTTATCTGCTGACATGCTGCATCCTTCTAATACACAGAGACACAGACATCAGCTACACAAGTACCTGACATGTTCTGCTATACAGATGGCTGTCTGGAGCTGTTGTATCTCTCCTATACACACAGGCTGCAGGGGGCGCCAGCACCAAGAAGCACATGGAGGAGCCATTACACCATTATACCTCACACCATTATACAGGCTGTCAGTCATGTGTATAGGAGTATCACATATACACACACAGGCTGCAGGGGGCGTGGCCACCAGCAAGCACATGGAGGAGCCATTACATCATTATACAGGCCGTCAGTCAAGCACTGGGGGTGTGGCTGTGCCTCCCACTCATGAATAAGCTGGACAGCTTGAATATGCTAATGACTCATTGGACATTTCACAGGTCATATGCATACAGCTTTAGGGCCTCATTGCTTAGGTTTACAGGCATGTAGAGGGACAATGTAGGATTAGGGGCAATGCTTTTTAATGGCAGTTTATGAAAATCTATTTAGATTAGGGGGTTATTTTGCATGACAAGTTCTCTTTAAGATTGGTGACACTTGCTAAGGTATGCATTGCCAGAGAATGGGGTGGTGGAAAAACTCCAAATTAAAGGGGCTGGCATAATTTATCCTTGAAAATTAAAAAAAATAATTAGGAAAACAAGAGATATAGGGAAATGTGCCAAAATCTGGAGTACGTTGAAGTAGTTTCTAAAATACTTTTGTATTTTCTTTTTCTAAATTTTCTCTTTTTCTCCCTTGTCAGCTGGGAGGATTTAGGAGGGGGTGGGAAGTGGATAAATTGATAATCTTATTTAATGTTTTTGGTTTTGCATATACTATATATTTATTTTAATTGGAAAATAGAATAATGGATTTTTGTACTGTATATGGATATATGTGTCCCCATGACAGAGGGGACACAAACCAGCATGTCAGTGTTCTTGGTTAACAATCCTTAAACCTAGTGGTAGATTTTTTTTTAAAGCATCAAGTAAAATATAAAATTACACATATACCATCTTTTTAGATAGGGAAAAATAAATATTCATATCTTTATTACAAGTTTCATAATTGAAGCAAAAAGGCTGCAATCAGCCAGATCATACCAACGTTTGGTTGGATCAATTGGGCTCCTTCAGAAAGGGTTCTATAATGCTATATTTTATCAGCCCTCATATCTATGAACAAAGATGTGCAATGTTGATTTTATGCCATTTAAATTACTTTCTTAAAATGGTTGCCCGGGCTTCAATTTCCTTTTTTAAGGCTTGCGTGGGGGCTGTAATATCCAGAAAGAAGTTGTACTTGTCTCCCTCCTACACTCCAGTCCAGTGCGGTTTCTCCATTAACCACCAAACTCCGTGTGTATACAGAGGCACACCAATGATGTCACAACCACAGCATGCACCCATTCCTACATGTGGTAGCGTACAAAGGCCACAGCCAGAACCTGGAGCGGGTGCACGTTGTAGTTGTGACGTCATTGCTGCACTTCTGTATACACACAGAGACTGGAGGCGACAGGAGGCTCAGTGCTGGAACGGAGTGCCAGAGGGAGATAAGAATAGCTCCTTTCTTGTTTTTGCAGCCTTAAAAAGAATTGAATCCTAAATAACCCCTTTAACACACTCTGGACATACATTACAAGGATACAGTTAGGTAGATGAACATGTACAAGTACAGTACATAGGAGTTCTGGCTTATAGAAGTTGGACAAGAATCATGAAGTTTTCTTAGTCCCTAACCCCAGGATTCTATATGGCAAGTATTGTTTGTCCGGGTTCCTTTCCCCGTTTATCTTTTCAGGTCACGTGACCCACACGTAGCTACTTTCAGGACTTCCTGTGAGGTCAGATATCCTAAAATTGAGGCATCATCATCCATATACACTAACACTTGCAAATCAGGGAAGAGAATGTCGGTGTAAAATCATGACCCATTCATAGGAACCACAAAGTATAGATTAAAAAAGATGGTTCTGACCCTAAGCAATCCCGACAGTCAATGTGGGGGGACTGGTGTGCTCCTGTTCTCTAGATAGTTGTGGGTCCTAGTAATAATAATTGTTCAAACCCTAGCAAACAAAAACACATTCTCTATACTGCTAAAAGAGTAAAAGTGTATATATATATATATATATATATATATATATATATACACCTTATATACTCGAGTATAAGCCTAGTTTTTCAGCACAAAAATTGTGCTGAAAAACCCAAACTCGGCTTATACTCAAGTCAAAAAAATAAATACCCCTGCATATCTTCTGTGCAATCTGTCCGCCAGCTGCAGCAGGCTATATACACTGGGGCAGGGTCTGGCAGGCTATATACACTGGGGCAGGGTCTGGCAGGCTATATACACTGGGGCAGGGGCTGGCTGTCTATATACACTGGGGCAGGGGCTGGCTGGCTGTATACTGGGGAGGCTGTGACCAATGCATTTCCCACCCTCAGCTTATACTCGAGTCAATAGGCTTTCCCTGTATTTTGTGTTAAAATTAGGGGCCTCGGCTTATACTCGGGTCGGCTTATACTCGAGTATATACGGTATATATATATATATATATATATTATATATATATATCTGGCTGAGCAAGCTTCTGCAGGCTTTCTTGTGTAGAACCGGAGCAGTATCTGAAGTAAGGTAATGGGGATCAGGGAGAAGAGAGTAACATTTGGCTAAAAAGCCTGTAGATAGCAACACCCGCATGTTAAATGCAACTGTGATAAATCAGAGGGGTAAAGAGAGTGGTACTTTGTAGTCAGTAAAGTATGTAAGGTAAGTTATGTCATTGCTAGACTGATAGATAATAATCAGGACACAAAGTGCACTGGTGTACAGCCTCGGACACGACAAGCCAGATCTCCAGGAGTGATTCTTTTCTTGAACGACACATCCAGCAGAAGATACAAAATCTAAGTGGAGAGCGGGTCTCTGACACACACAGCCACTTCTCGTCATTCTGAAGATTATTTCACTCATAGCCATTTTATTTTATGTGCTGGTTCCATTACAAAGGACTGGACATAATTCTCTATACTGATCAGCCATCAGAATATTTCTGATGACACATCCCCCTTAATGCCTGCAACAACATCATGCCTGCAACAACATCATTAAGCCTGTTAACCAAAACAACTTTTCGCCATAGTTGTCCTGTTACCCGGGACTTTACACATTACATAGCAAAATGAATGTAACATAATAAGGAATTTATTTATAATGTCCATTTTGAAAACACATAGACAGCTTGATAAATCTTCCCCTAAATTTAAGAATGTGCTTAGTTGCCCACCAATTACAGCTCAGCTTTTATTTTACCAGTGCTCATGAATATTTTAAAGGGGAGCTGTAATGGGTTGCAGGGTACATTTTAGAAATTAATAAAAACTGCTTAGGGAAGAGGCATATTTGGGGAGTCAGGAAGTAGTAAGAAAGTAAATTCCAGATAGAACATTTCCTAATACTTTTTCCCTGCAGATCAGAACAAACAAAATCAGGTAGCTACTCTTACCTTTCTATATCAATCCCCAAGGGATTAGCAGGTCTTTGAGATAGAGGAGATATTCCTTTATTTCGGTCCGTACGCAGGTCATAGTAATTTAGTTCTTCCACCCATACTGCTGACCGATCCAAAATACCTACAACAAAACAAAGTCCAGATGTATAAGCAAGATTTATTCTCCTCCATAGAACAATGATAAACACAAGATAGAAATGCATGAAAAATATATGTGTATATCTGTACATTGCATTACATATAAGGTTTGTTCTTCAATATATATCCCCATGGATGTCTACAGAACATAAGAAAAGGTTAATTCTTGCTCCCTTCTGTGGGGTCCTAACAAAGATACACTGACCCACAGCTGTGGGGAGAGAAATATTTAGATGACCTCTCTAGGACGCTCTTTCTGCTGTGTAAGGATCTGCTGGAAAATGCTCTATTTACAACATTGTCCTGTTACTTTGTAAGGACACATTCACATTGCAGTGTTCTTTAAAGGGGTTGTCCGATTCGGATAAAAATTCTATAGGTGTGCTGGGGGGACGGGCTATTAAAAAAAAAAAGCTGTACTTGCCACCTCCAGCACTCCCAGTCTCTGCAACCCCATGCCTTAGTGCCATGCGCCTGTTGTTTGCTTACAGGGACATGGCACCTCCACTCCGACGGCTTCCAGCCACCTGGCACGCCCATCCGTCACCATGTCCCAGCACCTGATACAATGCTGGGATAATGACAGGATAGTGACAGGAAAAAGACGTACCCCCCACCTTTATCAAGGTTGGATTACCTGATACTGTTCTATAACATTCCCTATAACAGCTTAATGTACAGGCAGTCCCCTACTTAAGAACAACCAACTTACAGACAACCGCTAGTTACAAACGGGACTGGGCTTTGGTTTGGATGCATTTCAAAAAACAAAATGTGAGCTGCAGGTTGCCTCTTTCTTTGTGCTCCTGTACAGCTCTGCCCCCCCCCCCCCACTGATGTCCTCTCACCAGGCTATGACCTCTGAGAAGGAGCAGGAGCTGTACAGGAGCACAAAGGTGGGGGCCAAGCTCTGAGGAGTGAGTAACACAGACAAGGCACATGTTATTTTTTGAAATGCATCCAAACCGAAGTCCAGCCCCTGTGACTACCCCTGGATTTTGTCAGGATGCAAGAATAAGTTATAACACACAATTATATTGTAATGCAAAACCTGTCTTTAGTGTAAATGAGGTCCCTGGTGACAGGTTCCCTTTAATCCTGGTTCTTATGACAACCCAACATTTTTAAAATGTACATTTTCTTGGTGACTGGTGCCTTTGTCATCTAAGCTCATTTTCAAAAATGTTTGTTTATTTCTTAATAAATGAGGATATGATCAGAGATTGCCTGCTCATCAGAGCTTACAATCACTTCTATTGTTTTATCTGACAACATTGCTCTGTAATGTCTTCATTTATTTGTAGACCATGATTTGTACAACGCTGCGGCACGTGATGGCGCTTTCTGAGGATATGTTATTGTTGTACTGGACATAAGGACAACAGACTGCAATAGAAATATAGGATTTTGCCAATTACCAATTTTATCCGGTTTGACCAACTTAAAAAATACAGTTGACGTTCCCTTTCCTCCAGATTTTGTAGTAACAATGATGTCTCCTTTATCATTCTTGTCTTGTCCAACCCGACAAACTATTTTGCTGGCCGATATCCACTCTGCTGTTAGAAGACAATTGTGTCCACAGATGGTTAAACCTGTAAAATAAAACAGAGAAATGTCAATGTGCCGGGCAGCTATTCCAGAGCAATTTCACAAAGAAAGCTGATCTGTGGTTGCTATGAACAACAACAATCTTCCCATCAGATAAATTTGATAAATGAGACCTAAACATGTCATTTTTCTAATGATTTAGGTTAAAAATTACATAAAAGATTCTATAAAGCTGGACATATGTACTGTTAGAAAATATTGCAGTTCATTGTGTTTATTGTGTACATTTGCAATCAATTACAGCCCATTACACCATTATTCATGAGCATATTAATATATATATATATACAGGCGGTCCCCTACTTAAGGACACCCGACTTACAAACGACCCATAGTTACAGACAGACCCCTCTGCCCACTGTGAGCTCTGGTGAAGCTGTCTGGATGCTCTCCCAGACTGCAATGATCAGCTGTAAGGTGTCTGTAATGAAGCTTTATTGATAATCCTTGGTCCAATTAGAGCAAAAAATTTTGAAACTCCAATTGTCACTGGGGCAAAAGAAATTTTTGTCTGGATCTACCATTATAAAATACAGGCAGTCCCCGGGTTACGTACAAGATAGGGTCCGGAGGTTTGTTCTTAAGTTGAATTTGTCAAAACTGTATATTTTATAATTCTAGATCCAGACCAAAAAAATTGTGGCCCCAATGATAATTGGAGTTTAAACACTTTTTGCTGTAATGGGACCAAGGATTATCAATAAAGTTTCATTACAGACACCTTACAGCTGATTATTGAAATCTGGGACTATAGCAAAGTATTCAGAAAGCTTCACCAGAGGACAGAGGGGTCTGTCTGTAACTATGGGTTGTCTGTAAGTCGGGTGTCCTTAAGTAGGGGACCACCTGTATACAGTTTCGACTTACATACAAATTCAAGTACAAACCTACGGACCCTATCTTGTACGTAACCCGGGGACTGCCTGTATATATATATATATATAGTCACATAGATCAAAATCAATAAATACTCATTAGATGTAAAGTACCTGTAAAGTTACTCCACCAAAAAATAGTCTTAGCACAGCTGGAGAGAGCCTTTGACATCTCTTCCAACGATACCTATATGAAGCTTGTGGCTTCTTCCTATTCTGATATATAGCCACATATATCTATCATCCCCATCTGTAAAATCCTCTCAGCCTTTTCTGAAGTGGGCAAGACTCACTTATGAAATCAGTTAAGGGCACTGCGGGAACAATCAGGCCAGCCAATCAGGGCGCAAAATTAGCGTTACTGCTTGTACAGAGATCTACTGCAGAGCAAGGCGGGGAGCATATAGAGCAGCACGGAGCACTGGAGAACTGCATCATAGTAAGAAATGATCATACAGTAATCTACTAAACCTCAAAGAGCGTATGCAAAGAGCATTCACAGTATATATATTGCGCTATGTGTGCAGGATCTGATAGCCATTCATTAGAACTGATAGGGAGCCTAAACTCGGTCTTTATTTGTGCTGCATTCACACATACACAATACTGCTAATTCAAACTTTCAAACACACCCAGCCCTGCTACATACCAACCCTGGAGCCAGTATAAAGAGACTTCTTCCTTGTAATTGGATGGCCTGAAGCATGTGATCAGTGACATAACTCAAGGTCCTGAAGTTGTTTACATGCTGCCAGCAATAATGAGGACTGATATTCTCCTGCACCCCGCAGCTAGAGATCGTCCTCTAGTGCCCCTCCCACCAAGATCCACCCACCCTCCTCTCCAAAGTACTGATACAGATACCCGTGGCCACCAATATAAACAAAGTGTGACAGAGCAGCCAGGGGGAGAAGTTAAAACCCCTGCTAGTAGGCAAACGGCTGCAGATAGATGAGAGTAAATTAGAGAATTGCTAATATTAGCTTAGTGTAGAGTAAGGGAAAAGTTTTTATACTAAACAGTTGTTCTTTAAGAGTTCAAGCATTAGTGAAATTGAATACCCAAATAATCCCTGTCAGGGGTGAGTGTCTAGCTTTTTTTCTATTTCTTCCTTTTTACTTCTACCCTTTTGCGTTCTTCCTAGGTATATTGTATGCTATTGATAATGTGCCCCTTTTGTTCATTTGACGCATTCTCAAAGATATCTCTTTTACACATGATCTGAAAGGCCATTATTTTGGCCTACTGTTACTGTCCAATCTTTTATTTATTTATATAAAGAATTTAAACTTTATTGTAAATTGCCCAAATGATACCAACAAGCCTTAATACGCCAAAAAACTGATACTCATCCCCTGATGACGCTGGGTTGCCAGCAAACATGTTCCAGGGATTTTTAGGGTGTTTTTAATTTTCATTGTGAACCAAGTAGTTGTTGTTTATAGATATACCCACATATACTGAAGTGATAATTACATTGAGACAGACAATCTTGGGTCAACATAGAGGTTTTTAATCTGGAGTTGCTACAAAGAGGTCAAAGCTCCTGGTGACCCTGGAACCAAACGGAAGCATTCTGCTCAATCCCTAACTTTTAAACACCTTTAAAAGGGGAAATATATTGTTGGACAATCCCTCTAACATTATGTGTGGCCTAACGAAATGAAAGAGCAAAAGGGGTAAACCAAAAATGGCTCTCCTATTGAACAGTCACTTCATGTAGAAAGTGAAAAAAAGGGGGCTAAGAATCTGAAGATTTTTCCATTCACTTTTATGAAGTACCAAAATACCCAAGCTGTTTAAAAATTCCTACAGAAAGAAATGGGGACCTACTCCAACCATAGTGACAATAGGAATAGGGTAAATCAAGTCCCAGAAGTGAGAACAGCATAGGACAAAATAGCATACTCTGTGGAAAGGTTAGAAATGTCTGAGATGAGAAAACCTCCCTGGTGATTGGGTTAATTATTCACTCCCTGGTGGTCCATGGCAGTAAAAAGGTAGATAATTCTAGACAGTAACAAAAGAAGTTACAAAAATAAAGACCATCAACTTTAATTTATTCTCCTTAATCTATTCTCCTAGAATAAACCATGTCCCAGGAAGGAGAGTTAGATGTAAATGTGTCAAATCAATGACAGGGCGAGTAAAACATTCTAGAAGAACTCTTAATATCATCCATGATACCTCTATGTTCCAGTCATTGACCTTTGAAGAGGAAGAGGGATCGTTCAATATGTCTACATTTCTGACCACCTTTGGAAATGACAGATTAATGATGGAATGAGCCAAATGTGTTCTAGGTGACAGCTTCAGGTTGCGTGTACCCGGGACATCCTGCAGAACCATTTCAACAAGCCCCTATAAATGGGAACCCGACACTACATACTGTTAATAAATGATGGTTTGTGTCAGCTCACTTGTTATTACCGTAATTGTCAAATTACTTCTCTTTCCTGCCGCCTGATGAGAGATCATTGCTTTAATTTTCTGTGAAGACAATGCACATGTGTACTGTACAGGCAATGACTGCAGGGTATTACTGGAAGGACCATAGGAAAGACTTGAGTAATACGCACCAGCCAAATAAGGAATTCTACACTTGTTGTGGGCAATGACTAGTACTGCACATAGCGGAACAAAATAAATGGCATCCTGCCAGTGAACAAAATTTTAAAGACATTCATGTCTCTGGTGAAATTTGATGAAGATCTAATGCCTTGCATGTGTACTGGTATCCCCAGAATTCACATTATAATCATTCCTTGGGGAGATCTTAAGACTTTTACTGAAATCAATAGAGCAGGACGCCACACTGACAGCAAGCATTGCAGATTAAAAAAAACAAAAAAAAAACAAAGTACAAGCAGTACCCAATTTAGGGTACATTCACACGCGGTATGCCCACCGTACTGGCATACCGCCGTGTGCTGTAGAGGAGGAGGAGGTGACCCCTTCTCCCTCAATAGAGAATAGCGGGACACGGCCGCACACACTCCAAAAGATAGAGCATGCTCTATCTTTTTGCGGTGAGCGGCCCGGTTCAGTATTGCCGTGCCGCTATTGCCGTCTACGGGGACGTACATACGGCCGCAAATTTGCGGCTGAATGTACGTCCCCGCAGAAGGCCATGTGAATAAGTCCTTGCAAAGCAAGTTAGATGCTATCCACAGGATATGGCCTAACTTGCAGATCGGTGGGGGTCTTAGTGATGACAATAAGGGATTACAAGAACGGGGGTCGCACCCTGAGATAAAGAAGCAGCCTTTCTTGTGATCCATGGGGGTCCCATTACCGAGGCCCCCAGCAATGAGCAAGTCAGGCCCTGTGGATAGGGCCTAAATTGCTTTGTGGGACTACCCCTTTATGAACACGTTCAGACGACCCATAGTTAGCATCTGACCCCTCTGTCCACTGTGACCTTTGGTGAACTCTGACTGCAATGGTCAACATAAGTGTCAGCAATGAAGCTTTATCGTTAATCCAATTTTCCCATGACAACCCAAAATTCTGAAACTCCTAGTCACAAGGACAGAAAACCATTGGAGTTAGGCCGCATTTAGACTGCCGTTGTGGGGACAGTCCGGCCAGCACACGTTCATGTAAATGTACCTTTACACATGCAAAATATACCTGTTCCAACTTACATACAAATTCAACATACCTATCTTGTTGTATCTTGTAACCCTGATACTGTTTGTACAGTGGGTTGCAAAAGTATTCATCCCCTTTGAACTTTTCCTTGTTTTGAAGGAGTAGGAGTAAAAGAGTGCTGGTTAGGCAGGTATATGTATGTAAGTACACACAGGCTGTTTCGAATGTATGTCTGGCAAATACAATTGGGCTCATTTACTAAGGGCCCGTGGACCGCACTTTCGACGGACATCCTGACGATTTCCATTTTGCGCCGTAGGTACAGGGATTTAAAAGGGGCTTTTGGTGCACTCGATCGGATTTTGCCGCAATTGCGCTGGCTTTCATGCAACGCAAATCGGGGGCCCGGGCCGTCGGACGATCCGACGGATTCGGACAAAGCGTGGTATTTAACATAAAAATTGTGTCGCAAGCCAAACGCTTATATACACCGGGAAGAAGGTGGTGAACTCCGGCGGACCTGATCGGGGAAGCAACACATGCAGGATATCGGGCACATGATCTTCATGAACAAGTCTGGATTGGGGATCGCGCAGGGACCGGGTAAGTAAATGTGCCCCAATGTGTATATAGGGCAGCACAAACCATAAACTTTAGCAATTTTTGAAGATCACTACAAGCAAAGAATAAAATGTAGAGTAAATATCATTTTTACATTTTTTAAGAATGAGTGTAAATGTGTGTGTAAATTATTTTGCATTGGGCCAAAACTGGGGCCATTTGCTTTTTGTTTAAAGTGAAGTACTGCATTTGGTTCATCTGGGTGCCCTCCATTAAAAACAAAATAAATTAAAAAAATTGTTGTTTACCCTAAGTCAGTTTTCTATAGTTTGTAAAGGGTTTTGTTAGCGAGCTGCTAGTAACACACACACAAACGTGCTTGACCCATGGAAACTGGGCCTTGTGCTAGTCCAGCACAGTGCCGGGAGTCCTTGCATCATACAGAAATATGATGCAAGGTGTCCTGTTAGCCAGCCAAGTTGCAGAGCTGGTACTATAACAACTATAACAGTTCCAGTTCTGCAATTGGGCCGGCAGACTGGGACTCTATACATCATATTTCTATATGATGCAAGGACTCCTGTCTACTGAACTGTGCTTGATCCACATGGGTCCGCTTCCACAGACCAAGCACATTTGTGTGCAGTTGCCTATATTACCGGTACTACAAATTTCACACTCTTCCTCGACTAAAAATACCCATTGTGGTCTGCCAAATGACAGCACAGTACAATACCTATGGGATCCTAGAGTAAAAGCTGGAGGAACCCCCATTACTGCCTGCTCACTGGCACAATGGTACATCACCTAGAGATCATACAGACTGCAGCTATATGATCAGAGGCCTGCAGAAGCCCCCCATTATTCCCTGCCTAGTGACAGCATAGTACATTGTATATGTGATCAGAGGGCTGGAGCAGGAGGAGCCCCTATTACTACCTTTCTAGTGAAAGCATGGTATATTACATATGAGATCAGAGAGTTGAATGAGCCCCCATTACTGTTTGCCCAGGTACAGAATAGTACATTTCCTATAAGACCATAGACAGCAGCCTCCATTACTGCCATTTGTTCTGACATCATAGAACAGTATGGAGAAAATTTACTAAGGCCCTTGCGCCAGTTTTCTGTCAGCCTTTCCACGTTCTTTTCAGTGCAAACTGCTTGCACAGGTATTTAAGAAGTGTCTGTGCCACACATGACCGTTTTGTGTCACGGCTGCTCTGTTCTTTATGCGACACTAATTTCTGCTCAGTGGGACCCATGCTCCAGATTTAACATGCAAAGTCCAACAGAATTGTGTTGCACGCCCTATTTTAAGGTTGTACCAAAAAAAGTGGCACACGCTGTGATAGCAGTGCAGAGGGCGCCAGATTCATGAAGAACGTACGCCAGAAATCCTGAATCTGAAGCCCTCTCACAATACAGCGGCAAATTACACACAGTGCAGTTTACATGTGCATGTGCAGTTTACATGTGCACCCACATTTATATGATCATAGGGCTGGAGCAGGAGGAGCCCTTCTTTACTACCTGCTCACTGAGACAATGGTACATTACTTATGACATCATACAGACTGCAGCTATGAGATCAGGGGCTGCAGGAGCCCCGACTACTGCCTGCTCAGTGACAGCATAGTACATTACCTATGAGATCAGAGGCCTGCAGCGCCCCCACTACTGCCTGCTCAGTGATAGCATAGTACATTACCTATAAGATCATGGTCTACAGGAGCCCCCCATTACTGCCTGCTCAGTGATAGCATAGTACATTACCTATAAGATCATGGTCTGCAGGAGCCCCCATCACTGCCTGCTGAGTGACAGCATAGTACTTTACCTATGAGATCATGGTCTACAGGAGCCCCCCATTACTGCCTGCTCAGTGATAGCATAGTACATTACCTATAAGATCATGGTCTACAGGAGCCCCCCATTACTGCCTGCTCAGTGATAGCATAGTACATTACCTATAAGATCATGGTCTGCAGGAGCCCTCATCACTGCCTGCTGAGTGACTGCATAGTACTTTACCTATGAAATCATGGTCTGCAGGAGTTCCCCATTACTGTCTGCTCAGTGACAGCATAACACATTACCTATGAGATCATGGTCTACAGGAGCCCCCCATTACTGTCTGCTCAGTGACTGCATAGTACAATACCTATGAGATCACGGTCTGCAGGTGCCCCCCATCACTGCCTGCTCAGTCACAGAATAGTACATTACCTATGAGATCAGAGGCCTGCAGGACCCCATCACTGCCTGCTCAGTGACAGCATAGTACATTACCTATGAGATCAGAGGCCTGCAGGACCCCATCACTGCCTGCTCAGTGACAGCATAGTACATTACCGATGAGATCAGAGGCCTGCAGGAGCCCCCATCACTGCCTGCTCAGTGACAGCATAGTACATTACCTATGAGATCATGGTCTGCAGGAGCCCCCATTACTGCTTGCTCAGTGATAGCATAGCACATTAGCTATGAGATCAGAGTCCTGCAGGAGCCCCCATTAGTGCCTGCTCAGTGACAGCATAGTACATTACCTCTGAGATCACTGTCTGCTCAGTGACAGCAAAGTACATTACCTATGAGATCACTGTCTGCTCAGTGACAGCAAAGTACATTACCTATGAGATCACTGTCTGCTCAGTGACAGCACAGTACATTATCTATAAGATCACTGTCTGCTCAGTGACAGCATAGTACATTACCTATGAGATCACTGTCTGCTCAGTGACAGCAAAGTACATTACCTATGAGATCACTGTCTGCTCAGTGACAGCATAGTACATTACCTATGAGATCACTGTCTGCTCAGTGACAGCATAGGACAGTGATGGCAAACCTTTTAGAGACCGAGTGCCCAAAATACAACAAAGACCCGCTTATTTATCGCAAAGTGCCAACACAGAAATTCTATTTGTGATTTATACTCCCTTCTCTGTTACAGTTTTCATTGATATCAGCCCCTGAGGACACCAATAAAGCAGAAAATAGTCCCAGGTACAGCTGTCACTTTAAAATAGCTCTGTGCACAGTAAGTCCTGGGCTGTCTGGGACTGCAGGAAGATACCTGGAGTCATCGCTGGTGATGGCCTGGGTGCCCACAGAAAAGGCTCTGAGTGCCACCTCTGGCACCAGTGCCATAGGTTAGCCATCACTGGCATAGGACATTACCTATGAGATCAGAGGCCTGCAGGAGCCCCATCACTGCCTGCTCAGTGACAGCATAGTACATTACCTATGAGATCAGAGGCCTGCAGCACCCCCATCAGTGCCTGCTCAGTGACAGCATAGTACATTACCTATGAGATCACTGTCTGCTCAGTGACAGCAAAGTACATTACCTATGAGATCACTGTCTGCTCAGTGACAGCAAAGTACATTACCTATAAGCTCACTGTCTGCTCAGAGACAGCATAGGACATTACCTATGAGATCAGAGGCCTGCAGGAGCCCTCATCACTGCCTGCTCAGTGACAACAAAGTAAATTACCTATGAGATCACTGTCTGCTCAGTGACAGCATAGTACATTACCTATGACAGTGATGGCAAACCTTTTAGAGGCCGAGTGCCCAAACTACAACAAAGACCCGCTTATTTATCGCAAAGTGCCAACACAGAAATTTAATTTGTGATTTATACTCCCTTCTCTGTTACAGTTTTCATTGATACA
Organism: Engystomops pustulosus; assembly: GCF_040894005.1. Taxonomy (NCBI): domain Eukaryota; kingdom Metazoa; phylum Chordata; class Amphibia; order Anura; family Leptodactylidae; genus Engystomops; species Engystomops pustulosus. The sequence continues at coordinate 82,069,726 of NC_092415.1, read as the reverse complement.
AGCACCCTGAGGACACCAATAAAGCAGAAAATAGTCCCAGAGCTTTAAAATAGCTCTGTGCACAGCAAGTCCTGGGCTGTCTGGGACTGCAGGAAGATACCTGGAGTCATCTCTGGTGATGGCCTGAGTGCCCACAGAAAGGGCTCCGAGTGCCACCTCCGGCACCAGTGCCATAGGTTAGCCATCACTGACCTATGAGATCAGAGGCCTGCAGGAGCCCCCATCACTGCCTGCTCAGTGACAGATAGTACATTACCTCTGAGATCAGAGACCTGCAGCACCCCCATTAGTGCCTGCTCAGTGACAGATAGTACATTATCTCTGAGATCAGAGACCTGCAGCACCCCCATCAGTGCCTGCTCAGTGACAGTTAGTACATTACCTATGAGATCAGATGGCCCGGTACCCAGATTCTCCCCTCTTATGGTTACTTTGGTCCAGGGTGTCCCTTCCTTTGGGGAGATGCCGGTCACTAGAGGAGGCTGCCGCACCCGAGACATGACACAGCACGGACAATACAAAAAACAATAAAATAAGCAAACAAATCAATGTAAATAATAGGTAGTGGCTTTTTCCTTTCCTCCAGATTCAGGACATTGATGACGTAGGATCACATGACCATGATGTCAGCTTCCCCCTGTGCCAGCCTATTGGCTATCAACTGCCAGTAACAATGATGGCTGCTACTCCGTGGTGTCTTTGATGACATCACAGTCACATGACCGGACATGCATCATGTGAAAGCTGAGGAAAGACGCATGTAGTGTAGTATGAGAGGGCATGTGATACATACAGTATTGCACAGCGATAACCTGATGTATGTGGGGGGTGCTGTTCAGTGTGCACCAGGTGTATGGAGGGATGATGTGCAATGTACACCAGGTGTATGCAGGATGCTGTGCAGTGTACACAAGGTGTATGGAGGGATGATGTGCAGTGTACACCAGGTGTATGCAGGATGCTGTGCAGTGTACACCAGGTGTATGGAGGGATGATGTGCAATGTACACCAGGTGTATGCAGGATGCTGTGCAGTGTACACCAGGTGTATGGAGGGATGATGTGCAGTGTACACCAGGTGTATGGAGGGATGCTGTGCAGTGTACACCGGGTGTATGGAGGGATGCTGTGCAGTGTACACCGGGTGTATGGAGGGATGATGTGCAGTGTACACCAGGTGTATGGAGGGATGCTGTGCAGTGTACACCAGGTGTATGGAGGGATGATGTGCAGTGTACACCGGGTGTATGGAGGGATGATGTGCAGTGTACACCGGGTGTATGGAGGGATGATGTGCAAAGTACACCAGGTGTATGCAGGATGCTGTGCAGTGTACACCAGGTGTATGCAGGATGCTGTGCAGTGTACACCAGGTGTATGGAGGGATGATGTGCAGTGTACACCAGGTGTATGGAGGGATGATGTGCAAAGTACACCAGGTGTATGCAGGACGCTGTGCAGTGTACACCGGGTGTATGGAGGACGCCGTGCAGTGTACACCGGGTGTATGGAGGACGCCGTGCAGTGTACACCGGGTGTATGGAGGACGCCGTGCAGTGTACACCGGGTGTATGGAGGACGCCGTGCAGTGTACACCGGGTGTATGGAGGACGCCGTGCAGTGTACACCGGGTGTATGGAGGACGCTGTGCAGTGTACACCGGGTGTATGGAGGACGCTGTGCAGTGTACACCGGGTGTATGGAGGACGCTGTGCAGTGTACACCGGGTGTATGGAGGACGCTGTGCAGTGTACACCGGGTGTATGGAGGACGCTGTGCAGTGTACACCGGGTGTATGGAGGACGCTGTGCAGTGTACACCGGGTGTATGGAGGACGCTGTGCAGTGTACACCGGGTGTATGGAGGAATGCTGTGCAGTGTACACCGGGTGTATGGAGGAATGCTGTGCAGTGTACACCGGGTGTATGGAGGGATGCTGTGCAGTGTACACCGGGTGTATGGAGGGATGCTGTGCAGTGTACACCGGGTGTATGGAGGGATGCTGTGCAGTGTACACCGGGTGTATGGAGGGATGCTGTGCAGTGTACACCGGGTGTATGGAGGGATGCTGTGCAGTGTACACCGGGTGTATGGAGGGATGCTGTGCAGTGTACACCGGGTGTATGGAGGGATGCTGTGCAGTGTACACCGGGTGTATGTGGGGGATGCTGTGCAGTGTACACCGGGTGTATGTGGGGGATGCTGTGCAGTGTACACCGGGTGTATGGAGGGATGCTGTGCAGTGTACACCGGGTGTATGTGGGGGATGCTGTGCAGTGTACACCGGGTGTATGTGGGGGATGCTGTGCAGTGTACACCGGGTGTATGTGGGGGATGCTGTGCAGTGTACACCGGGTGTATGTGGGGGATGCTGTGCAGTGTACACCGGGTGTATGTGGGGGATGCTGTGCAGTGTACACCGGGTGTATGTGGGGGACGCTGTGCAGTGTACACCGGGTGTATGTGGGGGACGCTGTGCAGTGTACACCGGGTGTATGTGGGGGACGCTGTGCAGTGTACACCGGGTGTATGTGGGGGACGCTGTGCAGTGTACACCGGGTGTATGTGGGGGACGCTGTGCAGTGTACACCGGGTGTATGTGGGGGACGCTGTGCAGTGTACACCGGGTGTATGTGGGGGACGCTGTGCAGTGTACACCGGGTGTATGTGGGGGACGCTGTGCAGTGTACACCGGGTGTATGTGGGGGACGCTGTGCAGTGTACACCGGGTGTATGTGGGGGACGCTGTGCAGTGTACACCGGGTGTATGTGGGGGACGCTGTGCAGTGTACACCGGGTGTATGTGGGGGACGCTGTGCAGTGTACACCGGGTGTATGTGGGGGACGCTGTGAAGTGTACACCGGGTGTATGTGGGGGACGCTGTGCAGTGTACACCGGGTGTATGTGGGGGACGCTGTGCAGTGTACACCGGGTGTATGTGGGGGACGCCGTGCAGTGTACACCGGGTGTATGGAGGACGCCGTGCAGTGTACACCGGGTGTATGGAGGACGCCGTGCAGTGTACACCGGGTGTATGGAGGACGCCGTGCAGTGTACACCGGGTGTATGGAGGACGCCGTGCAGTGTACACCGGGTGTATGGAGGACGCCGTGCAGTGTACACCGGGTGTATGGAGGACGCCGTGCAGTGTACACCGGGTGTATGGAGGACGCCGTGCAGTGTACACCGGGTGTATGGAGGACGCTGTGCAGTGTACACCGGGTGTATGGAGGACGCTGTGCAGTGTACACCGGGTGTATGGAGGACGCTGTGCAGTGTACACCGGGTGTATGGAGGACGCTGTGCAGTGTACACCGGGTGTATGGAGGACGCTGTGCAGTGTACACCGGGTGTATGGAGGAATGCTGTGCAGTGTACACCGGGTGTATGGAGGAATGCTGTGCAGTGTACACCGGGTGTATGGAGGGATGCTGTGCAGTGTACACCGGGTGTATGGAGGGATGCTGTGCAGTGTACACCGGGTGTATGGAGGGATGCTGTGCAGTGTACACCGGGTGTATGGAGGGATGCTGTGCAGTGTACACCGGGTGTATGGAGGGATGCTGTGCAGTGTACACCGGGTGTATGGAGGGATGCTGTGCAGTGTACACCGGGTGTATGGAGGGATGCTGTGCAGTGTACACCGGGTGTATGGAGGGATGCTGTGCAGTGTACACCGGGTGTATGTGGGGGATGCTGTGCAGTGTACACCGGGTGTATGTGGGGGATGCTGTGCAGTGTACACCGGGTGTATGGAGGGATGCTGTGCAGTGTACACCGGGTGTATGTGGGGGATGCTGTGCAGTGTACACCGGGTGTATGTGGGGGATGCTGTGCAGTGTACACCGGGTGTATGTGGGGGATGCTGTGCAGTGTACACCGGGTGTATGTGGGGGACGCTGTGCAGTGTACACCGGGTGTATGTGGGGGACGCTGTGCAGTGTACACCGGGTGTATGTGGGGGACGCTGTGCAGTGTACACCGGGTGTATGTGGGGGACGCTGTGCAGTGTACACCGGGTGTATGTGGGGGACGCTGTGCAGTGTACACCGGGTGTATGTGGGGGACGCTGTGCAGTGTACACCGGGTGTATGTGGGGGACGCTGTGCAGTGTACACCGGGTGTATGTGGGGGACGCTGTGCAGTGTACACCGGGTGTATGTGGGGGACGCTGTGCAGTGTACACCGGGTGTATGTGGGGGACGCTGTGCAGTGTACACCGGGTGTATGTGGGGGACGCTGTGCAGTGTACACCGGGTGTATGTGGGGGACGCCGTGCAGTGTACACCGGGTGTATGTGGGGGACGCCGTGCAGTGTACACCGGGTGTATGGAGGACGCCGTGCAGTGTACACCGGGTGTATGGAGGACGCCGTGCAGTGTACACCGGGTGTATGGAGGACGCCGTGCAGTGTACACCGGGTGTATGGAGGACGCCGTGCAGTGTACACCGGGTGTATGGAGGACGCCGTGCAGTGTACACCGGGTGTATGGAGGACGCCGTGCAGTGTACACCGGGTGTATGGAGGACGCCGTGCAGTGTACACCGGGTGTATGGAGGACGCCGTGCAGTGTACACCGGGTGTATGGAGGACGCTGTGCAGTGTACACCGGGTGTATGGAGGACGCTGTGCAGTGTACACCGGGTGTATGGAGGACGCTGTGCAGTGTACACCGGGTGTATGGAGGACGCTGTGCAGTGTACACCGGGTGTATGGAGGAATGCTGTGCAGTGTACACCGGGTGTATGGAGGAATGCTGTGCAGTGTACACCGGGTGTATGGAGGGATGCTGTGCAGTGTACACCGGGTGTATGGAGGGATGCTGTGCAGTGTACACCGGGTGTATGGAGGGATGCTGTGCAGTGTACACCGGGTGTATGGAGGGATGCTGTGCAGTGTACACCGGGTGTATGTGGGGGACGCTGTGCAGTGTACACCGGGTGTATGTGGGGGACGCTGTGCAGTGTACACCGGGTGTATGTGGGGGACGCTGTGCAGTGTACACCGGGTGTATGTGGGGGACGCTGTGCAGTGTACACCGGGTGTATGTGGGGGACGCTGTGCAGTGTACACCGGGTGTATGTGGGGGACGCTGTGCAGTGTACACCGGGTGTATGTGGGGGACGCTGTGCAGTGTACACCGGGTGTATGTGGGGGACGCTGTGCAGTGTACACCGGGTGTATGTGGGGGACGCTGTGCAGTGTACACCGGGTGTATGTGGGGGACGCTGTGCAGTGTACACCGGGTGTATGTGGGGGACGCTGTGCAGTGTACACCGGGTGTATGTGGGGGACGCTGTGCAGTGTACACCGGGTGTATGTGGGGGACGCTGTGCAGTGTACACCGGGTGTATGTGGGGGACGCTGTGCAGTGTACACCGGGTGTATGTGGGGGACGCTGTGCAGTGTACACCGGGTGTATGTGGGGGACGCTGTGCAGTGTACACCGGGTGTATGTGGGGGACGCTGTGCAGTGTACACCGGGTGTATGTGGGGGACGCTGTGCAGTGCACCCGGGGTGTATGTGGGTGGGGACGCTGTGCAGTGCACACCGGGTGTATGTGGGGTGTGCAGTGTATTGTACAGGCTGGAACTGGCGGAGTTTGCGTCCATATTCACTAAGAGGCCGGAGGCTCCTGGTGTATACAATTGGAATTTTTTAAGTCTTAATGAATTCTGTTCAATGGTTTGAGGACCAGGCTATTCCTATTTTCTGACTAGTAATGCTTCAACATTTGAGTTTTGTATTCCATGTGTTCGCCAATCTTCAATTGGGATGGGTAAACAATTTCTAAAACTCCCTCTAAAGCTTTCATCTAAACCAGGAGATTATTCTGCCTACATTTTGTCGAAATCCAAAATCAATAAAAGAAAGAGAATGGCACTCCCTTGATGTCAGGAGAATTCTTCTCTTTTACCTGGAAGCAACAAAACCATGGTGAAAAGACTCAAACATCCTTCTGCAGTTTAGCGGAAAGAATAAAGGGATAAAAGCTTCAAAATCCACTCTAGCAAGATGGATCAAGACTGTTATTAAAAATGCTTATGCAGCCCAGAATATGTCAATACCTGAGACATTAGAGCACATTCTACACGTGCCATGGCAACCTCATGGGCTGAGAAAAGAGGGGCTTCCATAAATGAAATTTGTAGGGCAGCTACATGGTCTAGCCAGTTGACATTCGTAAAACACTACAGGTTAGACCTACAAAACACGAATGAATTAGCTTTTGGTAGAAAAGTACTACAAGCTGTTGTCCCTCCCTGAAATATAATTTGTTATGTCTCCAAGTGAGGCCGTCATGGGGGACGCAATGGAAAATGGGAATTATTCTCACCGTTAATTCGGTTTCCATTAGTCCATCATGACGGCCCATATATATTTCCCACCCATGTATATTATTCTGTACTTCACAAATTAATTGTGTGCGATTTAAACATGCAATAAAATGAGTTGCATCCGCTGCCGGTGTAGTTATTTGGTAGTCACTGGAGTGTAGATGCAGGGGGTGGGTATTTAACTTCTCTGCTTCCTGTCCCTACAGAGGTCAAAGGGTCATCCTCCAAGTGGGGCCGTCATGGTGGACTAATGGAAACCGAATTAACAGTGAGAATAATTCCCATTTTCTCCCTGTCCTTCCTTGCCACTTTCTACTAGCCCATTTAGAAGACTATTAGTCACCGCCAGGGCATGCGTGGAATCTGCAGAAGCTTACAAATGCCACAGTTTGGGGTCTGTAATTTGCTTTTCTGAATCTATTTAATGTGTTTATGTGTTAATTTCTATTTGTACAATTACAGATTCCCACATATTACATCTCATTTAGTGAATTATGTTTTTTTCATAAAAAAAATAATAAATTGGTCGTAGTTTTATACAGGGACTTTTGAACTTTCAGAGAAATACTGTGGCTTGTATATGAAAAAAATCTGTAACTTTGTTTAAGTGATTTTTTTTTTTTTGTTCCTTTGCCAGTAACCCCTGCTGCTGTAGACCAGTACAGGTATTCTTCCTAGGCCTATTGGGCGAATGTTTTTTAATCATCTGTCCTCAGTCAGTCAGATGACGGTATCATATGTACATACACACTTAACTTGCTTGTTAACAATTAATAATATCACGGAAATTCTTTTTCCCTGTGTTAAAGGGATTTGTGTTAAAACATAGCTTTTAGAAGTGGCAGAAAGTGATGACAAATAGAGTTTCAATAAAATATGTTTATTAGAAGTGCCATATTCAGAAAAACCTTGAACAGCAGGACTGACAGAGCTATGACGCCATTGTGCCTTTCAGCACTGCAATTATGGGACTTTCAGCACCTCAAGAATGGGTCCAAATATTACACATCATTAGAGGCCTGACAACTAGCAACCCCACCAATCAGCTGTATTTGCACATTAACTTTTTTTGGGGTTGTGTTCTAATCTCTATTTTTGTATTTCATTTGGATTCCACAGACGTGGCCATGAGCCTATTTCCCAGGAAGCAAATTATAAAGCAGGTCCTATTCCTTCCCAGGTTTGCACCCGAGGAAATCTTTTCTTGTTGTGTGTGTACCAATGACAGGTGGGCTGTACACAAGGAATATTGGCTCCTTGTTTTCTTCCTACAAAAGGCACATATTTGTTTGCATGTGACCTTAGTCATTGATCCAGACTGTGGTAATCTTATATTTGTTATTCTTAAATCAACTTTTAAGTCACAGGCTGTTACACTGTCTCACTCTTCCCCTTCTACTCCCTCAGTACTTCCCCCTTCCTCTGCCTGATATAATCACACAGCAGCAGGGGAAGTTTAAGCACACAGTGGGAGGTTGAAGTGCTTCTCACAGTGTAACAGCCCGTGAATCAGGAGCATGGTGTTGCTCTGGTAACAACCCCCCACCCCATAAGCCCTTTAGGCTTATTAACATAATTTTAGTAATTGATTTTTTTTTTTAGAAGGAAACCATTTATAACAAATATAAAAAAATTACTATAGTTACATTGCCTGGACCTATGCATTAGATATAGAGGTATGACTTAGAAAAACTGCCAAACAGTTAAAAGGGTTAATTCTCTGACATTTTCAACCATTCTGAATAATTCCAAAAGGAATTAAAATGTCCAAAGTCGTCTTCAACACATCGCATCAACAGTATCAATCCTATTTCTGCAACTTCTGCCAGAAAATACTGGGAAGAGAGCAAGCTAAACAATGCTGAAATTCCAACTGATATTAGAGCTGGCGCTAGTTTATTTTAACAACAATAAAAGAGAGGCTTGTCAGTACAGATGAGAAAAATGGTGTTAGAAAAATGAAATTTGTAATATTTCATAGACTCATTTAATGCAATATACTCAGGGAAATGTCCCTGCGCAGAAAATATTTACTGCTTCTCTATTAATATCCCTTCCCTTGTATCTTAAACAGAAGCTGTCACCACCCTAGCCCCCCCCCCCCCCCCCAAAGCCCACAAACGGCACCTTCTTCTGTAATATATACGTCCCCTGAAGGTCTTTTTATCGTATTTTTAGGTTGCAGGATGAATGGAAAATCATCATTTATTTTTTTATACGACTTAGTCAGGTAGCCCCACCTCCTCATCAGATAACCCCTGCCTTGTGCAAAAATGTGCTAACATTTTCTGTAGTGACACTGTATATTTCCTTACATTTTATTAGTCTTAAAGGGGTTGTCCGAGACTTAATGAAAAAACAAAGGTGGCCAGGAAAAAAATAAACATGTAGTTACCTTCCAGCACCCTCCGGGTACCCCACGCTGCTGACGCTCCAATCCGTGCCCCATGTAAACAAATATGGTGACGGAATTAGTGCTGTATTCAGCTGCCGGCTACGCCACGGTGTCAGATCCGGCCTGAAGCTCAATGCACGGCCATGTTTACATTCGGCATGGACTGGAGCAACAGCACCGCGGGACACCCAGAGGGCACCGGTAGGTAAATACATGTCTGTTTTTTTTAAACAGCCCTCTCCCGGCCACCTTTTTTTTTCTATAAAGTCTCGGACAACCCCTTTAAAGAGGTATTCCCATGACAAGACAAGATTCTTAACCCCTTAACGAGGTATAGTTACAGGACCAGTCGGCTACGGGTATTCGTAGAGGGATACTCAGTGAGTGATCGGTGCTAGCACAGCTTTGCTGGCGGTGGTAAAAAGCCAGCGGCGCATGGTTATATTGTCGCCAGTTGCACATTGTAATAAAATAGTAGTAAGTAGACAAGTAGTAAGTAGTATGGCAGTATATGGTGCGATCAATCAGACAACCTAGGGTTAAAGAATTCCAGGGGGGCTGAAAAATAGTAAAAAAAAGCCTTAAACCTTAAAAATTCCAACCCCTAGAACTGATATAAATAAACAGTAAAAATCATAAATATGTTGGGGCTCATTTACTAAGGGCTTTGCACCGCACTTTTGTCAGTCTGCACGCTCTTCTAGGCTAAAACGGCTTGCACAGGTATTTAAGAAGTGTCTGCGCCACTATTGTGTCGCACGCAACCCTTTTGTGGCGCAGCTGGGCTGGCCTCCATGTGACGCAAATTAGGCTTCCCGTTGGTTGGTCTGACTGATTAGGTGCCGTATTTAACTTGCAAATTTTGGCACATGCCGTATGTTAAAGTTGCACCACAAAGAAAAAGATGGTGACCTTTGTTGGATCAGTGTAGGGAAACAACAGACTCATGATTTCTGGCGCACGATTTTAGTGAATCGCAGCATTATACACAGAAAGAGCACTTTTAGTGCAATTTCCAACTTTCTAAGTAAATGTGCCCCATTGGGTATAATAATGGTTATTCCTGACATTTAACCCTGTAACGGAAATAGCACCCACCAATTCCAATTTTTCGCCATTTTGCAACAAGTAAAAAATGTTATAAAAAGTGATCAAAAGGCCATACAGTCCTAAAAATGGTAGGATTGAAAACATCATCTTAAGTCACAAAATATAACACCACACAGCTCCTTACGCTGAAGTATGAAAAAGTTCCAAAAGATTGCAAAATGAAGAATATTTTATTTTTGCACAGGAGGTTTTCATTTTTATAAATGTATGAAAACATTATAAAACCTATATAAATTTGGTATCTCCTTTACGGTACCGACCCCCCACTGTGTGTGGAGGGCACAGTGAAAACCGTAAAATCCAAGCCCACCAGAAAATGGGGCAAATGTGTTCTTTCACCAATTTCGCTGCATTTGGAATTTTTTTCTTGGCATGGAATATTAAATGCTGCCAATATCAAGTGCAATTTGTTACACAGAAAACAAGCCCTCACATAGCTCTTAAAATGGAAAAATAAAAAAGTTATATTTGAAGATATTTTTGAAGGTGGAGAGTGAAAAATGTGAGCTCAAAAACAAAAAAGACCCAGGTTGTTAAGGGGTTAAATATACACAGGCTAACAAAATAACACATTCTCTAATTCCCTATTATTAACAAATACAGCATTTCACAGATATAATTCCAACCTGTCTCAATCAGGACTGGTGTTTGCAATTTTGGTTGCCCCTGGATCCCATTGAAATCTTCTGATGATTCTTCTCATGAATAGCTTCTCTTGTCTGAACACTGCAGTGTTTTTTGCCTCCTACCCCTCCCCCCTGCATTTTAAGACCATCTCAGATACAGACACTTCTTGCCAGCAAGCAGCAGTGTGCAGAGACTTACTCTCTACAAGCTATATGCAAGATAAGGTCTTTATGCGGGAGGGAGGAATAGCTGACTCTTTTATTGATTAGGTGAGTTAGCAGAGCTGAGAGTGTCATTGTGTTTTATGTCCATCTCATAATCTCTCATTTGTTTTTTTCTGTGCCCCATACTAGTACAATGTTCAGAAGCTAACTAAAAGTGTAGCTAAGCCTGTACCCTGGTAATCTAAGCACATTATCAGCACACAGCATCTCGCAGCAAAACCATAATGTTTCTGCTTAAAGAGTCCATGTCCAGAGTCTGAAATTTTACACTGAGTTATAGGAATAAAACTGAGTAAAATTGTAAAGTAAGGTGGCTAAAAATTATTTATTGTGTAAACATCACTAGGGGATTAAAATTTAAAGGGGTTATCCGGGTTTAAAAAATTTCTTATGGCCGGGCTGGGGAGGGCTATTTAAACACAATAAACATGTACTTACCTCATCTGGTGCTGCCGATGTCCCAAGCCGCGGCCGGTCTTCTCTGTGCGCCGGTTTCATTACAAGTGCGCACAGGGAGCTTCCGGCCGGCTGGAAGCTCCCATGCGCACCATCTCCCAGCGCTTACAACGCTGAGAAATAGGGACGGATGGGAGGAGCCGGCCACATTGCGGACCGGAAGCTCCCTGTGCGCGGCTTCCGTGCCCCTGTAAACAAACAGGGGCACGGATCGAAGCGACCGCGGCGCCGGACTAGGTAAGTACATGTTTATTATGTTTAACTAGCCCTCCCCAGCCCGGCCATAAGAAATTTTTTAAACCCGGATAACCCCTTTAAGACTTTCTTTCATGGGCAAACCCATTTCAGGCAAAGTTTGACACTGCTGTATTCATTTGGTGAAGTTTCCCAGACTGATCACACTGCCAGGAATGGGACTGCTTACATCATATAGATATGTGGTTCATATCAACCCAAATAAACGGCAGCTTCAAAATGTAATCTTTATTATAGGGAAATGGGGACTCCATACATCATACAATATATCAATATAATGTACGAAGTCCCATACCCGGCAGGGTGGTCAGTCTGGGAAAAAGAACACTAACGTAATGACTTTGTACAGTCAATGTCAATATGGTTAAATGACTTAAAAACCCTGATTTGATAAAAGTGACAGAGAGATGGAAACTGCTGATTTACATTTCCATACATGAGAACAATTGTAGATTATTCTCCATCTCTCTGTAAAGTTATTAGTTGTTTACCAATACCAAAATGTGTAATATGATTCACTAGCCATTTCAGAATTTCTCTTGTGATGTTTGACAATGTTATCACTTAAATCAGTTTTGTTGTTTTTGGCAGCTCATTAGATGAATTCTAGCATTTTCCTGTTCTACTTGCTGAAATGAAAAACAAAAAGAAAAAACTAACTACAAAGTAAAAAGCTCAGTCTCGAAATATATGTTAATATTCAACATCCAAACCAAAAAGTTCTCTCAGTGACAAAGTTACAGTAGAATAAAAGCCGGCCTAAGTGGCAACAACAAAGGTACAAAACAAAATGAATGACAACATGAATATTTACAGTTTAGATATTGGAATCTTCAATAAGAATAAAAAGTCTTTCTTTACACATTGCTTTATGCAGGGAAGAATTTAAAAGCGTGTACAACGGTGCACTTGGCCTTGGAAAAATGTCCAGTATTTAAAAGCACAATGTATAAGCATAAATAAATAGTGAATAATGGCAGTTTTGCTCAGGAAAAGTATGGCAGTCATGCTTTTAGAAGACATTAGGAAGGGGCAATGTAAACATTCAACCAGTATGAAAGTGGAGTGCAGGCTTCAGAGTGTTCTGCAGCTGTGAGGGATTGAAACAGTGGATTGAAGCTCAGGAGAAACACTGGGCACAGTTCCGCCATCAGCATCGGATCAATGTAAACACTGTTGCTCTCTCTCCCCACTACTCTGTTAGCAGCCTTTCCAAAGGCTTTGGGACCACACACCCAGACCACACAGCACCAGCTGAACTCACTCGCACGCAAGGCTCAAGAGCTGTCACTAGACTGAAGGGTAGGATAGGGAGGGATGAGTGTGCAAAGGCTGTGCTGCCCTCCCATCCCCCAAATCTTCATCACTGCAGCTGGTTTGTGGTCAGTAGGATGGAAGTTAATGAAGAATGGATGGAGGAAATTGAGGTATATATAAACTTTGCTGCAAAAACATCTACCTTATGGCCCATAATTGTTCGGACTTGCATGTCTGTTTGTATGCAAGATGGAATAATTGGTAATAATTACTCTAAGGACACCGTGTTAACTTGATTTCATTTTCCTGGAAAGCTGGCACAATAGTCCAGTGAAGAACAGTATTTGCTGATTGTTGCAATCGAAGAACTACTTCTAGATGAGCTTATGCTTACATATGTTTTATAAAGTAGCTTGGTAAGTTTCATAAGGAAAATTGGAATTGGTTGCATCCTAACAAAATATCTGTTTAAACAGTCGACTGATTTTAGCTTCAGCAAAGTTGATCAGACATTTGTGTGGGTAAACCAGGTTTAATATCTCCTTATTGTATGGACCTCCCAAGTAGCTCTGATACCACTGAAACATGAATCAATACTCTCAGCCATTTTAAAGAGGACCTGCCAGGTCAATTTGGGACCCTAAGCCATCTACAGCTCCGTCCCAAATCAACGAGTAGCCTCTATTTAAAAAATATATATAATAATAATAATAATAATATAATATACATGCCTAGATGTGGGTTTGTTGAGGCACCTCCTCTAACAAGTAAAACTGGTGCCGGGAGCTCCAGCTGAAATGTTATTTTTATGTGGCTATGTAGAGGGAATTTTAAGACATTAAACCACCTCTCTATAAGGGCCTATGAGTGGTTCAGTGTCCTAAATCACCTTGACAGATTTCCTTTAAGGCACATTTGCTATTGCAAAGATTTTTCTGCAGATTATGCCGCCTGGGTCCTCCGACATGTTCAAAAACCCAGAAAGAAGAGCTGGGAGAAGAGGCAGACATGAGATGTCCTGTTTTCAACCCCGGTGGTGCTGGATGTAAAGAAGAGATTGCATTACATATACGGATGTAAATTTGTGGGGTGCGGTATAAAAATGCATTAATAACGGGGTTCTTTATTTATAAAATAAATAAATAAATTAGTCGTGTATAGTAAATAAATTAATAAGGATATTATAAATAAGAGAGTATGGATTTCAAGGTGGCTTCTGCAGATCATACAAGAATTGAGGGTGTTGTAATATAATTAATAAGGGAGACTATATATATTATATTACAGTGAACATGTAATTTTTTTTTATTTCTTTATTAATTTTTTACATTTCAAGTTGTAAATATTACATAGGATGACATTGTACATCAACCATTACATATCTTTAGAACCCCCCAATCCTCCCCCCCCCCCCCCCCACGGTCAGAGAGAGAGGAAAAAAAAAAAAGACCACAACTTTTCGTTTTTTTCCTGCTTACCTTTTCCCCATTTCACTCCTCTTCTTCCTGATATTTTATTTATATTACAATTTATGCATAATATATAACTCGCTGCATAAGCTAGTAATTTTGAGAAGAAGGCTTACCAGGGGCACCATACTAGATCCCAAGTAGAGAGGAACGGACCTGAACTTTTAGTTCCGGTGCGTTCTGCGTGGTCAGGACATATCACTTTATCAGCGGCCATGCACCCAATCCTGCAAATTGATGCCCCTACCTACTAGCTATGGCCGTGTGGACAATAACACAGCCGCCAGCAACATTTCGGAGTCGTGCAGGACACAACTGAACCTCCAACCTGTACTTAAAAAGCAGTCCCGCTAATCTCTGATCCCTAAATGCAGCAGAGTGATCAGCTTCGATTCAGATTGTACTGAAAGGATGGTGGACGAAGAAGACCAAGGAGACATACAATGACAAAACATAATCCAAGTAGCCGGACAACCAGAAAGTATGACTTGAATGAATCAGAGCAATCATTGACGGTACAGAAAGGACGTACAGACGGTACCCAGGTTACTTACAAGATAGGGTCTGTAGGTTTGTTCTTAAGTTGAATTTGTATGTAAGTCAGAACTGCATATTTTATAATTGTAACTCCAGTCAGAGTTTTTTTGGTCTCTGTGACAATTGGATTTTAAAAATGTTGGGTTGTTATAAGAACCAGGATTAACAATAAAGCTTCATTACAGACACCTGTGATAACCGTTATAGCTGTTTACTGTAGTCTGGGGTTAAAGTACAGTAAATTACCAATTATCAGAGGTCCGTTTGTAACTAGGGGTTGGATGTAAGTTGGGTGCTCTTAAGTAGGGGACCGCCTGTGTTCTGGAAATATTTTTGTGGTTCAGGTGAATGATAAAGGAATTCAATACAATAAGATCTGAGCCAAAGATTACTGGAAGACTGCATCTTGGAAAAATACTAGTGCCACACACTGCTTTAGTTACAGGTTATTGCTTGTGGATACACAAGATATTTGGTCTTTAAAAGATTACATCTAATTTATAAAGCTAAGTATACGTATGTGTGTATGAGCTCCGTCACCTTTACAATCACCAAATTTTGCAGAGCTGCTCTCTGTAACTCAGGGAACATCATAGACCTTGTTTTGAGCTGAAATTTTCAGCCCAAGCTTTCCATAATCCACTTATTAACCCCCATATACAGGAGGCATTGCCTGCTGCTGTGGCAGTTGGAAGCTGAGCCGTGATTGGTTGCTATTCTGTCACAGGTCGTTAGTATGAGCTCTGAGCTGTGATTGGTTACTATAGGCAATGGGTGTAAGACGCTGATGTGTGAGGTAAGATGGATAGAGATAAAGAAATAGGGGGAGATTTATCAGAAAAGTCTGAGGTAAAACTGTTCCAGTTCCCGTGGAAACCAATCATAGATCATCTGTTATTTTATAAACAGCTGTACAATAATGAAACTTGAGCTCTGATTGGTTGCCATGAGCAACTAGAGCAGTCCTGCTCTCTGACACTTCAGATAAATCTTACCATAGACAAAGTGACAGTCACTAAAAGAGACGGTGAGAAACAGTCAATAAAAGAGGTGGTGAGAGACAGTCATGGAAGGAGGAGGTCAGTGACCGTCACTAAAAGAAATGGTCAAAGATAGAGAAGGTCAGAGACGGTCAGAGACAGAAAAGGTCAGAGATGGAAAGTGACAGTCACTAAAAGAGGCAGAGAGAAAGATAGATACCTATAAATTTTTTTTTTGTGACCCATTCTATTTTGTTATAGCTAAGAGCAGTTATTTACTATCCCAGGCAACGCTGGGAGCCACAGCTAGTTTTATATAAAGGGGACATCATATTAAACACACCTGACAGACAGCAACTGCAGTGTGGTTAGCTAGGGAAAATAATCTGGCGCAGAAAGGGATAATAAGCCTCAACTATCTTTCCCCTTTTGTTGTTTATTAACCCTTTCTGCAGCAGAAAGGGTTACTTATTGTTTGGATGTGCTGTTTCAACTTCCGTGTAATCTTGCTGTTTGGGGACAGTGGAGTAATTTCTAGATATTTGTTTTGGAATTATGTGCTGTTTGGAAGTAGTACAGGTGCATGTCACTGGCAATGATTTAGAATGCAGGGTGATGAGCTTATAGATGAAACTCAGTTAGGGTATGAAATATAATTTCTAGAATTCCCTTTTTTATAAAATTTCCCCCCCCCCCCCATTTAACATAAAAAAAATCTCCACCAAAGTCAAATGAGCAGAGAAGAGTCATATTTTGCCTGAGATGAGTTGAGTTTGACTGCGGGAGGAATGTCACTTCAGATGCCCCTATCTTCAGTTCTATAGTACCTATGATTTTGATGTTGCATAATGATCTCTTCTTTCAGATTGCATAAAGCTTATGGTTTGATTTACAGAATCTGAGATACCGGCAGTTAGATATAGTTTGAAATGTGAGCTGGAGATAAAGATCAGGTTTCCACCTATTTCTTTTACTGCCTCTAACACAAGCCTGATGTAATCTGAAAAATTATATTCTTATCTTTAATTAGAAAGTAAAAGCATGAAAAAAGTATAGAACCAAAGATATTGGCATCTGACACTCCCTCTGATACCTCTAAACTCATCTCAAGCAAAATATGATGCTTCTCTGCTAATTTTCATAAGTGAACGGAAGGAAGAGGGAATTCCAGGAAGGACATTTCAAACCTCTACCTGAGGTTTTTACTTGTTTAATGGAGTGAAATCTTGTGACAGAATCCCTTTACAAATAAACAGCTGATGGGGAACAGGAGAGCCAATGTAAGAATAATTGGGCCATAAGGGGCATTGAACCTCTCATCACTTAAACAATTTAATCCTAAATATATATTTTTAAATATATGTTGATTGCAGGATATCACCTTTCGTTGTGACTTAATAGTGTTTAAAGGGGTATTCTCGTCTGGGCATTCACACTCAATTTCATTAATCTGCCATATATAAACTTTTCTTAAACTAGATGTTATTAAAAAAAATTTTATGTGTCCGAAAGTAGTCATATGGTCCCTTAGAAACAAGACTATGTCCTTGCATACGGCCACCTCTACTGGAGGGATTGCACAAAGAAACAAAAGGTTTTTGTAAATGAAATGTCCGGGAGTTACTGCAGGTCCCACAGTCGTCCTGTGGTAATGATTGCTGATTCCATGTTGTCAGGCAGGACTCAATAGCGGGGTGTTCGTATCCAAGGAAGCCATCTCGTTTTTAAGGGAAAACATGGCTACATTTTTTAGAACATTTTTTTTAATAACATCCAATTGAAGAAATGTTTACATATTAAAATAAATTAAATTAAAAGTGAATGCCCAGATGGGAATACCCCTTTAAGTGGAATGAGCACATGCATTAACCCTCTCATGACCTGTGATGTAATAGCAAGTCACGGGTCGGCTGCGGGTACATGGAGTGGGCTCACAGGCGTAAAATCCAAGCAAATGCGTTTTTTTCACCAATTTCACTGCATTTGGATTTTTTTCCCCGCTTCCCAGTACACGGCATGGAAGAACAAATACCATCACTATGAAGTGCAATTTGTTACGCAGAAAACAAGCCGTCACACAGCTCTTTATGTGTAAAAATAAAAAAGTTATAGATTTTTGATTGTGGGACGTGAAAAATAGAAATGAAAAAAAAACAAAAAAGGGCGAGGTCCTTAAAGGGTTAAATATAGCTGATTTGGGAAACAGAATACCGTGTACATATCTGTAGAAACTTGTGTGCTTTTACTGAATTACTTTTGTATATAGTGTTTACATTTTTCACTACCCACTTTAAATATAAGTTGAATGATTGTGGGTTTTTCATCTGGTTCTAGGATTTGACAGGACTGCTCACAAATCTCATATACCAGCTTGGTTTTCTTAAATTTCTATTGATAGTTACCAACACTCGTGCTATGTGGTCTTGGAAGACCTGTTTGTGTTCTCTTCTGGCCTTACCGCTGCTGCAAAGTTGTAATGTGTTTTAATGAAAAATGGTATAGTTTTTATGTTTCACGTTCTACAGTTATGACATTATTACATTTTTCAGAGATTCGTAATAATTTCAGCAATATTAAATTGTCATTGATTAGAATTTTTTTTTAGACTTTTCCCAAAAACCGCTTTTGTAAAATGCATATTTTTTTGCCTTGAGCTGTTTTGTGGGTGAGCTAAAGTTTTTTGGTGAAGCTATGCTTATGTAACTTTTTATCACAATGAGATAAAAAGTAGCAATTTATTGTTTTTTTGCAACCTGAAGATCACATCATAAATGTGCCAATTGGTACCTTTATGGCAACACCCATTTGTCTTCAAGGTGGAGTCACATGTGGCACTTTTCAACGCCAGGGCCAGGGGCGGGCCTCAACTTGATTGCATAAGTGTTTCCATGGAAAAGCATGCAATCGGTAAGTAAACTAAAGTAAGCAGCTAACTTTATTAAGCAGCTCCTAGTGCGTCTTTTAGGGTGACAGGTCCTATTTAACAGGTTACCCACTGTCACAGCACGCGTTGTGCGCAGGTACATGGAGAGGGCTCATGGGCAAGCCCTCTCCATAGCCGGTAAGTCTTTGCTGCATATTGCAGCAATGACTTACGGGTAACACCTGCGATCGCTGCTAACACCCCGCAATCGCCGCCGGCAAAATTTCAAATCTTGAAGGCGATCGTCGCTTCCCGTGATGTCTTCATAAGACTTCAGAAGAAAAAAAGCCAAGCTGAACCGAACGTGCGATTCTGTATTGAAGGCCTTTTTTAATGATATGTTTTGTGAGTAGATCGATTAAACTTTTACTGAATTATAACCTTAAAAACTTGCTGCACTATTGCGTCTTCCTTCTTCTATGGGAGCGGAGTGAGTACTACCAAAAGTGTGACGGAACCAAAAGTAGGAAGGTGCGAGGTTCCACCCGGAAGACTGGACTCGTGCACCCGGAATTCGTCTGTGCTCCGAGAGCTCCGTTTGCAATTGCGGGATAGAAGAACGCAGACCTGGGAAGACAAATAGATAAGTAGTCAAGGAATCGTTACCCTCACCTGTATGCTGTGAAACATAAGGAGAGAGGTATTTGAATGTTCTGGCAGAATCTTTTGCCGTATCTTGTGACTTTTTAAAGTATAGTTGGAAAAGACGTTGATGCGGTGAGAAAACTTTTTGTTTTGTAAGGGGCATATTTGTCATATTTGCAGCTGCATATATCAAGAGGTGGAAGCCTCTTGATGTATCGGGGCGGGAGGCCCTCTCATGAAAAGTCGCCGGTGGCAGCGAGTGCGCCGGTATGGTGACAGTAACGCCCTGCGCCATCCCACTTTCGGCCGTCCGCGCTCCCCTTCACTCCCCTTCACGCCCCACTGGCGTGAAGGTGGTGGATTGGGGGAAATAATCGCAAGTGCTAGCAATAAGCTAGAATTTGCCATTATTTCAGGGCCTCTGCGCCAGATCCTGATAAATATGCCCCTTTGTCTGGGAAGAACTTCTTGGCTTTGCAGATTCAGCATCTTTTACTTTATGATAAATTGAGCACTTAAGAAAGTGTTCATACTGTGAGTGCTGATTTCTGAATCACTACAATTCCATTTAGAAGTGAACCTTCAGCAGGAATCTCGGAATACTACAAGCATGGGCACACTTACAAAATCAACATGGCATGGCAAATGCCTGCGGAGAAGGGCTATTTTCTTTAATAAGAAGCAGAGCTGGCTGGCGGCTTGTATATGGTTTTCTGCATTGTCTACAGAGAGCAAGGTCTACATTGTTTGTTTTCATATTTTTACATTTCTCTAAGCCTGTCAGCTCTTACTGATTTTTACTAAGACTTGGTGTCAGTCTCAATGATTATATATATATATATATATATATATATATATATATATATATTCAGTAAGGTAAAATACTTTACTGGAGATCAAAATTAGAGAACAATGTATGATAACTTAATTTTTTTCAGAAATAATGTCATCTCTATTGATCAACATTTGATGATTTGATGGATTTTCTGTAAGGGGCACTCCATGGCACTGGAACAGTTTTTTACAAAATTACCAAAGTACTGTCTGTCATCATAAAACCTTTATTTTGCGAGGGGAATAGGGCTTACCTATGGATGCGAGCAGACGTACCGCTCACTAGCTCCTGCTCCGTTAAGGGCCCCACGGTACTACAAACGTCACCCAGACACCGGAGAGAAACACATCACCGCTCCCTCTCGCCTTCAGCCCTGAGGGCCCAGGAACCTCCCCCATACCTATGTTTGCCGCACCTGAAGCTCACCAGTCATTTTTACTTGCCCAAGCCCTGGAGGGCCTAGTAGAGCTGAGTTCGCTCAAGGCGCACTTGAAGGCCATACCAACCAAGGAGGATATGGAGTGTTAGTCTCGCCTCGAGCAATCCTACAGTGCTGAGATAACGGTGCTACGGGAGGAAGTCCAACAAATACAGGCCAGAAAGTCAGCTGTGGAAAATACACAGGCCACCATACAGGCATAAGTTGACAACCACTCAGCGACCCTTGCCGCTCACTCCTTCCAACTCCAACAGCTTACAGACCAGCTGGACAATGCAGAGAACAGGGGCAGAAGGAACAATATCCGCATCCGCGGGCTCCCGGAAACTGTAATGCCAGATTGGCCGCAGCTCCCGACCCCTCCTGGGCCGGTGGATCCGCCTCCTTCCCAGCGCCCCCCTGGTGGGAGGGCAGAGGATGACCGCAGAGGGCAACGCAGGAGAAAACGTCGGCCAGACAATCCTTAAGGTCAGAGATCACAGCCCGCGATGGCCAACTTGCATGGGAACTCTCCATATGTATCCTTTGTCATTTTGTTGATGACTCTATCCCATGGACATACTCCATTAGTTTGCAGTTGTTTTACATCATAGATGTTAGTGCTGGGTGACGCCAGTTGTTGTTCTTCCAGTAACTCCTTTTTTCTTTCTAGGTACAGGGGCCCTAGACACGGGCTCCCTTTGTAGTAGGTCCACGTTCCACCTGAGGGAGCGTATTCAGCTGGTCTGTATACGCAGCCTATATTCCCTTGCCTACGTGCTAGGGTTCGGCTTTTGAACCCGTTACACTTTCTTTGTTCCGTGTTGTAGTGTAACTGTTCTTGTTCCCCCTATTTTTATCCACTACTCACCCCTCCCTTATCCCTTTCCATTTGTCTTTGTTCCCCTCTTAGGTAGTAACTCCCCCCCCCCTCCTCCCCTACTCCACGAGTACATCCGGTCGGCCCCCATCCAGCCATGTTGTCTATAAAGCTGGGTTCCCTGAACGCCAGGGGTCTAAATACTCCCCAAAAACGTTCTCAAATATTGTATGGCAAGCATAAGATGTTATTTTTTCAGGAGACGCACTTCAAAACCGGTCACACCCCACTGCTTAGAGACCGTTATTTCAAGACCTGGTTCCACAGCACTAATCCGGAGTCACGCTCTAAAGGAACGTCCATCACTATCCATCGCTCACTCCCGCACATGGTCCTTGGCGAGGAAGTGGACAAAGCAGGTAGATATGTCTTCCTTAAACTCCTGATTCACGGGCAAACATTCACTTTCGCTGACATATATCTACCGAATCACTCCCCTTTAGCGGCATGTAGGCGAATATTATCGACTCTCTCAGAGTTCTCGGAGGGGATGCTAATAGTTGGGGGGGGGACTTCAACTTCCCGCTAGACGCTAGGTTCGACGACACATCCTCGGGGAAGAGTCACATTCCATTTTATCAACTGGAACCCCTCAAGAGGGATCTACAGAGTTTGCAGTTGGTGGACATATGGCGAATACTCCACCCAAAAGACAGAGATTTCACATACTTTTCTCCGGCCCACAACTCATACAGTCGCATCGACTTCTTCCTTCTTCAGCACAGGGGATTAGCCTGGGAGCCGTCCGCATCAATAGGAAACATAGTATTGTCGGATCATGCCCCGATCTATCTCGCGCTGGAAATACCCCCTGCTCATTCCCGCCAGTGGGCTTGGCGCCTCAACGACAATCTACTCAAGGACGCTCTCTGCTCACAGGACATAAAAGACACGGTGACTACCTTCATGAGGACACACGATCTTTCTCCCACATTGCTCCCGATGAAGTGGGAAGCACTTAAATATGAGATTAGGAGCCGGTTTATAGATCACGGAGTCAGATTAAAAAGGGAGAACTATCCTCCCAGCTCCAACAATTAAACTCTCTAGAAAAGAGACACAAACTATCTCAAACCCCAGAGGAGACCTGGCAGAATTGGTTTTAGTCCGTGAGGCTATCCGGACCTTACTAGACCAGAAATCCATGGCCAACTAACGATTTAAGAGTAGACTTTATGAACGGTCCAATAAATGCGGGAGACCTCTGGTCCGTCTATTACACCCCTGAGAGAGCACGTCCTATATCCCACGTATCTCGTCCTCGAAAGGTATAATTCATAATCCTGTCAACATCAGCGCGGAGTTTGGGACATACTACTCCCAGCTATACAACATCAAAGGACAGACCTCGGATCAACATCCCGATGATCTGAGCGACAGCATAAAGGCTTACATTGCAGAAACGTTGCTCCCAAGTCTGGAAGCGAAGGTGGTAGAGGAATTAGAATCAGAGTTCTCCGAGACAGAGATCTCTGAGGCTATTAAAGAATCCTCCTCAGGGAAAAGTCCGGGACCAGACGGTTTCACACCGGCCTTTTATAAAATTTTCAGGGACACGCTAGCCCCCCTTATGACAAGATTTTTTAACGCCATATCCCCTACCACGGCCTTTCACCCTCAGTCACTAGAAGCCAACATTAGCGTCCTTCTGAAGCCAGGGAAGGACCCATTATCCACTGCAAGTTACAGGCCTATATTGCTCCTGAATGTTGACCTGAAGTTGTTCTCCAAAATATTGGCAGACTGACTGCCACCACATCTCCCTAATGTAATCCATACGGACCAGGTGGGGTTCGTGAGGGGCAGGGAGGCTAGAGATAATCTAAATAAAACTTTCCTCCTTATAGCGCATGCTCGTCAGCTCCTTCCTGCCTCCTGTTAATAGATGCAGAGAAGGCTTTCGATAGGGTCTACTGGGAATTCATGTCAGCAGCACTTTACACAGCTGAGAATAGGTCAGTCATTCTTGGGGAAGATCCTCGCTCTCTACACCAGCCCTACAGCCAGGGTTAGAATTAATGGGTTTTTCTCCCCACCCATTGCAATCCGTAATGGCACACGTCAGGGTTGCCCCTTATCACCACTGTTATACATTATTGTCATGGAACATCTGGCGTGTTCCATCTGGAATAACCCAGTATACGTGGAATACAAGTAGGCCAACGACAGTACAAGACAGCGCTGTTTGCAGATGATATTCTGCTGTATGTGCAGCAACCTAGAATTTCATTCCCCTCACTGATCGCGGAACTGGAGAGGTATGGACAGCTGAGCAATTTTAAAATTAACTATGGTAAATCGGAAGCACTGAACGTCTCACTGCCATCCTCCGAAGTTCAGTCCCTTAAGGACGCCTTCCCCTTCCGCTGGCACGCAGATGCAATTACCTACTTAGGCGATCCAGCAAAACTATACTCTTTGAACTACCTTCCACTCTTGGAACGTACACTGAAAGACATTTCCACCTATGATGATAAAAAATACCTGTCTTGGTTTGGCCGGATCAATACGATTAAAATGGATATTTTACCCCGGTTCCTCTATCTGTTCCAGGGAGTACAGATCCAGCCACCCGCCTCCTTCTTTAAATCCATCCACTGCTTCGTTTGGTCTGGCGTTCAACCTATCCGAGGATTGGCTGGAGATTTCTTATTTGCCCAAAAATAGAAGGGGGGTTGGGCCTGCCCGACCTCAGACTCTATCACCAGGCATCCTCCATGGTGAGACTATTGGACTGGCACCATCACCATACCTCTAAACAGTGGGTCCGGATTGAGCAATATAGCTCTACGATCCCACTACGACTACTCCCTTGGGTGCCTTTCCGACAAATAGACTTGGAACCGCAGACCCTTTTACTATCGCAGACCTTGAAACTATGGGACTCCCTCAATAGGCGAAAAATCTTATCTAGACCACACAGCCCACTGACACCCCTATTTAGGAATCCAGAATTCCCACCCACCTTCTCTAGATCCATTTTTCTGGGCCGATCGGCTCACGAAGCCCTTCGTACGAGAGACCTTTTAGGAGAAGCCCCGATTCCTTCACTCAAAGAGCTGACCTCGAGACCGGAGACGTCCCATCTTTCATGGCTAGAAATATCTCAGCTGCACTCCTTCCTCAGTCGCCTGGGCCCAGACTCTGCTCTCAACGCCCCCTTGACTCCTTTTGAAGAACTCTTCCGCCTAGCATCCCCTCCAGAACACTGTATTTCACAAATATATAGGCACCTGGTGCAGCATTCGGACCCCTCGAGTTTGCCATATGTCGCTGCTTGTGAAAGAGAGCTGGGAGTTACATTGTCGGCGGAAGACTGGTAAAATGCTTTCCTGCTATCACACAAGCTCTCGGTTGCAAGTTCTATGCAAGAACACAGCTATAAAATACTATCAAGATGGTATAGGGTTCGGGCCCTCCTGCATTCAATCTACCCCTCGCTGCCGGACAAGTGCTGGAGGTGTGGCGTGGAGAAAGGAAACATGCTCCATATATGGTGGCCGTGCAGTAAACTCCTTCCATTCTGGG
This sequence comes from Engystomops pustulosus, assembly GCF_040894005.1. Taxonomy (NCBI): domain Eukaryota; kingdom Metazoa; phylum Chordata; class Amphibia; order Anura; family Leptodactylidae; genus Engystomops; species Engystomops pustulosus. The sequence goes on along the minus strand of NC_092415.1, from coordinate 82,044,907 downwards.
ACCAGGTCTTTGAGATCTCTGAAACTCATCTAAATGCCCAGATCATGGGCGGACCGGAAAGTGCCTTGCTCTCCATCTTACCAGGGGAGATCAAGAAAATAAAGCGCAGTCTACTCCCATTTGTTTTATTAGCAGCCCGTTCAGTAATCCCTAGAAAGTGGTGATCCCCCAGCCCTCCCTCAATCTCTGACTGGTTACAGGAAATGATACAGATCTTCCGCATGGAAGAGATAATGGCAGACATCAATAGCTCCTCAGTCAAATTCCTCAAACTCTGGCAACCTTGGGTGATGTTTCGGGACACCTCGACATTCAAAGAGCTCCTGGAGTCTGGATGAGGCGGGACAGGGGGGGAGGCCCATGTTGGCCTTGGCTCCCTGGCTCAACTCCCTGCCCCACGTCCATCACTTCTTTCCTATTTTTTTCCCTTTACCACCCCTCCTTGTCGCCCCAATCCCCTTGTCTGTCTTCCCTGTTACGTGATCCTTGTTAACACGCTATGTCTGATCTCCCACCCATTATAGCACTTATAATGTACGGCTATAAGAATATAAAATATAGGTTCCCTCGAATTTGCTGTGGAGACTATAGCAGACATAGCTTTCTGTCATCTGTTTATTTTGTATCTGTTATTCAGATTTAACCTATGTTTCTTTGGAAAATGTAAATCTTCAATAAAATTTGATTGAACATAAAACCTTTATTTTGCAAACCACTTGATGATCATAACTAGACAATATAGCACAGAGAAAGATTACAACCACGGGTAAGATCCAACCTGATCATCCTGGCTCTGGCAAGCTGGTTGTTAAAATTGTGACCGCCTTGCCGAGCTGGGGCTAATAAGGGCAGCCCTGCTTGGCTAATGGGGGATATCACTCTGACTAGTGGCTACTAGAGGAATCAATGTGACTACTGGGTACTGTGGAGTTTCACTGTGACAACTGTCTTCTTGGTGCATTATTGTGGTTACGGGGGCAACACTGTGACTACTGGCTGCATTATTGTGGAAACTGCAGGCATCACTGTGACTGCTGGGTACTATGGGGCTTCACTGTGACTACTGTCTACTGGGTGCATTATTGGAGTTACCGGGGGCATCTCTGTGACTTCTGGCTACAGTTGGCATCACTGTGACTACTGGCTACTGTGGAGCAACACTGTGACTACTGGCTACTCGGGGCATTATTGTGGCTACTGGCAACTGTGTGCATTATTGTGGCTTATCGAGCTGGGGCAAAGCAAGGCAGCCCCGTCTGGGGACATCACTGTGACTACTGGCTACTGGGGGCAAGCATTGTGGCTACTTTGGGCAGGAACGGGAACTATTAACTTCTGTGTCTACTGGCAATTGGGGGCTGACACTGTGACTATTGGCTACTGTGACTGCTAGCTACTGTGGGGAAGGCACTGTGTTTATTGGCTACTGGGGACAGACACTGTGACTAATGGCTGCTGGGGGCTGCTAGTGGCTGCTGGTGTGATTATTGTCTACTGTAGGGCTGATGCTGTGAATACTGGCTACTATGAAAGACTGTGACTATTGGCTACTGTGTGGGGGTAATGTGTCAATTGGCTTCTGTTTGGAGACACTGGGGGTCATTTATTAAGGGCCCGATTCGCGTTTTCCCGACGTGTTACCCGAATATTTCCGTTTTGCGCCGCTTGTACTTAAATTGCCCCGGGATTTTGGCGCACGCGATCGGATTGTGGCGCATCGGCGCTGGCATGCGCGCGACGGAAATCGGGGGGCGTGGCCGAACGAAAACCCGACGTATTCGGAAAAACCGCCGCATTTAAAACCCGAAAATGTGTCGCATAAGGACCGCTTACCTTCACCTGGTCCAGCTCGGTGCATTCCGGCGCGATGAGTTTACTTTCAGCGCAGCAGCGCCACCTGGTGGACGGCGGAAGAACTACCTTATTAAATCCCGGCCGGACCCGAATCCAGAGCGGAGAAGCCGCCGCTGGAACGCGAATGGACCGGGTAAGTAAATTTGCCCCACTGTGATCCATTTGCATGCACTTTGACTAGATTAGCTACTGTGGTTGGGCAGTTTGACTATATTGGCTACTGTGTGCAGGCACCATTACTATTTTGGCGACTGTTGTAGCACTGTTACTATATGGGCTACTGTGTGGGGGCTAATTTACTATATTGGCTTCTGTGTGGGGGCACCATTAGTATTTTGGCTACTGTTCCTATAATGGTGAATTGATTAACCGGTTCCGACCGCCCGCCGTGTATTCACGGCGCACGTTGGGTCCCTGCGCATATTGGAGCAAAGACTTACTGGTAACATCCGCGATCGGTGCTAGCACAAAGCTGCCGGTAGCTTCAAAATGATGGTGGCATGACAGCCTCGAGTCCTCCAAGGACCCGAGGCTGTCTGATTTTAACCCCTTCATTACAATGTGCTATCAGCACATTGTAATGAATGAGGAGGAAAATCCCCATATACTGCCATACTGTAGTATGGCAGTATATGATAGGATCGATCAGACAACCTAAGGTTAAAGTACCTTAGGCAGTCTGAAAAATAGTAAAAAGAAAATAAAAAGTAAAAAAAAAAAGTTATAATAAAAGAACCTAAAAATTCAAATCACCCCCCCCCCTTTTCCCAAGAACTGATATAAATAATCAGTAAAAATCATTTGGTATCGCCGCGTCCAAAAATATAATAATGGTTTTTCACCGCATTTAACCCCATAATGGAAAATAGCGCCTAAAGATGAAAATGGCACTAAAGATGAAAAAGGTTGTACAGTCCTATAAAATAGCGTTGAAAACGTCATCATTGTATTTAATATGGCTCTGGTGATGTATGTCTTCCACCTTCTAGTTCTGTGGAGTTATCACAACATTTTTGTATTTGTGGGGCTGTACATTATGGGGCAGATTTACTTACCCGGTCCCGTCACGATCCAGCGGCGCGTTCTCCGACGAGGATTCGGATCTTCCGGTCGTACGCCCGTTGTCCACCAGGTGTCGCTGCTGCGCCAAGGTGCGCCGAGGTCCGCCGGAGTTCACCTGGTTTTTTTCGGCGCATGTGAGTGCTTGATTTTGCGACACACTTCATTTTTAAAATTCTGTGTTTTTTCCGAATCTGTCGGGTTTTCCGTCAACCATGCCTCCCGATTTCTGTCGCGTGAAAGTCGGTGCAATTGCTGTAGTCGCCGCTGTAATCCGATCGCGTGCACCAAAATCTCGGCGGAATTCACCACAAAGTGGAGAAAGTCGGGGTAACCCGACAAAAGTGCGACCACGGAGCCCTTATTAAATGAGCCTCTATATGTCTATATTTGAGTTAATACGTTTAATAAATCATTTTAGGTATTAATGCGATTTAAATAGGGTATTAATATAAAGGGCATCTTAAATATTGGAATTGTTGATTAGAGTAGATCCCATTTTTCCTTGCGCCGCTCATTGGGACAGACTTCTTGCTCCAAAAGTAGAGAGTCTATTGTTAAAAATGTTAAGACCACCTTTGTTAACTTTATTAAGGTTACAGCAGTCGCCAATCATTAGGACGTGCATAGGCCTTTGCTTGGAATGACTTCAGCTCATCTGCAGCCTCAGGACATCACTCGTCTCTCACACTGCTCTGGTGGGATTGTGATCCACTCTTCTTCTGGTCTCTTCCATCTGGAATATCTAGGACAAAAAAGAAATTTTCATTTTTTCTGACTTGTACTGTTTTCCTTCCTCTGGTCTCCGGACATTTCCAACCTTCAGTAGCTAGAGCAATGAATGTATTGCAATGATTGTATTAAATAGGTTTATCATAATATTTCCACCCATACAAATGCATCCCCTAAAAAATAAGGCCTCTTTCACACTTGCATTGCAAATCATGTAAATTTGTGCAAGTGCAATTTGTGAAAAACTGGCATTTTTGCCTGCATTTTTGGTCAGTCTTTGCTAGGACTCACTGGCATTTTTAAAGCACTTTTTGTTTGCGCTTTTACTGTATTTTTTGGTGTGATTTTTAATGTGTGTGTTTTAAATCACATGATTCTTCAATTGGTACCCACATGATGATTCCTGCCTCTTTTTCACATCACCTAGAAACTGATCCAATAAAAACGCATTGCACTTTCATGTGTCTCAGAGTGCAGTGCATTTTTGATGCGTCTCCATACTTGTATGATGTATTTTTCAAGCACGTGACTTGCAAAAGTAGAGCATGCTGAGGTTTTAACGTGCGAGTTCTGCCAGATTTTTCAACAAACAATCTTTCAACCCATTAAACTCCATGGAAGCTGCTCCTTTTTAAGCAGACCATTCCTGTAACCAACCAAAGAGCAATGTTTTGTGCAGATGTTTTATTGAAAACCTTTTTGAAAGGACCACTTGATTGACTTTCAGGCACTGTTCGGGAAAAATATCAACTCATGCACTCCAAATTCTGGCTTGAAATAATTGTGGAAAAACGTAGTACAGAAACAGAAGGCAAACTCGTGTTCGGGGACAGGCAGGAGGTCGAGACAGGCAGTACAGGCTCAGAGTCGGGAACGTAGCTGTAGGTCAGGACAGGCAGCACGGGATCGGAGTAAAGAGCGGAATCAAGGTCACAACGGGAAATAATTGCAGAAGGCTTGGAATATAGCTTTCTCTCAGGCATGGAAGCACAAAGAACCAGCATAGGACATAGGAAAGGGCTGTAATTTATCAGGGCAGGCAGCGAGCCAGTGCCAATTACCGGTGCACTGGCCCTTTAAATTTTACAGAGCCGACGCGTGTGGTCCCGTCTCCTAGGGCGCGTGCGTCGGAGCGTAAACATTGTAATACATGGTTCTGCTTGCGACCCGGGATATGGGTCGCAGGGGCACCCGTGACTCTCCTATGTACAAGAATTGAACTACTATAATATTGGCCACTGTGTACAAGAATAGAATTATTATATTACTGCCCTCTATGCACATAAATAGAACTAATATAATCTTGCACCTGTGGTTCATGAGTCCTGGAGATAGAGTGCAGTCACTAGTCCTAATGAGCTGCAGGAGGTATAGATAAAGAATCCAAAATATGGGAATTTTGTTGCACAGAATGGCATTTTCTCATATATAGTGTTATTTTTTTACAAAGAAGGACATTTTGTAGTACCAAAATGTAATTTTGTTGCACAGAATAACATTTGGCCACTCAGAATAACATTTTGTAATACAAAATTACAGTTTCAAGGCATATTTGAATATTGTAAAGACACTAATACAAAAGTCATTATGATGTCAAAATGAAATTCTGTGTCAGAAAATAAAATTTTGTGTTACAGCATAAATTTCATGTCCACAAAAGTTAATTCTGTCTCACAGAATCCACATCACTAAACCTTGCTTGCCCTTTTGTTGCCCTAGTTGCCCTATATTGGAACCAGTTGCGTAACTAGGAGAAGCAGAGCCCCATAGCAGGCTTTTGCATGTGGCCCCCTTTCCCACTTAAAAAATATACATATTTCTATACTCACACATGCAAATTGTTATCACACATTTATACACTTATGCACACACATATAGAGCATATACACACATATACAGTGCCATATACAAACATACAGCCTACATACAGTACATACGGTTAACATGCACTGTATACACATACAGAATACACGTCACATATACACAAAATATGAAGCAGCACTCCGTATACATCAGATGAAAGATTTTTTATTCCACCATGATGCTTAATAATGCCTTGATTGAATTGGGGAAACGCTGCACTACTATGGTGGAATCCTTCATTTGATCTATACGGAGTGCTGCTTCATAATTTGATCGCTATTGGACTTTGGGGTTGGTGTCGGACCCCTTAAGAAGACCTGCACCTGATCTTTTCTCATACACGGGGCTGCTCCACATACACCCTTTGGATCACATATACAGCATATATTCATCATATATATAGTATACTATATACATATTATGCTGTATAATATGTATATAATGGTGGACATCCTCCAGTCTTTAGTGTGTCAGGTCTGATGACGGGAGCCCCTGACACTGCGGCTGCCATGACTGCTACCACTGTAGTTACGCCCCCAATTAGATGACTTTCTAATCTGAAACGCCCTGCAATACCTACTGATTTGTAGATCATCTTGCACAGTTATCTAGTCTTCACAGTTTGGCCCTAGAAATGTTTCACTCTCTTGTGTTTAATTAAACCTTACGCAATATAAACAGTTTTTTTGGAAAAAGACTATTAATCCATGTTGGAGAGGGTTAGTTTCCCCTCATATATCATGTTTATTCTGGCAAACTACTACTCCGGAGGATTTCCATTTAGACGTTTTTCAAAATCTTGTATTACTGATTGAAAGCCTTAGAAGTGGTTTCTTCCATTTTTTTACATTTAGATGAAAATTTTAAATAACCAACATGTCTTGAGCTCCTCTTTTTCTCAAAATCATTAATCGATAACTATGTCTTCTTGGTTTGTGGCCTTATCACCTGTTTTCTGTTTAATATATTTGAATCTTCCAGAAAATATTTAAGCTTTGATCTAGGAGAATATGAGAATAACTCTGAATATAACAACTGATTGTTTCATGGCTACATCAGGAAGCTGTAAAAATTAAAATTTGGCATAAATATCTTACACTATATTTTTATCTTTGTGCCTTGTTTATCAAAGGAGCATGTTTTTTTGGGAAAATGGATCATGGCTTGAAATGCAAAATGGAGCCCAAATAGTTCATGTAAGTTGGACTTAATAGTTTTAAGATGTACTAGATCCAACATCAAGCACTGTGATAAATCTGGCTCAACTGTCTAGTAAACACAATCTAATTATTTGGCTATGTTCATTCAGTAGATTTTGGAACTAATATTCCCTCAGTTGGATTCTCCTAGAAATATAGGGAATGTCTTCAAAATCTGCGTTGGGGAGCCTGCCATAGAATTTCACACAGTCTTTTTGGTAGAACTCCTTGTGAAGTCCTTGTTATGCTCCTGTGTGAACATAACCTTAGTGAATCAATCCCATTGTATTTTTAGACATATTATTCTGTTCCATTTTATAGAGAGTGTTTCCTGCATAAATGTTGGATAAAGCTCTGTTCCCTTTTGTGCAGATTCCATATGAATTGATGAAATTGTGACAATATTTTCAACAAAATGATTAGCCCCAACACACATCCGCAACAGATCCATAATGACACAATGCAGATTTAAAATCTAATTTTATTTTTTAATCTAAACTGAAAGTGAACAGTAGAGAACTTCATCTTCTCAAACATTTTATGTTGTTATAGGTCATGATTTACCTTCATATAGTTTTAAGTCACAGGCAGCTCCAGAATATTTGGGGAATGGCTTTTTGTGCCCCTGTAAATCTCTCAATATACACATTGGGGCAAATTTACTTACCCGGTCCATTCGCGTTCCAGCGGCGGCTTCTCCGCTCTGGATTCGGGTCCGGCCGGGATTTAATAAGGTAGTTCTTCCGCCGTCCACCAGGTGGCGCTGCTGCGCTGAAAGTAAACTCATCGCGCCGGAATGCACCGAGCTGGACCAGGTGAAGGTAAGCGGTCCTTATGCGACACATTTTCGTTTTTTAAATGCGGCGGTTTTTCCGAATACGTCGGGTTTTCGTTCGGCCACGCCCCCCGATTTCCGTCGCGCGCATGCCAGCGCCGATGCGCCACAATCCGATCGCGTGCGCCAAAATCCCGGGGCAATTTAAGTACAAGCGGCGCAAAACGGAAATATTCGGGTAACACGTCGGGAAAACGCGAATCGGGCCCTTAATAAATGACCCCCATTGTTTTTTGAATACAAAGATACCTTATCAATATTTCATCTTATGTAAAAAAATTGTGTTTATTATCACCACTGTTATTTTTCTTGGCTGATGGGTTACTGGATATGAACATTCATAATAAAAAGAATGAATATAAGCTACAGAAAATGTTCACAAGATATCTTTGTTCATGCTAAAATTTTAAGGACAGCATAAAGATATAGACACACTAGGAAATGAACTTCTCTGTAGACATAACACAAACGAATACAAATCCTGCTCAAGGTAATCGTCAATTAAATAAATAAATCACACCAGGGCGTACATGGATAATATTAAAGAGCAACTTAAGGAAATAGTATGATATACGGTGGGAAAAAAGAGGTATTTAGTCAGCCACCAATTGTACAAGTTCTCCCACTCAAAAAGATGAAAGAGACATGTAATTGACATCATAGGTAGATCTCAACTATGAGACAAAATGTGAAAACAAATCCAGAAAATGTTTTATTTTTATTTTAATCTGAATTTTATTAGTGAAGAATATTGAGCATAGAACCAATGTACAGGTTTGGCCTTCAAGGGCTGTATGGAATAAACAGAACAGATTGTCTAATTTTTAAATACCCTTATATATATGAGCATAAGCTGACCAGAGTATAAGCTGAGCCCCTAATTTCAACACAAAAAACTGGGAAAACCTATTGACTCGAGTATAAGCCGAGGGTGGGAAATGCATTGGTCACAGACTCCCAGTATATAGTCTGCCAGCCCCTGTAGCATACAGCCTGCCCAGCCCCTGTAGCATATATCCTGCCTAGCCCCTGTAGAATACAGCCTGCCCAGCCCCTGTAGTATACAGCCTGCCCAGCCCCTATAGAATACAGCCTGCCCAGCCCCTGTAGTATACAGCCTGCTCAGCCCCTGTAGTATATAGCCTGCCCAGCCCCTGTAGTATACAGCCTGCCCAGCCAGAGGAGCCGAACAGGAGCGGAATAACCTGAAGAGGATCTGAAGGACCCGAGGTGGCACCGGAGCATCGGAGACAGAAGAGGACCCACGGGTGATGTCAGAACGGTGAGTTTTGACTTAATTTTTTTAGTTGACTCGAGTACAAACTGAGTTAGGGTTTTTGAGCACAAATTTTTTGCTGAAAAACTAGGCTTATACTCGAGTATATAAACTTTATTTTCAAATTTCTGGCTCCCAGAGACCTGTAACTTCTTCTTCAAGAGACTCCCCTGTCCTCCACTCAATACATGTAGTAATGGCTCCTGTTTGAACTTGTTATCAGTATAAAAGACACCTGTCCACAACCTCAAACAGTCACACTCCAAACTCTACTTTGGTGAAGACCAAAGAGCTGTTGAAGGACACCAGAACCAAAATTGTAGACCTGCACCGGGCTGAGAATACTGAATCTGCAAAAGGTAAGCAGATTGGTGTGAAGAAATCAACTGTGGGAGCAATAATAAAAAGAAAATGGAAGACATACAAGACCACTGATAATCTTCCTCAATCAGGGGCTGTGTGGTCAAAATGTTCACAAGAATGGTGAGCAGAACCCCAGAACCACATGAGGGACCTTGTGCATGACCTGCAGAAAGCTGGGACCAATCTAACAAAGGCTACTATGGCTACCATGTCGCCAGGGACTCTGAAACTGCAGTGTCAGACGTGTGTCAGACGTGTCCCCCTGCTTAAGCCAGTACATATCTGGGTCTGTCTGTAGTTTGCTAGAGAGCATTTGGATGTTCCAGAAGAGTATTGGGAGAATGTCATATGGTTAAATAAAACCAAACAGTTGAACTGTTTGGTAGAAACACAACTTGTTGTGTTTGGATGAGAGTTAATGCTAAGTTGCATCCAAAGAACACAATACCTACTATGAAACATGGGTGTGGCAACATCATTCTTTGGGGTTGTTTCTCTACAAAGGGACCAGGACAAGTGATCTGTGTGCAAGAAAGAATGCAAACCTTCTTCCATCAGCAAGGGCAAGAAGATGAAACATGGCTGGGTATTTCAGCATGACAATGATCCCAAGCACACTGCCAGGGCAACAAAGGAGTGACTTTGTAAGAAGCATTTCAAGGTACTAGAGTGGCCTAGCCAGTCTCCAGATCTTAATCACATGGAAAGCCTTTGGAGGAAATTAAAAGTCCAAGTTGCCCAGCGACATCCCAACATCACTGCTCTGAGATCTGCATGGAGGAATGGGCCAACATACCAACAACAGTGTGTGCCAATCATGTGAAGGAATGAACTTTTGTTATTGACTAAAAGCTTATTTTCCAACATAAATTGCAAATAAATTCTTTAAAAATCAGACAATGTGATGTCCTTGATTTGATTTCACATTTTGTCTCTCATGGTAGAGGTCTACCTATGATGTCAATTGCAGACCTCTCTCATCTTTTTAAGTACAAACATGGGGTACAGTTTGCTAATGTTAGCAGGCTAAAGGTCATTGGATGATGTCACTCTGGTCATATGATATGAGTATAACACAAGACACCATATAAAAAATTGACACAATGGGGGATATTTATCAGGACCTCTGCGCACCGCCAGTGGCGCAGAGGCCCTGAAATAATCGTAAATGCTAGCTTATTGCTAGCTTTTGCGATTATTTTCCCCAATCCGCCACCTTCACGCCAGTTGGGCGTGAAGGGGCGTGAAGGGGGGGCGCGGCCGGCCGAGCGGGGGGCGCAGCCGGCGGGAGTGGGCCGGCGCGGGGCGTTACTGTCCCCGCGCCTGCGCACTCGCTGCTGCCGGTGACTTTTCATACGTGAAAAGTCACCGGTAGCGTTTTTTTCTACGCCAGGCAGGGCCTGGTGTAGGATAAACGCTGCGCAACTGGCAGCCCGATACATGAAGAGGCAGAACCCTCTTCATGTATCGGGCTGCGAATTTGTAGCTGCGGGGATATCATACGCTGGCGCTCGTGCTCGTGATAAATATCCCCCAATATCTCCTATGAGTAAAAAGAGCTGTATTTGACTGTAGTTGAATATAAGCAGACAATCCCTAAGTACAAGGTGGCAGGGCAGTGATTTGAAGAGACACAGAGCTGTCAGTCAAAATAAGGGGGTGTGGTTTAATGACAGCCTAAGAGACAAGAGTCAAAGCCAGGAGACATGAGTCAGGAGATCTAATTTGCATATTTTTTAAAAAACTGCTTTACTTAAAGTGCAGAGCCTTATTAAGGTGGCAGCTAATTTTAAGTGATAAGGGCAGTACTTGTAACCCTTTATCAGCAGGCATTGATAGTCAGGGGGGTAAAAGTCTAGTGACAGGTCCTCTTTACATGCATCATTATCATATATATAACAATGCAAACCTCAATTAATTTGATTTAAGCCACAAAAAAGAGACAAGCACAAACATATAACCTGTAGTTATAATATAAAAACCTGATCAGGTCTTCCCATACAAGTAAAACACTTAATGCATGCTTTTACCATGTATAATAAATGCCAATAATATCCTGGTGTCCTCCCCAAGCACCCTATCCCAAATTTATCACTAGCTATCTGGCTACCTTAGAGGTCCCTTTATTATTATTGGCATTTCAGTGGGATAAAATAGGAAACATAAGGTGCTTATTTGTGTTACATATTCACCTTTCTCAATAAACTCAAACTCATGTTTCAAAATTAACTGGTATTTTGGAAGAAACTCAGCTTGGGCCTTCATTCTTCCAGTTGCTGTACATTTGATCATTACCCTTTCAACCACAAAAGACCCACAAACTGGTAAGGAATGGACCTGGAACCTATTTGTGAACGAATCAGTAGAATTGGCCGTGTCAGTGATAGAAGTAAAACAACTTATCTTAAAGTGTTTTTGAGGCCTCAAATCTCCCCAATTTAAAGTTAAATATTCTTTTCATTCTTAATTCATCACAAAAAGCTAGATTACTTAGTAGACTGGACATATAAAACATTTTGGATGACACTGTCTCCAAACTAGACTTGTTGTGAGCCCAGTTTAGTAATTACATTATGAATGTAATAATGAAATCATATAATATACACTAATTGGGGTTATTTATTATTAGGCTGTTTTTGGAGCTTTAATGCCCATAAGATGCATTAAAGTGCCACTTTGATAAATGTTCATTTGCTGTTCATTCCAAAAAGTCTCAGGATGCATAAAAAGTCTCAGCACATACACAAACAGGGGACTGGAGTAACTATGAGACATTTTATGGGACTTTTTGCAAAAGTCACAAGTCATGAATCTGGCTTTGCATGGCGTTGTAGTTCTATGTGTATGTTCTATGTAGTTTTTGTATGTAGTTGTAGTTCTATGTTTACGCCAGATTAATGAAGTGGCAGAAATCACCCAGTGAGACTTTAAAGTGAAAAGTCCCAAAGGGCCTCAAGGTTTTTTTGAGCCACCAAAACCCCATCTAAACCAATGATGAATAACCCCCATTGCATTTAGTTTGCATGGTGTTTGTACAGTCAAATGTGCTGTGCATGGAATGGCTGTCCCAAATGCTGAGCTGCTGAACTGAAATTTTATTCTGTGTCCAGTTCAGTTGCTCATTTCTCTAACAGACATATGTACTAACTTATTTAAAATCAGCTTTATGTGATTTATAAATCAGTTTTGCAGAACAACTGCCCTCTCCCTCACGACACGCTACTGTAACGGGTGCTCCTGCGACCCATCTTCTGGGTCGCAGGTGCACCCTTGTGCCACAATGTGCCCCCCTTTTCACCAGCAGCCTCACTTACCTAGCCGCGCTCCAGCAACGGTCTCCTCGCTCCAGCAGGGGTCACAGGAAGAGGTTGGGCATTTAGAGGTTGTCAACTGGCCACCGCCAATTAGTAGTGCTCGGGCCCTTTACATTTCAAATGGCCGGCACGCATGTGCCGTAGGAGGCGGGGCAGGTTGTCTAAAATTTAAAGGGCCAGAACACTGCTATTTGGCGCTGGCCACCTGACAACCTTTAAATGCTCAACCTCTTCCTGTGACCCCTGCTGGATCTTTGTGCTTCTATGCCCAAGAGAAAGCTATGTTCCATGCCCTTTGCGATTATCCTGATATCCCATTGTAACTCCGTTCCTGACTCCGATCCCGTGCTGCCTGTCCTGACCTACTGTTACGTCCCTGACTCTGATCCTGTACTGCCCATCTCAACCTCCTGCTTGACCCGACCACAAGTTTGCCTTATGATTCTGTACTATGCCTTGGCCGCCACCAAAATCGCCTCAGTGGACTGACCTGGTGGTACCACGCTGCAACAAATCCAACCTGCGTTGCGGTTGGCTCTTATGAAAACTGGGTACCACTTAGACTCTGGTCCCAGGTGTCAGCTTACTTCATCATCCGTGGTGGGTCCAGTACCCCTGGTTCCTGACAGTAAGATCCGACCATGGATTCCGCCAAGGTTCCGCTATTTTGCCTGGCTGATCTTACCATCATTGTGGCCCAGTAGTCCCAGCAGATTGCCATGCAAGGTCAGCAACTCAGCACCGCCGTCAAGTTCCTGCTGTTCCTTCTGTTACTCCGGTTTGTCTGCCTTCCCCAGAATCCAAGCTGAGACTCTCCATGCCGTCTAAATATATTAAGGATCCCAAGTTGTGCAGGAGCTTTATTACTCAGTGCTCCCTGCACATTGAACTCATGCGCTACGCAGTTCATAACAGAACGGTCTATAGTGGCTTTCATCATCATCCTCCTCTCTGGCAAGGCCCTGGCATGCGCTACTCCCCACTGGGACAGGAAAGACCCAGTCACGGCTAATATCTCTGCCTTCTTCACTGAGTTCCGGTACTTCTTTGAGGAACTAGCTTCTGTACCCTGGCTTCTGAGCTAGCCTGGAATGAAGCCACCTTGTTTGCAACCTTTAAAAAGGGGCTTCTTTGGACAAATTAAAGACGCTTTGACTGCACTTGACCTCACCGTGAGTGATCTCATCTCTCTGGTCACTCAAATCGACATCCGGGCAAGTCAAGGTCCACTGTCTGCCCTGCCTGGCTCCTCTCCAAAGGTCTACCTCCGCCGCCCTCCGGGTCTGCTTCTGAGGAACCCATGCAGGTGGATAAAGCTCCTCTAACACCCCAAGAGTGCTCCCGACAAAGACAAGAGGACTTTTGCGTCTATTGTGCCAGCCCGGAACACTTTCTTGAGTCTAGGTGTCCCTAGGTGAGAGCAAAGCTTCACCACGACTGAACTTGCCTGTTTTACTCAGCTCCAGGACAGGTACTCAGTTTCAAGCCACAGCCTTCTTGTATTCTGGTTCCGCAGGAAATTTCGTGAATGCTGCCCTGGTCACCCAGTATCACCCTGCTGTGGTCCGCCTAGAGAAGCTGCTGGCTATCTCTTCCGTCAGTGGGCAGGTCCTCAGCGATCCAGTATATTACCGCAACAAGCTTCCGTCTCTGCAAGTTGGGGCTATGCACAAGGAGAGACTGTCATTTTATGTGCTTCCCTGATCTACATCTGCCATTCTGTTGGGTCTCCTGTTGTTGCAGAAACACGCTCTAGTGCTCGACGGGCAGACTTTGGAGATTCTCCACTGGGGTCCAGAGTGCCATTCTCGCTGTCTCTCGGTTCTTCGGCCAGTGTCCACCATGTCTGCTTAGGTATCCTCCAAACCTCTTGTGGGTCTTTCCGCTGCTTACATGGACTTTGCCACCGCCTTCTCAGAAAAACTAGCAGAGACTCTGCCACCACATCGTCCTTATGACTGTCCTATAGAGCTGCTGCCGGGCACGTCTCCGCCACAAGGTCGGGTATACTCATTGTTCGTACCAGGGTTCATCTTCAAGTCTTCGTCTCCTGCTGGTGCTGGATTCTTTTTTGTGGCTGAGATAGATGGTTCTATCCGCCCCTGCATAGACTATCATGGGCTTAATAAAATTACCGTGAGGAACCGCTACCCACTACCCTTGATCACGGAACTCTTTGACTGCCTTCGTGGAGCTAAGGTCTTCACTAAGTTGGACCTTCGGGGGGCATATAATCGCATCTGCATCCATGAAGGAGATTAATGGAAGACTGCCTTCTACACTCAAAATGGGCAAATTTTGAGCATCTGGTCATGCCCTTTGGACTCTGCAATGCGCCTGCTGTTTTTCAAGAATTTGTCAATGACATTTTCAGAGACTTGTTATATACCTGTGTCGTGGTCTACTTCGATGATATCCTGGTGTTCTCTACTGACCTGGAATCCCATCAGACCCACATACAAAAAGCTGTCAGACATCTAAGGACCAATCGCCTATATGCAAAACTTGAGAATCTACTGTTCCTCGGGTATATCATTTCTGACAAGGGTCTACAGCTGGATGTCTGCGATTCTTCACTAGCCTTGTCCAGTAGGACTACGAGCTATACAAAGATTCTCAGGCTTCACTAACTACTACCATCAGTTCATACCACATTTCTCCTCCCCCGCCTATTGTGGCGTTAACAGAGAAAAACACTGACCCTAAGCCCTGGCCTCCGGTGGCTGAAGAAGCATTTTCTAAATTAAAGTCTGCCTTTGCCTCAGCTCCTGTTCTCACACGGTCTGATACAGAGAAACCGTTCCAGCTAGAGGTTGACGCTTCACCTGTGGTTTCTTCACATAGACTTTTTCTGCTGCAGAGAGGAACTACTCCATAGGTGATCAGGAGT
This sequence comes from Engystomops pustulosus, assembly GCF_040894005.1. Taxonomy (NCBI): domain Eukaryota; kingdom Metazoa; phylum Chordata; class Amphibia; order Anura; family Leptodactylidae; genus Engystomops; species Engystomops pustulosus. Next base: position 82,029,522 of record NC_092415.1, on the reverse strand, counting down.
TTCTGGACATAAAACTTGCCTTGGAAGAGTGGCGTGATCTGCTGGAAGGAGCTCTTCATCTAGTCTGTTTCTACACATATCACAAGAATCTCCTTTACCTCCAGACTCCCCAGCATTTCAATCCTCGACAGGCTCGTTGGTCCCTCTCCTTCTGCCATCTGGTCAAAGACGTTCAATATTTTGTGAGTTCCTGCGCTTCCTGCGGCCGTAACAAGTTGTCACGTCTCAAGCCAGCAGGTCTGCTCTTGCTATCGCCGATACCCAGTTGCCCGTGCACTCAATAGCCATGAACTTTTTACGGATATCCCATCTTCTTCCGGTAATACAGACATCTGGGTGGTAACAGATCGGTTCTCCAAGATGTCCCACTGTAACCTCCATGCCTGAACGTCGCTCTATCCGAAGTTGGCAGAATACACTCACCAGCCACTTTATTAGGTACACCATGCTAGTAACCGGTTGGACCCCCTTTTGCCTTCAGAACTGCCTCAATTCTTCGTGGCATAGATTCAACAAGGTGCTGCACATCCATGATGCGAATCTCCCGTTCCACCACATCCCAAAGATGCTCTTGGATTGAGATCTGGTGACTGTGGAGGCCATTTGAGTACAGTGAACTCATTGTCATGTTCAAGAAACCAGTCTGAGATGATTCCAGCTTTATGACATGGCGCATTATCCTGCTGAAAGTAGCCATCAGATGTTGGGTACATTGTGGTCATAAAGGGATGGACATGGTCAGCAACAATACTCAGATAGGCTGTGGCGTTGCAACGATGCTCAATTGGTACCAAGGGGCCCAAAGAGTGTCAAGAAAATATTCCCCACACCATGACACCACCACCTCCAGCCTGAACCGTTGGTACAAGGCAGGATGGATCCATGCTTTCATGTTGTTGACGCCAAATTCTGACCCACACCATCCGAATTTCACAGCAGAAATCGAGACTCATCAGACCAGGCAACGTTTTTCCAATCTTCTACTGTCCAATTTCGATGAGCTTGTGCAAATTGTAGCCTCAGTTTCCTGTTCTTAGCTGAAAGGAGTGGCACCCGGTGTGGTCTTCTGCTGCTGTAGCCCATCTGCCTCAAAGTTCGACGTACTGTGCGTTCAGAGATGCTCTTCTGCCTACCTTGGTTGTAACGGGTGGTGATTTGAGTCACTGTTGCCTTTCTATCAGCTCGAACCAGTCTGCCCATTCTCCTCTGACCTCTGGCATCAACAAGGCATTTCCGCCCACAGAACTGCCGCTCACGGGATGTTTTTTCTTTTTCGTACCATTCTCTGTAAACCCTAGAGATGGTTGTGCGTGAAAATCCCAGTAGATCAGCAGTTTCTGAAATACTCTGTCCAGCCCTTCTGGCACCAACAACCATGCCACGTTCAAAGGCACTCAAATCACCTTTCTTCCCCATACTGATGCTCGGTTTGAACCGCAGGAGATTGTCTTGACCATGTCTACATGCCTAAATGCACTGAGTTGCCGCCATGTGATTGGCTGATTAGAAATTAAGTGTTAACGAGCAGTTGGACAGGTGTACCTAATAAAGTGGCCGGTGAGTGTAGATGGCGTTTATTTGTGTGTGATCTGTGGCTTACTGCTTGTGTTTGGATTATCTGAGCCACACCCTATTCCTTGCATTTTAGTCCTGCCCTGCAAGGGTTACTAGCCTGATGGACAGTTCCCCAGTGTACTGGGGGCGTGTCCAGGATCGGCCTTATATACCTGCCTATTCCCATCATACCTTGCTGGTTATTTTGAGTCTTGTGCTACCTGTGTATCTTGTTCAGTTTTACATGTCTCCGTGTGTCTGCCTGTATCTGTATCTGACCTGTATATAATCTGCTTGATCTTGAACTGACCTGTGTATTATCTGCCTGAAGACCTGTATATATCTGTTGTTTTGTCCCTGTCGCAGTCCTGTGTTTGTATTCTGTGCACCACTGGTCTATTCCTGTATTCTGGTTACCTGTCCACTCCACCATCCAGCAGCTGCCAGACAAAGAAAGTTTTCCTTGTAATTTTGTAGGGTCGCTCAGGGACCGTCAGTTAGGGCGGTTATAAGGGCGGTTTATCTGCTTTAGGCAGGGCCTTAGCCCGCAGGTACATCGCAGGGTGAGTTCGCCACCGCTTACCTACGGTAGTCTGACAGCTAGAGCCAAGCCTGGTTGTGGTAGCGCCATTTGCTGGACAGTTACTGACACCCACTTTGTGCCTCTACCAGGGCTGCCGTCATCTCCTCGTCTGTTCTTTCTCCATATCTTCCGGCTACATGGTCTTCCCCTACACATTGTCTCTGCCCAGTTTGTCTCCGGGTTCTGGCGTTCCCTCTGCAATCAACTGCAGGTCAAAATGGACTTCTCCTATGCATATCATCCTCAGTCTAATGGCCAGGTGGAGAGAGTCAACCAGACTCTGGGCTTCTATTTATGGCACTTTGTCTCTGCTTGACAGGACGATTGGTCCTCCCTTTTACAAAGGGCAGAATTTTCTTATAATTCTCTACACCCTGAATCTGGTGCTGCTCCCTTCTTCATTGTCTATAGACGGCTTCCACGTCCACCTCTTCCTCTTGCTGCTCTCTCTGATGTTCCTGCTGTAGAAGAACTGGTACAAGATCTTAAGTCCATCTGGGAGAAAACTCTCCATTCTCTACTTTAGGCATCCGCCCACACCAAAACACAAGCCAACATGAAAAGTATGCCTCCTCCAGTCGATAAAGTTTGACTGTCCTCCAGGTATGTCCATCTGAAGATCCCCGGCTACGAACTCGGTCTTCATTTTCTGGGCCATTCGAGGTACTGAGGTGCATCAATACTCCTTCCATGTCTCCCTCCTAAAACCGGTCATCTTGAATAGTTTTTTCCAGCAAATAGCTCCTCCTGCTCCTGTGGCTGATTCCACCAATATTTATGAAGTCAAAGAGGTCCTAGACATAAAGTCGGTTAGAGGGAAGCGGTACTTTCTCGTTGACTGGAAGGGGTTGGGACAGCAGGAGAGCTCTTGGGAGCCCAAGAACAACATCCTGGACCATGCCCTTCTGCATAGGTTTCTTCATGTTCTGGGTCACCGACACCCGTGTGCCTCCGTGTGCCCCCCTTGCCAGCAGCCTCACTTACCTAGCTATGCTCCAGCGACGGTCTCCTCACCTCAGCGTGTGGGCTCGCGCGCAAGCCTGCCGTCTGAAATTTAAAGGGCCAGAGCACCGCTTATTTCCGCTGGCCACCTGACAACCTAAAAATGCTCAACCTCTTTCTGTGACCCCTGACGGATCTTTGTGATTTTCCATGCCCTTTGCGATTATCTTGATTTCCCTTTGTGACCTCGATTCTGTTCCGGACTCCGATCCCGTGCTGCCTGTCCTGACCTACCACTGGCAAGGCAGAGTCTAACGACAAGACTGGGTGCTGGTTCCAAATAGGTTTTCTTTTTTATTAAATCGTCATAGATCTGTGTATCTATGACGATTTAATAAAAAAGAAAACCTATTTGGAACCATCACCCAGTCTTGTCGTGCGCCCTCTGCTCTTGGCTCTTCTGTACCGACTTTATCACTCCAGCCGCATTAGCATCTCGTGTCTGGATACCCCAACTACGCCGGCTGCACCTCGACCCTTATTAAGATCCCATATGCCAATACGAAAGTTGTGCCTTATGTATAAGTACAACTAAACCAGGTAAGCGACTGTCTAACTACGTCCTATACCCTGATCCGACGTTATCACCCTATGAGCGCTGTTGTGTCCCCTGTTTGCTATCTTCCTAAGGCAGAGTCTAAGATTATGAAAAGAGATGTGTATCATGAAATTATTATTGAACTATACCAGGCTATAATGTAAAACTGGAGGAGGCCCAGCAGTATGGAAATGATTGCCTCTGGGCAAACATCTAAACAATGATAGATTCCAAGGCTGACTTTTGTACTGCACAATGCCCCTGCTCTTACACACAAGAGACAACCAACTGCTCAAAACTCCATCTACAATTGCTTATAACAGTTGATTGACAATGTTCTTCCTATTTGGGGAGAGATCTATTAAGCCAATCTTGGCACAGAGAGCAAAGCCACCCAGGGACCTCTTTTCTCAGCTCAGTGTTAAAATGACTAGAATGAGGAGCCTCTCAGCACTCTCAAACTGACCCTCTGATGCATATAAATGATACTGGCCGGTTTTATAACTCAGATGGGAAAAAACTCAGATGAGCAGCACAGCTGAAGTAGGGTGCAAATCTGTAAAACCCTGTAGATAATCCAAATAAATAGCAGCACTCCAAATTGTGCAAAGAGCAGGGTGTCTTTTCATTCCAGTGCGACGTTTCGATGAAATAGGTGACTTGCTCACCAAAATGCTGCACTAATAAATAAAAAGACACCTCGCATTTTGCACAATTTGTAATATATATATATATATATATATATATATATATATATATATATATATATTATGACAAGACCAGGGGAAAAGTGTTAAATGTTGTGTATGTTTCCCCTAGGTTTCTGTCCTACACTTTCTAGGAAGCCAAAACCTGGTCTGGAAGACCTGGCTGCTGCAGTTTGGAGTGTTGGGCTTGGTCCCTGCTCCGCTCAGCCACTCCAGGCGATTGAGGTGATTGGGGCTAATCACCAGCAGCTCTGAGATGTTGCTTTAAAAGTCAGAAGCTGCACAAGAGGGCTGCTCTCTCTGCTCCTGGGAAAACCTCATATGTGAGTTGCCAATTGCTGTATGCTGTGGTAGGTACAGTTTCTTGGTAGTGAGGAAACTACTGCATTGTATAGTTAGTGGCCAGACGGCCTAGGATTTTATTTCTGTATTGTTTTTGTTTTGCCATTGTTCCTGCTTGAAAGAAGTTAATAAAACTGGTTGCGGCCAGTTGCACCCAACTTGTCTGGAGTGGACTGTGACTGTGATGTGCCAAAAAGTGCTTGTCTATCCCAGGAGACGGCGATCCCAGAGCTAATCCCGTTACAATATATAAAAAATATATATATATATATAATGCTTGTACCAAAGTAAGCATTCCTGTAATTACAAGCTGAAATGTGAGAGAACAATGTGCACAAAACTGAAACAATACTGATAATATCATTTGTCCACCTCTTTTCCCATTCCCATAGTTTGCCAGGATAAGACTTACCGCACGGGTTTTTTTTTTTTTTTCTGCTTCCGGAATAGGCTCAGTCAAGTAATCTAAAACAAAAGTTTGACTTTCGTATTATTAAATAATCTTTAGAACCTTGAAACAATTCTGACTGCTTTCATTCTTGTTGCATAGATGTTGTGAATTTGTGAACTACTGACCTGCAGACATTGGGGGTTATTTATAACAACCGGCGTTTTACGGCAGTTGTAATAAACACACACCTGCCCGCAGCTTGCCTGATCTACTAAGCTCTTAGTAGATTAGGACGTTTCTCCGCCAAGTAGGACAGACCACCTATGATTTGGCAGAGATTAAAGCTATTGTAAATATGGTTAGCCAGGGAGTTATAGCCCTTGCCTGCCCTTCAAAACCACACAATATGGGACAATTTTTGTTGCAGATGATTTGCAGGTTGCAGGGATAAGAAGCCCTTACAACAGATCAAAATGTACATATAATGTACAGATCAAGAAGACAAATAACTTGAAATAACAGGGTGAAGAGATGAAAAGTGGTAAACTAAGTGACAGAAGGAAAGAGAAGGAAAGGGATAGAAGGAAACAGAAGGGTGAATCCGATACTGGTGAGCCAAGTAGCAGTACCTAGAGGAAGTGCAGAGGAGCTGCACTGAATGAAGAGTGAGTGAAGCATCACCATTGAGGCTAGATTGACAAAAACTTTTTTATCATTGGTTTTGCTGTGCTTTTTTTTTTTTTTTTGCTGTGGTTTTGCATCTCGGATTATTATATTATTAGTCAAAAAGTGGAGCAGTGCAATTCTCACCAATAGAACATAGAAACACAGATTTATATACGACTTATTCAAAAGTTGAGAAGTCAGCCAGCCGTACACAGCCAAGTCACTTAATAAATCTGACAGGCAGCGGAGCACCAAAGACAGAACTCTCCAATGGGGCATACCTAATGATAAATAACCCCCATGATTTTTATCATTCAAAATAAAATTACCCTGTTTGTTTGAGATTACCATGTTCTTAGCCAGGGAAATGTCAAATCTTACTGGGGTTTTTTTTCATGGATTGTCTGTCAGTTTTCCATTAAAAAACTCTCCCCATGCCACCTCCATACCAAGCAGCACCTGGCATAGAATTCATTTTGGCAGGAGCCGCTTGGTATTTTGAGAGGATTGTGCACTGTTGCATGCTCATGACTAGGACTACATATATGGGCGGGAAGGGGTGTCTCTCTATGGCTCGTCTCAGGCAGCAGACAGGCTTGGTACACCCCTGTGTGTATCTCACAAAGATACAGGACAGGAGGCTAATTACCAACTCTTTATATAACTGTAATACAGGTCCTGAGATCGCACAGGTTACACATATGTAATGCTAAACCTACTTTCCAGTTGTCCCTCCCTTTTGAAAAAAAAATAGGGGTGGCACAACTATAAGACATCCCCTCCTTATGCCAATGTGCAGCACAAAAAAGACAGACATGGAAGAAGAAGGTTAGAGCTCTGTCAGTCAAAACAGATTATCATTGCTGTACAAGAGCAGACTGCAGGATGATCAGCATCTCCTCAGTCGTAAATCATGGACTTGAGGATGACATGGACACAGATGTTACAGTACACACCCTCTTCTTAGGGGCCACCGGATTTAAAGGAAACCTACCATTTGATTTGATACATTATAAAGCAAACATACCATGAGAATGCTGTAGCTACACTGATGCAGAATCATATCTTGGTTAATCCCTGAGCTAAGTGGTTTTGCTGGTAAAACAATCATAACATTATGATAATGAAGCTGTGTCGCTCCTTTGCCTGGGCTCAGCGCTTTTCCTAGCACATTAGTTATGCACTGTTCACAGGATGATGTAATTCCTGGGTTATGCCTGAAGGCAGAATAATCGATTGCTGCACCATCACCCAGCTGTTGCGCATGACTGATCCAGCTCAGGTTGATTAATCCTATCTCGACTAAGTCCTGTGTACAATACAAGGTCCGTGTAACTTGTGCAATCCAGCTTTCCCAAGGTCCTGAATGTTATAATTCTTTTTTCAGGAAAACCACTCAACTCAGGGATTAACCAAGATATGGTACTGCATCAGTGTAGCTACAGCATTCTCAAGGTATGTTTGCTTCATAAAGCATCAAATCAAATGGTAGATTTCCTTTAATCCACCAGATGTGGAAGGATTCTGGTGATGGTTTAACCTGAGGAGGCGTGAAGCATGAAGATTTTTGCCAGAGACCCATGTCATATCCTCAAGGTCATATCCCTTCTAATGAACTAGACTATATGGAGTTATGAACTTTCACAGAATAAAATTCAAATTCTAATTCCCCTTGAACTAACACTGGAACTGCAGGATTAGATATTGGTAAGACTGGAGGAATATATTTCTTTTTTTTATTTTTCTTTACTATTACTTCAACCCCCTAGGGTACCTGAACCCTGGGTGTTATTATCACTTATAAAACAATACAACTGTATTACTGAATATTGTAGACGCAGCAGTATATTGCCACACAGCATGCCTGTTAGGTGCCGCGGTCAAGTTTAACTGCAGCATCTAGCAGGTTAACAATTGCAATTGGTGCCAGCATTGACCACGGCAGTTCCTGCCAGGTGTCAGCTGTGTAATACAGCTGAAACCCAATGCATATGGAGAGGGCATTGTCTTTGAGCACTCTCCATACTCCCCTCTACAACCGTCCAAACGTATATTTACTGTGGGCGGTCATGAAGTGGTTAAGCTGATTAAATGCTAGTTCAGCTTCCGGGTCCAATTGGTTACATCAGCACCTTTCCTAGTCAGATCTGTCAATGGCTTGGCTAATAAGTAAAATTACTTAATGAACTTGCGATAGTAGTTCAAGAAGCCCAGAAAACATTGCTGAGCCTTAAGACTGGTAGGCCATTCTAAATAGTTGTGACATTGAATGGATCCATACAAATAAATCAGGAGTAACGATGTAACATAGGAAGTAGTTCCTTGGACTCCAAACAAACACTTAGACAACTTAGTAAATAACAGATTTTGACACAATCTTAACAGTACCTTCCTGACTATGTATATGAGTAGCCCAATCTGTGGAAAAGCTAAGGATATCATCCAAGTAAACCACAGCGTACTGGTCCAGAAGTAATTTACAAACTGTTGGAATGCTGCAGGTGGGTGCATTACACAACCCAAAGGGCTTTACAAGGTCTTCAAAATGACCTTCAGGTGTATTAAATGCGGTTTTCCACTCATCCTCCTCTCTGATTTGAATTAGATTGTAGGCCCCACAAAGATCAATTTCAGAGAAGCAATGGGCACCCACTATATAAAAAAAAATGGGAACCGTGAACTGATTAAACAAATTGGGAATCAGTGGAAGTGGATACTGGTTTTTCTCTGTAATATTCTTAAGTTCACTGTAGTCTATACATGGTCTTTAACGTACTTGCCAGAACTCCACATGCTTAAATGGCAAACTGTCCATAAAGAGATCTCTTACTAATCAATAGCCTCTCACTCAGCCAAACTAGTTGTCTACGCTGTACTGCAGAGACTCAACCAGGTCAAAACAGCGCTGTCTACAGTTGGGAATTTGTTACTTCTGGAATAGATATATTGGTTTAGCTTAATCCCACATCATGTCACTAGGCTTTTGGAAGTCTTGCTTGGTGTTATGGGGGCTGCTTTTCACAAAAAGAGGCATTGTTTTACTTTTCCCACCCCAGAAAACATATTTGCAGAAATGACTTTTATCAGCTGTCAATGGAGTATAGGACAGAAAGCTGATTTACACAAACCGCTTAATAAGGAAGAATGGCAGGGAAATGGAAGAAGAAGACAATATTTTTTCATAAAGTATATTAGAAAGTTTCCTATTATCATCTGCACTATTGATTTATGCAGTTTTATTGAAAGCGGAGTTAAATGTTTTTGGCCTAAAAAAGTTGCATGTACAGCAATGATAATAATAATAATTACATGCAACATGCATATAACATTTTAGACTTTTGGTCCCTCACTTTATGTGAAATGCAAAATTCAAAAGCAATATGCAGTATTTGGAGTATGCTGATGAAATTAGTGATCAAAAATGAATAAGATTCTGTACCAGTACATACTTTTATGATATCTCATCATATTTTGATAACATATATATTTTGATTGTTGCCATTAGAGATGAGCGAGCACTAAAATGCTCGGGTGCTCGTAATTCGAGACGAACTTTTCCTGATGCTCGAGTGCTCGTCTCGAATAACAAGCCCCATTGAAGTAAATTTTTCAAGGGGACCAAGGCTATGCACGAGGAAGCTTGGCCAAACACCTGGGAACCTCAGAAAAGGATGGAAACACCACAGAAATGGACAGGAAACAGCATGGGCAACAGCATGGCCATGACAGAGTGACCGAATGAGGCTAGATAGCATCTAAAACATGCAATAATTGACCCTGACACTATAGGGGACGGCATGCAGAGGCAGCGGCAGCAGCGGCAGGCTAGAGAGTGTTATGGCGACATACCCTAAATGGACTCAGGCTTCAAACCAATGGGTGGCAGAGAGGAACCAAAGGAGGTGAGCAAGAAGCGCTGACATGATTTCCTATGTGAACAAAAGGTTGACGGTATATTTAGTCAATAACACAGCATGGTGGCGACATAGTGACCAAGTTCCATAACGTATCTGGTGAAACACCCGAAAAATGAGCCTGACACAGCTCGTTTGATAAGGGGACGACATGTGGAGGCAGCCATGGAGACGACTTAAATAATTAAGAGCGACAGTATGGGGCATCCATATTGCGCTGCTATGATTGCAACTTCAGGTCTCCAGCATGGTGGCGACAGATGGGCCGAGTTCCACTATGTATCTGGTGAAACACCTGAAAATTCTGCCTGACACAGCTCGTTTGATAAGGGGATGATGTGCTGCATATCCTCTCGTGCTCCAGCGTCTGGGGTATAGAGAGTTGAAATGAGACTTTGGTGGACGCTGTGGAGGATCGTGGAGGCAAAATGGACAGGAAACAGCAGGGGCATCATGCATGGATGCCTCTGAGGCTGCCTAATTTTGGGATGGAGCTGGCGGTCCGCTGCCAGGCGAGCTTTCGCCTGTCCAAGCCCCTGTCTCTCGGCTCCTCCCCACCCAAAATGGGCCTGGGGCCAGAAGCGTTTACTTTGAAAAAATTATAATTTTCAAAGCAGGCGGGTCGTTTGAATATTTCACCTAGGAATAATGGAATAGCATAGTGGTTCTATTTTTAATTGCTTTTTCGGAAATGGTTCCATGATTAAGAGCGACAGTATGGGGCATCCATATTGCGCTGTATGATTGCAACTTCAGGTCTCCAGCATGGTGGCGACAGATAGGCCGAGCTCCACTATGTATCTGGTGAAACACCTGAAAATTCTGCCTGACACAGCTCGTTTGATAAGGGGACGATGTATGGAGGCAGTAAAGTAGTAGTAGATTAAAGGTGCTGCAGTTAAAACTATGTTAGTTGGATCTTGGGATGGAGCTGGTGGTCCGCTGCCAGGCGAGCTTTCGCCTGTCCAAGCCCGTCTCTCGGCTCCTCCCCAAACAGCACTTCTAAGAACCTTTTGTATAAGATCAAGTGTAGTAGCGTTCTTATAAGTTTGGGTTATGGCGGGTGAGGGGAATGTAAACAGATGCGCAAGAAGCACTGAAATAATATCGGTAAATGATAAAAGTTTGCCAGTATATTTTGTGGATAACACAGCAGGGTGGCGACAAAGTTAACAAGGTTGATGTGGAAGCCATGAAAACAACCCAAAATTCTGCCTGACACAGCTCGTTTGATAAGGGGACGATGTATGGAGGCAGTGAACTAGTAGTAGATTAAAGGTGCTGCAGTTAAAACTATGTTAGTTGGATCTTGGGATGGAGCTGGCGGTCCGCTGCCAGGCGAGCTTTCGCCTATCCAAGCCCCTGTCTCTGGGCTACTCCCCAAACAGCACTTTTAAGAACCTTTTGTATAAGATCAAGTGTAGTAGTGTTCTTATAAGTTTGGGTTATGTCGGGTGAGGGGAATGTAAACAAATGCGCAAGAAGCGCTGAAATAATATCGATAAATGATAAAAGTTTGCCAGTATATTTTGTGGATAACACAGCAGGGTGGCGACAAAGTTAACAAGTTTGATGTGGAAGACATGAAAACAACCCAAAATTCTGCCTGACACAGCTCGTTTGCTAAGGGGACGATGTATGGAGGCAGCTATATGGACGACTTTTGGAGGTAGCTATGGAGATGACGTGTGGAGGTAGCAATGGAGACAACGTGTGGAGGCAGCTAAAAAGACGACGTGTGGAGGCTGCTATGGAGACAATTTAATTTGGATAGTGCCTGTATGTGGCAGTCCAAAAAAGTTTTCAAACCAGAGGAGCAGGTAGGTGGTCCTCCAGAAAAATTAAATAGATTTGAGTGCCTGTATGTGGCAGTCCAAAAAAGTTTTCAAACCAGAGGAGCAGGTAGGTGGTCCTCCAGAAAAATTAAATAGATTGAGTGCCTGTATGTGGCAGTCCAAAAAAGTTTTCAAACCAGAGGAGCAGGTAGGTGGTCCTCCAGAAAAATTAAATAGATTGAGTGCCTGTATGTGGCACTCCCAAAAATTGTTTAAAACAGAGGACCGGGTAGGTGGCCCTCCAGAAATACAAATACATAGAGTACTATAGCTAGAACCAGTTGGCCCTGGCAAAAAATAGCCAGTTTCCTCTGCTTTAGTGTACAAAGAGGAGGAGAAGGAGGAAAATGAGGAGGAGGAGTGCATAAATTATTCAGGTTGTGCTTCCTTCACCTGGTGGAGAATGGAAATCCTGAGAAATCATCTTGAGAAATTCATCTTGACAAGCGTCAGCCTGTCAGCGCTGTCAGTTGACAGGCGTGTACGCTTATCGGTGATGACGCCACCAGCTGCACTGAAAACCCGCTCGGACAACACGCTAGCGGCAGGGCAGGCAAGAACCTCCAAGGCGTACAGCGCCAGTTCGTGCCACATTTCCAGCTTTGAAACCCAGTAGTTGTAGGGAGCTGTGTGATCATTTAGGACGATGGTATGGTCAGCTACGTACTCCCTCACCATCTTTCTGTAAAGATCAGCCCTACTCTGCCGAGACTGGGGACAGGTGTCAGTGTCTTGCAGGGGTGACATAAAACTGGCAAAGGCCTTGTAAAGCGTACCCCTGCCAGTGCTGGACAAGCTGCCTGCTCGCCTACTCTCCCTTGCTACTTGTCCCGCACAAGTACGCCCTCTGCCGCTAGCGCTGTCAGAAGGGAAATACTGTTTCAGCTTGTGCACCAGGGCCTGCTGGTATTCATGCATTCTCACACTCCTTTCCTCTCCAGGCAGGAGTGTGGAAAGATTTTGCTTGTACCGTGGGTCCAAGAGAGTGAATACCCGGTAATCGGTGCTGGAATAAATTGTTTGAACGTGAGGGTCACGAGATAGGCAGACTAGCATGAAATCTGCCATATGCTCTGGATAACATGGTTAATGTTGAATTCCACCTCGTGGGCACGTCGCACAACAGTCGGTGAGTGGGCAGTTGGAGGCGGCGCTGCGCTGCCCTGATAGTGGCAGAATGTGTGCTGGACTTCCTGAAATGCGCACAGATGCGGCGCACCTTCGTGAGCAAATCAGACAGATTGGGGTATGTCTTGAGGAACCGCTGAACTATGAGATTTAACACATGGGCCAGGCATGGCACATGTGTCAGTCTGCCGAGTTGCAGAGCCGCCACCAGGTTACAACCGTTGTCACACACAACCATGCCTGGCTTCAGGTTCAGCGGTGCCAGCCACAGATCAGTCTGCGCCGTGATGCCCTGTAATAGCTCTTGGGCGGTGTGCCTTTTATCGCCTAGGCTCAGCAGTTTGAGCACCGCCTGCTGTTGCTTAGTGACGGCACTGCTGCTGTGCCTAGAGCTACCGACTGATGGCTCCATGCCCACGGATGGTAATTCGGAGGTGGAGGAGGGGTGGGAGGAGGAGGAAGCATAGTAGGCCTGAGAGACCTGGACCGAGGTAGGCCCCTCAATGCTCGGCGTCGGCAGTATATGACCAGCCCCAGGGTCAGACTCGGTCCCAGCCTCCACCAAGTTAACCCAATGTGCTGTCAGCGATATATAGTGGCCCTGCCCAGCAGCACTCGTCCACGTGTGCGTGGTCAGGTGGACCTTGTCAGAAATGGCGTTGGTCAGGGCACGGATGATGTTGTCTGACACGAGCTGGTGAAGGGCTGGGACGGCACATCGGGAAAAGTAGTGGCGGCTGGGGACCGAATACCGAGGGGCGGCCGCCCCTGGAGATGTGGACGTTGAGGGCTTGGGCGTGTGGGTGGGTTGCACTATACTTCCTTTTGCGCTCCAGCGTCTGGGGTATGGAGAGCTGAACGCTGGTGGATGCTGTGGAGGATCGTGGAGGCGAAGATGGGGTTTTCGCACGGGAGGTGTTTGGGCCGGGGTCCTGGGCAGGGGGCTGACTAGCAGATGACACAGGGGAAGGAGCAGTGGTGTGCCCGGCCGGAGGTGAATGGGTTTGGTGCCATTGAGTGGGGTGTTTAGCATTCATATGCCTGCGCATACTGGTGGTAGTTAAGCTAGTAGTGGTGGAACCCCTGCTGATCCTGGTTTGGCACAGGTTGCACACCACAGTCCGTCGGTCATCCAGTGTTTCTTTAAAGAACCTCCTGACTTCCGAAAATCTAGCCCTTACCACGGGAGCTTCACTACGCGGGCCCTGCCTCTCCGTCTGGCCCCACCACTGCCTCTTCCAACCTGTTCTCGTCGAGGACTCTCCTCCGTCTCAGAAGCACTGTGTTCACCCGGCCTATCAACCCAGCTTGGGTCTGTCACCTCATCATCCTCCGATCCCTCAGTCTGCTCCCCCCTCGGACTTCCTGCCCTGACAAAAACTTCACCACTCTCTGACAACCGTGTCTCCTCATCGTCCGACACCTCTTTACACACTTCTTCCACTAAGTCAATAATGTCATCATCACCCACAGACTGCGACCGGTGGAAAACCTGGGCATCGGAAAAGAGCTCAGCAGCAACCGGACAAGTGATTTGTGACTCTGGGAAGGGTCCAGAAAACAGTTCCTCAGAGTATGCCGGTTCAAATGCCAAATTTTCCTGGGAGGGGGCAGACTGGGCGGAAGGAGGCTGAGGTGGAGGAGTGCTGATTTCGGTGACATGGGTGGACTGCGTGGAAGACTGACTGGTGGAAAAAATGGCTAGAAGCATTGTCCGCAATCCACGACATCACCTGTTCTCACTGTTCTGGCCTCAACAGTGCTCTACCACGAGTCCCAGTAACTTGAGACATGAACCTAGGGAGTGTAGCTCTGCGGCGTTCCCCTGCTTCCTCATCAGCAGGTGGTGTCTCACCCCGCCCAGGACGACGGCCTCTGACCCCTGCAGTAGTTGGACGCCCACATCCACGCCCTAGTCTTCTACCCCTAGCCCTCGGGTTAAACATTTTCAAAATTAAAGTGTAAACTGTAAAATTTTTTTTTTTTTTTTTAAACAAAATGATGCTATCCTATTGCTATGGCTAGTTTCTAACCTACACTGACAGCACACAACTGGATTTTGTGCTGTGCCTGATGACTTTGAGTTATAAAAAAAAAACGTAAACGTAAAAAAAAAATAAATGAGCAGACGGTGCCGAATTCAAATCAAAGCCCTAATAATTTGTCCCACTTCGGTGTTTGAGATGGATATGTGTGTCACTAAGAGCTAAACACAACGGTCGCAAGTCTCCCTGAAAATTCCTCACAATACGGTACTAGCTGCACTACTAGTGCCAGCAAGGCCAGCCACAAGCAAATCAACAAAAAATAAAATATATAACGCTATTGTAGGCCAAAGTAAGCTGTTTGGGTTCTCCTATGGCTATTTTCTAGCCTACACTGAAAGCACACTGCTATGCCAGATGACTTTGAGTTATAAAAGTAAATAAATGTAAAAAAAAATAAATGAGCAGACTGTGCCTAATTCAAATCAAACCCCTAATAAATTGTCCCACTTCGGTATTTGAGGTGGATATGTGTGTCACTAAGAGCTAAACACAACGGTTGCAAGTCTCCCTGCAAATTCCTCACAATACGGTACTAGCTGCACTACTAGTGCCAGCAAGCCCAGCCACAAGCAAACCAAAAAAAAAAAATATTACGCTATTGTAGGCCTAAGTAAGCCGTTTGGGTTCTCCTATGGCTATTTTCTAGCCTACACTGAAAGCACACTGCTATTCCAGATGACTTATAATAATAATAATCTTTATTTATATAGCGCCATCATATTACGTAGCGCTTTACAAATCATAGGAAACAAATACAAATATAATATAACATGACAGAGCACAACATTTGTATGGAACAACAGGAGTGAGGTCCCTGCTCGCCAGAGCTTACGGTTTATGAAGATGATGGGGTAACACGAGGTAAAAGAATATTTAATGGTCAAGCCATTCTTCTTAGGGAATAGAGCAAAATATAATAAATGGAGTTGCTGTCGCTTGAACCAATCAGCCGTCATCTTATATACCAGGTCCAGGGTGAATGGGACTGCAGAGAAGTCTGGTGCCTGTTGGTTGCTGGATAACAGATGGGAGGACGACACAGGACGGGTTAGTAGAAGAGTTAAAACTTCATGCAGTTAATGAGTGTTATAGGCTTGCCTAAAGAAATGGGTTTTAAGAGCACGTTTGAAACTTTGGAGGTTAGGTATTAGTCTGATAGTCTGGGGCAGAGCATTCCATAGAATTGGTGCAGCTCTAGAGAAGTCTTGGAGACGCAAGTGGGAGGTCCGCACTAGGGTAGAGTTTAATCTAAGATCACTGGCAGATCTAAGAGCACGAGTTGGGCGATAGACTGAGATAAGAGAGGAGAGGTGACTTTGAGTTATAAAAAAAAACTTTCAGACGTAAAAAAATAAATAAATCAGCAGACTGTGCCTAATTCAAATCAAACCCCTAATAAATTGTCCCACTTCGGTGTTTGAGGTGGATATGTGTGTCACTAAGAGCTAAACACAACGGTCGCAAGTCTCCCTGAAAATTCATCACAGTATGGTACTAGCTGCACTACTAGTGCCAGCAAGCCCAGTCACAAGCAAACCAAAAAAAAATAAAATATAACGCTATTGTTGCCCTAACATGGGCTGTTGGGTTCTTGTAGACTCACTCCTGCCTAACAGTAAGCTAATAGAACACCCTAACGCTATCCCTGCAGCAGCAGCAACTCTCTCCCTAATGGCATCCAGACACAGAATGATCCGAGCAGCACGGGCAGGGGCTAGTCTATTCCAGGGTCACCTGATCTGACCAGCCAACCACTGCTATCGACGTGTAAGGGTACCACGTCATGCTGGGTGGAGTGCAGAGTCTCCTGGCTTGTGATTGGCTCTGTTTCTGGCCGCCAAAAATCAAAATGGCGGGAGATGCCATTTTCTCGAGCGGGCAAAATACTCGTCCGAGCAACGAGCAGTTTCGAGTACGCTAATGCTCGAATGAGCATCAAGCTCGGACGAGTGTGTTCGCTCATCTCTAGTTGCCATCTTTAAATGATATGTGTTCAGGATAGCTTATTGTTATTCTATTATCTATTATTCTATTAATAAATTATATGAATAAAGTTGCAATATCCAATAAAATCATGCAACAAAATGTTATATAATACAAAATGTAATTTCTTGACCAAATAAAAATGTATTCATCTATAAGGAATTCTTAATTGGCACCTTGGGAAAATCTGGACTTGCAAAATGTACATTGGACTAAAAATATTAATTGAAATTTGAGGTAAGTTCTGACGGGCTATTTTTAAAGCACTTCATGAGAAAACATACATTTATCACACTTTTAGCAGATGTTGCCAAGTCTCAGAGCTAAAATGTCAAGTTATTTCTTGTAGTTTTCTATGAGACATTTATTCTATTTAGAGAGATTAAATGTTCACATTAAGACTTAGAAGAAGGGAAGCATTAGACTCCTCACATTTACAAAGTAAATACTGTAGTCACCTAGAACCTGCATTCTAGTGTATGTATTTCCTAAAAAACAACATCTTCTTTTAAAAAGCACTCATCAGTCCTAAGTGATCTTGTTTTATTGCTGTTGGTAATATTTAAATACCAGATTCACATTCTTATGTCTTAAGTCAGGAAGTTTATATAGAAGACAACTCTGCCAGCTGCAGCATTTATGTAAATGTTAAAGGCACACACACACACACACAAAACTATCTATTTTACTTTATCTTCTGTGGTCTTCTATACCTACTCATTGAGACTTTACAAATTAATCATTTGTATTCTATCATTTGTATTCTATCATCATTTGTATTCTAAGAATCAGGTATATATCAAAGAATGATGTTCTATAATTCTCACATTTTGCTGACCTTTTTTTTTTTTTTTTAATCAATTAACTTGTTGCAGGGGGATCCATGATAGCATCCACATATCTTTTGGACTGTGCTGCTTTTTATTTTCATTCTATAAAAATTTCTGAATATTAATGTATCATATCATTTATAGCAAAACACAATAATATTTGCAGCATATTACTTCAGCTTTACTATTTTCAAGAAATCCTTTAATTAAATGATGTGCTAAAATGTACTATTTATTTATTTTCTGTGTCTGGAGATCTGGCAATATGCTTAGTGATAAAATTTATAAAAATAACTAATAAATAACTTATGAGTAGGAAACATAAAAACATAAAATATATATGTAACATAAAAAATATATATATGTAAATCAGTTAAGTAACAAATCGTAGGTCTGTGCATAAATAAACATTATGTTTGCATCTAACTGATACATATATATATATTTATAATAAATTCAGGTCTGAAGTTTTATGTAGGCATTTGCTGTTTGCAGTGGTATTTCATTTGGCTGTATAGACACCAGAACTCCTATCAATCCATAGCATGTTCCCTGCTTTTGCTCTTTCATTCTTCTCCTCTTCTTACACCGAGTTTGAGAATGAAATGTTGCACTGCTGAGAAAATGCCATGAAAATATAACCCAGTGTGTTCCGTAAAAATAAATAAGCAGGGCCACCCAAAATTCAATTAGTGCTAGTGTAGAATGCAGGAAATGGCTGGAGATCCGTCAAGGCAGCCTCAGGCTAGATTCAGGATACGGAACAGTGACAGGAAGACTTGGAGCAGGGAATCAGTCTCAGTGTGAAGATGGCTCTACTCCAAGGAAAACTGCATGCTAATAGGTTAATACTGATTTCCTGAAACATCTAGCTTGGGTATTACAAGATGGAATTCACATTCAAACCTAGGCAATGACTGATTCTCAGACTTTGCTTTTACGGTGATGAAATAACACTAGAAAGTTCACGTCGCATTAGATATTTCGTGTTTTAAGCTTATTAAACATTCAGAGTACAAACTGTGCAGATTTCTTGAAGCCACCTGAATAAGCAACAAGCAAGGCTTGAGAAATTGGTTTGTATTTTAATATGTCCCCGTGAGAAGTTTCCCAAGCTTGGATGGTCATGAATTGGTTAATGTTCCTAACTTCTTTTCATTTATTTTTATAATCTTTCTTAGGGATAGCTGTCCTGTCAATCTCTTTATCACAGGTAACTGTTAGCAAGTTTCCACAGTTATCGCCACATCACAATCAGAGGTGATGTTTTTTGCTGGCATAACTTTCCATGAGTTCCAGTATTATTTCCTGGAAAGAGTAGACTGCAGCTTTTTGGCATAAATATAACCACAAACATAGTTAACATAACAGGTTCTCTCCCATGCACATTTGTGATTCCTCCCATCAGGAAGGCAGCATTTTATAGAGAAGAAAAAACTGAGAAGATTGGTATCCAGTTTCTAGATTGATATTTGTGGAGAAAAATTCATGCAATTGACTGCCCTTCATGTGTAATATTTAGAGATGTGAATCACTAAGTAAACATTACAATGGACGGCCGCTTGAAACCTAAGTATAAAAAGACCATGATTAAGAGGAAACCCACCATCAAAATCCAACAGGATAAACCAGGGACACCTTCTCATAGATTCAGACACTGTGACTGTGGTAATCTTCTTGTATTTGTTAACCGATGACCTCCTTTCTTGTAAAATCAACTTATATAATTATTCTAAAGAGCCTAAAAAGCATTGAGGCGTGTTCCCAGGGCCTCTCAGTGCTGCAGCTTCACAGGCTGTTACAATGAGCAAAGCAGAGCTCCCCTCCCCCTATACTTTTTTTTTCTGCTGCTAGATTACACAGGCAGATTGAGAAGGGTTGGACATGTTCTGCTCATTGTGACAGCCTGTTAAGCTACAGCAATGCCCGGTTCAGGCTCATTAGAATATCTTTAAAAGTTGATTTTAGAAGGAAATAGGCTTTGAAAAACAAATATAACTACAGTTTAATTGTAGTGAATGTAAGAAAATAATGCTAGTCAGAAACATCTAATACATAGCAGTCAAAGTCTCACAGATCTGCTATATCTATCAATATAGTTATTATCTTCTTTAAATGCAAAGTAATGTATATATATATATATATATATATATATATATATATATTTTATTTTTTTTTTAAAGCTTGTCACTTAATTCCACTACTCTTTGCTCTACATTGGTTGCCAATCTTTATGTCTGACTGTGTGATCAGAAGTATGCTGACTCTTCCTCAATCATAGAAACAATGGTCTGTTCTGTTTAAGGATCATTCATTTGTTATCACTAAAACAGCAGTACAGGACATCCAGTTATTCTATAGTTCCTACAGTATATTACAGGACAGCTCATATGAAGTGATTGAATCATATTGGCATGCACTTATGTCACTGTGGAATTTGTGAATGAATGGGCACCTGTACATACAATACCTACAGGTAATGTACTTACAATAAACATACCAGTACAATACAAACAACAATGTATACAAGGTAGTGTGCAATTTATACAGAGGCCAACACAATAAACCAAAATAAATCAATTACCCAGCCATAATTCACCATGTAAAGAATTAACTATATTGAAGGACATCTACCACCTGGATCAAAGATTGTAAGCCAAGCACACTGACATACTGGTGTGTGCAGAATCTGTTCTTCATTTAGCTTATTATGCCCTAGTTTTTACAAAAAATGATTAGTTGTTAATGGAGCTCCCAGTCTCATTTGCATAGTTTTAAAGCCTTTTTTTCCCCAAAAACAATGGCATGAGAAGCTAAAAGAAGAGCAGATCTAACCAGAGGAGGCACACACCAGTATGTCAGTGTGCTTCATCCTGGTGGTAGATGTCCTTTAATATACAGGCAGTTCCCGGGTTACATACAAGATAGGTTCTGTAGGTTTGTTCTTGAGTTGAGTTTGTAAGTCGGAACCGTATACTTTATTATTGTTACCCCAGTCAAAATTTTTTTGGTCTCTGTGACAATTGGATTTTAAAAATGTTGGATTCTTATAAGAACCAGGATTAACACTAAAGCTTCATTACAGACACCTGTGATAACTGTTAAAGCTGTTTATTGTAGCCTAGGACTAAAGTACAGAAAATTACCAAAATCCAGAGGGTCGTATGTAAGTCAGGTGTTCTTAAGTAGGGGACTGCCTGTATTTATAAAAAATTATACAATTCATCCATAAAATGGAGACATTCCACAGTTCAGAAAATCGCTTATACCACTGTAATTACTACATTTTGGGGGCATATTTATCAACCTGTTTCTGACAGAATTCCGTCGCAAAAAGAACCTTTCTACTTTCTGGGTTTTAGGCAGTTTTCCAGCACTATTACAATTAAATGACAAAAGGGTGTGGGCCTTGAAAAAGGGAACATGGCCTTGAGCCAAAAAGTACAATGTTCCAAAAAAAATGCTCATACCCAAAAGGTCCTGACCTGGGCAGCTCCTCTCTGGGACAGGAACGATCCAATCATGGCTACTCTCGCAGCATTCCTCACAGAATTCTGGTCCGTTTTTTGAAGAACATGCACGGGCATATTGAGCTGAGACTGGATCGCTGAACCTGCGTCAAGGGGACTCATCTCTTGGTGACTATGCAGTTCAGTTCCATACCCTGGCCCCAAACTCGCCAAGAACGATGCAAGTTTAAGGATCTGAAGAGCTGTGTCTCGAGCAACATCGCTTAGCATCTGCCTTCCAAAGGCCACTTCAGCCTTCTGCAGAGGAAACAATGCAGGTAGACGGGGCCCGACTTTCTCACCAGGAAAGTGAGAAAGTCAGACGACATCAGGAGGACCTCGCTCTGTATTGTACCATTGGGACTTGTCCTGTTCGTCCTCAGCCTCCGGGAAACGCCTGCACCTAGGGTTCTTGGGAGGCCCTAGGTGAGAGCAAAGCTTCTCCACGCCTGAACATTTCCATGCTCCTCACCTTTTGCATAAATAGCCGAATTTCTGATTCGTTTTGTATATATGTGGATAGATTAAATATCTTAACAGTATTACTGGAATCTCTGGTGATAGGCTTAGTGGTTGGTGTGAACTTAACGCAAGGTATTATTTTTGTCTCTTCTACTTGGGTGTCTTTAAGAGTGACTTTTCTGTTGATGATAGAGTGTCTTGATCTATGTTTTCTGCCTCTTGTTTCTCTTCTAGTCGTTTTTTTTTTTTTGGCCTTAATGGGGCAGCCATGTAGACTTCCTCTATTAGACCGGGGTTTAGTGCATAATTGAACGTCGGTGCAGTGTAAGCATAGTAACTTAAATCTGCTACTTTCCGCCAGTAAAATTGCTCCCCAAACATTTTTTGCCTTCTGCTTGGCACCACCCATCGCTACTTGACCCCTCCCATCACCAGCTGCGTGAAATGGTAAGATCTGCAGTTTTCTACACAGTGCTCACTGCTAAATACACAATGCAGTGGGAGGGACAGCATTGTGTTAAAAACAGGGATAAAATATCCTGTCTGCTCAGGCTGAGATCTGAAGAGACACAGAGCTGTCAATCAAAAGGTGTGGTTCACTGGCAGTCTGGAGAAAGTGTAACTCTTCAGAATTTGAATCTTTGTCTACTCATTTGTATATCAGAAAAACTGATTTAATTAAGGTACAGTGGCAGATAATTTTAGGTGATATGGGGAAGACATTCAACCCTTTACGGGCTTCACTATATTGGATAATTGCATTTATATTATGATATATCTGGCATTTTGGGAAACAGGTATTATTAATTTATATTTCCATCATAGGCGAGGGGGGGGGGAATGATCATCACCCCCAATGACATCAAGCCAGCATTTAAGTGCCATGGAAGGCAGCACCGTTTGCATGTCTTACTGCATTACCAAAAACTGTTTTAAATAAACAGAGAGACTATTGGGCATCAATCTCCCTTAAGAATTTAATAGAAATTTATCACATTGCATTGCAATGCCTGTAAAAGCAGTAAACAGACCAGGACTGTATGTCCTAATTCTGAGCCCCCCAAATGGGCCCTTCCTGCAGGGTCCACCCTAAGCAGTGGCCACTAACTGGGCATCAGTCCCTCCTTCGCCTAAGCGCAGACACATAAGAAGCAAATAAATTACACAAAGGGGAACTCAGCAATCTGGGTCAAAACAAGATAGCAAGCAAAGTACAACATTGAATAATCAGTTGGGAATGTAGCCAATATCGAAAATCCAGAATGAGGTTTGACAGGAGGCTGGACTCTGGAAGTGTGAGAAAGTAGTCCAGCAAATTGTAACTCAAAATTCCAATAGCACGGCAATACTTTGGTGGAAGAATTTACTCTATTGTTCAGTTTGATTTAGTCTCTATGAGGGACATTTATAATTTTTTTGTTTTTGAAATGGTGTATTGACATAGACCTATATATGTGCCTGATTTAACATAGTCTTTTTATGTTGTGATAAATGTCTCCATGTTCTATGTTTTGTTTGCAATTCTTTTATTCTAATTTGTCTTTCAAAATTAATATGTGTGGTTTATTTTATCAATCACATGTTGCGATTTTTAACTTTGAGTTGGTTATTTTCGTTGAAAATAATCACAATTTGTGATTTTATTAATATAATAATTAATACATTCCTCTTGAAACAAATCTAAAAAAGACACAAAACACACGGTAATAATTTGAAGTTTATATATTTATCACTCTTAATTAAAAATATGCAAATGGTCATAAAATAAAATGTAAAAAATGTTTTATGTAAATTATTTGTTTGTAAAGGCAGGTCAACAATTACAAATATAGTAAATGTGAAGATCAGATCTGAATAGATCATCCTTGAAATTAAAGGGTTCACCTGTATTGATTTATAGGGACTAGATATGTAAATATTGCTATATTTAACAAACAGATGGTGGTATCATTTAAGCATGCTTTAAATCATACACGTGCTCCATGGTGGAGTGACTGAGACGTTTTTTTTGTGCAAAAAAAAATTTTTTTACAAAAAACGCAATCGTAAATCCACAGTGTTGCACACCCACAATTATACATTTGTTGCCCTGGGAACATTTGCAAGAATGACATTTATGATTGATTTAGGCAAAAAAAATTGCAATTGACATAAATTGTGCACATTTTTGTACAAAAATTAAACAACATAGAACAGATTTGTAATGATAAATATCCCCATTGGTACACAAAGACAAAGATTAGGGGAGATAAATAACTCTCCTTAAAGAACATTTTTAAGAGCTGTACTTCAAGTATTAGAGATAGACATGGCAAAATCCCAATCAATGACAGCAATAACAGGGGCGGCAGAATAAGCTTTGCTGCAAAAACTGGCTAAACATTTTTAATGCCAGGACAATATGTGAGGACAAAATTAAAATGAATAAAAATCAATGTCCAACAAGCTACTCTGGGAGAGGATCAGACTGGGGATTAAAAAACACTTGACTCTGCTCTGCAAATTTACTTACCATGAGAACAGGAGTGCAGGAGCCGGACACGGACAGTGGGCCCTAATTCTGAGCCCCTCAAATGGTCCATATCTGCTAACTGGGTTAACAATAAGCAGTGGCCAGTAACTTGTTGTCATTCCCTCTCTGCACCAAAGTGTAAACACGTAACAAGACAGACAAATAACACAAAGGGGTAGTTGACAATCAAGGTCTCAACAAGAAAACAAAGAAACTACAAAATTGAATAATTTCCTGAATGTAAATTGAATAGTCAGGAATGTAGCCAATATCGAAAAACCAGAGGAACAAGCAAATTGCAGAATAAGCACAGGGAGAAAGGTAGCAGACTGGGGTGGAGCATACAGGGGGGTTTTTTTCCTTCAACTTTATTACTTTTTGAAGTTTTCAATACAAAACAATCAAATCACATATCATTTTTAAGAAACAACCTTATACTGTAATATACATCAGCAAGATTCATTTCTTTCAAACTTCCCTTTGAATTTTCAAATACAAATATTATAATCATGTATATTCTTACAGAAATCAGCATGATCCACCCCACCCCACCCCTGGAACATACGGGGAGTTAAAGAATACCTCTTTCTTAAATCTCCATACACCCACGAATGGACTGGCCCACCATGGACTGGGGCCCCAGCATCTGCGCCGACAGGAAGCCATGGCAGAGGCCTCTGTGCCCATCGAAGTCCCCTGCTATTAATAGAAATAGTACTCAATTCAGCTGGAATCGGCCGCTCGAGTACTACCCCTGTGATGAAACAGTTACTGCATCTACGTCTTTAAGACACAAATCCATTGTCAGAGTGAGTGTGTTGTGGCAGGATGACTTCCCGGCACACATCACACTCTGACCTTAGATGCAAGATCATTTGATGCCATCATTACACGGACACACATCCTGTTCCCATTCACTCAGTTGCAGAGAGGAGAAGACGGGAGAGAGAACGCTGGGGACGATGAGGTGAGAAAATGTTTTTTTTGTTTTAAACAGGTACAATTTGGGGACACAGAAAATGTGGGGCATCTTGATTATAAAAGCTTTATAAATCAAGTCAATGAATTGTGCCAGTCAGAAATGTAATGAATTGAGGGGGCTTAATTGTATTGTAATGATTTGGGGTACCTAAATGTAATGAACTAATTTGGGGAGCTATGTATGTAATGGATGAATTTTGTGGGGCTATGTAATATAATAATTTTTGGGGGTCTTTTTTGTAATGTAATGATTTGGGGGTCTATATGTAATGTACTATTATGGCTGGTGGCCAATATGTAATGTAAGAATTTGGGGTACCTATATGAAATGTAACAATTTGGGGGCTTTATGTAAAAAAATGATTGGGGTGTTATATTTAATGTTATGATTGGGGAGGGCTATATGTAATGTAAAAATTGGGGGTGCTATATGTAATGACTTAATTTAAGGGGGCCTATATGCAATGCACTAATTTGAAGGAGCCTATATTCATTGCACTAATTTGGGGGGATTATAACTAATGTACTAATTTAAGGGGTCATATATGCAATGCACTAATTTAGTTGGAATCTACATGTAATGTACTAATTTGGGGGCCTGTATGTAATGTAATAATTTGGTGGGGTCTTTATGTATAGTATTTATTTGGGAGGGGTGATTTAATATTTTTGGGGGGAACTATATTTGTGATGTCACCTCTGTATACAAGTGGTCAGGCGATTGGTTGTGAGAGTAGCGATTTTGAGGAGATTATACCTTATAGTAATTAATGGGGAACAAAATGTCTAAAAATAACATCTAAAAGAATTGTAGAAATTTTACATAACATTATTGAAAAGAAGTGCAATATCCATAAAAAAGAGCCTTTTACTGACTTTTAATGACTAAATATGAGGCTGCGGTCACATGTTGGTTGTGTTTTCAATGCTTTTGAAACACATTACAGCAGCTGAGGAGAGGTGATTTGCCTAATTACAATACTGTAAACATTTGCATTTACAAAACACACATGTTAACAAATTGTTAACTCATGTGTTGATGTGTTGTTAACACATGTGTTAACATTGTGTTTGCATTGTATTTTGTAAATGCAAATATTAACAGTAATGAAATTAGACAAATCACCTCTGTTGTAATGCGTTTCAAAACACAACACAATTAAAACAGGGTCCATGAAAAAAAAATCCTTTCTTTGCACCTGCCCTCGAGCAGGTGCAGATTTGCACCTAAAAAGTCACAAAAATAAGCAAAAACAGTGACACATAAGTGAAAAGTAGCACGGAATATCTGGAAAATAAGCCACACTGTACACGTTTGAAAGGTACGGAGAAAGGATGCAGCACTAACAGATGCAATACTTCAAAACTTTAATTCGTGCAAGGGCAGGTACAGGACGCCGACATGCCTTGATTAGAGGCTCATTGTTTGGGCTATAATTCTGCTGAGCAACTCCGAGCTACAAGACCTGCAGCTGATGCCCTTTGTATTTCCATTGCTGACCTCCGACAAATGCTGAGATTGCCGTGTACACGGGAGTAGTGCCAGTACTGCTTTTTCTTGGACCCTAGACAATGCACAGGGTGAAGACTGAGGTGTACTTCATAAATGAAAGCAAAAGTCGCAAAAACGACAAATGTCACAAAATTAGACAATTTAACTAGCAGAAATAAAGATACATGTCCCCTACTATATACAGGTGACACAGTAAGTGACTGGTATTTTTAGTTGCACAGTGTGGAGATATGATGACTGGAGCTGAAGGGGAAATTTTGCATTGATAAGTCATGGCACTTCTGGACCTTTATGAGGTCGTCATGAACTACTTGACTGAAAGGAGAAGACTTATCACTTGTGAGATACCAGATGCCACTTCAGCCTGTGTCAGAGTAGTCCAGTCGTAATTAAAATCCTTCTAATGTGTGACAATTCTTAGGCCACATTCTAATGGACCAGATCCTGGGAGTAGCACATGGCCAGGTGTAGGAGGATAAGCCGACTGACTCTGCGGTGTTTGCCATAAACCTTGATAGGGGTCGTTATCTGGCCACAAATTGTGCGTCTGAATGATGGGCCCACTGTGATGTGAATTTCCCCACTGTGGGACTAATAAAGGATTGGCTTATATGGACTTGTGCATGAGGCCTTTCGCCTGTCCAAGCCCCTGTCTCTCGGCTCCTCCCCACCCAAAATGGGCCTGGGGGCCAGAAGCGTTTACTTTGAAAAAATTATAATTTTCAAAGCAGGCGGGGTCGTTTGAATATTTCACCTAGGAATAATGGAATAGCATAGTGGTTCTATTTTTAATAGTTTTTTTCGTAAATGGTTCCACGATTAAGAGCGACAGTATGAGGCATCCATATTGCGCTGCTATGATTGCAACTTCAGGTCTCCAGCATGGCGGCGACAGATGGGCCGAGTTCCACTATGTATCTGGTGAAACACCTGAAAATTCTGCCTGACACAGCTCGTTTGATAAGGGGATGATGTGCTGTATATACTCTCGTGCTCCAGCGTCTGGGGTATAGAGAGTTGAAAGTTGCGCATGGAGACATTGGTGGACGCTGTGGAGGATCGTGGAGGCAAAATGGACAGGAAACAGCAGGGGCAGTATGCATGGATGCCTCTGAGGCTGCCTAATCTTGGGATGGAGCTGGCGGTCCGCTGCCAGGCGAGCTTTCGCCTGTCCAAGCTCCTGTCTCTCGGCTCCTCCCCACCCAAAATGGGCATGGGGGCCAGAAGCGTTTCCTTTGAAAAAAGTATCATTTTCAAAACAGGCGGGGGCTAAAAACATCAAGGCCAGCCACAAGCAAATCAACAATATATATAACGCTATTGTAGGCCTAAGAAAGTCGGTTGGGTTCTTGTATGCCTCGTTTCTAGCACACAAGAACTGGATTTTAAGTCACTTTAAGTTTTGAAAAAAAAAAAACAATCGTCAGACTCTGCCTAATTCAATCAAACCCCTAATAAATTGTCCCACTTAGGTGTTTGACATGTGTGTGTCACTAAGAGCTGAATATAACGTTTGCAAGTCTCCCTGTAAATTCCTTACAATATGGTACTAGCTGCACAAATTGAGAATTTTTGTGACCAACGAATATATTGTTAAACAAAATAATTTTTTTTTGTGATATGACTGACTTTCCAAAAAGTTGAACATTTAGAATTTGGAAAACATTTCTTTCCAAATTTTCGCCAATTTTCCATTTATTCATAAATAAATACTAAATATATTGCCTAAATTTCTCAACCAACACGAATACAATGGGGCACATTTAATTACCCGCCGGAGGAGTTCACAGAAAGTGCATTGTCTGACAAGAATGCACTCTGCCTTGATTCTCTAAGATCGTACACCCAATATCCTGCATGTGTCGCTTCCCCGCTCAGGTCCGCCAGAATTCACCTTCTTCCTGGTGCATGTAAGTGCTTGATCTTGCGACACAATTTGAAGTTAAATCCTGTGTTCAGTCCGGCAGGCCCCACGATTTCTGTTGCATGAAAGCCAGCGCAGCTGCGCCACAATCTGATTGCGCCTGTTAAATATCTGTCACAGCCGTGCAAAACCCAAAAACGTTGGAAAGTCCAACGAAAGTGCGTCTCCAGACCCTTAGTAAATAAGCCCCAATGTGTCAAAGGGTTTGGGGGTAAATGGACCGTCTGGACCACCCCGGGAGATGCTACTAGCCGACACCTGAGACCGGAGTCTAAGTGGCACCTGGTCTTCACCAGAACCTGCCGCAAAGCGGGATGGACCTGCTGCGGCCGGGGGCCACCAGGTCGTTCCACAGGTGCAACTAGCCTGCGGTGGCAGCCAAGTTAGAGGTACAGATTCAGTGGGCTGTCACGTAGTAGGGAACAGGCACGTAGTCAAGGTAGGCGGCAAAGATGCAAGGTCAAAGTTCAAGTCCGAGGTCAGCAACAGGAGATCAGCAGAAACAGGAACAAGGAACAGGCTAGGAACAAATGCTGGGAAAAGGAAGCTTTCTCTTCTCATGATATAGCTCAAAGATCCAGTGGGGAATGATGGGAGCCATCGGTCTTTAATGAAAACCCGGAACTGGCCAGCGCCAATCAGTGGTGCACTGGCCCTTTAAATCTTCAAGTGCCGGCAAGCGCGCACCCTAGGGAGCGAGGACATGTGTGGCCTAGTCTGGACGGGAGCAGGAGCATGGAGAGGTGAGTGTGGGCCATGGACCGGGGCAGTGGCGCCACGGAGAGGGGCACGGGTGTGCCTACAATCCGAGGCATGGATCGCAGGGACAACTGTGACAGTGTCACGAAAAAAAACTATCTCAAAATCACTTGGATATATTAAAGCTTTCCAAAGTTATGACCACTTATAGTGACATGTCAGATTTAAAAAAAAGGGCCTTGTCAGGAAGGTTCAAAATGGCTAAGTCATTAAGGGGTTAACACCGGGGTTATTCCCATGATGGACTTCATAAGACACCACCGTTTGATCTTCATTTATTTGTTCCCCTATAAACTACCTTTTGTGCACCAAAAGAGGGAATTTTCCAAAGGTCCTAAACTCCATCTTCCAATAACACCCCACAGTGGTGTTGTAGGAGAACTATTTCTCAAAGCTTTATTCCTACTATATCCCACTATATTCCTAAATAACTATAATTATGTCCTATCATGTAGTGAATCACATAAGAATCCTAATTTGTTATATTCCACAGTTGTGCAGAAAGAAAATACTGTAAATATAATGTACATAATTTAATGCTGTACATGTTTTTTTCCCCATCCACAAAAATTCCCTTAAAGGGAACCTGTCAATAGGGACCTCATTTTCACTAAATACACATTGCAGAAGCCCATTACAGCTAAATTACAAAGGTGAGGGGCTAAGGCCCCTTCCACACTAGCGTTTTTCACGCGCGAGTTCTGCGCGTGCTTTTGACGCGCAAAACTTGCATTGCACTCTGTCCCATTGTTTCCAATGGGTCTTTCCTCATTTGCGTTGTTTTGCACGCGCGTGCTTGCGTTTGTTTTGACGCGCGTCAAAATCGCAGCATGCTCTACTTTTGCGTTTCACGCGCGTTTTTCCCGCCCCATTCAAGTCTATGGAGACGCATCAAAAATGCATTGCACTCGCAAGCATTGCAAGTGCAATGCGAGTGCAATGCGTTTTAAATGTATGGGTTGCTAGGTGACATGAATAATTCCCCTGCTCGCGATCGCGCATTTAATTTAAAAAACACAGTGAAGAACAGTGAAGAATAGAATAAAAACAGTGAACACAGTGAACACAGGATCATTTAAGTGAAAAACACAGTAAAGAACACAGTGAAGAATAGATTACAGATGTTCGGCACATCTGCTTACTTGTCGGGAGATACGCGCGGAACGGTGCGAATAAAATAGCATGTGAAGAACAATATATATGTGTGTAAAGAACACATTGCAGATGTTTCCATACATCTGCAATGTCTTCTTCACACATATATATTGATCTTCACATGCTATTTTGTTCGCACCGTTCCGCGCGTATCTCCCAACAAGTAAGCAGATGTGCCGAACATCTGTAATCTATTCTTCACTGTGTTCTTTACTGTGTTTTTCACTTAAATGATCCTGTGTTCACTGTGTTCACTGTTTTTATTCTATTCTTCACTGTTCTTCACATCTGCTAACTTGTCGGGAGATAATATACGCGCGGAACAGTGAAGAAAAGATGTTTGCATACATCTGCTAACTTATCTGAAGACATTCTTTTTCAATTAAATAAAAAATATTATTCCCGAACCATGGTCCCTTTGAAAAAGTCCAATTGACTTAAAAAAACGCGCGTGAAAAACGCACCGAAAACGCAAAAAAACGCGAACAACACGCGCGTGAAAAACGCAAAAACGCTAATGACTCCAAGGAAAAATGGAACAAAAACGCAGCCAAAAACGTCAGTTTTTCACGCATTGCACCCTGACGTGAAATGCAACGCTAGTGTGGAAGGGGCCTAAGAGCTGAGGAATGAGCGTCACACACAAGTCATGTGTTGTTTTTTGAAATAAAGCCAAACCAAAGCCAACCCATGGGACTAGACAGATGATTTTGTCAGGAAGCCAGGTAAGTTATAACACACAATTATGTTGTAATGCAAGTGCTTGGTGAAGGCAGAAAGGCATAATTGCAATGCAGGTGTAATGGGTTCTGCAACCTTTCTTTAGTGAAAATGAGATCCTTGGTCGCAGGTTCCCTTTAATGTTTCATTGATTTTTAAAATGTTTAATGACAATGTTATCGAACAATTCTGTAACACAAATAATACTTGCGGAAACATTACCATATTTAATGACAGAGTTCTAACTGGCATAGATAGATTCAACTTCGCCCATACCCCAAATTTAGCCCTTATTTAAAAATCAGGGGTTTTATATTTAATTTGATATATTCCCTCAGATCTTTACTTACTACTATTCCTAAATATTTAAAACTATCCAACACTGGTAGCTGCCTCAGACTGTATTCAGTACCCTTTGTTATGGCCAACATCATACAAGAGGATATGGACCAATTTATGAAAATTTTCCATACAGCTTACTCAACCAAAGATAGATTTAACAATGTGTTCTGATAAGTCCAAAAAAAGAAGCAAATAATCAGCATACAGCAAAATATTATCCACCCTGGGACCTGAGAACTAGATCTAAGAACACATACTAATGGCTCCAAAATAGAGATGAGCGAACATACTCGTCCGAGCTTGATGCTCGTTCGAGCATTAGCGTACTCGAAACTGCTCGTTGCTCGGACGAATACTTCGCCCGCTCGAGAAAATGGCAGCTCCCGCCGTTTTGCTTTTTGGCGGCCAGAAACAGAGCCAATCACAAGCCAGGAGACTCTGTACTCCACCCAGCATGACGTGGTACCCTTACACGTCGATAGCAGTGGTTGGCTGGCCAGATCAGGTGACCCTGGGATAGACTAGCCGCTGCCCGCGCTGCTCGGATCATTCTGTGTCTGGATGCCGCTAGGGAGAGAGCTGCTGCTGGTCAGGGAAAGCGTTAGGGTGTTCTATTAGAATAGTGTTAGGCAGGAGTGATTCAACAAGAACCCAACAGCCCTTCTTAGGGCTACAATAACGTTATACTTTTTTTTTTTTGTTTGCTTGTGGCTGGGCTTGCTGGCACTAGTAGTGCAGCTAGTACCATATTGTGAGGAATTTGCAGGGGGACTTGCTACCGTTGTGTTTAGCTCTTAGTGACACACATATCCACCTCAAACACCAAAGTGGGAAAATTTATTAGGGGTTTGATTTCAATTAGGCACAGTCTGCCATTTACTTTTTATTTTACGTTTATTTTTTTAATAACTCGGTGTCATCTCATCTGGCATAGCAGTGTGCTTTCATACTTGGCTAGAAAATAGCCATAGGAGAATCCAAACGGCTTACTTACGCCTACAGTAGCGTTATATATATTTGATTTCTGGTTGATCTGCTGGTGGCTGTACTTGCTGCAGTGCATCTACTAGCAAATTGTGAGCAATTTGTAATGAGATTTGCGACCACTGTGTTTTGCGCTTAGTGACGCACATATCCATCGCAAAGACCGAAGTGGGAAAATTTATTAGGGGTTGGATTTCAATTAGGCACAGTCTGCCATTTCCTTTTTTATTTTACGTTTATTTTTTTAATAACTCAGCGTCATCTCATCTGGCATAGCAGTGTGCTTTCATACTTGGCTAGAAAATAGCCATCGGAGAATCCAAACGGCTTACTTAAGCCTACAGTAGCGTTATATATATTTGATTTCTGGTTGATCTGCTGGTGGCTGTCCTTGCTGCAGTGCATCTACTAGCAAATTGTGAGCAATTTGTAGTGAGACTTGCGACCACTGTGTTTTGCGCTTAGTGACGCACATATCCATCGCAAAGACCGAAGTGGGAAAATTTATTAGGGGTTGGATTTCAATTAGGCACAGTCTGCCATTTCCTTTTTTATTTTACGTTTATTTTTTTAATAACTCAGCGTCATCTCATCTGGCATAGCAGTGTGCTTTCATACTTGGCTAGAAAATAGCCATCGGAGAATCCAAACGGCTTACTTACACCTACAGTAGCATTATATATATTTGATTTCTGGTTGATCTGCTGGTGGCTGTCCTTGCTGCAGTGCATCTACTAGCAAATTGTGAGCAATTTGTAGTGAGACTTGCGACCACTGTGTTTTGCGCTTAGTGACGCACATATCCATCGCAAAGACCGAAGTGGGAAAATTTATTAGGGGTTGGATTTCAATTTGGCACAGTCTGCCATTTCCTTTTTTATTTTACGTTTATTTTTTTAATAACTCAGCGTCATCTCATCTTGCATAGCGGTGTGCTTTCATACTTGGCTAGAAAATAGCCATCGGAGAATCCAAACCGCTTACTTACGCCTACAGTAGCGTTATATATATTTGATTTCTGGTTGATCTGCTGGTGGCTGTCCTTGCTGCAGTGCATCTACTAGCAAATTGTGAGCAATTTGTAGTGAGACTTGCGACCACTGTGTTTTGCGCTTAGTGACGCACATATCCATCGCAAAGACCAAAGTGGGAAAATTTATTAGGGGTTTGATTTCAATTAGGCACAGTCTGCCATTTCCTTTTTTATTTTACGTTTATTTTTTTTAATAACTCAGCGTCATCTCATCTGGCATAGCAGTGTGCTTTCATACTTGGCTAGAAAATAGCCATCGGAGAATCCAAACGGCTTACTTACGCCTACAGTAGCGTTATATATATTTGATTTCTGGTTGATCTGCTGGTGGCTGTCCTTGCTGCAGTGCATCTACTAGCAAATTGTGAGCAATTTGTAGTGAGACTTGCGACCGCTGTGTTTTGCGCTTAGTGACGCACATATCCATCGCAAAGACCGATATGGGAAAATTTATTAGGGGTTGGATTTCAATTAGGCACAGTCTGCCATTTCCTTTTTTATTTTACGTTTATTTTTTTAATAACTCAGCGTCATCTCATCTGGCATAGCAGTGTGCTTTCATACTTGGCTAGAAAATAGCCATCGGAGAATCCAAACGGCTTACTTACGCCTACAGTAGCGTTATATATATTTGATTTCTGGTTGATCTGCTGGTGGCTGTCCTTGCTGCAGTGCATCTACTAGCAAATTGTGAGCAATTTGTAGTGAGACTTGCGACCACTGTGTTTTGCGCTTAGTGACGCACATATCCATCGCAAAGACCGAAGTGGGAAAATTTATTAGGGATTGGATTTCAATTTGGCACAGTCTGCCATTTCCTTTTTTATTTTACGTTTATTTTTTTAATAACTCAGCGTCATCTCATCTGGCATAGCAGTGTGCTTTCATACTTGGCTAGAAAATAGCCATAGGAGAATCCAAACGGCTTACTTACGCCTACAGTAGCGTTATATATATTTGATTTCTGGTTGATCTGCTGGTGGCTGTCCTTGCTGCAGTGCATCTACTAGCAAATTGTGAGCAATTTGTAGTGAGACTTGCGACCGCTGTGTTTTGCGCTTAGTGACGCACATATCCATCGCAAAGACCGAAGTGGGAAAATTTATTAGGGGTTGGATTTCAATTAGGCACAGTCTGACATTTCCTTTTTTATTTTACGTTTATTTTTTTAATAACTCAGCGTCATCTCATCTGGCATAGCAGTGTGCTTTCATACTTGGCTAGAAAATAGCCATAGCAATAGGATAGCATCGTTTGGTTTTAAAAACTAAAAAACACAAAAAAAAAAAAAAAAGTTAAAAAAAAAATACAAGTTATAACTCTCATTTTCAAAATGTTTAACCCGAGGGCTAGGGGTAGAGGACGAGGGCAGGGACGTGGGCGTCCAACTACTGCAGGGGTCAGAGGCCGTGGTCCTGGGCGGGGTGAGACACCACCTGCTTATGAGGGAGCAGGGGAACGCCGCAGAGCTACACTCCCTAGGTTCATGTCTGAAGTTACTGGGACTCGTGGTAGAGCACTGTTGAGGCCAGAACAGTGCGAACAGGTGATGTCGTGGATTGCCGACAATGCTTTGAGCAATTTGTCCACCAGTCAGTCTTCCACGCAGTCCACCCATGTCACCGAAATCGGCACTCCTCCAGCTCCTGCACCTCAGCCTCCTCCCCCCCAGTCTGCCCCCTCCCAGGAAAATTTGGCATTTGAACCGGCATACTCTGAGGAACTGTTTTCTGGACCCTTCCCACAGTCACAAACCACTTGTCCGGTTGCTGCTGAGCAATTTTCCGATGCCCAGGTTTTCCACCAGTCGCAGTCTGTGGGTGATGATGACCTTCTTGACGTAGTGGAAGAAGTGTGTAAAGAGGTGTCCGACGATGAGGAGACACGGTTGTCAGACAGTGGGGAAGTTGTTGTCAGGGCAGGAAGTCCGAGGGGGGAGCAGACTGAGGGATCGGAGGATGATGAGGTGACAGACCCAAGCTGGGTTGATAGGCCGGGTGAACACAGTGCTTCTGAGACGGAGGAGAGTCCTCGACCAGAACAGGTTGGAAGAGGCAGTGGTGGGGCCAGACGGAGAGGCAGGGCCAGAGCTGGTGCATCAGCGCCAAATGTGTCAACTAGTGAAGCTCCCGTGGCGAGGGCTCCTGCGGCGAGGGCTAGATTTTCAGAAGTCTGGAGGTTCTTTAAGGAAACACCGGATGACCGACGGACTGTGGTGTGCAACATTTGCCAAACCAGGATCAGCAGGGGTTCCACCACTGCTAGCTTAACTACCACCAGTATGCGCAGGCATATGAATGCTAAACACCCCACTCAGTGGCAACAAGCCCGTTCACCTCCGGCCGTGCACACCACTGCTCCTTCCCCTGTGTCAGCTGATAGTCAGCCCCCTGCCCAGGACCCTGCCACAAAAACCCCATCGTCGCCTCCACGATCCTCCACAGCATCCACCAGCGTTCAGCTCTCCATACCCCAGACGCTGGAGCGGAAACGCAAATATAGTGCAACCCACCCGCACGCCCAAGCCCTTAATGTCCACATCTCCAGATTGCTTAGCCTGGAGATGCTGCCCTATAGGCTAGTAGAGACCGAGGCCTTTCGCAACCTCATGGCGGCGGCCGCCCCTCAGTATTCGGTCCCCAGCCGCCACTACTTTTCCCGATGTGCCGTCCCAGCCCTGCACCAGCACGTGTCAGACAACATCATCCGTGCCCTGACCAACGCCGTTTCTGACAAGGTCCACCTGACCACGGACACGTGGACGAGTGCTGCCGGGCAGGGCCACTATATATCGCTGACGGCACATTGGGTTAACTTGGTGGAGGCTGGGACCGAGTCTGACCCTGCGGCTGGTCATATACTGCCGACGCCGAGGATTGCGGGGCCTACCTCGGTCCAGGTGTTTCAGGCCTACTATGCCTCCTCCTCCTCCCACCCCTCCTCCACCTCCTCCTCTGAACTACCATCCGTGGGCATGGCGCCATCAGTCGGTAGCTCTAGGCACAGCAGCAGTGCCGTCGCTAAGCGACGGCAGGCGGTGCTCAAACTACTGAGCCTAGGCGATAAAAGGCACACCGCCCAAGAACTATTACAGGGCATCACGGCGCAGACTGATCTGTGGCTGGCACCGCTGAACCTGAAGCCAGGCATGGTTGTGTGTGACAACGGCCGTAACCTGGTGGCGGCTCTGCAACTCGGCAGACTGACACATGTGCCATGCCTGGCCCATGTGTTAAATCTGATAGTTCAGCGTTTCCTCAAGACATACCCCAATCTGTCTGATTTGCTCATGAAGGTGCGCCGCATCTGTGCGCATTTCAGGAAGTCCAGCACAGATGCTGCCACTCTCAGGGCAGCGCAGCGCCGCCTCCAACTGCCCGCTCACCGACTGTTGTGCGACGTGCCCACGAGGTGGAATTCAACACTGACCATGTTATCCAGAGTTTACCAGCAGCGCCGAGCGATTGTAGACTGCCAGATGTCAACTTCCACCAGAACTGGTAGTCAGGTCAGTCAGCTTCCTCAAGTCTACAATGAGGAGTGGACGTGGATGTCTGATATCTGTCAGGTGCTGAGTAACTTTGAGGAGTCAACACAGATGGTCAGTGGCGATGCCGCCATCATCAGCCTCACCATCCCGCTGCTTGGCCTGTTGAAAAACTCTCTGATCAGCATGAAGTCGGAAGCTTTGCGCTCGTCACAAGAGACGGGGGAAGAAGATTCCCTTGTTGATAGCCAAAGCACCCTTAGGTCTGTTTCTCAGCGCATATCGGAGGAGGTGGAGGTGGAGGAGGATGAGGAGGAAGAGGAGGAGAATGTTGGCGAGACACAAGAGGGGACCATTGTTGAGTCCTTCACTGTTCAGCGTGTATGGGCAGAAGAAGAGGAGTTGGAGGAGTTGGAGGAGGAGGAAATGGACAGTCAGGCCAGTGAGGGGAGTGAATTCTTACGCGTTGGTACTCTGGCGCATATGGCAGATTTCATGCTAGGCTGCCTATCCCGTAACCCTCGCGTTCAAAGAATTTATTCCAGCACCGATTACTGGGTGTTCACTCTCCTGGACCCACGGTACAAGCAAAATCTTTCCACTCTCATCCCTGGAGAGGAAAGGAGTGTGAGAATGCATGAATACCAGCAGGCCCTGGTGCACAAGCTGAAACAGTATTTCCCTTCTGACAGCGCTAGCGGCAGAGTGCGTAGTTCTGCGGGACAAGTAGCGAGGGAGAGTAGGCGAGCAGGCAGCTTGTCCAGCACTGGCAAGGGTACGCTTTACAAGGCTTTTGCCAGCTTTATGTCACCCCAGCAAGACACTGTCACCTGTCCCCAGTCTCGGCAGAGTAGGGCTGATCTTTACAGAAAGATGGTGAGGGAGTACGTAGCTGACCATACCATCGTCCTAAATGATCACACAGCTCCCTACAACTACTGGGTTTCAAAGCTGGACATGTGGCACGAACTGGCGCTGTACGCCTTGGAGGTTCTTGCCTGCCCTGCCGCTAGCGTCTTGTCCGAGCGGGTTTTCAGTGCAGCTGGTGGCATCATCACCGATAAGCGTACACACCTGTCGACTGACAGCGCTGACAGGCTGACGCTTATTAAGATGAATAAAGCCTGGATTTCTCATAATTTCCAATCTCCACCAGTTGAAGGAAGCTCAACCTGAATAATTTATCCACTCCTCCTCCTCCTCATTTTCCTCCTTCTCCTCCTCTTTGTACAGTAAAGCAGAGGAAACTGGCTATTTTTTGACAGGGCCCACTGGCTCTAGCTATAGTACTTTATGCATTTAATTTTTCTGGAGGTCCACCGACCCGGTCCTCTGTTTTAAACAATTTTTGGGAGTGCCACATACAGGCACTCAATCTATTCAATTTTTCTGGAGGGCCACCTACCTGCTCCTCTGGTTTGAAAACTTTTTTGGACTGCCACATACAGGCACTCAATCTATTTCATTTTTCTGGAGGGCCACCTACCTGCTCCTCTGGTTTGAAAACTTTTTTGGACTGCCACATACAGGCACTCAATCTATTCAATTTTTCTGGAGGGCCACCTACCTGCTCCTCTGGTTTGAAAACTTTTTTGGACTGCCACATACAGGCACTCAATCTATTCCATTTTTCTGGAGGGCCACCTACCTGCTCCTCTGGTTTGAAAACTTTTTTGGACTGCCACATACAGGCACTCAATCTATTCCATTTTTCTGGAGGGCCACCTACCTGCTCCTCTGGTTTGAAAACTTTTTTGGACTGCCACATACAGGCACTCAATCTATTCCATTTTTCTGGAGGGCCACCTACCTGCTCCTCTGGTTTGAAAACTTTTTTGGACTGCCACATACAGGCACTCAATCTATTTCATTTTTCTGGAGGGCCACCTACCTGCTCCTCTGGTTTGAAAACTTTTTTGGACTGCCACATACAGGCACTATCCAAATTAAATTGTCTCCATAGCAGCCTCCACACGTTGTCTCCATTGCTACCTCCAAAAGTCGTCCATATTGCTGCCTCCATACATCGTCCCTTTATCAAACGAGGTGTGTCAGGCAGAAATTTGGGTTGTTTTCATGGATTCCACATCAAAGTTGTTAACTTTGTCGCCACCCAGCTGTGTTATCCACAAAATATACTGGCAAACTTTTATCAGTTACCGATATTATTTCAGCGCTTCTTGCGCATCTGTTTACATTCCCCTCACGCGCCATATCCTAAACTTATAAGAACGGTACTACACTTGATCTTATACAAAAGGTTCTTAGAAGTGCTGTTTGGGGAGTAGCCTAGAGACACGGGCTTGGATTGGCGAAAGCTCGCCTGGCAGCGGAGCGCCAGCTCCATGCCAAGATCCAACTAACATAGTTTTAACTGCAGCACCTTTAATCTACTACTAGTTCACTGCCTCCATACATGGTCCCCTTATCAAACGAGCTGTGTCAGGCAGAATTTTGGGTTGTTTTCATGGCTTCCATGTTAACTTTGTCGCCACCCTGCTGTGTAATCCACAAAATATACTGGCAAACTTTTATCATGTACCGATATTATTTGAGCGCTTCTTGCTCACCTCCTTTGGTTCCTCTCTGCCACCCATTGGTTTGAAGCCTGAGTCCATTTAGGGTATGTCGCCATGCCTCTCCCTAGCCTGCCGCTGCTGCCGCTGCCTCTGCATGCCGTCCCCTATAGTGTCAGGGTCAATTATTGGATGTTTTAGATGCTATCTAGCTTCATTCTGTCACTCTGTCATGGCCATGCTGTTGCCCATAGTTTTGGCATAATGGTGCGATTAAGCAGCCTCAGAGGCATCCATGCATGCTGCCCCTGCTGTTTCCTGTCCATTTCCGTGGTGTTTCCATCCTTTTCTGAGGTTCCCAGGTGTTTGGCCAAGCTTCCCTGTGCAGAGCCTTGGTCCCCTTGAAAAATGCTCGAGTCTCCCATTGACTTCAATGGGGCTCGTTATTCGAGACGAGCACTCGAGCATCGGGAAAAGTTCGTCTCGAATAACGAGTACCCGAGCATTTTAGTGCTCGCTCATCTCTACTCCAAAACAATTGCAAGAAACAGAGGAGACAGAGGGCACCCCTATGAGGCAAAGTACAGGAGCTGCCCTCCCAGTTACCCCAACAAATAGCAATTTCACCCACCATATATGGTGATTATCAAATCCCATCTCTAGGACCCTGTCTGCTTACTGGATCAACACTAAGCAGTGGCCAGTAACTGAGCGTTGGTCCCCCCTGTGCAAAAGTGTAGACATGCAACATGACAGACAAACAAATAACAAAGGGGAAGTTAACAATCCAGGTCACAACAAGATAGCAAGGATACAAAATTGAATAATCAGCAGAAAAGTCAGGAATGTAGCCAGGATCAAAAATCCAGAAGAACAAGCGAATTGTAGAATAAGGATAGGGAGAAAGCTAGCCGATACACTATCTGACCAGGATGATGCAAACAGGGTTAATATCAGAGTGCTCTAGGTCAGAGAGGCTCTGAACGCGTCAGAGCCTTAACCCTTACTGGTTCAGAGCAAGGATTGTAGAGAGCCAGCAGTCCAGCACATAGACCACCAGGTGGAACTTAGAGCCTTCTCAGCTTCACAGTATGAACTGCAAGACACAGATGTAACAGTGGCATGAAGCTAAAGTATATCTTGTTATCCATCTCGATATGTCCTGCCCCCACACATTCACACACATGACTGCATAGGTTTATTTTAGTTTGGTGTTCTAATAGTACATAAAAACTGTATCTTGTCTTGTTAAAACTACATTTGAATAAAGAAAAATTGAAGGAGAAAAAGAAATGTAATTAAGAAAAAGTTTATAAAGCTGTTTATTCTGTGCGAGGAACATTATATGAAATATACACTCACCGGCCACTTTATTAGGTACACCATGATAGTAACGGGTTGGACCCCCTTTTGCCTTCAGAACTGCCTCAATTCTTTGTGGCATAGATACAACAAGTTGCTGGAAGCTCTTCAGAGATTTTGCTCCATATTGACATGATGGCATCACACAGTTGCCGCAGATTTGTCGGCTGCACATCCATGATGCGAATCTCCCATTCCACCACATCCCAAAGATGCTCTATTGGATTGAGATCTGGTGACTGTGGAGGCCATTTGAGTACAGTGACCTCATTGTCATGTTCAAGAAACCAGTCTGAGATGATTCCAGCTTTATGACATGGCGCATTATCCTGCTGAAAGTAGTCATCAGATGTTGGGTACATTGTGCTCATAAAGGGATGGACATGGTCAGCAACAATACTCAGGTAGGCTGTGGCGTTGCAACGATGCTCAATTGGTACCAAGGGGCCCAAAGAGTGCCAAGAAAATAGATGGTTGTGCGTGAAAATCCCAGTAGATCAGCAGTTTCTGAAATACTCAGACCAGCCCTTCTGGCACCAACAACCATGCCACGTTCAAAGGCACTCAAATCACCTTTCTTCCCCATACTGATGCTCGGTTAGAACTGCAGGAGATTGTCTTGACCATGTCTACATGCCTAAATGCACTGAGTTGCCGCCATGTGATTGGCTGATTATAAATTAAGTGTTAACGAGCAGTTGGACAGGTGTACCTAATAAAGTGGCCGGTGAGTGTATATTATATATATGGTGACTTCCCCAGCCTTATCCCTGAGGAAGTCACCAACGGGTGACAAAACGCATGGGGTCTGCCCACCTCCCCCTCTCTCTGCTTACACCTATCGAGTCTCTTTATTTCATATGGACCCTAAATGTTGGGTATTGTATCACGTGGCTATAGCTAAAGGGTCTTTCTACATTGACTCACAGGTATATCCAGATTTTTGGAAAGTCATTTTGATGTTTTCTATCACCACATTTCATTCAGTGTTTGAGGCAGATTGCATTACATCGCATTTGGAGTATTTTTAAGTGGTTTTATTGTCCCAGTTTTTGTGCCATTTCATGTGTGATACTTTGTGACAATTTGTGTGATACTAATTACTAATATACTTCATTAAGAATTGTTGCTTAGTTTGAAAAGAAACAGGCTGCAAAGTATCCCTTACTTATATTGTTACTTCTGCATTTTTGAGGCAGATCCAACTACCAGGCTGAAGATGAGACTCTCTCTCCTCTCCTCTCTTTTGTTAACACAACTCTCCCTGCCCGTAGTATGCAATTATTTTCAGACATCAAGATGAAAGTGAATGGGTTAATCCTGCCTGCTTAAAGCTGTGTAAAAAAATCACAGGGAGATTTGATGTAAATTCATAGTCAGATTTATAGTCACACACTATTTAGGCTTGAATATGGGAGCCCTGAAGTTTGCTTACAACATAAGCAGAAGTATACTCCCCCCAATATTAAAAATGATCTCAAATGATGGTTACTCTTTCAGCCAATATAGAGAGGATTCAAGTTAAGCCTTCTCTTTACAGGGCATATTTCTGCTTTACTATACTAGCATTCAGTGCTGACACCAATTGCAAGTGTTAATTCTTTAACTCTGTGGTCAAACCTGGCTGCATCGCTTAAAGGATATTTACCAGCAGAATAAGGCTCATAAGCATAAGGCTAATTTGGTTGACTTTTGATGGAAGAAGGCCATGGTTAATAAACATAAGAAGATCACCACAGTAGCAGTGCCTGGATCTATGTGTAAGTGTCCCTGGTTTATCATTTTGATGGAATATTTCCTTTAAATGGCCATATTGGATTTGATTCAGGAGCAACTTACCAATATAATTTATAGTACAATAGGTTGTATAGTCCAGTTACATTATGGTGGTGGGGCATAACATTAAAAAAAAAAAAAAAAAGAATTAAGAATTATAAGAAAAATAAGAATTAAGGCTGCAAAAAAAAAGCTTGTTTCTTTTTGTTAATTTTAATGTGTTTTGATTTTTTTTGCCCATTTTCTTAGTACTTGGGATGGTGCCGTTAGCAAGTACAATTTG
This sequence comes from Engystomops pustulosus, assembly GCF_040894005.1. Taxonomy (NCBI): domain Eukaryota; kingdom Metazoa; phylum Chordata; class Amphibia; order Anura; family Leptodactylidae; genus Engystomops; species Engystomops pustulosus. The sequence continues at coordinate 81,986,683 of NC_092415.1, read as the reverse complement.
TACCATATATGACACTATGGCACGGGTAACAGAGGTGGCACTCAGAGCCCTGTCTATGGGCACTCAGGCCATCGCCCCAGGACTGAGTCCACCAAATCCACTGAATCTTCCTGCATTCCCAGGCAATTGCTCTCACCGCTATTTTAAAGCGACACTTCATTGACTGTTTGGAACTGCGGGAGGTCATCTTTGGAGGTCATCATCCTTTTGGACCAACCATTCTTCCTGTACAGAGAGACCCTGGAGAGAAGCTACAATGATGGTCTGAATTTTCCTTCTATCAACTGTATTGGTGGCCTCAGGCGGCTGATACAAATAAAAGATGTGGAAGAATAGGTTACAATGAGTTACTGCTTAAAAAAATGGTTAATAAGTGGATTTTGGTTGTTGTTTTGGCACTCGGTCTCTAAAAGGTTCGCCATCACTGATATATGACAAACTGATAAAGTTTACAGAAGTTGAGAGAATATACACTGAAAATGTAAAAGGTTTTTACTTTTTGAGGGGATTAAAACACAGAAGGTCTGTGGCAATAAGTGGTTAGTGAACAATCCTATTTGCATTGCACATACTGTACAATAGACCAAGATTTTCATCTATAACTCCATGCCATATTTTTAAAACAATCCTGTACTTGAATAGTGAGAGTGATTCCACATCAGACATTCCTATGGGAAGTCTGCATCTTATGCCTTCTCTTTTGCCTAGTGATTGAATTTGTGTAGAGAGTGGTATGAAAAGTTTGCTACGGACTGCTGGCTTAGAGAAACATCTGAGAAACCTCTTCCAATTCTATTTTATTATGTTAGTGTATAAACCAAGATGACAGAAATTTGGCAATGGTCTTGTGTGAACCATTTTGTAATTCATAAAAATATGGCTTTCAGATGCCAATAAAATTGTAATCTAAATCATGAAAAATGTACATCTGAAGACTATATCAGATTACACTAAGCTAGCATAATTACTACTGGTATCAGTATGATACTATGATCAAAAAGAAAAGAGGAGATATGGACATTCACATAAAAATAAACCACAATATAAGAAACATTTGCATAACATTCCACTCTACTTCTTTTGTCATACACTCTCTTATCATCTGATACTTTATGCATGTGTGAGAATCTTATATGATCAGCATTCACCTTATGGAGGAGATTTATCACTGCCCTGTGTCTGCGTTCTTTTGCAAACCCAGTAAATTTGTTCGCTGGTTTTTATGAAAAACTGCACCAGGTCCGAAGTGGCATAGTTTTGCTCCCCGGTGGCCCGGCCCCAAAGATGCATCAAGAAGCCTAAGCTTCTTGATGTATCTGACACCCCAAGGGGGGCATGGCCGCAGGGGTTCGAGGATATGATGCCCCCTATGTTTTTAGTTTCATGAAATAAACTGGATTAATTACAAATGCAGATTTATATGAATTATTAAAGGGATCTTGTCTCCGGGGACCTAATTTCACTAAGTTGCAGAAGCCCATCACACCTGAATTGCAAATATGCGTTTCTGCCTTTTCTAAGCATTATTGTGTGTTTTAACTCACCTTGCACCCTGACAGAATCCTCTGTGTAGTCCCATGGGTTGGCTTTGGTTTGGATGCATTTCAAAAAACAACATGTGACTTGTTTGTGCTGCTCACTCCTCAGCTCTACAGCTCCCACCTTTGTGTTCCTGTACAGATCCTCCCTTGCCCACTGATGTCATCTCTCCATGCTGTGAGCTCTGTTCCTGTGAAGAAGCACAAAGGTGCCTGAGCAGCACAGGCAAGTCATGTGTTGTTTTTTGAAATGCATCCAAACCAAAGTCATCACTTAGGACTAAACAGAGGATTCTGTCAGAGTGCAAGGTAAGTTAGAACACACTATTATACTGTAATGCAAATGCATTGGAATGCAGCTGTAATGGGCTTCTCCAATCTGTCTTTAGTGAAAATTAGATTCCCGGTGAGAGTTTTCCTTTAATTCGTATTAACATACATTCCCCACCTTATTTACTGTCAATAATTTACTCTAATAATGCGCATTTCGGTTTGTTTGGTTATTGGAAAGTGGATCTTCTGCTTAACCCTTTAGTGACGCGGCCTGAAAAGGCTCTGGTGACCGGGCATTTTTAGCTAATTTTTGTAAGTGTTGGTTTAAGGGCCAAAACTTTTGTTTTGTAACCAAAGTAACCATTTTTTTTTCATTTTTAACTTTATTTGCGGTAAAAAGTGGAAAAAAGGCGCTTTTTGTAATTTATAGTAACTTTTTTAAATTTTCAAATTAACTCAAAATGAACATTATTAATGAATTCCCTGTTCAAGCAAATGGGGTGACTATGGTGATGTTTTTTGTAGTGTAGCAGGGGATTTTTTTTTGTTATATGGGGAAATATCATTGTATTTTTATTACTGTAATATTTTTGTGTGTATGTGTGTTTTTACTTTATATGTCTCCCATGATGGCATAAAAGACTCCTGCGGGACATGTTCACTTTTTGTTTTTAATTTTACTTTATTTTGTTTTTTTACAAGTTTTCCCCTGTAACGGAGGCATCTGTAAGAGCCTCAGTTACAGGGGAAATTACCACCTATGACTGGGGATTTTGATCAGAGCTGGACTGGGTCTAATTAGACCCAGCAGCTCTGTTTAACCCTATTAGACCCGGTGGTCACCGGCCGGTTCCACTCCTCTATGCATAACGCTCATTCAGTGCGATGCTATGAGTAGTTTTGAATGGAGAAGGGGTAACGTATCTCCCTTCCCCATAGTGTCTCTGGGTCTCTCTGACACCCGGAGACCAGGTCCTTCTCCCGCAGCTAGTGCAGGAGCAGTAGAAAACTGAAGCAACGTCTAAAGACGTTGCTGCAAACTCCGGACCTGCACCCGCTAATGTCTAAAGTCAGCGGGCGAGCAAAGAGGAATTAAGAACAGATTGAACTTCATGAAATATTGACATTTTTACCACATTAATATACGTTTGTAATGTAAGTGGCTTTCTACCATATTGAAGCTGCTATCTCTGCTAAAAAATAGTTGTCAACTTTAAACGATCAAACAACATGCTGGTGATGCTAATCAGACTTGTGATTTTACTTACATAAATGGTGGCTTCAACTGTACTATGAATAATTTAACCTGAATACATAAGGCTTCTCTAAATGAGGCCAGTATACCATTTCAGTTGGATGTAGCAAAAAAGTAAGCAAATACAAAATTTTAAAAAATTATATTTATAAGTTTAAGCCCAGGTATGTTGTCTGGATGTTAATACTAAGACAAAAAAGTAATTCAATAGCATATAGAATGTGCAGAGAATACAGCTCAATGGTGAGTGGCAATAGTAATTTGATTCTATCTTTCAAATGATTGAAGAAGTCAAATTTCCAGCCCGTTTTTAATTTTCTACAATTGCAGTGAGGCATATTCTATATAACAAAATCCTTTTTTATAATAAAAGTAATATGATTTTATGATGCTTTTATTATAAATTTGCAGAGTTTCATAAAATTTTAACTTGATACATTTAATATTGACACTATTGTTTGAATGTTCTTTGCCAGCAGTCTATTAGTTAAAGAAAGCAATTTTTAACATCTGTTGAACAGTTTTGCATTTCTCTTTTGGGCAAGTCTAAATTGAATAATAAGTTGCCAGTTGTTTACCTTTGTGCCAGTCTTTTTCCCTCCCACATGTATAGATTCAGACCACTCATCTGCAAATGTGTTTTCTATAAAATGAAAGTAACCAACTTTGTCAAACTTCATTCTCATTCGAGATTGCTGCATTCAAAATTAGGTTCTCTACAAGGATTGTAAAAGCCTAAAGCCTATCTGACCTTTAACAAACTTTGCAGCGATCAGTAGTCCAGTGTGTAACATTATTTTTGGGAATATGAGACTTATAGTGGGACATGTATCAAACTTTTGGCTTGCCCTTCTCTTCAATTTTTGAAACTTTTCATGGAGTTTGTACGAATTTTGCAAATTTTATTGCTCCTAAAACTGTCTCCCTTCAAAGTTTGCCATTGTCTAGTTTTCTGAGGTGATCCCTGAGTTATCATCTGAAACCAGAGTTGGAAGTTGCATCTTTTTTAAAAAGCCGCAAAATAATAGCAAATTTTGGTGCAAATCTTCTGCGGTCCTTGACCAGGTGAAGAAATTGGCTGGGGAACTGTTGGTAACTTTTTGCGACTTTTGGTTTAAAAAGTCTTAAATTCACTAAAGACAAAACACCAGGTATCAATAAGGAAAAAACACTAAGATATATCTGGCCAGCAGAAGAACCATGAAAAGTCTCCAAAAACAGACTAACAAAGTCAGACTTATGATACATCTGCCCCATAGTCTTCTTTACCAACAGTTTTCAGCTGTGTCTAGGATCTGTGTCTAGGATTTTCAGTGCACTTTCTGCTATGGGTGGAGACTTAGCTCCTGTGACAAAACACTTTCCCTTCCCTCCTCCTTTGTGTCTCTATGTAATCTAATTCCTAATTCAGTTTATGTCTTGTTGCTTGTAAAAATGAATCTAAAAAGCCAATTAGGATGGAAAGAGGATAAGACAGAAGCTCATGGTAACAGTTATAATGTTTTTTCATTTTTCATTTCTGATGTTGGATCCCAGCAAAAAAACAATCTGTGATTAGTATCTTGTTGGGGAACTTAGGACATATGTTCCCCTAAACAAAATAATGATGTTTCAATGTCAGACAGAGGCCCCATACAATCTTTCTCCTTCCACCCACTTTAGGGCAGGTACCACTCTACAGAATACTATAATTTACAAAAACATAAACTTATTCAATGCAGAGATGAATTTACCCAATCCACATCCCCTACAAATCTAGATATACTTATCAGTTTACTTAACAAAATAGCATATTATTCCATAGAAATTAAATTGAGATTGGCCGAAGTATAAATGTACCTGCATGAAAACTAGTATAAACCCATCTAGGGACAACAACTAATGTGGATGATGAATATTTCTGTTCAGTGCAAATTCATTGGAGATGGAAAGCAGTTGAAAATAAATATACAGGCAGTCCCCGGGATACGTACAGGATAGGTTCTGTAGGTTTGTTCTTAAATTGAATTTGTATGTAAGTCAGAACTGTATATTTTATAATTGTAACCCCAGCCTGAATAATTGTAACCCCAGCCTGAATTTTTTTGGTCTCTGTGACTATTGGATTTTAAAATTGTTGGGTTGTCATAAGAACCAGGATTATCACTAAAGCTTCATTACAGACACATGTGATAACTGTTATAGCTGTTTATTGTACAGTAAATTACCAAAATCCAGAGGTTCGTTTGTAACTAGGGGTCGCCTGTGAGTCGTCTGTAAGTCGTCTTAAGTAGGGGACCGCCTGTAATCAAAACTAAAGACATATATGTCATATACGGTTTTGAACCGATTACATGTCTGGCTAAAACAACTACATGTAAGGAAAGTCATATTGAAATTAGAGGCACCTATTAGGGGGGATTAATCAAGAGCTGGCTCCCCCTCCATGGTATGTATTAAGAAGTCCTGCCTGGTGTAGAATTGCGCTATAACTATAACCAGGAAATTGTGCAGGCTATATTTAAAGGGAATCTGTCAGTGGCTTTTACCATACAAAGCTACCAGCAGTGTTAGGGAACAGTCCTGAAGATTTGTGTAACCATACCTTTGTGTTAGTTGTTAGTAGTGCCCTGTTCATGCCCACTCCACACCCATTCCTCCCAATCAATTGGCATGGAAATGGTGTAAGGGGTGGAATGTGACTTTTTTCGTGGCTTGTACTACCCCCCATTACTTTTTGTATGAATACCATTTTTTGCCTCATGCTACCTGACCATTGCGACGGTATGATGATTTTTTAGCCTATTGCCATATGATTATAAATATACATGTAGTTATGATCTCTTTGTTAACAATATTTTCAGCATGTAGATGTAAGGCATGATCATTTTTAATAGGTGTCTAACCAGCGTTATATTGCATTTCTTAAAGATTTCTTTAAAGATTTTTTTTATTGTAACACATAAATGTCAACATCTTTTAAGTGTAAATTTTATTTCAGTGCTACCCTGGAACAACTAATGATTTTATCCTAGAAAGTCTTGTCCTATATATATGTTTATTCTAACAGTTTCAGTAAGTGATGGTGATTTAAAGTACTCCCTTGTGCTCACCTTATTACTAAATGTGCTAATTGTGAAATAATAATGTCATTTCCCTCTACAAAATTATCTAATGATTTGGGCAGTAGATAAACTACAAAATTGCTACAGATTAGGTCATCTTTAAAAAGAGCCCCGCAGACCACCCACATTTCTGTTTGTATATAGCTCTCTGGTGCTGAAAAAACACAAGTTTGACAAAACGTTCACTTACATTGGAATCAGGAAAAGTAATTTAGTGACATAGGAAATTAAAACCAGGTATACCAATAAAATGATGTCAGAAGCAGTTCTTTCTTTTCTGAAAAAAAACATGGGCAGGATAAGGGAAGCTTCTAACTGGATAAAACAGTCTAACACCTAAACAGTTTTTGCCCTGCTCTTATAGATCTAAATTTTATAGATCTTATATGATTTGAAACAGAAGAATATACTAAACTATTTAAAAATGTATTGATGCATACATTTACGCATGCACATGTACATAGTTATACAAATGTTGTGTGGTATAATAAGGAATATATATAAGGAGACCAAATGTAGTCTTTGAAAGTTTGTTGAACTTGAGGGTACAATCTAGCTCAATTTTTCCCTGGAGATATTGTGCCCTTGACTCTGTTCTAATTCATGAAGTTTTTCATTGAATAGGGTAAAGTCATTACTATGAGAGCCTCAATCTGACTTCCTTAGTAAAGCATTGAAAGTCCTGACCAATTCAGTGAAAACACTTTCTGAATCAGCCTTTGTAGAGGAGATTTCTTGGGGCAGCACTGGGTCTAGGAAACACACTAGTGAACACTACTTTCTAAAATACAGAATATGCACATATTTATGGTAATGATCAAAATGCATTAAAAACGTATGTTGCCTCCTGGCAGTGTCTTTAATAATTTGTTTCAATAGCCCCACTTGACAATCGATGCACTGACTACATCAAAACAGCAAACGTGGCATACTGTAACATGTTCTTCTTTTGTTCTGAAAATTAAATAAAAAGAATATGAAAAGAAAACACCAAACATTCTTCAATATGAACATATATTAACAGACACCCTATCAAATCAACATAAAAATAAGGGATGGGGCGACAGTTTTCAGGTCATAAATTATTCTAACCTGAATCCTTTCCTGACTGATGACCATTATAACAGCAATAGAAGATTAACAGTTATCCTTGTATTGTTTCCTTCAGTTGGGTTGTTGACAAGTCCTAACTGGACTATATATAGTACTTTATAGCACTAGACCATAATAAGAGCGCATTATCGGTTATAGACTCACAGTATTTGCTGAAGTGACAGGGTTTGAAATGTGACTTACAACTTGATCTGTCTGTGGTTGGTTTCTTTGTATGTCTTTTTGATGTGTGATATTTTAAATATTTCTTGGCTGCCAGTTGTCATCCCAAGAGATGCAATTTGTCTTAAGGTAACTGACATAGAAACCAGGTGGTTTACAACACTAGAAAACAAATCTGTATCTATTTGTAAAGCACATTCATCTCATTAGTAGTTAAGCATGGCTAATCTTCTTATAATTGATTGCTTTTCATGGTTATTGAATTGAGAGATTTGACTTTTTAATCTGAATGGATAATCTGAATAGTAAACTGGATTTACTTTAACCCATGGATTTTGTAATATAAAACTTAACATGAATTATATTTGCAGTTAGACAAACCTGACTTAAGAAGAATAACATTGATATGTGCATATAAAAAACCTTCTTGAAATAAAATGTATTGCTAAAGTAAGTCTGAATTTAGAAAACATGATTATAGTGTATGGGTCTGAAAATGACCTCTCATACAATCCCTGGTACAAGGTATTATCTCTATGCTTCATCCTAATGCAGGTACAGATTTTATTTTGTGCAGCGTTACTCTCAATTGTTAGTCTTTGTTAACAACTGACAAGGTTAAACGTTCATATTTAGCCAATGCAATAAAGTTGTAGATAGACAAAACAGCACAGTGCAGAACAGAACATTAACCACAGTTTCCATGTAAGCATCTATCACGAAAAATGGAGCAATTGTCACAGCAGGGATTTTTTGCTAAATTTTTCACAAAACTGCCATATCCGGTCAAAGAATAAATCATTCACTTTTATTATGAATACATCATAAAATGATGGTAGCATTGCTACTGGGTGCTCCATGGGAAAGTGTGTAAAAACACAGTATGACACAGCTCTCTAGATCTATAATAGCTAGATTATTGGTGATATACTACACTCATATCTAAGTGGTATATTCAGTAGGGCTGTAGGACAACGGGCTAAGCCAGTAAGTTAAGCGTTTGTTGTCACGCTAGGCGAAGGGCCAGAGGTAATAGATAGAATGACCAATAGCAGTAATGTGATTGCTATCATAACTCCTGTGTCAGACTGTATGACACGAGATTCTATTCAGATCACCACTATGCACATAAAGCTATGGCTTCTTCTTTTTGCTGTGTGGACTAATGGTGCGATGACCCTAATGTGCACATGGATTGTCGCACCGGCATTAAGCTAACCCTAAGTTTGGATTTGCAGGCACTGTTATGTACTATTGCACCATACTGAGCTGCCACTGAAGTTTCTTAATGCTGAGTAGATGCTAACAGGTTAGGAGCTATAGACTCACTGCCAATTAAAAAGTTTTTTCTAACATTAGCCCCCCCGACATGTTTTGCCAGTGAACTGGCTTCATCAGGGGTTCGGATTAATACTGTAGTCCACACAGTCCACATTAGTCCGCACAGCAAAAAGAAGCCATAGCTTTATGTGCATAGTGGTGATCTGAATAGAATCTGGTGTCATACAGTCTGACACATGAGTTATGAAAACAGTCACATAACTGCTATTGGTCATTCTATGTATTACCTCTAGCCCTTCGCCTTACTGGGTTAGCCCGTTGTCCTACAGCCCTACTGAATATACCACCCAGAGTTGGGCTCATTGATATGAGTGTAGTATATCACTAATAATCTAGCTATTGCAGATCTAGAGAGCTGTGTCATACTGTGTTTCTAAACACTTTCCCATGGAGCACCCAGTAGCAATGCAACTATCATTTTATGATGTATGAATAATAAAAGTGACGTTTTATGATTTATTCTTTGTCCGGATATGGGTAAGTTTTGTGAAAAATCATGTAAGCATCTGACATCCTATTGTATGATGAATCTTTTAGGTAGATTTCCATCTGGAAGGTGTTCATTTTTACAATTTGCTAGATTACTTTCCTGTCGGCATCATATGGTTCTGTTTCCATGGGCTGCACACGTTGATAGCTGGCTTTCTTTAACCAAAATTATGCACATACAAAAAACTGAAAAGGGTGAATTTTTTTCCGTCACTTCTAGTTATGATATATTCACAGAAGATTTTTTTTTATAGCTAAAAACATAAAACAGATGATTCATACCTTGTCCTCCACTTTTTTGCTGCCTTTTCTGGAAAATTTTGTTGAACATTTACAATATCTTCCCTGTTGAAGCAGGATCCACTTGTCTTAGGGCATGGTTTGTCATCTGTTTTTCCTTGTTAGTCAGTATTATGACTTAGCTTGCTGTATGTTCCAGAAACACAACAGATCAGCAATGGACATATCATCATGTGAGACAACGTCATGGTGACAGAAATCCCATTCTCATAATAACTTACTTAATACCTAAATAATAAATAAAGCCACAAAACAAATATATAATTGAAGAAAAATGGCCTCTTGTTTTATTATTGGGTTACCAAAAAATTATAAACATTTTAATAATTTTTTTTAATAATAAATGTTATATAATTAAAACAGCTACATTTCAAATATGAAAACATTTCATCAAATATATATATAACTGAGTCCCACAAGCATGAGCTTGAAGACAAAACCCCCACTAACAAACAATCCTCACAAACATATAGTAACTAATTAAGGGTCTGCTGAGTGGCCCAATGCACTCTGAAGGTCTTGCAGAATTGGCCTGAACCCCAGCTGATGGCTCCTTATATGCCTGAGTAGAAGCGGTCAACTGCCAATTATCTGGCAGCTGACAATATTTCACCTGGTGACAGTATTGTCATTGACCCATCTGTTTACCAATCACAGCTGATTTTGCGTTTCCACCAATCAGGTGGCATTATTGTTATGAGAAGAACACCACACAAAAAGGACAGCAAATTTAGCCCTAACAGAGAAATACATTAACCCTTTAATGGGCAGAACAATTAAACTCCTTATGAAGGGATTGTGTCACCATGTATCCCCTTCAAAATGGTTTCCGGAGCCCCTATGCATTCTGGAACCAACAGCAACATAAATGAAAAGCTGCAATTGAACCAGCAAATGTTTGAAACATGGACAGCACTTCATAGCTTGTATATAATTTGAATTAGCCTTAACTATACTAAAATGAAACAAGATAAACCATACCCATGTACAAAAACCTTTACCCATCAGGCAGTCAGTGGCTGCAACTGTGAGGATTTAATCAGTAGAGATGAACTGATCCGACGTTCTGGTTAGAGTTTGGTCACTTGAACTGGACATTTTGCCAGAAAAACAGTCAATATGGTAAACTGATGCCCCTAGCAACCTGCCATAGCTATTATTTGCCAGGAGTGTCAATGCCAGTAATAGTCATGGCTAGTTGCGTCAATTTAACACATTGACTGTTTGGCTACCAATCCAGCAGTACGTCCGGGTTGGGCTCCTGAACCCTGACGATTGATCAACTAATCTGTACTAGCTAGTTTTACCAATTCCTGGTCTTCCCTTTTATATATGCATAAAACTTACTTTACTTTTTGTTATGAGACAATATATGTTATTAATATGTTGTAAACCTATACATTATAGTGACATAAAGGTGAAAAACATATTCATCAGTCATGCATTGACAAGAAGCTGCATAGCTGAACTCAGGGATGTACATATCTTGATAACTTGTGAAAATTTACTTCCTGCCTATAGGCTCCCAATTGTACAAAGCCTGAGGCATATACACAACAACACTATATTCGCTTTATTTTTGTAATTGCAATAGTACTCATAGTTGACCTACATAGTTTTGTGTTAAATGCCTAAAATATTTCTCATTTGCACATTATAAACATTACTTATGTTATATAAAGAGTCTTTAGAACTGAAAGTAAATATAATGGTGGACTGTAGCACTGAGTGGCATTGGTGCTACTGTCTATATAGGAGACGAAGGTCATATGATCGCCAGGTATTATAGAGTTGAGGGGAGTTTCTGGGACCAAGCAGACCTCTCCACCTTTATCTGATGCTATGATGGCAAGTTACAGTGGAAAACTTGTAAAACAAAAGTGAAAATGTCCCCCAGGGGTCTTTTATTTCCCCATGGTAGACATATTTTGTAACAAAATATTATAAACAATATGGGGGGAGGGTGACGATTTTAAGACTGGCGTTTAAAATGCTAGTCTTATTAAATTCCCCCCACTGATTAATTTTGCAGCCTAACATGTAACTTGTTGAACAAATCCTCTCTCAAAAAAACTAGTCTAAAAAAGTAAATATTGGTGCTCTTCCATTTAGTAAAGTTCTCGGAAATTACAAATGCTGGACGGTTGTGTTGCTGGGATGCAACCCATGTTACAAGTGCCATGTGTAACTAGTGTTAGCCGATGCTTTGCTGATGCACAACTGTGCTGCCCTGTCTTTGATCACTGCCCTTCCTACCACATTGTCAGACTTAATTACCTAGCAGGTAAGGAGGGTGTGACTTTTGAGGCCATTACTAACCTTTCTAACTTACTTGGCATGATGCCAGCCTGCTCCTTGTTTGTAGACAAAGCACTGTAGATGTTTTAGACTCACCCAGATGAGTGTGAAGGGAATTTAGGACTGGCATTTTAAACACTCCAGCCTCTTAGCAGATGTGGATGCGATTTGTGCCTGGCAGAGATTTTAACTATACTCTCAGTCAGTTAATAAATCTCCCATATTTTGTGATTGTAACAATTTTGTAGAAGAATTTAATTAAATATTGGAGCTACAGTATATAAAAGATGAGTCAATGAAGTGTCAATTAAATGAATAAATGAACATAGTTGTCATTAATGTTATTAATGTCAACATGAATATACAGTGTGATTTGTAGACAGCGTGTTATAGATAAGGTTCGCATATACAGTATTTGTACATGAAAAAAAGCTGAAATGTCAACTAATGCCTTAATGTTTTAAAGTATTGAATTAGCCATTTTTATAGCGACTTGGAAAGAGAATTTTATATTTATATGTATATTTTTACTAGTCATTACTCTACTTACATAACAAAGTACACTGTTATGTAATACTATAATACATATTTATTTTATTCATTAACCAACCACATTTGTGCTAGTAACAGGCATGTTTCATGACACATTTTTCATGTTTCATGACACATTATTTTTCAAGAAAATTCCAATAAAAGGAGCATTATTTTACTTCACCTTTGCAAAGAAGTGTGTGCACTTAGCACATATATGTATTGCTAAATACTTATTATTCTAACACTTTATCTGTCTTGGACGATATGCAATAGAGGAAGGTTGACCGTGTTTTAATGCTATGAACTTATTGTAGACTAAAAGTTAAATATTACTATTCATGTATCCATTCATTCTGTATTCTTACCAGTAGATGTCAGTGGAGAACACAGTCTTGTTGTTTTAAGTCACTCATGTGGTCTTGCACCATAAGGAAAAGATCCTTTTACTAAGGCATGGATCCCTGGATCTGCTTTTTATTATGTAATTAGTCAAGAAGTAGTTTAGTTAACCACAGATATTTTTTAGATTTGGTAAAACGGAACCTGTGAATTTAAGAGCAGTGTCTATAGAAAAAAATGTGTATCTGTAGTCTAGACCAAACAATATGGATGTTATTTGAAACATGAATTCAAAAGGATTATATTCAATAAGCTTAAATGGTTTTAGTGGTAGTAGTAGTGTAATAAACAGTTTACGCTAGAAAAATCAGATTTTGGTGCATGTTTGGCACAACTTAGACCACACCCCCTTTTTACTAAGATCAAACACCTTTTGCCAAACAGTCACAAAAGTGTCTAAAAACTGTCTAAAACCTTTGATTAAAGTGAAACAAGGGACACAAATTACAATGGATTTCTGTGACTTCGCTTTTTAAATGTCTTTTTAGCGGAATGAAGAACTTCAATATATCTGTTTAAGGGCTTGTTTTTAGTCAGGTGTGTTTTAGTTTTCAGTGGAACTTTTTGAGTAAGTTCTTTTTGGGAATGATAAAAAAAACAGTTTTTGGCACTTTTTTTACATTACAAATATTGCATCAGTCACTACACATCATAAATGGCATATTCTTATTCTATGTTTCTGTAAAATTATAATGAACATGTATAGCTTTTAAAAAAAATAAAGCAATTCATACAGAATATATTGGAGAATGTTAAAATATACTTTTAGACCAACTTTGGGAGTAGTCTATGGAAGGATCTGATTCCTCACAATATACTCAGTGCTAATGTACTGCACTGTTTTCTGGCTGTTGGTATGTAGCTGACAAAGTTCTTAAATATACTCAGGGTATCAAAATAACACATTCTGTAATTCACTGTTATTAACATAAATACAGCTTTCACAGATATAATTCCTACCTGTCTCTATCAGTCCTGGTGTTTCCATTTTGGTTTTCCTGGATATGACCATAAACTCCTAGAGTAGAGGAGACAGCAACGGCTCTGTAGACAAGATAAGCTCTAGATTTGAGGGGAAGGGGGCATATCAATGCTGAATGTGTGTTTTATAGGCGAGGTAGCAGACGTGAGTGTGTCATTGTGTTTTATATACATTTCAATCTAGTAGCATCTTCAGAAGCTAAATGAAATAGATAAACCCTGTACTATGACAATCTAAGCACATTGTCAGCACACAGCATCTCATAGCACAGAGGAATCATGAAGTGTCTGCTTAGAGTGTCCCCGCCCACACTGAGGAACCTTACACTGACCATCACTGAGTGATAGGATCAAAACAGCAATACAACTGATTAAAATTGTAAAATAATGGGTTACAAATGATCTATAGGGGATTCAAATTTGAGAGCTTTCTTTCATCTGCAACCTCCCTTAAATAGCAGACTTAGAAGACTTGCTAAAAACACTTTGGCTCCCTTGATTGTGACATGATGGTGATCATAGTATGCAAAAAACCCCAGCCCACTGACACCACCTTCTTCTGTAATGTGTTTATCTCCTATATTTATAGGTTCCAGCATGAATGAAATATCATTTTTTATTCTTTATAGGAGCCAGTCAGGCAACCCCGCCCCTGGCAGTCACCAAGCCGCCTCCTGCTGTCAGGTAACCCCGCCTCCTGTCAGTCTGCTCTGCCCACTCCATGCATCCCAGCACTGCCGACTAATTGTGATATCCTTCTCTGGCTATTTGTAGATCTAGGAGGCAGAGCAGAGCAGACTGCAGAAGGCAGGGTTACTTGACTGCAGGAGGTGGGGTTGTCTGACTGACTGCTTCCTACAAAAAAATAAAAAATGATTTTTTATTAAAGGAAACCTACCACCACAGATCTACCTATTAAGGTAGATCGGGTAGTAGGTGCATCTATTAGACATGAGGATAGTCCTTTTAAGGGCTAATCCTCACGTCCCCGCAATCTTTTTATAACTTTTATGTGCCTAATATGGTAATTTTCTAAAGAGGCTACTGGGGCCCCAGTAGCCTCTTTGATCCTGCTACCAGATATCTTCGGCACGCAGCTATGAGGAGCTGCGTGTCCTCGTCTGCAAGGCCGGAGTTCTGCGCATGAGCAGAACAGCAGGTCCGCGGCTGCACTGTCACTGCTCCGAAGCCAGAGCTACTGCGCATGCACAGAACTCCGGCTACATGGGCGAAGACGGGCAGTTCCTCATAGCTGTGCGCCGAAGATATTTGGTAGGAGGATCAAAGAGGCTACTGGGGTGTGGAGTAGCCGTGCCATGTAGCCTCAGCTCCGGCTACTCCACGCCCACGCAAATAAAAGTTATAAAAAGATTGCAGGGATGTGAGGATTAGCCCTTAAAAGGACTATCCTCACTTCCAATAGAGGCACCTACCACCCGATCTACCTTTATAGGTAGACCTGTGGTGGTAGGCTTCCTTTAATGTTGCAATCTAGAAATATGCAAAAAGACCTCCATGGGACGCTCATATTACAGAAGAAGGTGCTGTTTGTAGGCTTGGAGGGGAAGAGGGGTTAGTGTGGTGACAGGTTACCTTTAAATATTAATCATGTTGCAGAGTGTTAAAGTAGAATGATAAAGTATTAAAACAATATATTAGTTGCAGCTATACCAACACATTGTACACTACTAATACATTAAACCAATACAAAACCAGTGAACATGTGGCTGTGCTCATATCTTGCTAATATTAGCCAATCTATTGTTATCCCTAGGGCAATTTGTTTTGTACTATGGCAACTATCAATAGTTTTTTATTTAACTACATACAAGGTTAATATAGTTTCTCACTTTATAAACCACCAACTAACTTCAGGCCCTGACATAAACACTGAGGTACCTCGGCTGTAAGGCTAGAACTTTTATAACCTGAGAAGAGGGAAAAAGGTAACAATAACATTTCAAACTTGATACAATTTAAAAAAACCTTTCAAAAGCTTAGCAAAAGCTCTACGTTAGCTAGCTATGAGAACTTGGCGTAGAACTTGTGGGCAGTCAGCTATCGAATGATCGCTGATTCATGTCCCATAGTGGGACAAGTAAAAAGTGAAAAAAACAAACAAACTAATAAATTAATCAAAAAGTCGTTAAAGCCACACTTATATATACAATAAAAAAAGTGAAAATCACCATACAAACCCGACATTTGTAGTATAGCCACATCCGTAATGACCCGTACAATAAAACAAAATCATTATTATACCTGCAAGGCAAACACTATAAAAAAAAATGTTAAAAACGACCAAATATTATGATTTTTACCTCTTTTGTCCCACACAAAATGCAATAAAAAGTGATTAAAAAACTATAAATACAAAAATACAACATGCTCTGCAAAAAACAAGCTGTCATCCAGCTATATAGACAAAAATTATATGCTACTTGGAAAATGGTGATACAAATATAATATATTTTCCCTACAATTTTATTCTACAAAATTAGTAAAATGTATA
Source organism: Engystomops pustulosus (assembly GCF_040894005.1). Taxonomy (NCBI): domain Eukaryota; kingdom Metazoa; phylum Chordata; class Amphibia; order Anura; family Leptodactylidae; genus Engystomops; species Engystomops pustulosus. Next base: position 81,970,384 of record NC_092415.1, on the reverse strand, counting down.
CAAAAGCATAGAAATTTGGTATTGTGGTAATCGTATTTAACCATTGAATTAATTAAACATATTACCTAAGGTATATGGTGAACCAAAGGAAAAAGTCAAAAATAAATTACATATTTAATGTTTTTTCTACAACCCTACCACAAAAAAGTGAATAAATTTTAGAACATAACAACCCCAAAATAGCAAATAATTGCAAATAATAAACCTTGTATTGCAACATTAGCAGAAAAACAAATTTTTTATAGCTCAAAAAACTGCACCATAAACCAACAAAAAACATAAAATTTAGGGTAAACTGTCTAATGCATGGTCCTCCTTCTCGTCTGTGCCTCAATGTACACACACGAGTTATTTCCACATGTGGGGTGTCTCCGTAAACGGGACGAATGGCATAACAAATTAATAAGATTAATTTTATCTTTTGTGACTGTGTAAACTTTGGGGCTACATGAACTTATTACTGACAAAATCAGACCATTCTAAATTTCACCACAGTTTTGATTTAATTACTATAAAGATCTCACGGGGTTAAGAATCTTACTAAAACCTGTTTCTGATAGTTTGAGGGGTGCAGATTTGAAAATTAGTCAACCATCCATTAGTGGCTATTTAAAGGATTGTAGTGCTGCACAGTCACAATACTGGTAAAAACAAGTAGGCCGCTGAGTGATGAAACCAAGCCATCTAAAAACTCTTGTCATCCTAAGAGGTCCTAACCCCTATTGGAAAGTTACTACTCTTGTTCCTTCAGCATAATATTCTAGGTAACCTGTAGTACACTAGTAACTTCAGTTCCAATAATATTGAAGTGTTACTTAACAACATTTTAGAAATAAATAGTGCACGATAAAAGAAAACTTTGTAATATGCTTTATAGGAGAAATATGTTATTCTTTAGCCTCCTTTCCTTATCTCTTTGTATGGGTTTTCTGATACACTACTCACTGCAGGACAAAGCAGAGCACAAAAAGGCACAGAGAACTCAATGAAGTATATAACACAGTTTAATATTAGCACAATTGATTTCTGCAAATTAAAAGAATTGCTTCAAAGCATTGGTTACTGATGTGACAATACATTCTCTAAGACCTTTAAAGTTCTGGATTCACAGAACTAACTTTGCTGTGTAGCATTTCCCAGGATATACTTTATACTGTTGTCCCTGAAGAAGTATGTACTGTCATGGCTGCTCCAGCAACCCATTTCAGCTGGCTCGCGATAAGTTAAAGGGCCAGCACTCCGCTGATTGGTGCTGGCCATTCCAGGAAAAAGTTAAAGGCTGGCCTCTCCCATCATTCCCTGCTGGATCTTTGTGCTTATGTGTCCCTGCCTTGTGCCTGTGTTTGGATTTCATGTTGGGACCCCGGTTCTGTACTGACTTGTTGCTTCATCCCCAACTCCGATCCCGAGCTGCCCTGTACTGACTTCCTGCCTGTCCCCAACTATGATCCTGCTTTACGTCTGTGTAGCTCGCTTGGCTGCCACTGCGGACAAAGTTGCACCTGCAAAACGTCCTGGTGGTACCACACCACAGCAAGTCCAACCTGCTTTGCGGCGGGCTCTGGTGAAAAGCGGGTGCCACTTAGATTCCGGTTCCAGGTTTTGGCTTACATCATTGTTCGTGGTGGTCCAGTGGGTCCACTGCCCCTGGAGCCTGACATGTACTGTTGTAACATCCATGCCAATGCCTTCTTCTGTCTGCAGAATGCCATGCTGCAGTTGGCACAGATTTTCTTTCTGTTTTTACTGAACGTTTCATATTGTGAACTGCGCTTTATGTTGCTGGCTGGACAGACCTCTGCTCCAGCCAGTTGGGGATGAGGCTCTTTGTCTACCTCTTTGTCAGACGTAGTTTTCTGCTGGTTATATTTCCTGGCTAGTTCCATATTAGATTATCTTGCTTTTCTTCTGTATTTCTGGTTATCTGATCTTGGGTTACGCATTTTGACTACTTCTTTATATTTCAATTTTGTGCCATTTTTGATATGTCTGCTGTGACTTGGACCTCTGAACTCTCTTTTGTGTTATTTGCTTGTAAGTCGTGTTTTGTGTCCTCACTTTGGCGTAGGAAGGGAACGTTGACTAGTTACTGGCTTTTGGTTAGGGAGGACACAGGTGACAGTTTGGGGGGCTCAGTTCACGGCCTACTGTCTTGTTTGTCCTCCCTGAATCTAGTCCCTTCATGACAACTATACAGTGACATTCAGGCTGTACTGTATTATCATGAGGATAAGTAAATTGAAAACTGGGTTTTGCTAATGAGCTATGACAAAGGTAGAAATATGGTATTCAAAGGAAATTTACATTTGTTTTTATGCATTGTGAACCAAACATACCTTGAGAATGCTGCTGCAACACTGATGCAGAAACATATCTTGTTTAATCACTGAACTGAGTGATTTTGCTCAAAAAACAGTTATAAAATTCAGGACCTATGGAAAGCTGGGTGCAGATTTTCATGATTGTACCTTGTATTTCCCTGAGGTGGATGTTTGCCTTTATGCACTGTTGTATTCTTGAAAAATGAAAAAAAAAGAAAAGAGGAGAGCACTGGGGCAGCTACAGGAGCAAAAGAGCCTCATTATCATAATTTTATAATTGTTTTTTCGGCAAAACCAATCAGTTCAGGGATTAAACAAGATATGTTTCTGCATCAGTGTAGCTACAACAGTCTCAAGGTATGTTTGGTTCATAATTAAGCAATTTTATTGAATGCCTCAGGTAGAATGCATAAATCAAATTTAAAAAATGGCACTTAAGGCTTAACAAACTTTGATTGGCAGTTTTTATCTTTTGATGTAGGCAGGTAGGTTTTTTTTATATCTCAATACTGTGAGAGGATGGCAAAGCAAATAAGCTTGTATTAAAGAATTAATTACATCCCAGTGGTATGAGACAATAAAGGTTGACAACCAGGGTTAGCTTCTGTTCAGTGTACACAATTACATTTGTGAAATGGAAGGACTTTTGTTACTGTATTTTATGACTAGTAACCATAACAGGTTACAGCCCTTACTTTGTTTCTTTCTCACACAAACATACAATTTAGGATTAAACTAAACTGGGAAAATAATCTAAATGCTGTACCTGATACACAATAAATGTCTGAAACAAGATAATTAACATTTACTGTTTCCTGAACTATAGCATCTATTAAAATTCATGCAGGTTACATTTATAATGTACAGGTAAGCCTCATAAAACAAACTATAGCTGACAAAATTGTCTGCTGGCGTTGATGCAACTAACAGCTGACTACTCGCTTACCTAAGTTGCTAGTTTGTTGAGATTTTGTTGAGATTTTTAGATATTGCGTCCCTGTGGATACTGTGGATACAGAGTACCTGTCCATGGAGGACTGGCTCATGTGTAATAGAAAATCAATAGAGACAAAATATTTGCTGGGCCAAACTTTGTGTAATAAAATAACAGTCTCCATTTTATGTGAAATAAGTAGGTTAAGGGACTGTATAACTTTTCCTTTACATCTCAGTCATTTTTTCTAGCTCACAAATTGGCCACATTTATTGAAATATGTTCAGTGTTCTGCACAATAATATCGGTTTATATTAAATATAAATATTGAATTTTGCAGCAGGATGCTTTCGTACCACATCAAGAAGCTGTCTTTGAGTGCCTAAATCATTTTTGATGAAGTTGATGATATGTCTGAAAACCTGGGAATGGTTGCAATGCTTTGATCAGCTGCTAAAAAATCCTGAAATGATTTCATAGATCTAGTGCTGCAAAAATGTTTGGAACAAGCCAATGGAGCATATGTTGAACACACATATTATAACAACCATAAAAGGGATCTTAACAAATACGAGTAATCAAAAGATCAAATCATGGTGTAAATGGTTGAAATTAATTTAAAAACCAAAAATCCAGTTGGGGGTCCAATGTTACCCCCTACACCAGTGGCATTTAAATTACTGTGGACACGCGCTTACTGCAAGGGATGCCCTCGCCTTTTTTTGGAGGGTCGTCACTCCTGAGGAATAAATAGACTGTAATGTATATTTAATGCATCTGCAGTTTTTCATACTAATGACTAAAAAACCATAATTATTTATATGTTATAAAATTTTTAAGGACATTTACTGTCTGATTAATACCTTGTAAAGCAGCATCGCTAACTGAATCCACTTTGCACCCTGATGTAGGATTTGGATTTTAATAGTTTTTGTATGGTCTCCTATTTCTAAAAAAAAAAAGTTTAAAAAAAAGTGCAAGTACTCCAGTGGGCGTCACCAGAGCCTGGCTGCACAGGTAATTCCACACCTACCACGTGCAGCTCATTAGCATATTTTAAAAACATAATCTTTAGCATAAGGAGACCATGAAAAAGGATGGTACATTTCCTTTGATAGAATGAAAAACACAACTAATTAAAAAGGTAACAAAAACTATTGAAAATTGTTACTTATGACAAAAATAGAATTGATAAAAACATAAGCAAATAAATTTGTTCTCTTCTGTAAAAAATAAGCGGTGAGTTTGTAATTATAAAGATTCCCAGAAAATACACAAGCCCTGATCATGTACCATTTCTACTATCAGTTTTAGATGTATGATACCAGTAGTTACCTCAGCTGATATACCGGTAATTAAGTTTTGCAGTGAAGGTTGTGACCAAAGGACTATTTCTAATATTGTTTTAATGATTTGCCTGAACGTTTCCGTTTTAAGTGTTCCTAAAAGGCTCCTTTTCAAGTGTTGAAGACAGACATGTGACCAGTACATTTGCCCCTAGCAATATTCGTCTAAAGAGAGCTCCTTCCATTTTTCTTTATTCCTTTGAATTTAAAGTGAAATGATGTTTATAGATATATCCTATAGTAACTGCTTACACAGACGCCTCTGGGGCTCTGACACCTCTCACTATGCAGCTTGCTGTGGGCAAAGACAATATACTGTAAATTGGTCACTACTCTTACATTTAAGTGAATACTACTCCCACTGTAAGTTGCCTCTTATTCATACAATGAATTGCAAAAACTACCTTTAGACGCCAGCAGGAATAGAATGGTAAAGCAGATACTATATAATGAGAAAGCTAAAGCTCTGAAAGAAGTAGGAAATGAAATACTTGATGTTTTTCCAGTCATAAAGTTTTACTCAATTTACAGTCATATAAAGGGCACACTTTGTTAGCCTAAAATGTTGAACATTTGCAGTAGTTTGGGCTTTATCTTGTTACATACTGAGCCAGACAGCCTGAGGGTCATGGTTTGGCAGACATTGGTGTTAAGACAATTAAAAGGTTAATTAAGAAGGCAAATTGTTTTGAAACAAATCCAAAGACATGCTTGTTAAATGAGAGCAAGGCAAACACAGTGGATGGTATATATGCATTTTTTGAGGTTTATAATAATTTAGGAACAAAATATTTTGACATATTGAAATATTTTGAAATATTACTCAAAAATCTGCGGGTGAGTAACAGTTTTCTTTTTATAATACTGCCCACTTAAGGTACATTAGGGGTATATATAACAGCATTGAAAATGGGGGGAATGTATATTATACCTGGGTGTACTGAATCTGGATATTGGGGCAGAATTTAATAATACTAGGTGGGGGGAGAGCTGTTAAAACTGTATATAGGAACAGGATGTTATCAAAACTAGGGGTTTTATAGACTAAAGAAGAAAATAAAGAAAGCACTCATATGGCAACATTGTGTGTCCCCATTTGTATGTGTGCTCAGCTTAGCGAGTTATGCTGAGTTCATAACTACTTGTGATTTTATGTTTTTGTGGTCACTACTGCTGCTGTTTGCCTCTGAAGGTCCAAAACTCCTTACTGTTTCAATTTGGAGAAAAAATGCATCTAGGATCCCAGAGCTTCTTTATGCTGAGCTGATAGTCCACAATAAAAATGCATGTTCCTCCCCACTTCATATAAGCAGGTTTACAAACTTTATTAAATTTAAAGAAATGTAAAATTGTTATTTAGCTCCGCGTTTCCAGGTAATAGGAATGCCTCTTCCTCAGACTTATAAAGCATCTGTCTATACATTGCTACGTACACATAGATATGGCGCAGAATGTGGTCACGCGACAACAACATCCAAAAATATATATATGCTAACATTTTGAAATATTGTCTATAAATTGATTAGTTGAATAGTCCATTTGCTTTCATTGCTGTTCCTGTATTCCGTATATTACCTGATAAAATAGTTTTAATAAAGGTTATTGATTGTGTTTTTATTCCCCTTCAATGGTCTATGAATAATTCAATGCTTATTTTCCTCCTATTTTAAAAATGCTTTTGTTGTTTACTACTTTTATAAGATGTGTATATGTAGAGATAAAATATTTTTTTTTTTATTGAAAAAATTATTTATTTAAAATTTGAATTTTTGGTATCTGTAAATTTGATTTATAAAGTTAAGTAGTATTTTTTCTCTATAAATTCACTCTTTCCTTCTTTTATTATTCATTTGTTACAAAGTTACATTGTTCTTGCTTGTTATCCCTTATCAGTAGTCTCTGACTATGAAAGCCTCTAGCAGTCAAATTTAGTTAGCGTTTTTTGTTCATTAACTACTACTGTAAGTTTCCCTTATCAACAGTAGATGTCTCTGAACATTTGATATGGTTTGTGTAAGGAAAATATTTACTTCCACTGGATAGAAATCTGTCCATGTCCATGTGATGGACATACAGGTGCACAAGCCATTATTATCACAGAGTAATCAGAGCTGTGCAATACTAATGGCGTGGGCACCTGGATGTCCATTACATGACATTCTATGTACTGGATGTTAACGTAGAAGCTTTCTATAGAAGGACAACAAGCAGAGATCTACAAAACTTTAAGGAATTCATACAGGAAGTATATATTGTAAAATTGTATAACTTTTCCTTACACAAACCAATCAAATCTTTGCTGAAAGCGGACTATCCCATTAATGCTATGTGGCAATATTGTTGTCGGCAAGCAGAGAAGTGGGTGGCGACTAATCTCTTGAGTCAAATTTAGTTTGCACTCACTTTCCATGATGCATTGCGTTCTCTTATTCAGTAATTTACCAGCAAGTCAAGTAATATTCCTGCAGGTAAATCCACTGAGCACTGCATAGTGTACCTTCATGTTGTTGTACATGGTAACTAGTCATGAAGCTTTCTTCACACATGCAGGAGCATGCAGCATGTAATAAATAATAGAAACCAGTTGTGAAACAGTTACATGACATGTAAAGTCTGTGATGTCCAGAAGAAGGGGAAGGGTTGCAGAGGAGTCTATGACACAACATGAGGTGCAAAGAGACAAAGAGAGAAAGTTCTGCAGAATCACAGACTGGAGTGGAAGGGCTGAGAGGAGGAGCAGGGGAATGGAGGAGATCTTTTACCTCACTTTGCTGTGTAGGAGACTAGACTGCATGTACAGCACTGGACACAGGTTTGCTACTCCTCTCAGCTACACACAGAGAGCACTGTTACATGACCTTCCCTTCCTACCTCCTGTGTAAGCAGGGAACAGCAGCCTCTCCCCTCTGTGAGTCTGTATCTCTAAACACTCTGCGGGATGATAAGAGAAATCAACACAGCCTGGAGACACAGCTAATGCAGAGCCAAGCTAAACTGAGGAGGAACTACTAAACATAGGTAATCAAGATAATAGGCAAAGTTGATCTACAACCCAAGAGCTATTGATTTGTGAAAAAAAGCATATCTGAGTTGAGGTTTAAATATGCATACTGCATGTTCCATATATATGGTCTTGTAAAATCTCTTAGAGAAGAAGGTGGTCTAGTTCCCTCAAGGGAAGTACAGGCAATTGCATGAAATTTGATTGTAATAGGGCTGCACACATTTTATTAAAACAATTACCAACAATATTGTACTGCCCAGCAAAATAAGAAAAAGAAGTGCATAAAATGTATAATGCAAAAAAAACGCCCTTTTGTCTAAAGTTTCTATCTTAGTCAATCATAATCTAGTTCTCTCAGTGCATGGTATCAGGCTTAGTTCAAGTTTAGTACAAAGCCTTATCATAACAGTAAATGAGTAAAGCGGAGCTCGTGCTTAGAAGACCCCGCTGAGTGTGGTACAATTCATGCGTTTATTTCTTTGTGCTTCAAAGAAAGTTTAACAACAACATAATTTCCATTAAATACTACATTGGATAATGCCCCAAAGATCCTTTGATTGTGCAGAGATTGTCACCAATGCTGTTATATCCTGTCGCTCTTTTAAAAATAACCATTCTCTTCCATTACACAAAAACCCCAAACTGAGCAGGAAATATTTTTGTAAACATATTCAAAGAAGTTGTACCTTTGCTGTTTAGTCTGAAATAGTCATGTGGTAGTTTTTAAGTTTCTTAATAAGTAAATTGAAACAAATATTTGAGGAGAGTCTGGGCAGAATTCTGCAGGTCTTGTACATAATATTGATAAGAGGAAGCCTGGTCTGGATGCACTTCCTGGTCTGCAGTAAAACCTCATAGATATGTAGATTTGGATCTATTATTACAATAGCCAATAAAGCACAATACTGTACATCTAAAATAAATCTGTATGACTTCCCTGTTTTACTATGTTTCTCCTATCTGCAGACCATAGAAAAGAGTCTCTTCCCAATGAGAGTACTTTGGGTACTCTGGGGTACCTTGAGGGCAACAGAAATACCTGACACTTTAACAATAAGGAAGCAAATGAGATTTTAACCTAAAATTTATTAAACAGTTAAACATAGCTGAGCCAAACTGAAAATGTATTACAGAGTCTTTGCCTTCCTCTAAAGCTCTCTGAGATACAATGTTTCTACAGTATAAGATTCACTAAAGTGAATTGTAGTTATGGAAACATTTTACTACAAAGAGCAATGCTATATTGATGGTATACTATATATCACCAATAGCAGCTAAGCATTAAGAAAATATATTGTCCTGACAGAATAACTTAAAAAAAGTTAATAAAGCAATAAAAACATGTAAGCTACAAAATATCACTGTTACGCCTGAGTCTGTGTCTTCTGTAGTTTGTACTCTTGAGCTGAGATGACGTTGAATTCTATCTTTTCAGATGGCACTCTGAACATCGCTCCATGGCTGGGCTTCTGGTGGAATCCACCCTGCACTGTTCTCTGCAAACTTTGCTCCGAACCAGAAAGGGTTAGGCATTATTATTTTTCTCTTAATTGGAAGTACTCAGAATAGGGATTTTCATTAGCCTTAGATGCTCTGGAGTTGTCCTCTGTGGATTAATTTTTTTGCAGGATTAGGGCTAATGTATGAGGCACCTGACAAAACTAGATGTGCTGAAGAATAGTTAACAGCTTTACACCATGGAAAACATCCGGTGGAAGAATACTTTACTAAATTCAGTAGATGGTGTGTTCCTTCAGGTTGGAACAACCCTGCTCTGATGCGCTTAAAGATGTATTAGTGGGTCACACTGAGCTAAAGACCACGGAGGAAGTGATGTCATTGGCAGGTTAGACAGATGTTCTACGGAACGGAAATGTGAAGACATCTCATATAGTGATCGAAAGGAGTATCGACTTAAGATTGCAATCTGTGGATGGTCCGGTCATCAGATAAAGTTCTGCCCAATGAAACCAGCACTGGAAAAGCTCCAGCACCTAACTGACTTACAGGAGGGATGTTTAGGTAAACAGGTATATCCTGAACCAGTTGTGAAAATTTTGATGCCAATAACCCTTTCAAACACTGAGAGATCTGTTACTGTCTTTTTAGATTTAGGGGCTGTGGCCAGTTTTGTCAATATGAGTTTTCTTTTGGCTCTGGATGTGGATCTAGTAAAACTATATGCTACATTCCTAGTAACAGGAGCTGACTTTTCCCCTTTAAGGGGTGGAAAGCAAGTCCCTCAAAAGTCTGATTTTGCATTTTTTATGAAAATGTGATAAATCGCATCTAAAGTTCTAAGCCTCATAACATCCTACAAAAACAAGAGGACACATGACAAACCATGTCAACATAAAGCAGACATTCGGTGAATGTTAGTTATCAAGTAGTTTTGCTGTTATGGCTATTGTGGGAACTAGCTTGGTAGAAGCGGTAAAATTAGTCCAGAATCGCAGTCAGAGACAGTGACACAAGAGCTTTGGCTATAAACAGGGCTTTGCCTGGCTTTAATAGCAGAAAACAAATACAAAATAAAACAAAGCCTTAACTTCAGGCTAAAATAAACACCTGCTCGGCTGAACTCTAACTAACACAGAGTCTTCCCTGACTACTCGGGTGGCGTACTACCAGCCACCTGAAACAAAAACAAAACGTGGGTTTTACCTCACGTGACACACACAGTCCGTATTAGGCTCGCAGGCCTCAGTGCAGGAGAACAGAGTCAGGTTCTGCCTCTCCACATGTTTCCCCCTTGTGAAGCACAGAGTGCAATCCTTTTAAAGCTCTAGTTGGAGCTGAGCTCCAACACCTGGGTTTCCTGAAACAACCAGGAAAACCAGTGCTGGACAGGAAGGGAATGACCAGCCCCACTACCAGCCTGCCAGTCATTCCAAAAATCCAGGCCCGAAAATAGGATTTACCAGATCCTTTAGCAAGCTATGTCTTGCTAAGGACATCAAGTCTCCCTGGATCTTCTACATCTCACTCAGCTTTCCCTGGGTGAGATGTACACCTCCTGTCCCCTAGAAGACATATGAGAGAAATCTAGGGGAAATATAGCGATTTCCCTCCACCTTACCAGTCACTATCTCACATACCCTCCCCCTTTGTTCGAACCTGTCGGGGCGGACACACTTAGCCACCAAGCAATGTGTTCTGGACAGAGCATCTGCATTTCCCTGCAGTTTGCCTGACCTGTGCTCAACTGAAAACCTAAAGTTTTGTAAAGTGAGAAACCATCTTGTGACCCTTGCATTTCTCTCTTTAGCCTGGCTCATCCACGTAAGAGGGGAATGATCTGTCACCAACCTGAAGTGTCGACCCAATAAGTAATACCGCAGGGATTCCAAGGCCCATTTGATTGCCAAACACTCACGTTCAACAATGCTATAACTTCTCTCTGCCGGTGTAAGCTTCCTGCTTAGATACGTTACCGGGTGCTCTTCTCCCCTAACCTCCTGTGAAAGGACTGCACCTAACCCTACATCAGAGGCGTCCGTTTGCACGACAAACATTTTTTTAAAGTCAGGAGTTATTAGGACTGGCTGTCTACAAAGGGCAGATTTTAATTCCTGAAATGATCTTTCAGCCTCTGGGTTCCACTTGACCATGACCGACTTACTCCCCCTGGTAAGGTCGGTTAAGGGTGCTGCAATACTTGCAAAGTTTAGTATGAATCTGCGGTAATAACCCAGAATTCCCAGAAAAGCTCTTACCTGTTTTTTGTTTAAGGGTCGGGGCCAGTTTTGGATAGCCTCTACTTTATTTACTTGGGGTTTTATCACACCTCTACCAATGACATAGCCCAAGTAACGTGCCTCCTCAAGACCCAGAGCACACTTTTTAGGGTTTGCCGTTAACCCTGCAGCCCTAAGAGAATCCAGTATCGCCTGGACTTTTGCCAAGTGACTTTCCCAGTCCTCACTAAAAATGATAATATCGTCAAGATAAGCCGAGGCATATCTACGATGTGGCTTAAGGACAACGTCCATTAACCTTTGAAAAGTTGCTGGGGCCCCATGCAACCCAAAAGGCAAACAAACATACTGAAAAAGACCCTCTGGGGTGACAAATGCAGTTTTCTCCTTTGCCTTGTCAGTAAGCGGCACCTGCCAGTACCCTTTGGTTAGGTCAAGGGTGGAAAAATATCTAGCATGACCAAGTCTCTCGATTAGTTCGTCCACCCTTGGCATTGGATAGGCATCAAACTTTGATACCTCATTTAATTTTCTGAAGTCATTACAGAAACGCAGCGTACCATCTGGTTTAGGAATCAGGACAATGGGGCTTGACCACTCACTATTTGATTCCTCAACAACCCCTAGGTCCAACATCTTTTTGACTTCTTCCGAAATGGCCTGTCTACGAGCTTCAGGTACCCTGTACGGTTTTAGGTGAACTCGTACCTGTGGTTCGGTGACAATGTCATGTTTTATCAGCGAGGTACGGCCTGGCGTCTCTGAGAACACATCAGCGTTCCGCAAGATGAACTCTCTAGTTTCCTGCGTCTGAGCCTTAGACAGGGACTCGGATATACGAACCTCGGGTATGCTGTTACCATGAGAGTTTACCTCTACTGCAAGGACCTGCGGAGTAACTTCACAAGGAAAACTTATAGCTGACAAATTTTCTCTGTCCTTCCAGGGTTTTAGTAAATTTACATGGTACAACTGTTCTGGCTTCCTCTTCCCTGGCTGATATACTTTGTAGTTCACCTCTCCTACCTTCTCCAAAACTTCATACGGCCCTTGCCACTTAGCCAGGAACTTACTCTCTATGGTTGGTACCAAAACTAAAACGCGATCACCAGGGTTAAAAGTTCTGACCTTAGCCGACCTGTTATATACCCGCCTTTGAGCCTCTTGAGCCTGCTCTAGGTGAGCTTTAACTATAGGCATTATTGCACCGATCCTGTCTTGCATGAGACTAATGTGCTCTATTACACTTCTGTAGGGTGTATGTTCCTGTTCCCAGGTTTCCTTGGCAATGTCAAGGAGGCCGCGGGGGTGCCTACCATACACCAGCTCAAATGGGGAAAACCCAGTGGAGGATTGCGGTACTTCACGAACTGCAAACATTAGATAGGGTAACAGGCAATCCCAATCCTTACCGTCCTTACAAACCACCCTTTTTAACATGCCCTTCAGGGTCTTGTTGAATCTCTCAACCAGGCCATCCGTCTGCGGATGATATACAGATGTACGCAAGTGTTTAATTTTCAAGAGCCTACACAATTCTTTAGTTACCTTAGACATGAAGGGGGTTCCCTGGTCTGTAAGGATCTCTTTAGGGATACCCGTACGGGAGAACATGTGAAATAGTTCCTTGGCTATTAGCTTAGAGGAAGTATTTCTTAGTGGCACAGCCTCGGGATAACGTGTGGCATAGTCTACAACAACAAGGATATACTGATGTCCTCTAGCTGATTTTACCAGGGGACCAACCAGATCCATTGCCACTCTTTCAAATGGTACCTCTATAATGGGTAAGGGTACCAAAGGACTCCTGAAATGTGACACTGGAGCGGTTAGTTGACACTCTGGACAGGTCTCACAATACCTTTGTACTTCAACAACAACCCCTGGCCAGAAGAAGCGCTGCAAAATACGTTCACGGGTTTTTTCACATCCCAAATGTCCGCCTAGCACGTGCTTGTGGGCCAGATCCAGCACCACCCTGCGGAATGGTTGGGGTACTACCAGCTGTTCAACAATTTCCCCACGTACATTGTCTACCCGATATAGCAGTTCCCGATCAATCGCCATGTGGGGAAATACCTTCTCAGCCCCTGGGTATTGTGGCACACCATTTATTACCTTCACATTTTCCCTGGCTTTTAACAATGTGGGATCTCTTAGCTGAGCGGTCCCAAAATTATCCCGGGACACCTCCAACTCAGGCATATCAGGAGCTTCCTCCTGTTCCTCAGTATCACCAGCTAGTACCGCTAGGGGAAAATTCTCGGTTTCATTATTGGTCACCCCTACCGCTGGAACCTCACTGTCAGGGTCAAAGGGTTCAGGGCTAATCACGGAACTTACATTGTCAACTGATACATTTTTATGTCGCCACAAGTCCCAGAAAAGGGGAAAGTCTCTTCCCAATATCACACTGTGCATTAGTGACTTGACCACAGCCACATTGTGGGAAGCTGCACCACAGGGAGTTTCAAACATGACCACGGCTGTAGGGTAATATCTGGTCTCTCCATGAATGCAAAGTACCCCAACAGTTTGTCCGCTGCACAATCCAGGGTCTACCAGAGAGCCATGTACCAGGGTCACTAAGCTCCCAGAGTCCAGCAGTGCATTCACAGAGCAGCCTCCTATTTTCACAGCACACATTTGAGGCTCTGCCTTAGTCTCTGCAGAGTAAACAGGTCTTGCAAACAGAGATACGGGTCCTGCGGTGTTGCAGTCCATGGGCTCGGTCGTGAGGGGACAAGTCGCAATCACATGTCCGGGTTCTCGGCAGCGCCAACAACGTATGCTGCCCCCGTCACCATTTTGAGACCCTTGTCTGGTTCTGAAGGGCTCACTAGACCTACTTGACCCAGCTGCTTGTTCCCCTTCTGAGCCACCTCCCCTGTAGACATTTCTCACCCCTTTAACAGTAGGTACAGTCTTACCAGTTGACCTGGATAACTTGCTGTCCCTGGGGTTGGCACGTCCGGGAGATGTTTGGAGTAGCTCCTCTGTTGCACTGTATCTTTCCACGAGACTCACGAGTTCATCAGCCGTCGTAGGTCCTCCTTGTCCGACCCAGCGCTGGATCCTAGAAGGAAGGGATCTGATGAATTTGTCCAGGACCACCTTCTCTATTATCTGGCCTGGTGTGGCTTCCTCCGGCTGCAGCCACTTCTTTACAAGGTGTATGAGATCATGCATCTGTGACCTTGGTGGCAGTGTCTCAGAGAAAGTCCAACTGTGCACACGCCCTGCACGCACATGCATGTTCACTCCAAGTCGGGCAAGGATCTCACCTTTAAGCTTTATGTAGTTCTTAGCGTCCTGCTCACTCAAGTCATAGTAAGCTTTTTGTGGCTCACCTGTCAGCAAAGGTGCTACCACATCTGCCCACTGGTCGGCTGGCAGCTTTTCACGCTCTGCCACTCTCTCAAAGACCATAAGGTACGCTTCCACGTCATCTGTGGCGGTCATCTTTTTTAGAGAGGCATGTACTGAGGCCCTTAGAGAAGTAGACCCTCCTTGGGTCCCGTGCACACCAGAGGTTGTTCTGCTGGACGACAGTGTCTCACCAAGCAAGGCCATTTTCTCCACCAGGAGGCGATTCATCTCGTCTTGCTTGGCCTGGGCTTGTTGCTGCCTTTCCTCAGCCTGGGCAAAAGCTCGCTGTTGCTGCATAATCATTTGCTGCTGCTGTAGGATGGCTTGTCCAAACTGCTTAACAAAGTCCTCCATCTTACCGGACGCTCTCGCAGCTTTAATCCAGGAGAGGAAAAAAAAAAAAATACGTGTATGTCTCTTTAAGACTGCGTTACTATGCCCGCGTCCTCCGCCATATGTGGGAACTAGCTTGGTAGAAGCGGTAAAATTAGTCCAGAATCGCAGTCAGAGACAGTGACACAAGAGCTTTGGCTATAAACAGGGCTTTGCCTGGCTTTAATAGCAGAAAACAAATACAAAATAAAACAAAGCCTTAACTTCAGGCTAAAATAAACACCTGCTCGGCTGAACTCTAACTAACACAGAGTCTTCCCTGACTACTCGGGTGGCGTACTACCAGCCACCTGAAACAAAAACAAAACGTGGGTTTTACCTCACGTGACACACACAGTCCGTATTAGGCTCGCAGGCCTCAGTGCAGGAGAACAGAGTCAGGTTCTGCCTCTCCACATGTTTCCCCCTTGTGAAGCACAGAGTGCAATCCTTTTAAAGCTCTAGTTGGAGCTGAGCTCCAACACCTGGGTTTCCTGAAACAACCAGGAAAACCAGTGCTGGACAGGAAGGGAATGACCAGCCCCACTACCAGCCTGCCAGTCATTCCAAAAATCCAGGCCCGAAAATAGGATTTACCAGATCCTTTAGCAAGCTATGTCTTGCTAAGGACATCAAGTCTCCCTGGATCTTCTACATCTCACTCAGCTTTCCCTGGGTGAGATGTACACCTCCTGTCCCCTAGAAGACATATGAGAGAAATCTAGGGGAAATATAGCGATTTCCCTCCACCTTACCAGTCACTATCTCACACTATGCATTAAAAAAGTAGAAGATTTAGAATTTCAAAAGTCCAGAATTTTTTCCAAATTTTCACCAAATATCTGTTATTTTCATAAATAAATGCAAAACATATAACCCAATTTTTTTTAACTAACATGAAGTACAATGTGTCATGAGAAAACTATTTCAAAATCACCTGGATATGTTAAAGCATTTAAGTAAAGTATAACCACTTAAAGTGACACAGATTTGAATAAATGGGCCGTGTCAGGAAGGTGAAAGTAGCTTCTGCGGCAAGGGGTTAAGAAAGATGGTGGCCTTAGGCCTTGTATTGACTATAGTGAGCTCCATAACATTATTGTAAAAAAAAACAATATCATCTTCCATGGATCCCTGACTTCAGTCAGATAGTGGGTGCCCGTTGGTTCTCTAAGATTGATCTCCGGTGAACCTACAATCTGATTCGGATCAGAGAAGGAGATGAATGAAAGACTGCATTCAATACTACTGTAGGACATTTTGAATATTCTGTGATACCATTTGGGTTGTGCAATGCTCCTGCTGTCTTCCAACAATTTTTTAATTAAATCTTTCATGATCTTCTGGGTGAGTATGTCACTGTTTATTTGGATGATATCCTTATCTTTTCTACGGATTGGGACACTCATGTACAACATGATGTACAACCGAAATGTACTATACATTAATCTTAATCATTATTCATAGTCCAAAAATATCTTTCCCAGGTCATCATTTCTTTTTGTTGTCTCTTTGTGTGCATCCAATCAAAGTCACAACTATTGATCACTGGGAACTTCCCACTAATCTGAAAGCCCTGCAATGAGTTTTGAACCAAAATATAAAATTTATAAAAGAAATTAAGCCGTTAATTTGATCTGAGATCTGAGTTACTGTTTGTACAGCTAAAGAAGAGCTTTATGAATGCCCCTGTCTTGATTTTTAAATGATCTAAATCAAACTTTTGTCTCAGGGTCCTGACTCCCTTACCAATCACTTACAACACAATTATGATTTGGGTTATAAAATGGGCTTTGCAAAATGTAGACACCTACTAGAAGGGGTCAAGTACTGAATTACAGTGATTATTGACTTTTACTTATTTTGATTATGTTACCCCATCCCATTTATACCTTTGTGGCACTAAAAATGTTAAGGTTGATGCTATCTTGCAGTTTTTCCAGCAATGTTCTGAAGGCTGCATCTGAAAAAATCCTGTCCTCCAGTGTTGTTGTTGCTGTCATTTGTCAGGATTTGGCCATGTCTATTTATAATGCTCAGGGTTCAGCTCCTGAAAATATTTTTCTAGGAAGGTTGTTTGTTTCCCCTAATCTTCATCTTTGTGTCCTTGAGAAAATACATTGCTCTGTGTTACTAGGTCCTACTGGTTCTGTAGAGAGTTCTGGGGTTGCCTGGGCATCTTTATGTCCTTCTCCTATGTCTTTCATCCGGAGATGAATGAGAGACTTAATCAAACTTTGGAATAATTTTTAAGGTGTTATGTCTCTGAAATGTGGAGACAATTCTTTCTTCTCACTGGTCTAAACACTAGAGTCTCTTCTACATGCAATAAAAGAGACTCTATTGAGTAAACTCAGTGAGAAGAAGGAATTGTCTCTGTCAGAGACATAACACCTTAAAAACTTTTTAGAATTCAAATCAAACCACCTAAATGTGGCTGTTCTATTGTTATTGTGGGTTTAACCCAAAATACTCATCTTTTTGGACACTGAATTTTTTAACCCTTCTAACGAATTGACCTTTCAATGACTGAGTTCAGTCTGTGCCAAAACTCCCTTGAACCTAGCTGAAACCCAAGACACACAACATGTAAAGGTAATAAAAGGCAGTCTCTGGGTCCTGAATGTGTTGGGGGAAAGATTGTGGTTATCGACAAAGGACTTGCGTTTTAAATTCAGTCTGAAAAATTTGCCCCCCATAATGTGGGCCCATATGCAATAGCCAAGATTATTAGCCAAGATTATTAATCCTGTATCCTTTATTTTACAGTTGTCCTGTACCCACTGTATCTACAATGTATTTCACAAGTCACCACCAAGCTCCTAAACCACCAGCTCCTGTTGTTATCCAGGGAGAAATTAAAGGATAAAATCATTCTTGATTCTCACAGGGTTCAGACAGCTATTCAATAATTGAAAGGGGTATGACACCAAAGCACAGACATGGACATGGTTTCTGGCAAAGATCTTCATGGCAGACCTCTCCTCAAGTTGTACCATCATCAGAACTCTTCCAAACCTGGGTGGGGGGTGGGGGGATACAGTTTCGTCTGTGGTACGCAGAGGATTTGCAGAGGCAAGCAGGCAGGGCTGTTTGGAGGCACAAATTTTAAGGTTCATGTCTGTTGTCCAGTATCCCCATTGCTATCACAGTAAAACCATTCGACACTTTAGCCGAACATACAGAAGTTGTTCATTTTCTACCATATGGAGTATTTGAAATTGTAGTGCCATTATCATAGCATTATAATTGAAGACTGTGAAGAAAGATCTCAGTCCCATCAAGTCCGATTTATTATTGACATTTGATGTCATAAAAAGACATAAAATAATAATTAATTAACGTACTATTCATAGCTAAAAAATGGACAAACTGGACAACGCATTTTGTGCCAAACAGCTGGGCGCTTCGTCAGGTCACTACAAATAACAATTAAAACTTTCCTATTAAGCTTTGAGTAAAGAAGTATTTGGTTTTACTTCTGGGGCTTATATTTACAAAGAATCAATAATAATAAATAACATTCTATTCTTGCCCATTTACATTAATATACTCATAAATCCTATATACTCTTTCTACAGTTTTGATACCATATACTTTACCTTACAAACAGATTAACATAGAATATTAGATCATTTAAACGAGAATCGGCTTGGCAAATGGAACCCACCCGCTTAGCTTAGGGTGCATTCCATCTGCCTAACCGATTCCGGTCGCAGTGCAACCGTTGGTGATTTTATCCCATGAATTCTTCACCCAAGTCACAGCCTCTTTTAGTATCTAAATGATCTACAAATACTAATGTACGGCATGGAGGGAGCTGTAGCAATGACAACAACTAGGTCTTATTTTCAGGGGAGGCCTTATATTTCTAAGTTTTAAAAAAAATTGCACTAGGTCTTATTTTTGGGGTGTATTCTTTTCCTTTGTCTACCAAGTCCTTCAAAGAGTAATGATAGCGGCACCTCCCACAAACCTACAGAAGACAGTTGATGGATTCGGAGATGTTCTACTCGTGCCCAGAGTTCCCAGAGAGGTGGTGTCAACGTCCCAGGAGGGGGTAAGTCCACACAATAAACAAAGTAACAAGTATAAGAAGAAGGACGGCACTCACCCACGGTTCTATGTGCAAACAGGAAAACTTCTTTATTGGTAGTCAAGTTGCCAACTTCACACCGGGGTACAACGGGGAGGGGGTGATGCGGAATGCTATGAGAAGGCTACGGCCGTTTCGCGCGGCTTGCGCTTCTTCCGGCCTCCGTGTGGGGATTAAAATCAAACGCTGGGTTTTAAGCTCATAAGGTGGGATCATAGGTAACGCCCCACTCTTAGTGATCCGTACGGATAGGATAACGTCATGTCAAACAGAGCAAGTAACTGCCAATCACAAATGCTATAAGGTCAAAATTGGTGGCTAAAACTCACCTGTGGATATGCACCTGCCGCACAGGTCCTCCCATTAGGCGGTGCGTCTATGGTCCGCGGTCGCTTCCGGACTCAGCCGGTGGCTCCGCCCCCAACACGACGTCCCACGTGGGGAGATCAGCTGACCTATGTCCCGCCTACCTCGCTCGATGGTCACGTGACGCGTCACCGCGGTAACCGCTGACGCCGTCCCCGGATCCTTTCACGAGCATACCAGGTAGGAGGTGGGAGTTTAGGAAGCTGGTGTGTGGGCGTAGTGTGCCACATAGGTGATACGAAGCCTTGTAACACCATGACCTTTGAGTATGGGGCACGTGACGTCAAACTATATGGGATACTTATGAGAGCTAAAACATCAGCCAGTGAATTAAAAACAGTAGAGCGGGTGGATATACCACCTGTGCACCCCACAACATATTGCACAGTGCAAATGACACATAGGATATAAATGATATACTAGGCTAAAACGGGCGGGCTACGCAGGATTAAAGAAATACGCCCCAGTCCACTTTGTCGTTCAGTCCCACTGGTCCTACGGCGTTAGAACGTATTATCCATCTGTTTTCTGCTTGTAACAATAGGCGTTCCCTGTCACCTCCCCTTTCGGGTACCCCGATGGTCTCAATGCCTGCGAATTTTAGGATCTTTTTGTCTCCACCATGGCATTCCTGTATATGCCTTATAAGGCGGGGGGCTCCTACACCTGTTCCTATGGACCTCAGATGTTCTCTTATCCTTTGATAAAGGGGTCTGATTGTTTTGCCTATATAGAATCTGTTGCAACTACACCATAATACGTACACAACGAAGCTGGTTTTACAATTTATGAAACTATTCACCTCCACTCTTTGTCCCCCAAATTCTATCACCTTCTTTGCTGCATTATGTGGACAACATTTGCATCTTCCACATCTAAAGTTTCCTTTGGTGGTGCCTCTTTTTTTTAACCAGTTATTGTCCTTCCTAGCTGAAGTATACGAACTTCTTACTAGCTTGGATCTGATTGTGTTCCCTCTTCTAAAACTAACCACCGGGCCACCTTCTGCTATCGTGGATAAATCTGTATCGTGTTCTATAATATGCCAGTTGTCTTTTAACGCTTTTTTAATGAGATCTGCCATCGGGGAGAAATCAAATGTAAAGGAAAACCTCTCTTGTCCTTCCTTCTTTTGGTTCCTTTTTTTCAATAGGGATTCTTGTTCTTGTTTCCCTGCCCTCTCATATGCTCTCTCTATTACCTTACTTGGGTAACCTCTACTGGATAATCTTTGTTTTAGTTCCTCCGCTTGCTCCTCGAAGCCCTCCCTCGTATTATTTATACGTCTTAGCCTTAGAAACTGGCCGTACGGTACTGCTCTTTTGACGTGGTCAGGATGATAACTGTTGAAGTGTAGCAAGGAGTTTGTCGCTGTTTTTTTCCTATGTACAGAAGTGCAAATTTTGTTGTTCTTTATCTCTACTAGGACATCGAGGAACTCAATCTTATTCTCACTAATCGTGTGTGTAAATCTCATATTCATGTTGTTGTCATTGTTTAAGGATTGCACCATGTCCTCAAAACTCTCCCTGGTGCCGGACCATAGAATGAACACATCATCAACAAATCTCCTGTACATTTTAATATGTGTCAGGTACGGATTGCTCGTATTGTATATGTATCTGGCTTCAAAGATGGCAAGAAAAATATTGGCGTATGTGCAGGATACGGGCGTTCCCATGGCCGTCCCGTCAACCTGCACATACCATTCGCCATTGAACATAAATGCATTGTGGCTCAAGATAAAGTATAATGCCTCACAGATAAAGTTAGTGTAATCGATGCCTTTTTGTGCATTCTCAACTATTTCCCTCACTGCTAGTACCCCTTTCTCGTGGGGTATACGGGTATAAAGGCTTTCTACGTCTATGGACGCTAATAGCCATTGTTCTTCCAGTGTCTGTTGGTTTAGTGCATTTAGGAAATCGTTTGTGTCCTTAAGGTAAGAAGGGATATCTTTTAGGACTGGTCTTAATAACCAATCAATGTATTTCGAGAGTGGCTCTGTCACCGAGCCGATGCCTGCCACTATCGGGCGTCCCGGGGGATTTTCTAGATTTTTGTGCACTTTAGGTAAAAAATACCATTCTGGTTTTTTTTGGAAAGGGGGGTAACAGTTTCTCTGCCATCTTTTTAGACAAAATACCTTTTTCCACATACTTTCTTAGGAAGGTTCTTAAGTGCGTTACATACTTTTGTGTGGGGTCTCCAGACAATTTACGATACGTTCTCTGGTCCCCTAATAATCTTAGTGCCTCTGCTTCATATTTGGCACTTTCCATGATAACTATGTTACCCCCCTTATCGGCCTGTTTAACTATGACCTCTTTATCTTTTTTTAGGGCTTCTAACGCTAAATATTCCTCCTTTGTTATGTTGTGGTTGTCTTTTTTATAGATTAATGCCTCTATATCCCTCATTACCAGTCTCCGGAAAGTGTCTAGGGTGCCTCCTTGTGGAATCTGCGGATTAAATCTGGACGTATTCCCTCCTTTGAATGTATCTTTATGTTCTACTAAATTCTTCTCCTCTTCACTAGCTAGAAACAAGATGCACTCTTTCTCTATGGCCGTTAACTCCCCTGACACGAAGAAGCCTAAAGGACCTATCTCTAGGGGGACTTCTCCCTCTTTTGTAGTGTCTTTGTTACTATTCTGTCCATCTTGTGCAAAAAATTTTTTCAAATTCATCCTTCTCAATCCTCTAAACAAATCGATTTCAAACTCCACACTATTAAACTGTTCTGTGAAACAAAAACTCAACCCTTTTTGTAATGCTGACATACAATTTTTATCTAGAGTCTTATTGGAGAGGTTCATTACTAAACCGTCCTTTATAGTTGTTGGTTTTCTCACTTCCTCCAGGTCACTTGCTTCCTCTTTTGTCTCCTTGTTCTTACGATTCCTCCTTCTTCCTCCTCTTCGGGTGCGTTTCCTAAAGGGACAATTTCATTCAAACCTTTGTCCGATTTTTCTGTTTCTTTTTCTCTGTGTGTTTGGGGAGTCTCCTCTGAGGCACTTGAGTCTGAATCTGTGGTCCAGTAGTCTTTTCCGGGTCGTCTCGGATTACGTTTCTTTTGTGTAAATTCATTCCTTTTTGGGCCCCTTTGTTGTCTCCAGGTGAATATTTTGTTATTGGCAAAATCCTGTTTGTCTCTTAAGAATTTATCTTTCTTTTTCTCTTTTATATCTGTCTGGATGGGAACTAATTTTTTCTCCAAATTTCTCAGGAAGGTGTCATACTGTTGGGGTGCCAATCTTTTCCTTAGTTCCAATTTTGTTTTGCATAGCTCCTCGGTCACCTTTTCATATTCCTCTTCGTTCCTTTTTAGGATAATTCTTAATAGGGTGAGTGCGTGTTCCAGATGTGCTTCGTCCCATATCTTTTTGAATACCGGGTCATTTTCAAACTGTGATGGTTCTTTATATGTTCTTAAACCTCTCGGGACCCTTTTGCATTCGTGGTATGACCTTAATGAGTTAATGGACCAGAATAAACGTATTTCTTTTTCTGCTAAATTCTTCACCCTAAATTCTAGGGCCTTGGTACTAATCATGAAAACGTCATCCTTTTCGTTACACTGTGCAAAAAAAGCATCCGCATCCTCCCTCCCTTGTTTGATTAACCCTTCTCCTGAGGCACTTGTTGTCTCCATGTGTTCCATATATTCTTTACGCTGTTGCTGACAGGTACTGGTGGTGTGCCTTGCTATCGAAAGAGAATAGAAAAATATGTCCACCAAGTCCTTCAAAGAGTAATGATAGCGGCACCTCCCACAAACCTACAGAAGACAGTTGATGGATTCGGAGATGTTCTACTCGTGCCCAGAGTTCCCAGAGAGGTGGTGTCAACGTCCCAGGAGGGGGTAAGTCCACACAATAAACAAAGTAACAAGTATAAGAAGAAGGACGGCACTCACCCACGGTTCTATGTGCAAACAGGAAAACTTCTTTATTAGTAGTCAAGTTGCCAACTTCACACCGGGGTACAACGGGGAGGGGGTGATGCGGAATGCTATGAGAAGGCTACGGCCGTTTCGCGCGGCTTGCGCTTCTTCCGGCCTCCGTGTGGGGATTAAAATCAAACGCTGGGTTTTAAGCTCATAAGGTGGGATCATAGGTAACGCCCCACTCTTAGTGATCCGTACGGATAGGATAACGTCATGTCAAACAGAGCAAGTAACTGCCAATCACAAATGCTATAAGGTCAAAATTGGTGGCTAAAACTCACCTGTGGATATGCACCTGCCGCACAGGTCCTCCCATTAGGCGGTGCGTCTATGGTCCGCGGTCGCTTCCGGACTCAGCCGGTGGCTCCGCCCCCAACACGACGTCCCACGTGGGGAGATCAGCTGACCTATGTCCCGCCTACCTCGCTCGATGGTCACGTGACGCGTCACCGCGGTAACCGCTGACGCCGTCCCCGGATTCTTTCACGAGCATACCAGGTAGGAGGTGGGAGTTTAGGAAGCTGGTGTGTGGGCGTAGTGTGCCACATAGGTGATACGAAGCCTTGTAACACCATGACCTTTGAGTATGGGGCACGTGACGTCAAACTATATGGGATACTTATGAGAGCTAAAACATCAGCCAGTGAATTAAAAACAGTAGAGCGGGTGGATATACCACCTGTGCACCCCACAACATATTGCACAGTGCAAATGACACATAGGATATAAATGATATACTAGGCTAAAACGGGCGGGCTACGCAGGATTAAAGAAATACGCCCCAGTCCACTTTGTCGTTCAGTCCCACTGGTCCTACGGCGTTAGAACGTATTATCCATCTGTTTTCTGCTTGTAACAATAGGCGTTCCCTGTCACCTCCCCTTTCGGGTACCCCGATGGTCTCAATGCCTGCGAATTTTAGGATCTTTTTGTCTCCACCATGGCATTCCTGTATATGCCTTATAAGGCGGGGGGCTCCTACACCTGTTCCTATGGACCTCAGATGTTCTCTTATCCTTTGATAAAGGGGTCTGATTGTTTTGCCTATATAGAATCTGTTGCAACTACACCATAATACGTACACAACGAAGCTGGTTTTACAATTTATGAAACTATTCACCTCCACTCTTTGCCCCCCAAATTCTATCACCTTCTTTGCTGCATTATGTGGACAACATTTGCATCTTCCACATCTAAAGTTTCCTTTGGTGGTGCCTCTTTTTTTTAACCAGTTATTGTCCTTCCTAGCTGAAGTATACGAACTTCTTACTAGCTTGGATCTGATTGTGTTCCCTCTTCTAAAACTAACCACCGGGCCACCTTCTGCTATCGTGGATAAATCTGTATCGTGTTCTATAATATGCCAGTTGTCTTTTAACGCTTTTTTAATGAGATCTGCCATCGGGGAGAAATCAAATGTAAAGGAAAACCTCTCTTGTCCTTCCTTCTTTTGGTTCCTTTTTTTCAATAGGGATTCTTGTTCTTGTTTCCCTGCCCTCTCATATGCTCTCTCTATTACCTTACTTGGGTAACCTCTACTGGATAATCTTTGTTTTAGTTCCTCCGCTTGCTCCTCGAAGCCCTCCCTCGTATTATTTATACGTCTTAGCCTTAGAAACTGGCCGTACGGTACTGCTCTTTTGACGTGGTCAGGATGATAACTGTTGAAGTGTAGCAAGGAGTTTGTCGCTGTTTTTTTCCTATGTACAGAAGTGCAAATTTTGTTGTTCTTTATCTCTACTAGGACATCGAGGAACTCAATCTTATTCTCACTAATCGTGTGTGTAAATCTCATATTCATGTTGTTGTCATTGTTTAAGGATTGCACCATGTCCTCAAAACTCTCCCTGGTGCCGGACCATAGAATGAACACATCATCAACAAATCTCCTGTACATTTTAATATGTGTCAGGTACGGATTGCTCGTATTGTATATGTATCTGGCTTCAAAGATGGCAAGAAAAATATTGGCGTATGTGCAGGATACGGGCGTTCCCATGGCCGTCCCGTCAACCTGCACATACCATTCGCCATTGAACATAAATGCATTGTGGCTCAAGATAAAGTATAATGCCTCACAGATAAAGTTAGTGTAATCGATGCCTTTTTGTGCATTCTCAACTATTTCCCTCACTGCTAGTACCCCTTTCTCGTGGGGTATACGGGTATAAAGGCTTTCTACGTCTATGGACGCTAATAGCCATTGTTCTTCCAGTGTCTGTTGGTTTAGTGCATTTAGGAAATCGTTTGTGTCCTTAAGGTAAGAAGGGATATCTTTTAGGACTGGTCTTAATAACCAATCAATGTATTTCGAGAGTGGCTCTGTCACCGAGCCGATGCCTGCCACTATCGGGCGTCCCGGGGGATTTTCTAGATTTTTGTGCACTTTAGGTAAAAAATACCATTCTGGTTTTTTTGGAAAGGGGGGTAACAGTTTCTCTGCCATCTTTTTAGACAAAATACCTTTTTCCACATACTTTCTTAGGAAGGTTCTTAAGTGCGTTACATACTTTTGTGTGGGGTCTCCAGACAATTTACGATACGTTCTCTGGTCCCCTAATAATCTTAGTGCCTCTGCTTCATATTTGGCACTTTCCATGATAACTATGTTACCCCCCTTATCGGCCTGTTTAACTATGACCTCTTTATCTTTTTTTAGGGCTTCTAACGCTAAATATTCCTCCTTTGTTATGTTGTGGTTGTCTTTTTTATAGATTAATGCCTCTATATCCCTCATTACCAGTCTCCGGAAAGTGTCTAGGGTGCCTCCTTGTGGAATCTGCGGATTAAATCTGGACGTATTCCCTCCTTTGAATGTATCTTTATGTTCTACTAAATTCTTCTCCTCTTCACTAGCTAGAAACAAGATGCACTCTTTCTCTATGGCCGTTAACTCCCCTGACACGAAGAAGCCTAAAGGACCTATCTCTAGATACCCCACGAGAAAGGGGTACTAGCAGTGAGGGAAATAGTTGAGAATGCACAAAAAGGCATCGATTACACTAACTTTATCTGTGAGGCATTATACTTTATCTTGAGCCACAATGCATTTATGTTCAATGGCGAATGGTATGTGCAGGTTGACGGGACGGCCATGGGAACGCCCGTATCCTGCACATACGCCAATATTTTTCTTGCCATCTTTGAAGCCAGATACATATACAATACGAGCAATCCGTACCTGACACATATTAAAATGTACAGGAGATTTGTTGATGATGTGTTCATTCTATGGTCCGGCACCAGGGAGAGTTTTGAGGACATGGTGCAATCCTTAAACAATGACAACAACATGAATATGAGATTTACACACACGATTAGTGAGAATAAGATTGAGTTCCTCGATGTCCTAGTAGAGATAAAGAACAACAAAATTTGCACTTCTGTACATAGGAAAAAAACAGCGACAAACTCCTTGCTACACTTCAACAGTTATCATCCTGACCACGTCAAAAGAGCAGTACCGTACGGCCAGTTTCTAAGGCTAAGACGTATAAATAATACGAGGGAGGGCTTCGAGGAGCAAGCGGAGGAACTAAAACAAAGATTATCCAGTAGAGGTTACCCAAGTAAGGTAATAGAGAGAGCATATGAGAGGGCAGGGAAACAAGAACAAGAATCCCTATTGAAAAAAAGGAACCAAAAGAAGGAAGGACAAGAGAGGTTTTCCTTTACATTTGATTTCTCCCCGATGGCAGATCTCATTAAAAAAGCGTTAAAAGACAACTGGCATATTATAGAACACGATACAGATTTATCCACGATAGCAGAAGGTGGCCCGGTGGTTAGTTTTAGAAGAGGGAACACAATCAGATCCAAGCTAGTAAGAAGTTCGTATACTTCAGCTAGGAAGGACAATAACTGGTTAAAAAAAAGAGGCACCACCAAAGGAAACTTTAGATGTGGAAGATGCAAATGTTGTCCACATAATGCAGCAAAGAAGGTGATAGAATTTGGGGGACAAAGAGTGGAGGTGAATAGTTTCATAAATTGTAAAACCAGCTTCGTTGTGTACGTATTATGGTGTAGTTGCAACAGATTCTATATAGGCAAAACAATCAGACCCCTTTATCAAAGGATAAGAGAACATCTGAGGTCCATAGGAACAGGTGTAGGAGCCCCCCGCCTTATAAGGCATATACAGGAATGCCATGGTGGAGACAAAAAGATCCTAAAATTCGCAGGCATTGAGACCATCGGGGTACCCGAAAGGGGAGGTGACAGGGAACGCCTATTGTTACAAGCAGAAAACAGATGGATAATACGTTCTAACGCCGTAGGACCAGTGGGACTGAACGACAAAGTGGACTGGGGCGTATTTCTTTAATCCTGCGTAGCCCGCCCGTTTTAGCCTAGTATATCATTTATATCCTATGTGTCATTTGCACTGTGCAATATGTTGTGGGGTGCACAGGTGGTATATCCACCCGCTCTACTGTTTTTAATTCACTGGCTGATGTTTTAGCTCTCATAAGTATCCCATATAGTTTGACGTCACGTGCCCCATACTCAAAGGTCATGGTGTTACAAGGCTTCGTATCACCTATGTGGCACACTACGCCCACACACCAGCTTCCTAAACTCCCACCTCCTACCTGGTATGCTCGTGAAAGGATCCGGGGACGGCGTCAGCGGTTACCGCGGTGACGCGTCACATGACCATCGAGCGAGGTAGGCGGGACATAGGTCAGCTGATCTCCCCACGTGGGACGTCGTGTTGGGGGCGGAGCCACCGGCTGAGTCCGGAAGCGACCGCGGACCATAGACGCACCGCCTAATGGGAGGACCTGTGCGGCAGGTGCATATCCACAGGTGAGTTTTAGCCACCAATTTTGACCTTATAGCATTTGTGATTGGCAGTTACTTGCTCTGTTTGACATGACGTTATCCTATCCGTACGGATCACTAAGAGTGGGGCGTTACCTATGATCCCACCTTATGAGCTTAAAACCCAGCGTTTGATTTTAATCCCCACACGGAGGCCGGAAGAAGCGCAAGCCGCGCGAAACGGCCGTAGCCTTCTCATAGCATTCCGCATCACCCCCTCCCCGTTGTACCCCGGTGTGAAGTTGGCAACTTGACTACCAATAAAGAAGTTTTCCTGTTTGCACATAGAACCGTGGGTGAGTGCCGTCCTTCTTCTTATACTTGTTACTTTTCCTTTGTCTGTTGGTATTGTAGATTAGTAGGAACCATCCCATCCACTTTTAATATAGCCTGTTTCTAGGTATAGAGACATGTTCTATCTAGTCTGTCGCAGTCCAGGTTTCTTGTTCAGGACACAACTGCAAATGAAGGCAACTGTGTCTGTTGATGAGTGCACATCATTTAGAACAAAGTTTGGTGATTAATGGGGAACATATTGACACCTGTAGTTGAAATTAATTATGTAAAAATGTTGGAACCATCTACAAAATAGATTTTTAAATATTTACATTTATTTCTATTTTTTCTAAACAACTTCACACCTTGTCATAAAAAGAGTCCAAACTCCAACTTTTTTGCTTACTACTTGTCCAGCCATTTCTTTTAATGACTCTCATTATGTCATTAAAAAGCATGCAATTAATAATAGTTTTGAAAAGTGAATGAGGTAATGAAATTTTATATGGTAGAAAAGAAACAAAGCAAAGTACAAGGAAAATGACTACGGCTTGGTTATGTTGTATAATAATCTGTACACTGCTGTCTTTGTGTTAACACATTGGAGCACATTTGCTAAGGGCCATGTGCTAGTTTCTGTCGGACTTTGCTTGTTGTTTCTTTTGCAAACTGCTTGCACAGGTTTTTAAGAAGTGTCTGTGCCACATATGTGTCGCATATGTGTTACACTATTCTTCATGCGACCCAAATTTCTGCACTGAAGGGGGCATTCCTGTGCTCAGTCGGGCCA
Source organism: Engystomops pustulosus (assembly GCF_040894005.1). Classification (NCBI taxonomy): domain Eukaryota; kingdom Metazoa; phylum Chordata; class Amphibia; order Anura; family Leptodactylidae; genus Engystomops; species Engystomops pustulosus. The sequence continues at coordinate 81,941,036 of NC_092415.1, read as the reverse complement.
TGCACCAGATTTAACATGCAAAGGCCAACAGAAATGTGTTGCACGCCCTATGTTAAAGGTGCACCAAAAAAAAGTGGTGCACTCTGTCGGGGCAGTGCAGGAAGCACCAGATTCACGACGGGTGCACACGCGCCGGCACTCTAGGATTTAAAGGGCCAGCGCACCACTGATTGGTGCTGGCACTCCCGGGTTTCCTTAAAGCTGGCTGTTCCCAGGATTCCCTGACGGATATTTGCGCTCCTTGCCTTAGAGAAAGCTTCCAGTGTGTTCCTTTGTTCCTTTCCGTTTCCTGTTCCCTTCTCTGCTGAATTCCTGTTGTGACCTCAGACCTGATGTCTGACCTCTGCATCTCTGCTGCCTCCCTGACTTCGTGCCTTTCCCTGACCTCGAGCCTTGAGATGGTCTTGCTGTAGCACCCTGCCACAGCAAGACCATCCCGCTTTGCGGCAGGCTCTTGTGAAAACCAGGTGCCACTTAAATTTCAGTCCCAGGTGTCGGCTAGTACCATCTCCCGCCGTAGTCCAGGGGGTCCACAGGCCCAGAACCCTGACAGTCAGCTCACCAGGCTGTGAGCTCTGTGAAGGAGCTCACAGCCGTACAGGAGCAGTACAGGAGCACAAAGATGGGGGCTGAGAGCTGAGGAGTAGCACAGGCAAGTAACATGTTTTTTGAAATGCATCCAAACCAAAGCCCAACCCCTTGGACTACACTGAGGGTTCTGTTAGGGTGCAAGGTAAGTTATAATGCACAATTATATTTTAATGCAAATACTTAGAGAAAGCAGAAAAACATATTTGCAATGCAGCTGTAATAGGCTTTTGTAACCTGTCTTTAGTGAAAATGAGGTCCCTGGTGACAGGTTCCCTTTAAAAGATTGTAAACAAAGCACACTGACTGATACACTGACATAGCTTGTTATGCCCTTGTTTTTAAGTAAAAGGGCTTTTAAAATTATGCAAATGAGTCTGAGGGGCTCCAGGCTCCATTAATACCTATGTAGCCCAGACTCATTTGCATAATTGTAGAAGCCTTTTTTGTAAACAAGAGCTTAAAAAAAAGCTATATTAAGAGCAGAACCTGCTTGAGGGGGCACACACCAGTATGTCAGTGTACTTGTTTTACGATCCTTGATCCTGGTGATAGATGTCCTTTAACATCTTTGCAACCGAAGACAAACTATATCGTCCTCGTGCTGCAAAGGGTGTATGGAGAGAGCTCATGAACTGAGCTCTCTCCATACACAGCGGGTGACGGCTGTATAATACAGGTGACGCTCGCCTGTTACTGCCAAGGTCGGTATTGGCACCGATTGCGGCAGTTAACCAGCACCTAACTTACCTTTACATGGGCGCCACCATCTTGGATGGCCGATTGCTGCCCTCAGATGATGTCTCATCTGACTTTTTTTTTTTTTATAACCTTTTTTATTGGGAAATAAAAGGCAGGTACATATGACAAATATCATCTACATTAGAGGTATACATTTTACAATGGTATAATATGCTGCTTGTTTCATACATCCCTCCTGTTGATGTTCTGAAGTCTTTTTCCCTCTTTCACTTTTTCAATTTTCCTCCTATTCGTTCCCCTTTGGAGGTGCCTTACGCACCATTGCGTGTTAGCTGACAGTTTTGTCTCGTATCATCCAGGTTATGTTGCTTCTTTTATGACTAAACAGTTTTCATTTCTTTAAACAGTAACATTTAAAAAAAAAAAAAAAAAAAAAAAAGGGGGGGGGGGACCCGCAAGAGTAGTACTATCCTGTAACAGGGCCAGGGGAGTTGTTTTCATTATTGCTTATAATTTATAATTGGGGAAAATAAGTGCTACCAATTTTGCTTTAGAATATGGTTCATTGTGTTACCTCTTGTGGCCTTATATTTTCAATCTGCCCAGTGTGCCTTTGATGTCCTCGGTCATGTACCGTGCTGAATATTGGAATTTTTGCATGAACTCCCTGATTTCACTGGTAGTCATGTGGTTGGTGATAAATTTCCGCCATTTGCGAAAAAATCCTTTTATTCGTTTGTCTCCTTTACTCTCCGCCTCTGTTTTGTCAGTGTGCAGGAATGTTAAATGCGTATATCGCCACATGCATTAATTTAAAAAATGTTTCTCTCCACTTTTCGCTAACTATATGTTTCCTTACTGTCGCCCATCCTTGTAAAATCCTTTGGGATGTTTCCGTAGTTCGCAGTCGCTTCTCCCAATGTGGGAATTGTAAGGCTATTTCTGTGTTGTCCCTCTCTGGTGTTAATAGAATGTATAAAATAGAGATCGTCCGTTTGACGTTTGGGCCTCCTATGATAGTGTCAACTTTATTTGTCATAAGTTCTCCCGCTAAATTTCTCAGTCTGGCAGAGCAGAAAGCTTTTAGTTGTGCGTATTGAAACTCTTGTCTCGGGGGTAGTTGAAATTCTCTACTTATTTCATTTAGGGTTTTTAGTCTTGGTTCGGTTGGGTGTATTAGCTGTTGTAAGCGGTGTATTCCCTGAGTTCTCCATGGTATGAAGAGCCTATTGTTCTGTCCCACCCGGAACTCTGGGTTGTCCCATAGGGTGAGATGTTTTGAAATTTGGTAAGACAATTGTTTTTTTTTCCTCAGCATCTTCCATGTTGATATTGTGTCTCTAAGTAATAGTGATTGCTTGGCCATCTGCGGCAGCTTTCCGTAAGGGATATGTAAGGCTGTTAGCCCGCATGGTTGTAGTAATGCCTGTTCTAGCTTGGTATTGGAGTAGTGGCTGGTGGCGTTCAGCCAGTCTGCAAGGTGTCTGGTTAGGCATGCCAAGTTATATCTTTTAACGTCTGGAAAGTTTAGGCCTCCTAGGTGTTTTCGGTATGTCAGTTTTTGTAGAGAGATACGAGGTCTCTTTCCTTGCCATATAAATGTTGTGAATGTTTTATTTAGTTCCCTGACATCCTGTGATTTTAGTAGTAGTGGTAGGGTCTGCATAGGGTACAATAGTCTGGCAAAGCTGATCATTTTTATCAAATGCATACTCCCCGATATGTTAAGTGGTAGTGTTTCCCAGCGTTTTAATTCAGTTTTGATTTTTGCAAAGATCGGGGGGTAATTGAGTTTGTATAGGGATGACGGTGTCTTGCCTATGTTTATTCCCAGGTATTTGATATATTCTTTAGCTATATTTAAGTTATATGACTTCATGTGAGCCTGTTCTGAGAAAGTGAATGGGTCTAGTAATAGGATCCCGCTTTTTGACGTGTTACTTGTGAAGCCTGATATTTCGCCAAACTGTTCGATATGTTGCAAAATTTTTGGTATGTTTGTTATTGGGTTGGTTATGAATAGTAGTATATCATCTGCAAAGAGTGCATTTGTGACTCTCTCAGATCCCACTTTTATGCCCGGGTTTATGTCCAGAGTTCTCAGCATTCTTGCCAATGGTTCAATTGCCAGGTTGAATAGTAGTGGCGAGAGTGGGCATCCCTGCCTTGTACCCCTGTTCAGTTGGAATCTAGTTGTCAAATATCCCGGTGAGTAAATGGCCGCCATCGGGTTTTTATATAAGGCTTATTTTAACAATTGGAATGGTCCTTGTATTTCATGTCTATCTAGGACCTGGTCCAGCCACCCCCATCGGACCTTATCGAAAGCTTTTTCTGCGTCGAGGGTTAATAGGATACTTTTGCCCGATGTTGGTGGCTGCACCGTTACCACGTCCAAGATCGTAAGGACTCGCCTGATGTTTGCCACCGCTGCTCTATTTTTGATGAAGCCCACCTGTAGCTCTTCTATCAGGCTGGGCATTAGGAGCGACAATCGATCTGCCATTATCTTTGCTATCAGTTTAAGGTCCTGATTAATAAGGGATATGGGTCTGTAAGAATTTGTTAGCATAGGGTCTCTGCCGGGCTTTGGTAATACTTTGATGTAAGCCAAGTTTGCGTAAGGCGTGAGATGGGTGCCGTTTAGTAGGGCATTATAATATCCCACTAAGACCGGTGAAATGTGTTCTCTTAGGCCCTTGTATGCCTCCGTTGGAAATCCATCAGGTCCTGGCATTTTACCCAACGCCAGTCCCTTTATGGCCGCTAACACTTCTTCCTGGGTGACCTCTGCATTGAGGGCCCCTTTTTGGTCTTCAGTCAGCTTTGGTAGCTTTAATTGAGATAGGTATGCCTCACCTTTATGTTTATCATAGGGTTTGGTATCTGAATAAAGGTCTGCATAGTATTGGCGAAAGGTGTTCAGTACCTCACGCGGGTCTTCTTGTATCTGTCCTGATTCTTTTTTGAGTTTTGGTATATGTGTGGCTGGCCTACGGCCCTTTGCCAGATTTGCCAGTATCCTACCTGACTTATTTCCAAACCGAAATAGGTTCGCTTGCTTCTTGACCCGCGTGTGGTAGTCCTGTTGCTCTAGCAAGGTCTCGTATTGGGATTTTGCTACCTTCCAATGTTCTAGGGCTTGTGGTGTTGGGGTGGTTAGATATGCGGTGTAGGCGTTTTGGAGCCTTATGCTGCTCTCGTGTAATTTTTTCCTGGCCTGTTTTTTGGCCCGTCCTACGTATCTTTGTATTTGGTCCCGAATGACCGTTTTGGCTGCTTCCCAATGCACTGTTGGGTTGTCTTTTGTGGACGCATTGTGAAATTCAAATTCGGTCCACCACCCCTTCAATAATTTCAGAAAGGTTTCGTCCTGCGCCATATATGACGGGAAGCGCCAAATGTAATCAGTGCCCATTTTATGCTCGGGAGTTAGGGTTAGGCTGACTGGGGCGTGATCTGACACTACTATGTTTTCAATCTTGGTGTGTTCTATCCTGTCCAATAAGGTCCTGTTAACCATGATGTGGTCTAGCCTGGACCACCCATCATGGGCATCCGAATAGAAAGAATACTCTCTACCTTCAGGGTGTTCGTGTCTACAGCTGTCAATAAGACCCAAGTCTAATGTAAGTAGGGCTAAATCCGTCTGCGTTTGTGTATATATTTGGTGTTTACTGTCTCGTCGCGATCTGTCTTCCCTAGGATTTATTACCTGGTTGAAATCGCCTGCTACCACTATTTGTTCAGACATGTCTAGCGCTAATCGCTAGCGCTAATCGCTCCATTAACATGCTGCTCTGTGTTGGGGGCATACACAATGTATATACTTATTTCTCCTGCTGGTGTGTCCAAAACCGCATGGAGGACCCTGTGATCTTCTGAGACTGAGTGGGATTTTATCGTTATGGCTGAGTTTTTGTTTATTAAAAGTATGACACCGCCTCTTCTATTGGATTCTGCAGAGCCAATGGCCTCGGCTACCCACAGGCGCCTCATGTATTTAGTTTCTCCGGTTAACAGGTGTGTTTCCTGTAATACTGCCACATCTGCGTGTAAAGATTTCAGATGTCGCAGTACCATGGAGCGCTTCTGTGATGAGCGGAGACCCTTGACATTCCACGTGATCACTGTTACTGTCATAATGCTTGTAGTGTAAATGGTTTATCTGGCATGTCTCCCTGTGTACTGCTTTCTGTTGTTGTTCCCTGTCCCTTGGATTTGTCCGACTCTTGCAAACCTAAATTAACTTTCTTTAACATTAACAATTCTCTTATCAATAACACATTTAACATATTCAAAATATAAAACAGTGACATTTTCATATTCACCCAGGTCCACGGAGGTGGACCAGCAAGATAGCCTGTCATCGACTTCCCAATTTTCCGTCCAGTGGTGGAAGCAGTTCACCCTTTAATAGAATGTAACCCAACTTTGCTGTTCTGCAAGCTTTGTGTTTCTGTGTGTTGTTTTTTCAGTGTCCCCAGCTTTTCCGGCTTCCATTTTCTCTTATCTAGGCGATCTTTCAGGGCGTTTCCGCAATGACGTGCATGGTGGTGGTTGTCTTTGATCGTGTCTCAGCGGTGATCTATGAGTGCGTCGTCCACCATCGGGGTCTTGCCAGCTTGGCAAAGATTCCAGTCCTCCGCCATGTTGGGATCTGTAAAGGTCTGTGCCATCCCGTCTGGTGTGAACACTCTTAGGGTCGCCGGATACATAAGTTGAAATTTCCATTGCTTTTTGAAAACCACTGAGCAAAGTGGACTAAATGCTCTCCTTTTTTTGGTCAGGTCAGCCGAGTAGTCCGCGAATAACAGTAGTCTAGTATTATCAATTATGAGAGATTCTCGTAGAATCGCTTCATGGTCAGCATAATCAAGATACTTTGCTATTGCTTGTCTCGGACGCTCTTCTCTCTCCGTCTGTCTTGTTGATGGGGACCTTGGGGCTCTAGGTGAACCTATCCTGTGGGCTCGTTCTACCTTTAGCGGGCCTTTGAGCCCTAGGTTGTATGGCAGCTTTTCGGCAAATATTTGGTATAGTTGCGAGGTAGTGACCGTTTCTGGTAAGCCCACTATTCTGAGATTGCTCCTGCGTGACCCGTTCTCTAGGTCGTCTATTTTATCTGCCATTTTTTCTGACTCTGTATTTGCTGCCGTTATTTTTGTTAGCGCCGTTGCTAGATCATCTTCCAAGGTAGAGATGCGTCATTCTGCTTCCTCTTGGCGGTTTGTGTGCGAATCAATTTCTAATTGTATGGCCTGGAGAGTATCTTCTATTGCTGTAGATACAGTTTCTTGTATGCTTGGCACTATTCTTTACATGGCGGGGCCGGAACCGGAAGTCGTCTCATCTGACTTGTAGACTTGCCATGTGCAATGATCTCTAATAGCCAGCAGATGGCAGGCTATTAGAAATCATTGTAATATTGGTATGTACTGCAATACAGTAGTATTGCAGTATATAGTATTAGCAATCAGACCCTGAAGGGTTAAATTACCCTGGAGGATCAGAAAAAAATGGTAAAAAAAAAAATAATTAAAAAAAAATATGAAAAAATAGTAAAAATGGTGAAAGTTTAAATCACCCCACTTTCCCTAGATCACATATAAAAGCAAATAAACAGTAAGAATCTTAAACATGCTTGGTATCATTGCGTCCCAAATCATGTCCGATCTACTGAAACGACTTTTCCCACCGTTTAACCCCGTAACGGGAAATAGCGAAAGTCGAAAGTGCCACTTTTTTACCATTTTGAAAAATATAAAAAATTCTATAAAAAGTGATTAAAGGGCCGTACTTTGGTCAAAATGACAGTATTAACCCCTACACGCTCTTTTCATACAGAGATGGGCTTTGCTGTATATCGCAGCAAAGACCCATCGCTAACACCCGTGATCGGTGCTTGAGGCTGAATGGCTTCTGCCTATCCATTACAATGAGCCAGAGGCCAGAGGCCAGAGAGTATATGGTAGGAGCCATCTGACCATCCAGGGTTAATGTACCCTAGATGGTCTAAGAAATAGTGAAAAAAAAAAAAAAAGTTTTAAATCACCCCTCTTTCCCTAGAACTGATATAAAACATAATAAACAGTAAAAATCACAGACACATTAGGTATCGCCACGTCCAAAAATGGCCGATCTATCAAAATATAAAAACGGTTATGGCCGGCGGTGATCTCTGAGACGGGAAAATGGCACCCAAATGTCCGAAACACGACATTTACACCTTTTTACATGACATAAAAAATGTTATAAAAAATGATCAAAATGTTGCTCAGTCCTCAAAATGGTAGCAATGAAAACATCGGCTCATTTCACAAAAAATGACACCTCCCCCAGTTCCGTTCACCAAAGTATGGAAAAGTTATTAGCGTCAGAAGATGGCAAATTTTTTTTATTTTTTGTACACATTCGTTTCATTTTTGAAAATGTTTTAAAATGCAATACAACCTGTATAAATTTGGTATCACCACATTTGGAATTTTTTTCCGGATTCCCACTACATGGCAGGGAATAATAAATAACATCACGGGAAAGTAAAATTTGTTATGCAAGAATATGGCGCAAATGCATTTTTCATAATATTCACTGCATTCAGAATTTCTTTTCCGCTTCCCAGTGCATGGCATAGCATAATAAATTCTGTCACTAGAAAGTGCAATTTGTTACGCAGAAAACAAGCCCAAGCACAGCTCTTTCCATGGGAAAATAAATAAGTTATAGATTTTTGAAGGAGGGGAGTGAAAAATGAAAATGCAAAAAAGAAAAAAGGGCCATGTCCTTAAGGGGTTAAAGGACATATACCATCACAGTCACTGATGGTAGATGATTACTACTTACCTCTCCATCCTGTCCCCCTTTGCAGTAATCTGGTTTCAGTACAGACAGCCACATTTATTAGAAAATAAGGTTTTTAAAATATTTAAATGAGCCCACCTGTGAGCTCCTCCATCTTTTCATTTGTTCACTGCACTTACCTTCCGTCCACGGTCGATGCAGAGAGTTAGTGATGTCACCCACTCTCTGCACTAGTGTGTATATAATTTAATATCTCCACAACCTTTTGGTTAAGTAAATATTTGTTTTGTATTTTGGAAGTGATTAGCAATCATCTACAGTGGAGAAACAAGACCCTAGTGAGCGCCGGTGCAAACTTAGAAAAGGGGCCTCTGTATACCTAAACCCTTACTGCTGGCCCCAATCTGCACGTAATACTTCAGAATACACCTTAAATACACTCCACAGACATAAGCACACATACACTACATATGCATAACTCTACATAACTCTATAACTATATATGCATATACTCTACACACACTATATACACTACACATTCAAATACATATATACACATAAATACATATCCCCACACCAATACCCACATACCTGTACAATACTAATGTTATTGCAGTAATGAATATACCATATACATAAATATATACCAGCTGGGAATATACTGCACATTACTATATAGCACCAAAAAATGACAGCACTCCAGAGCTGCTATAAGGCAGATATAGACATCACTTACTGTATAAATCAATCGTAGCTCCCACCTTCTACCTCATATCTGTCCTGGTCCTCATCTTGTTGACTCCTCACAGATTCTTCTCTGTCAGTTACAGAACTTCTTCGGCTGTGACATATTGCTACAGAATTCACCACAAGATATCTTCAGCTCTGTGCCACACATCCCAAAACTGTGTCCCTAAAAACACCACAGTCACTTACAATATAATGTCACATAAGATAAAAACTCTCGTAATTTATATACATCGCCCACTAATTGTTATACAGCATCGACATCCTCTTATTAATTTATGTTTACTCCTATTCATTATTATTTAGCAAAGCCATACCCCCAATTAATTTACATGTAACCCTGCAGCTTGCCATTAAAGTAGCAGAGCAGCTCCTCCACCAATCTATATATAGTCAGCAGTGCCCCTATTAATTAATATGTAGCATAGCAGCCCCTCTTACTAAATAATTTAGTAAGTACACTGTTCAGCAGCTCCCAGTTATAAATATTCCATCTATCAGCCTCCAATTGTTTATTAATATATACGGTCCAGGAGCCCCAGCCACCCCCCTGATTACACACCAGGAACAATTATTATAACCACCCTATCTTATTACATATTAGGAGACAATATTACCTCACACCCCCGTTATTACCCCTAACCCCCTTATACATACCAAGAGCCATTCTGACCCCCTACTCCCTTATTACATACTGGGAGCCATTATTACCCCCAACCCCCTTTTTACATACCAGGAGTCCTTATTACCCCCCCCCCCAACCCCCTTATTACACACCAGGAGCCCTTATTATCCCCACCACCCCCTTATTACATACTAGGAGCCATTATAACCCCCTACCTTATTATTTTCCTCCCACCCCAATCCCATATTACATACTAGCAGCAGAATGGAGAAAACATATATATATATATATATATATATATACTCTTCTTTTGGTGTCGGTGATGAGCGATTGTCTTCTTTGCAGCACCAGCAGCGTAATGACACCATCGCTGTCCCGTGCGCTCCTGCTGAAAAGACAAAGCAGGAAGTGTCAGTGCGCATCACTGATTGGAGGACACTTCTGATACAGCTGAAAGCTGCAATAGGGAACCCGGTGACTGCACAGTTTTAAATCTGTGACAGCCACAGGCCCCCTCCCCAATACGGTTATCGGCAAAATGTATATTAAAGGGGGAAAAGCAGGGGGTGCAATTGTTACCCCCCTGATCATCTACCATCAGGGAATGTGATGGTAATATTTGAGCTCGGTACACCAGAAAAAACTTGGGAATGGTGTTCATTTATTTATTTGTTTCTTCAAAACCATTTCATAAAGCTGGGCAGAAGTGGGACACTGATCTGATTTCATGTTTATGAAGAAAGCAGTGCACTTGGGTAAAATGTAACAGCTTTGTTTAGGATCTAACTAGCGGGGCATGCAGGTGAAAAGTGGCACCTCTTTTGCTCTGTGTGTAGTTCACTGGCTTGTCATGGAGATCAATGGCCAGCTTAGATATTGTTGGCTAAGCCTATTTCCAGATGCTGTAATGGTGTTGCAATGCGCTTTGGTGTTTTCCATCATGCTCTGAAACGTTTAGATAAAGGAAACATATTATACAGAGTTTGGAGCATAAATATGTTCTGTTAAATACTTGGTAAAGTAGAGTACTATAAAAAAAATGAAAGCAGGTCATATATATTAGCTGGTGACTGCTATCCTACACAACTTCTCTCCCCTTATTGTGTAAATATATGATTTTTGTGATTATATGAGTTTGTATCATGAAGCTGTATACGTACTGTATCCTTATAAAATGTTGGTGTGCAGGCTGATAGATGGCTGACTATTGGCTGGCTGACAGAATGCACCTCCCACTGGTTCTGGTCTCCATGGATACTGCACTTATATACGGCAGCATATGGGCACAACCGTATGCAGCACATATACAACATATATTTTATTTTAAACATCTTATTATAGATGGCTGTATTGCCCATTGACATGAATGTGGCTGTAGGCCACCCATAGGAAAACGTTTATAAAGAGGGAAATAAGTTGTTCACCCAATGTTCATCATTATGATTAGTGACAAATTCTTAGCAGCCATAAAGGCAGATGATGATTTGTTGTGGTCAGTCATAGAATTATGAACATCCCACCCTTTTGTATTGTACTTTCTTCCACATTTGATGATTTTTCTTGTTGGCAAATCCTTTTTATTTGTACTAATAACAGGTATATGTAAAGCCTGGAAATGAGTGGTTTTCATACACAACCACCAGTTGCCTGGCTGTAGTTTGTAGTGGTGCAAAGTGAACAGTACAGAAACAGCAGATTACTGTGGACACATGCGGCCAGGCCGTACTCTATATGGTGCTCACGCAGACTGAATTCCAGGAAGCATAATACGACCCTTAGCTTTGTTCAAATCTTACAATGCAGAAGCAAATATTAAAATGCAAAGCATAACAATAATTTATGTTAGTGAACATGTGTTCTCACTTCTGCACAGATAAGGTTTAGCGACTGATAAAACAACTTATTGCTGAATATTTCACAGCAGTGTTTTATATTTGATTTACAGTTTCTAAGTGCTTATCTCCTCAGGTGGGATATTTCATATTGACCATTAGCACAGCACACCCCATTCCATAATTGCTGTTATTCCCTTATCTTATTTAAATACATGCACTAGATATGAACTCCTTCACATTCTTACACCTTACTAATAGAAAAATACAGATAGTATTCAATATCCAAGGCTTATCTCATAAGTTCTCCAAACAGGTGTGCAGTATGATAAACGGCGATATAAACAGTTTCTAGATGTGCCAATAAGTAAGATATTAAAAATTCTAGCAGTGAACAATGAGGTTTGGATGGGTTGGTTTGGACAGAAGTGTTAAAAAAGTTATTTAGAACTTGAAGGATTTGCCTCATCAGGACAACCCTTGACCATGTGCCCTATTGGTTGTAGAAGATCTAGGAAAGCTGGGTGTTTTGAGTGATGCTGCTAGGGTGTCTTGAACATTTTTGTACACAGAGTTATCGCCACTCTGAACACCCAGCTTTCCTAAACCTTCTACAGTTGATTGATCAAACCCACTTTGGAACTCTTGAAAGGTGCAACAGCCAAGGAACTATTAGGAACCATTATACACCTCAACTCCCTTTTTTTGTTTTAGCCGGATAAAAAAGTGGGAGCAAAATATAACTACTCTACCTGACATGTTACATCTCTAATTTCTCTGAAGCACTTGCATACCCTATTAGAGAATATAGATATCATAAAGGGAGTCTCCCTCAATAAAGCCAAGTGGCGCTAAGGCTAATCATCTTTTCATCTAGTGGCTCCCAACTTTTCATTTTTCTACAGATCCAGATAGATATGTGACTTTCTGCAAGTTTAACCCTTAGATGCTGGTTTGAATACATGTTTCGTAGCTGCTGTTAGTTTATTAATGGAGCACGCTTACACAGCAGAGATTAGTTGAACTACAGCACAATAGGGGGCTTGTTCAGTAGCTGCCAGATTGACATTGTAGCCTCCCCTCTCAATGCTTCAATTGCAAAAAGTACCGTTAGGCAAGTATAGATGTGGACAATGTTATTATTGCTCTAATAATCTAGAGGCTAAAGTTGTGAGATTGTTTTGTAGCATATGTACTCATGTGAATGACACTGTTTTCATATTGGGAAAACCATAAGACGTCTTTGAAGTCCATTAGGCCAGGGGAGGGAGCTCCAAGGTTGATACAACATATAAGAGAATGCCTTGGAGGAGACCCCAACCCATTTAGGTTTCCCGGAATAGAAGTTGTGCCACCACCAAAAGAGGAGGAGATGGACAATGTAAATTTTTACATACAGCATTTTTAATTTCACCCCAGGCAGCAAATAGGCTAGAAACGTCCCTGTGCAGGGGGGAAATTATTTTTTATAAATCAACCCCTGCAGCATAGTACATATATCCTCATATACCTTCTCCCCTCTGCAGATATATATATACAGAGAGAGAGAACACAGCAGCAAAAGGAAAAATAAAAAAATGCTTGGTGCAATGACAAAGATCATCCTTTATTAAATAAGAAGAAAGGGCAACCCCCAAAGTTCAAATGAAAAAATGGCATATTTTTATTACTGCATGTCCACTTCAGCATTTCAACATTGTTTTTGTAGCTGAAATGTTGCAATGGTCATGCAGTAATTAAATGTATACTATCTTTTCATTTGAACCTTGGGTCTGTATATAAAATTGCCATAAAGTGCTGTATATAATGAATACATGGGGGGCTGTATTTAATATTACCATGTGGGGCTGTATATAATTATTCTTTGAGGGGGATGTATATAAAATAACCATGAGCCCTGGCTGTATATGTCGGTAGTTGAATATTTGCACATGGTCCCTAAGTACTAGTTCCATACAGGCAGCATGGTGGTAGCAGTGAGAGCTGTCAATCAGGAACAGGGAGGCGGGGCAATGCAAGGAACAATGAATATGCCGGGCTCACTTACTGTGTTTGGACTCACATCAGGTGATTTGCAAGTCAACAAACTGATTTTCTAACATTGTAGCCATAGAAAGAAACCATTTAGGGATAGGAGCAATGTGTTTAATAATAGTTTTTAATTAAGTATTTTATTTGGGTGGATTAATTTGAATGGCAGGTTCCCTTTAACTCATTGTGCTTGTAAGCAGGATTTACACTTTCTATCCTAGAAGTCCTGTGAGGATTCACTCTGCATTTTATTTGCGTTTCATGTGATTAGCTTAGTTTTTTTTACCAATACATTATTAAACAGTATATACCTGTTTATAAACTGCATGTAATTCTGCTTGTAGTTCTGTCGATACCACTGCTTTTAGTCACGTGCTACAATTCACACAAATATGCAAACTTTTTATAAGCCATTTAAAGGAAACCTACCACTTAAAAGTGGTTGTTCTTACACACAGATACATGGCAGCAGCTCAGGATGAGCTGGTGGCGGAACATATTTAAATTTTTTCACACCATGCGCACGCCCATGTGTGCGCCGGATTCTGAAGCACTGGAGAGCAGGTGACATCACCGAGCTCTCCGGCACACTCGCGCCTGTGCAACTTCGCAGGGGGAAACAGGCCGTGCTAAGTTGCACAGGCTCGAGTGTGCCGGAGAGCTCGTTGACGTCACCAGCTTTCCAGCACTTCAGAATCCGGTGCATGCCCTAGTTTGGTGCGCCGAGATAAATGTTAATATAACTTATAAATCTGTGATACAGGGTTTATTCTACTAATGAAAATATGCTCCGGCACCAGCTCACCCTGAGCTGGTGCCATATATCTGTGTGTAAGAACTACCACTTTTAAGTGGTAGGTTTCCTTTAAATACTGGGTCCTGGAGTATGCCTAAACAGCGCTCACTCTTATATAACATTTCAAATTCAGAATCAAGTCAAAATCTATATCCGTGATCCAAAGCATATCAAAGCCAATAAATAAAAGCAAATCCTCTGGGAGAGTTCAAAGTCGTCCAACACAGTGGGTCAAAGAAAACCCTTTTCTGGTTTGTTTTCAAGTGTCTTTAAAAACAAGAAACTACCTTGTATTTTTCTACTGAATGTTTGCTTTTAATTACAATATTTGTGCTTCTTTTGAAATTATATGAATATAATTTACAATGTCAAGAATAGACCTAAGGTGAAAATAACATCAAACCACGTACATTTAACATAAAGGACAAAGTAAAATATACAATGTGAAATGATTAGCTGCAGGATAAAAGCCTAGCTCCATGTAAGCCATATGCAAAAAGTAGAATAGTATCCTTCCATCTTATAAAATCTAATGCTTCAAAACCTGCAAATGCCTGATGTATAAAAGATATACAAATACTTATCCCATAGAATGAACGCTGTAATACAAAACAAGACATCTGAATCATTCATTGTTTTCCCATTTGGATGTACTAAATATCTGATCAAAATGTGAAAACATCAGCATGTCCCCCCCAACAAACTACCCCCAACAGGGTAGTTATCACTTGTACCTGAAGTACAAGTGTTGCAAATAATTATATTTTTCTAAAGATTCTAAATATTATCTATCACTTGATTTCACCTTTACTAAGCTCCATTACTAATCTGTAGAGGTGAACATGAACGTTTCAGGCACACCTCTACATTAGTGATCAGCAGGCTCCTTCCTATAAAACTTTATTTTATCTTTATGTCAAAGAGGCAAAAAACGCTCAGGGCTCTGGCTTCATTCCCCTTACAGCACTTCTATCACACCTTCTGCTGCCCCTAGTAGATGTCATCACCAAACTCTCAGAAATTGTGGCTCGGAGAGGGCAGTCGCAGTGAGTAGCAGACAGAGCTGTAGCGGAGAGCTGGTTGATGTCATCTACTAGGGTCAGCGTCAGAGGAGGCACATGGTGTAGAGGGGCTCCTGTAATGCCTCCCAAAGGACTTCTACTTCATTTACATAAAGATACCCTGTAAGAAAATGGCACTACTGCACTACTTTCACCACAGTTTTCAACTTCTCAGTAAATTGCATGAAATATTAGATGGTGCCATTTGGAAGTCCAACTTCCCCTGCATAAAATTATTATAATATGGTTTGTAAATGGAAAGATAAAATGTTATGGCTTTTGGAATGCGATGAGTTAAACATTGTACATCAAATGGAAAAGATAAATAGGAAAGTAAAGGGGGAAAAGAAAGTAAACCCCAAAGAGCTCAAGTTGCAAACCGGTAATATAAAAGATGTTAGGGTTGTGTGCACCTAATTTTAAGACCTCCTAAGAATCAGATGTATTTTTGTTTGTTTATATATATATTTACATAAATATATTTCTGTATACTGTAGATAACCAGAGTGTTTAAAGAGGGTCTATATTTTTTTTTCTTATGAGATATCTGGACACTGGGGATAAAGAGAAAGCAGAGTTACTATTAGGTTAGGCGCAAACAATTGTGGTGAATCGCGCATCACTTGCTGGACAGTTTTCAATGTTCCACAGTGCCAAGGACTGGACTTCTAAAAACAGCAGTGCAGAAGGGACTCCTTGCCTCTCATATAATGATAAGGAGTCCTTTTGGAATGCGGTTGGTCCATGAAATCCAGCCAGTGCATGGTCCGTTATTTACCGACCAACCATTGTCATATGTTTCTAGCTTTAGCATTTCCTTTAGGAGGTTTGATGTCCTGTTTACTAGCCAGACTGAAAATTAATTGTGGAAAATCACCTCTTTACCCCTTAATGACCAGGCCCTTTTAGATTTAGCGTTTCCATTTTTCACTCCCCACCTTCAGAAATCTACTTTTTAAACTTTCCATGTGAGGAGCTGTATGAGGCCTTGTTTTCTGTGTAAAAAGTTCCACTTCATAGTGATGGTATTTAATATTCCATGTCGTGTACTATGAAGCAGGAAAAAAATCTAAATGCAGTAAAATTGGTAAAAAAATGCATTTGTGCCATTTTCTTGTGGCCTAGATTTTATGGCTTTCACTGTTCGCCCCAAATGACATGTCTACTTTATTCTTTGGGCTGGTGCAATCACAGGGATACCATATTTCTATAGGTTTTATAATGTTTTCATACGTTTACAAAAATTAAAACCTCTGGTACAAAAAAGAAAATTCTTCATTTTTCCATCCTCTGGTGCTAATAACTCTTCCATATTTCTGTGGGTGGTGTCATTTTTTGTGACTTTTCTTGACATTTTCAATGCTACCATTGTACACCAGACTGTACAGCCTTTTGACACTTTTTTTGAATTTTTTATATTTTTCGAAGTATTTTCCAATTTTGGGAATAACCGTTATTATATTTTGATTTTTGATATTTTGATTGGACATTTTGGGATGTGGTGATTTCTAGCATGTTTATGATTTTTACTGTTTATGTATATCAGTTCTAGGGAAGGGGAGGTGATTTAAATTTTTATTTTTTTTTTTGTAACTTTTATTTTTACTATTTTTCAGACACCCCTCTAGGGTGTCTGAAAACCCTAGGTTGTCTAATTGATCCTACAGTATAGTGCCATACTAAAGTATAGCAGTATATGAGGATGTTACACTTCATCTAGTACACAGTGCAAATCGCACATTGTAATAAATGGGCTAAAACCAGACAACTTCGGGTCTTTGTATGACAGAGGCTGTCATAGTAACTGATTACAATATGCAGCAAACAACCACTTTGTACGGAGAGGGCTCAGCCTGTGAGCTCTTTCCACAGAGCAGAAGCCGACGTGGACGTACCATTTCATCACACGTCGGTAGGGGGTTAATATCAAAGATGTGATCTCATTGGTTACCTTCTTATTTTTTACCCTTCAAACTATATGACTGGGTATCACTTCTCCAGTGATTAATGGGGGCTTCAGAAGCTGGACTTGCAGAAGCCCTCATCTTTAGTTTTACAGTATCTGGAAACATGCTACTAGTGTCATATTAAAGATAAGAATCTCTTTCAGATCTCATTAGGCTTCTGGTTCTGTAAGCTTGCATTTCTAACTATGTCCTTAGCTGCCTGTATCTCTGGTTCTGTAGCTCACAAAGCCATAATCCTGATCTTAAATGATGCGATTTCTATTTTTAATATGACACAGAAAGCTTTCACTTCCTAGTTGCTATGGAATCAAAGATAGGGGCTTTTGAAGTGGCACTACCACTGAAACCACTAAACTTCACTTCTCATTTGAAAATATGGAGAGAAAATGCATTTTTGCCTGACTTTGGAGGAGATTTTTTTTTTAGGTAAACAGGTGAGATTTCACATAAATGAGGGGTAGTTTATTGGGGCAAAATCTGGTGACAGGTTATCTTTAACATAATTTTCTTCTAAGAGTAGATAAACATTAACATTTAGAAAATAATAATAAATGTGCATTCTTCCTTATATTACTGGTCATTTCTGGTTTCGGAGTAGCACATTTGACACTTTTATTGCAAATGTTATTTTTAAATTTACAGTGTGGGTAAGACCTTGTCCTGCTTACTCACTGGCAAGAACCTGAATACGCAAAGCTTAAGCACAGTATCGATAAGGTTTTACAAGATGTCAGTGACCTTATAATCATTAATTACTATAAATATTCCTGGGCTGCTTAGACTAACACGTTGTTATCAGCTGTAAAACAGTGGCAGTTTCTGTGTTCTGAAGACAGCTGATATAGCTAGGTGTGTACTGCGCCAAGTTGAAGTACAGAGAGCATCTTCTAAAATTCAGTTCACTTTAAAGTTTTATTTTATATTAAGCCAAAATAGGTTACATTTCATTTAAATATAAACAGTA
Source organism: Engystomops pustulosus (assembly GCF_040894005.1). Lineage (NCBI taxonomy): Eukaryota > Metazoa > Chordata > Amphibia > Anura > Leptodactylidae > Engystomops > Engystomops pustulosus. Next base: position 81,922,922 of record NC_092415.1, on the reverse strand, counting down.
GCAGATCACTTCACAGTCAACCATATAGTGCGGCTACTTTTAATGAACTGTTAGAGTTTTAAGCAGTATAGCAACTTCATTCAGTTAACCAGTGGAGGATCTCTTTCCCTCATCCAGTACAGTAAATATTTAGCTAGGCAGTCCAAAAGTCTTATAAATTCATCTGACTGTCTTTAAAAAAATCTTGAAAAAAAACATGAATTGCAACCAGAGTCGCATCAACCATGAGGCGAGATGAAAATCTTGCCTCAGGCGGCAGATGTCAGAGCCCTTAGGGGGAGCGGCAAATAGGTGAATCACTGTTCACCTTACCCTGCCACATAATATCAAAGAATGCAGGGCAGATGGCAACATAACCCAGGACATGCGGGTACTGCTCCTGGCATAAAAAATCTCAAAAATCTTCTGCATGCCCACTCTATCTGCCGTCCGACTACCTGCTTGCTACTCCATCTCTATGCACATCCGTGGCCCCTCCTCATCTGTCTGCTGATCTGCCTTTGCAACAACCTGTCTGTATGCATATCTTCCCGCCAACTCATCGGCCTTCCCAACTGCCGGCCCACTCCACCTGCTTCGCTCATCCATTAATCCGCCAGCCTGCCCTTCCTCTACCCCCCTAGTTGCCCGATCATCTGCTTGCCCATTTGCCAGCCCCCTCGTCCTGTTTGCTCATCCACTAATCCCCCCACCTGCCCCTTTGTCTGTCCGCTCCAGTGCCCGCCCGCTCATCTGCCTGCCCAACTGCCCGATCGCTCCTCCTGTTCGCTCTTCCACTAATCTGCCCGCCCGCTTCTCTGTATGTCCACTCCTCTGCCCCCCTGGTTGCCCGGTCATCTGCCTGCCTGACTGCCTGCCCACTCCTCCTGTTAGCTCATCCACTAATCTGCCCGCCTGCCCGCTATTCTATCTATCCGTTCTTCCACTCATCCGTCTATATGCTTATCTACTTGCTGGCTTTCCTGATCAACAGACTGCTTTTGAGCCCTATCCACTGCCACCCACCTCCCAGGTAAAAATATATACACTCTATTGGGAGGTCCTGCATGTATAAACTGTCTATTAAGGGTTCCTGCCTGTATATACTGTCTTTGCTGTGACCTGCCTGTATATTTTGTCTACAGGGGTTTTCTGTCTGTATATACTATCTATTGGGGTGTCCTGCCTGACTATATACTATCTATTGGGGGAGGAGGTCTCGCTTGTATATACTAACTATGGGATGTTGTGCCTGTATATACTACCTGTTGGGGTGGGGGCCGCTTGTATATACTGTCTATGGAGATGGAGTCCGCCTTTATATGCTATCTATAGAGATGGGTGTTGGGGCTTCCTGTATATATTAGCTGTATAGAATACATATTAATATAGGGTGTATCTGGTATATATATATTCTTTATGGGGACTTTATATGACATGTTTTATTTCCCATTTGTGGGATATATATTATTTAGGAGCACTGTTATCATGGTGACATTATACTGTAAGCTACTGTGGTATTTTTAGTTGCACAGTGTGGGGCATTTGGTGCATGGAGCTGAAGACGTCTAGGGCAAATTTAGCAGAATAAAGTCACGGCTGGCCAGGAGAAATCGTAATGAAGTCCTCTCCCTGATGGCACAGATTGTATCCTGTTGTAGATGCCGCTAAAGTCTGTGTTCACTGACTAACTACTAGTGTGTGAGACAGTGTCAGCCTGTGTAGTGTCAATGATCTGGTGGTGTTGTGTGGGGATGTTCTCAATGTTTAGTAATGTCAGCACTATTTAGATTCGCCTGCAATTTTGTTGAGCCAGATATAGCAGGGGTTCAGGAGTGGGCTGTGTATGGGTGTTTGTAGGGGGGTGTCATTTCAATTTTCATCTCAGGCAGCAAAAAGGCTAGAATCGGCTCTGATTGCAACCGGTGTAACTGGTCTTAAACCAAGATTTACTTTAGAAACAACTTACACATATCAATTGCAAATATATAAACATCAATTATCATAAAGCATTCCCTTTTTGTGTGAAGAGAAAACTTTAAGACCAGTTACACACAAATGTGAGCAGCCTCTGTATGCGTGCTGTACGGTGGCACGATGCCACAGGCTGCACGTAGTGCAGAGGATGGGAGTCCCTGCATTATATAGAAATAGACATAATGCAGGGATGTAATGTGGGGTGCAGGGTGACATGGAAGTAATGTTGGGGGTGGCAGGGTGACATGAATGTAATGTGGGGCGCAGGGTGACATGAATGTAATGTGGGGCGCAGGGTGACATGGATGTAATGTGGAGGTGCAGGGTGACATGGATGTAATGTGGGGTTCAGGGTGACGTGGATGTAATGTGGGGTGGAGGGTGACATGGATGTAATGTGGAGGTGCAGGGTGACATGGATGTAATGTGGGGTTCAGGGTGACGTGGATGTAATGTGAGGTGCAGGGTGACATGGATGTAATGCGGGGTGCAGGGTGACATGGACCTATGGTGGGGTGCAGGGTGACATGGATGTAATGTGGGTTGCAGGGTGACATAGATGTAATGTGGGGTTCAGAGTGACGTGGATGTAATGTGGGGTGGAGGGTGACATGGATGTAATGTAAGGTCAGGGTGACATGGATGTAATGTGAGGTGCAGGGTAACAGGGCTGTTATGCGGAGGCGCAGGGTGACATGGATGTAATATTGAGGTGCAGGGGGACATGGATGTAATGTGGGGAGCAGGGTGACATGGATGTAATGTGGGGTGCAGGGGGACATGGATGTAATGTGGGGTGCAGGGTGACATGGATGTAATGTGGGAGGTGCAGGGTGACATGGATGTAGTGTGGGGGTGCAGGGTGACATGGATGTAATGTGGGGGAGCAGGGTGACATCGATGTAACGTGGGGTGTAGGGTGAAATGGATGTAATGTGGGGTGCAGGGTGACATGGATGTAATGTGGGAATACAGGGTGATATGGTAACTTTTTATGTGTCTATATCTTCAGAGCCAAGCACTCATCTGGTAGAAGCTGAAACATCCTCCAGATAGAAGAAGAAGAAGAAGAAGAAGAAAGATAATTTCTCTGACCAGAGACGTCATGTGTGAGCTGCTGGAGTTACAGTAAGTGCTGATATTACACAGTGGGGCAGATTTATCAAGCTGTCTGAAAGTCAGAATATCTTTAATACTTCTATCTCACATTATCCACTCAATACACAACATTGAGCTTGGTTTTTGGTTATGTTTTCATGTAGTATACAAGCCTTTGTGTGTATATACATATCTATGAGCCACATGTATCATTTGTTTTCCTTTGTAAAGTTGGCTGAGGTCGGGATACTTTAGCAGTGCTATGCATTTATGTATCTTTCTAAGTCTGCCATTGTGATACATTTCTGTTTTTTTCTTTGTCTGATTTGCAGATAACAAATGCGAATCTAAAAACAAGAAAGCAGTTGTACTTACCCCGACTGGTGCTCCGGTCCAGCGCTGTGCCCCCCATCACCCCTGGTATGTATGTATACAGAAATACTGCAGTGACATCATGACCACAGCGCCTCCTGTGCAGCCTCTGCCTGCAGCCTGTGTACGTGTTACACTGACCACAGCCAGGACCCGCAGCGCCCCCTCTGGTTGTGATGTTACTGCTGCATCTCTGTATACATACCAGGGGTGATGGGGGGCACAGCGTTGGACCGGAGCAGCAGTCGGGGTAAGTACATCTGCTTTCTTGTTTTTACAGCCTCCTTACTCCACTAACAAAGAAAAAAAATACAAGCCTGGACAACCCCTTTTATCATGAAGGCCATGTCTATATATTATATATAGGAGGACATGTATCTTTATTTTGATCTGTGTGCTTCTCTTGTTTTGCAGGATTTTTTTTATATTTTAGGACTTGCACTTGAATGCAGAAACTCCAGACAATTGGCATCACAGTGTATGAATGATCTATAATCACACCCTGAATCGCTCAGGAATGAATGTGACAATATTAGATATTAGATTTCAGCATACAACCAATGGTGTACATAAGGTTGGTGGAAATAAGTACATACATAATAAATAATAATAATACAATGATGGAAATAGGGTATGAAAACAATTCAGACATAATTTATACATAAATATTAACATCACACAAGGAAAGAAGAAAACCATGAGGTTGCTAATCAATAATAACTTTGGTGGCAAATTTAAATATTCATACATTCATTGGCATATTGATATCATATTGTACATGTAACCTATGGGTTAATGAAAAACCTTTACATTCTCATTCAACAATATTTTCTCTAAAAACAAGAATATTCCTGAGACCACCAACGAGTACATGCAGACAAGGTCATCCATGGGTGAACTGCTAATGGCTCTATGAAGAGAGATAAAATCATATTGAAAATTAGCAATTTATTTAATAATTTATCTTTTTCTGTAACATAGTTTTGGCCAATATTCTACTGGTCCACAGTTTTCTACCATATTGTCCTTCCAATAACTGTAATTTATTTGAAGCAAAAAACTAACTCTAATCCTACAACACATCTCTACCTAAGCATGAACACCCAATTTTTTGATGTATAAAAAGATGTACTGTTTTCCTATGCATGTTCTATCCAGCTTGGCAACACAGCACCCATCCTACCACACTAAAGCATGTTATATACATATTATGCCACACATTGTACAATTATGCACAACTTCCACAGTAAACGGCTGAGCTGGGAGCTAAAATAAGAAATGTCAGAGGAAGGGAAAGGGGCTGCAAAAAGGCAGCACTAGGGGGCTCTCATCTGTACTTCCTGCAGTCTACTTCCTCCAGGTGGCAGCTACTAGACCTCTGGAAAAGAAAAACTCCCTGACAGTGAGTACATACATGTGCTTATGAGTGTATAAATGTATGTGTGTGTATTTGCTGTTTATATGCTAGATGTGTGTAAATAATGTATGTTTGTGTATATGTTGTGTGACTGTACATAGTGGGGCAGATTTATCAAGCTATCTGAAAGTCAGAATATTTCTAGTTGCTGGCAACCAATCACAGCTCAGCTTTCATTTTACCAGTGCTCATGAATATTTTAAAGGGGAGCTGTGATTGGTTGCCATGGGCAACCAGAAATATTCTGACTTTCAGACAGCCTGATAAATCTGCCACAGTGTGTATGTGCCATATATACTGTATGTATGTATATGCTGTATGTGTGTAAATATGTATATTTGCTGTATATGTTGTATGTGTGTATATATGTGCTATATTTGTGTGTATATACTGTGTGTGCGTGTATATGTTGTATGGTGTATATATGCTCCATGTATGTGTGTGTATATGCTGTATGTGTGTATATGATGTATGGTGTATATTTACTGTATGTATGTGTGCATGATATCTATATACTGTATTTATGTGTGTATATGCTTTAAGTATGTTTATGCAGTATGTGTGTATGGTGTGTTTGTATGTATGTGATATATGTGTGTCTTTTTGTATATATTATGTGTATATTATATATATCTAAGTATATGATGTATATATACGTGTGTATATAATGCGTTATGTAGTATACAGTTTGTGTGCAAATTTGAAGTGTATATACTGTATGTGTGCATATGATGTGTATATACTGCATTTGTGTGTAAATGTATGTATGTGTTGTACATACTATGTGTATATGCTGTATGAATTTGTATATACTGTATCTATGAGTGTATAAAGTATATATGAGTTCACAAATGTGTGTGTATGAGTGTATACATGTATCTATGTGTGTAAGACTGCATAAATGTGTGTGTGGAACTTTATGTGTGTGTATATAAGTACATAAATGTGTTTATATGAGTTTAAAAATCTGTGTGATTGTATAAACATGTGTGTGAACAAATATGTCTATATTTTTTCTGAGGGGAAAAGGGCCCCATGCAGAAATTTGCTATGGGACTAAGCCTCTCCTAGTTACGCTCCTGGTTCTATCTGTTGTGTCTTGTTGTGTATGTTATGATGGCTTCAGTGCCTCAGCTTCTCCTCTGCTCTGGTCTTGTAACTATAGATAGCAGTAGACTTAGCGGCTTATGTTAAAATTGCATAATATAGTATTTTTTATTTAACCCTTTGATAACCAGCCCATTTTGATTAACAGGCTGGTCTATGCAAGAGTGAATGGAGAGGGCTCATGGGCTGACCCCTCTCTATACAGTACAGGGAAGATGTCTGCTGTGTTACTGGAAGCAGGCAGATAGTAGTAGAGAAGAAGTATATTGACAATATACTGTAAAAATAAATAAAAAAGTAAAAAAGAAATTTGACTTACCCCCTTTCTCTAGAACACATACAAAATAAACAAACTAAAATCATACATGTTAAGTATTTTCTATGAACGGCGTCACAGAAAATATCATCCACATGTTAAAATCAACACTTTTTTGGTAGTTTGGATTGCATAATATTTGTGTTCAAAAGGTTGTTTAGATTACAAATGGCATCAACGTTATCTCATCCTACAAAGAATAACTTCTTACTCCCCTCACTGAAAAAGTTATGGTCAGAATATGGTCAGAAGATACCAAAATTTGGTATCTTCGCAATAGTAAAGGGTGTGTGTCATTTGGACCGCATAATGAAAGCTGTAAAACAAAGGCCACTAGAAAATAGCACAGCTGCATTTTTTGCCAATCACAATTGGGGCAGAATATTAAAAATTATGACCATCCATCAGGGCCGATTCTAGCATATTTGCTGCCTGAGGCTAATATTAAAATGCTGCCCCCCCCCTCCCTGTTAAGTAAATCCTTAAACTTTACTAACAATTAACATCCCACAGACAGCGCAGTGACACTGTGTGACTGACTACAGGATCTGAGGGGCATTAGTGGCATCTAGTACCTTATAGATGACAATCTCTTCCGTCAGGAGAACTTTATTCCGGGTTCTCCAATCCATGACGTATCACAGGTGAATTCACGGCCGGATATCTTCAGCTCCGTTCAACATCTCCACCCGGCGTCCCTAAAAATACCACAGTCACTTACAGTATAAAGTCTCCTGGATAACAACACTGTGCTCCTAAATAATATATACCCCTCACAACACAACTGACCTCACTCTCCACACATATAAAACATCCCTTCATTATATATATTCTACAGGAATTATAGCATGCTAAGCACCAATCAATATACAACACCCCCAATTTATTATTACAGACCCCCCCCCAAACATTTGGTTTACATGATGCAAAGTAATCTGTATCCTATAACTACTACATATATAGCACCCCCTAATGAATATATATATATATATAATACATTTATTTTTATATATCCCTGCTCTCATATTTTTAAAGGCCTCGTTATTCACCCCCAATTAAATTATATACAGCTCCCATATACAGATCTCCTACAGCTTAAATAAAATCTTGCCCCACATATACAGTCCCCTCCCAGCTAAGTAATATATTGTACCCGGTATATAGCCCCCCAGCTTAGTAATATACTGTATCCCATATACAGCCCCCCAGCTTAGTAATATACTGTATCCCATATACATCCCCCAGCTTAGTAATATACTGTATCCCATATACATCCCCCAGCTTAGTAATATACTGTATCCCATATACATCCCCCCAGCTTAGTAATATACTGTATCCCATATACAGCCCTCCAGCTTAGTAATATACTGTATCCCATATACTTCCCCCCAGCTTAGTAATATACTGTATCCCATATACAGCCCCCCAGCTTAGTAATATACTGTATCCCATATACATCCCCCCAGCTTAGTAATATACTGTATCCCATATACTTCCCCCCAGCTAAGTAATATACTGTATCCCATATACAGCCCCCCAGCTTAGTAATATACTGTATCCCATATACATCCCCCAGCTTAGTAATATACTGTATCCCATATACTTCCCCCCAGCTTAGTAATATACTGTATCCCATATACAGCCCCCCAGCTTAGTAATATACTGTATCCCATATACATCCCCCCACCTTAGTAATATACTGTACCCCATATACAGCCCCCTCCCAGCTTAGTAATATACTGTATCCCATATACATCCCCCCAGCTTAGTAATATACTGTATCCCATATACAGCCCCCAGCTTAGTAATATACTGTACCCCATATACAGCCCCCAGCTTAGTAATATACTGTACCCCATATACATCCCCCCATCTTAGTAATATACTGTACCCCATATACAGCCCTCCAGCTCAGTGATATAGTGATATATAATATATAGCATCCCCCCCAGTATAAAATAATTATGGCCCCAAATAATAAATATAGCATCCCCCCAGTATAAAATAATTATAGCCCCAAATAAAATATAGCATCCCCCCAGTATAAAATAATTATAGCCCCAAATCCCCAAATAAAATATAGCATCCCCCCCCTAGTATAAAATAATTATGGCCCCAAATAATATATAAAGCATCCACCCCCCCCCCCAGTATAAAATAATTATGGCCCCAAATCCCCAAATAAAATATAGCATCCCCCCCCTAGTATAAAATAATTATGGCCCCAAATAATATATATAGCATCCCCCCCCCCCAGTATAAAATAATTATGGCCCCAAATAATACATATAGCATCCCCCCAGTATAAAATAATTATAGCCCCAAATAATATATATAGCATCCCCCCCCCCCCTAGTATAAAATAATTATGGCCCCAAATAATATATATAGCATCCCCCCCTAGTATAAAATAATTATGGCCCCAAATAATATATATATAGCACCCCCCCCAGTATAAAATAATTATGGCCCCAAATAATACATATAGCATCCCCCCCCCCAGTATAAAATAATTATGGCCCCAAATAATACATATAGCATTCCCCCCCCCCCAGTATAAAATAATTATGGCCCCAAATAATATATATGGCACCCCCCCCCTAGTATAAAATAATTATGGCCCCATATGATATCTATAGCGTCCCCCCCCCCAGTATTAAACGTTTTCTAGCCCCATATAGTACCCCCCCCCCCCTCCCAGTATAACATGAAATTTAATACTTTAATTAAAGTACATGAAAAATAATAAAATCATACTCACCTGCAGGCAGCTGCTCCCTCGGCGAGCAGCCCGGTCTTCACGCGGCCCTTCTGTGAGCCGCGGCTCCGCACAATGACACAGGCGCGTGACGTCATGACGCCTGTGTCACTGCTTAGAACGGAGCGACGCAGCTGCCGGAAAGGAGCTGCGTCGCTCCGCATATAAATCGCGCCTGTGTCTTAAAGAGACAGGCGCGATTTATTTAGCTGGTGGGCGATTCGGGCGTTAATGGACGCCCGAATCGCCCACTTTAGAGCGACAAATTTCGCCGCCCTTTACAGGGACCCGCATTCTGCCGCCTGAAGCGAGATTTTCATCTCGCCTCATGGCAGATGCGGCCCTGCCATCCATCCAGAGGGAATGGATGTGGCGGTTCAATGAATCTTTGCTTTTAGACTTAGTTTGCACAGCCAAAACTTCCAGAATCATTGCTTTCATTATATCAGAACATGAAGGGGACCCTGTCTCTGCCTTGGTTTAATTGGTGACCATTAAAGGGTTCATATGAGGTATCCTCATTAAACATTGCTCCCGCTTCAAGAAAGAAAAAAGCTGATACTCTATGTATGATACTCTATGTAAAGCACTTGAGAAAGTTTATTTGCTTGAGCTGAGACACAAGCAGGCTCTTTCCAATCCTGTATTGTGGGAACTCCGGCATCAAATCTGGAACATAAAATCTGCTCCTGGTAGAGTGGTACACACTATTCCTAACATTGCAGCCTCATTCCAGTCCTTTTACACCAACTTATTTAACCTTCGGACAAGCCCACTGGTCCAGCCTTCACCCCAGACCGGTCAAAACATAGGCTTAGGCTCCACACTGATGTCTAAAATATTTTCTCTGTATGATAACACCTCTGCCAGATTAACGCTGCCCTCTTGGCCCCATTCTTATCCACAATGGCACCTGTCAGGCTTGCCCCCTATCCCCTCTCCTATATGCCCTGGTGATGGAACATCTTCTGGGGACCATATATATGTGTATTTATATATGAGACAAAAAACAAATGCTCTGCCTTTTCTGATACCTCCATCAGGGCTACGATGGGGGCAGCAACATGCGCATGTCCATACCCATGACTCCAATTACTCGCCGGAGGTTGATACTTTCATGGAACCTCCTAAGCAAGAACATAGTCTGGGTAATTCACACGGACTGTGTTTTTTTTATAACTAGTACATTTCTGTATTGCATTGTTTTATTTGCACTAAGCACTTTTGTTAGTATGCACACAGACCTGAGTTTTTTTCCTTTGTCTGTTTATTCAGACATAGTACTCAGTAGCAGTCACCACGGAGACTCATGAGTTGCCTCTAAGACTCCTAAACATTACCAATCACGTTATTCTTAAAAATTTTATAATATGTATCACCTTATGTATTATGTACCTGATTACAATACACATTATGGTGTTTTAATTGTTTTCACATCCTAACCCTAAATCACAAGTCTAGGGTCGGGCAGGACACATTGTTCTCCTGTCTGACGCTGCCTCCAGCCATTTCCATTGCATTTCAAGACAAGCTCAAACACACAGACTTCCTGTAAATCTACAGGCAGATACAGTCTTTATCCAGGGGGGGGGGGGGAGGCACAGCGGTGCTGACAGTGTATGTTATGGCTGAGATAGCAGAGCTGAGATGGTCATTGTGTATTATATGCATCTCATAGATATCATCTCTGATTTGTCTCATCTCTCTTTCTAGTGAATGTTCAGAAGCTAAATAAAAGTTTATGCAATCTAAGCACATTGTCAGAACACAGCATCTCATAGCACTAGAGGGATCATAAAGTGTCTGCTTAGAGAGTTCCTACCCACAGTGATAGGAACCTTAACAGCAATAAATTGAGTAAAATTGTAAAATAATTGTAAAATGATATTTATTATGTAAACATCACTAGGTGATTGAAATTTGAGATTTGTCTTTCCTGGGCAAACCCCTTTAATGGCATTATGACACACATGCATATCATAATGGTAAAAATTACCGGTTTGCGCTGAATTGCCCCAGGATTTTGGCGCACGCGATCAAATCTGGAACATAAAATCTGCTCCTGGTAGAGTGGTACACACTATTCCTAACATTGCAGCCTCATTCCAGTCCTTTTACACCAACTTATTTAACCTTCGGACAAGCCCACTGGTCCAGCCTTCACCCCAGACCGGTCAAAACATAGGCTTAGGCTCCACACTGATGTCTAAAATATTTTCTCTGTATGATAACACCTCTGCCAGATTAACGCTGCCCTCTTGGCCCCATTCTTATCCACAATGGCACCTGTCAGGCTTGCCCCCTATCCCCTCTCCTATATGCCCTGGTGATGGAACATCTTCTGGGGACCATATATATGTGTATTTATATATGAGACAAAAAACAAATGCTCTGCCTTTTCTGATACCTCCATCAGGGCTACGATGGGGGCAGCAACATGCGCATGTCCATACCCATGACTCCAATTACTCGCCGGAGGTTGATACTTTCATGGAACCTCCTAAGCAAGAACATAGTCTGGGTAATTCACACGGACTGTGTTTTTTTTATAACTAGTACATTTCTGTATTGCATTGTTTTATTTGCACTAAGCACTTTTGTTAGTATGCACACAGACCTGAGTTTTTTTCCTTTGTCTGTTTATTCAGACATAGTACTCAGTAGCAGTCACCACGGAGACTCATGAGTTGCCTCTAAGACTCCTAAACATTACCAATCACGTTATTCTTAAAAATTTTATAATATGTATCACCTTATGTATTATGTACCTGATTACAATACACATTATGGTGTTTTAATTGTTTATAATGAATCTGTATATGACGTCTCATTTGCACCCACGCTGGTGATCACATCACTACTTTTTAAGCACATATCAAACACATAATGCTTGATAATGCCTTTAAGGGGAAGACTAATTGCACCATTGCATACTAATGGTGGAATAAAGAATCTTCACCCTAGAGTGCTGCTTCTTCGTAGATTGCTACTATTCACTTTGGTTTTCGTCAGACCCTTTGTGAAGACTTGCACCCAACATCCTTTCACATCCTAACCCTAAATCACAAGTCTAGGTTCGGGCAGGACACATTGTTCTCCTGTCTGACGCTGCCTCCAGCCATTTCCATTGCATTTCAAGACAAGCTCAAACACACAGACTTCCTGTAAATCTACAGGCAGATACAGTCTTTATCCAGGGGGGGGGGGGGAGGCACAGCGGTGCTGACAGTGTATGTTATGGCTGAGATAGCAGAGCTGAGATGGTCATTGTGTATTATATGCATCTCATAGATATCATCTCTGATTTGTATCATCTCTCTTTCTAGTGAATGTTCAGAAGCTAAATAAAAGTTTATGCAATCTAAGCACATTGTCAGAACACAGCATCTCATAGCACTAGAGGGATCATAAAGTGTCTGCTTAGAGAGTTCCTACCCACAGTGATAGGAACCTTAACAGCAATAAATTGAGTAAAATTGTAAAATAATTGTAAAATGATATTTATTATGTAAACATCACTAGGTGATTGAAATTTGAGATTTGTCTTTCCTGGGCAAACCCCTTTAATGGCATTATGACACACATGCATATCATAATGGTAAAAATTACCGGTTTGCGCTGAATTGCCCCAGGATTTTGGCGCACGCGATCGGATTGTGGTGCATCGGCATCGGCATGCATGCGACGGAAATTGGGGGCGTGGCCGTCGGAAAACGACAGATTCAGAAAACCCGCGGTAATAAAAAAAAAAAAAGTGTCGCTTGACACGCGCTTACATGCACCAGGAATAAGTTGGTGAACTCCGGCGAACCTCGGCGGACCTCGGCACAGCAGCGACAACTGGTGGCCATCGGGTGCAGGACATTAGTGAATCGCCGGAAGACCCGAATCCTCGATGGAGAACGTGCCGCTGGATCGCGACAGGACCAGGTAAGTAAATGTGCCCCATTGTGATAAGGGGTTAATCTACAAAATGGCTTCATTCTTAAGGAGTTAATATTCCTGTAACCTTCACTTTGAGGCTTCTGCTTATGTGATAAAGCTCACAGAACATTGACTGTTCTTCATTCAACTGTATCCACAATTTGGGCATCATTTCAGGTTTGTTATCTCTACTTTCAGAAAATTTTAAATATGAAGAACCTGTTGCCATGAAATTAAATTGTAATTTTGTGGTAACATGTTAAAGACCAGGTGGAACTGAGTATATTGTACATATAGTTTTGTATCTTAGTTCTTTCTAAGCTTAGAACTTCTAGATGATTCAGAGGGCAGATCTTATCTGTGATCAACAGCATTCCTTATATAACTGAACCGACAGAGGTAATAGCCAATCGCTGATGGCTCCACCTTCTGGGCTTCTCAATAAAGAGACAATATAAATATAAATCTATAAATGACAAGATATAACAAATCTTTTTACTTAAAATTAATATGTGGGAAACCTGCACCACAACATGCTGCGTTCAGATAGGACTACATTTGCATGGTTAACAGGTTCACTTTTATTTTGCAAGATAATACAACTTTTATTTTTAATAGTGAGCATTGTTAACATAAAATCTGATAAATCTTTACAGAATTTATGTTTTCTACAACTTCTGCAACATTATTTTGTTTGGTGGTACAGAGTTAAAATGTTAGTTCATTGGTTCGTTATAGACATTCATGAGCGCTCTCACTCCTATTGAACGGGAGGCTACATTATCAACATCAGTACAGGATCAAGGTAACACTGTTGTAATGTTTACATGAAGCTGAGATATATTTCCACCCTGTTCCTTATTCTAGATAGAGCTTTTCTAATTCAGTAAATGACGTAAGTGGTCCTTGCTCCTAAACTAGCTGTAGCTAACGCCAAACTTTTGCCAGTGCACCTGTGTTCAGGTTTACACAAGGTGAGGTTAGCAATCCAAAGGTTCAGTTTGAGATAATAATGATAAGTTTAGATTATGTGCGCTATTGTAATTAGTATAAATAAATATATTTCCTCTTCTACATATTGCGGAAGATTTATTAAATGTTTCTTAAACTCAGTGCAAAATTAAAGGGGTATTCCCATCTGGGCATTCACATTTAAATGTAAACAATTCTTCAATTTGATGTAATTAAAAAAATGTTCTTGTGTGAAGATAATTTCTCATAAATGCAGCCATGTTGTCCCTTAGAAACGAGATAGCGTCCTCGGATACGACCACCTCACATTTTTGTATCCGTGGCCAGACATGCCCTATTGAGTCCTGCCTGACCACCTGGCTTCAGTAATCATTACCACTGGACGGCTGTAGGATATGCAGTAACTCCCGGACATTTCATATACAAAAACCTTTTGTTTCTTTGTGCAGTCCCTCCAGCAGAGGTGGCCGGATCCAACGTCTTGTTTCTAAGGGACTTACTTTCTAAGGGATCTTACTACATTTATGAAAAATTATCTTCATACAGGAACATTTTTTTTTAATAACATCTAATTGAAGAAATGTTTATATA